>NC_044017.1:24463729-25115445 GCF_900496995.4 Aquila chrysaetos chrysaetos | reverse complement strand
CTGAGGATTTTACCTAAAAAGGGATGCTAACCATACTTAAAGTGGTGGACCTAATCAAATATCTCATCACTAGCTGAGCAACCTACATTTTGTTAAGTACACAAACACTATGAACATAAGCTATATTTCTTTATAAACACTGTTTAGACTGTATTTACTGCAGTGACTGGACCCCAGCATTTAGGAAAAAAATAGCTGCTGTACCAAATTAGCAGGTAGCTGCTGGAAGGATTAATTATGTTTATGCAGGATATGAGAGTCATGAAAGTGGGCCTGTCATAACAAACAGCAAAAGGAGTTTACAGCTGAAACATTATCTGAAGTCATGAAAAAAATTCTTAGAAGAATTCACAAAAAAGCTATCCTTTTCCAAGGTAAGCAGAAGCACAGTACAGTGGCTTTGCCATGGAAGATACACTTCATGATATACTGAAGAAGAAACAAAGGACTGAAGTTCCTTCATCCACCACAGCCTTTGATTCCTTGGCTTTTCCTTTCTTTTTCATTCTTGGAGACAGGGCTTACCAGATTAAACATGAAGTACATCGGTCTGGATGCAAGCTAACACATCAACTCAACAGCTGCATCATACCATGTGGATTTGACATTTCTGGCACTAGCTCTGTGGTTCCTGTACTTTGGTTTAGCACAAAGAACAGTGATGCCTGGAACATGTAAAGCATATAAATCACGTCATGCCAAATCCTCTCACATTAAAGTTGAGGCCAACAGATTTGATGCCCTTGAAACAAGAATAAGAACCACTGCTGTATCTCTTCATATTCTGTTCCTCCAGCTGTACAAAGCACACCAATCTACACCAATTTCATAAGACAGAAGTGGTAAAATATTATCCTCTGTTACCATCCCAAATCCCTATGCAAAGCTCTGGGATGTTCCTAGAGAAGAAAATTAACCTAAAGGCTCCAGATCAAAATGCTACAAAGCAACGACTGGCTTGGATCTTTGTTTCCTTCACCACGCGAACAGCAAAACTTCCACCCAAGAGAAGTTCATGGAGTTTGTATTACTAGAGGATGTCACTGCACTACAGGAAAATCTTTATTCTCAAAGAGTACAACCCAATATCTGACAAAAGTCCTGACTACATGAAATGTGTTGTCTGTCACAAATGAGGTATCACGACTTCTGATACTTCATTATGAAGAGACAGGATTACAGAATTGTTATGGTTTAGCCTAAACTGCATTACTAGAAGTACTGAACAGTCTTCTTTCTTCCCCTCCCCACTCCCATTCTCATGAAGAAACACACACACGCATATATGGACCATCAAGACACTCATGACAATCACTCAGCACAATTTATTAGGAGAGTTCTGATAAGAAATATACAGGTACAAAATCTTCATTTCCTGGCTGAAGGCAGGATAGAGCAAAGCTTTGCTCTTTCTCGTGGTGTCCTCACTCTGCCTTGTAGATCTGTAGGACAAAAAGTACTGCCACCCTCAATTTTCAAGTTCACATGTTTTTGACTGCCTGCTATTTATATACTCAGTAAACAGAATTTCACATCCGGAAAATCTGCTCAAGTACACCATAGCTCTATCTCCCAGACATTTTGCCAGTTATTCTAGTTGCAGAAACCAACAGCTCAGCCATGAAAGTCTGCTGTAACACCCTGATGTTGACACACAATCAAGAATTTGTAGAACATTAAAACCTAGGAAGGAAGGAGAATACAAAGTCGAACAAATCCTATGGCTTCATTCGAAATAATTCTCATTCTTAGTGGATGGGGAACACACAGGAGAATATGAGTTGCATCAATTTATTTCAGTATCTTTGGAAATAAAAGCAAACCACTATTTTCCCTTACCAGCAAAAATACTTCACATAAGATCAAAGAAGTTACTTCCAATGATTCTGAGTCAAAGACCTCTTAACATCTTTTTTGTCCTCAAAGCTCCATAAGATTAAAAAAGTATATTCTTTCTCTGACAGCTAAATTGCTCTACAAGGTTAAGTTCTTACTATATGAGAAATTCCACTGGTAGCAGTAGAGTTTTTAGTAAGAGAAAGACTTGCATAAACCAAGATACACAGAAGAATCCCTTTCATTAGATGACTTCTTATTCCTAATACGCTCAATCTCCCAGGGATGATTTTACCTTTCTTGAGAGCAAATCATTTAACTAATGATAGAAAATTAAAAGTTAGAGTTTAGGCCTGAGCACAGTCACATCTTGAATGTGTAGAACACATTTCACTCTGAATCTTGTTTCGCTATATACCAGAAATTATACAGCCTTTCTTTTCTTTACAGCTGTTGCTATGAAATCAGTCAACGTAACTGTGTGTTACAAGGACTTTTAGTATATATTTCATTTTTGCCTACATATCTTTTTAATAAAATTCTGTTAATATGCAGGCTTTTTAATCTTTATGAGCCTTACAAACCATTTCCTTGAATGTGAAGCACTTGAGACAGAAAACAGGCTTGCTTCCACAGTGATCTTGCAGGTAGATCATTTCTCAGATACCTACTTGCCACTCCTCTGTGGAATAAGATTCCTGCTTTTATAGTTTGTAACAAACAAGTTAAAAGAAGCATATGTTGATTGTGTAAAAAGCAAAGTGTTTCTTTACTTAATGGGGATTTGTCACTAAAATTCATCAGCGTCTCAGGAATAATCCAATACAATTCAAATATTGAAAAGCAGTCTGCATTTTAGACTCTCAAAATGTTGCTAACTTACCTAAATTAAAAAAAAATTCTTGGTCACTGTTATACAACACTGTATTTGTAAGAAACAGACTGGGAATAATAAAACATAAATATTTTATAAAGCATAATGAAGCAGCGAGCAAGTTAACATGCAAACAATTGCCCATCAGAAGAAAGGAAATACACTATTTCATTGAAAGCTACAAAATCAAGTGATCTTAAACCTTCAATTTCTTAGTCTTCTCTTACTACAATGTTCCCCCTTGTCACAAAACGAATTTGGAGAAAATACATTTGCCAGTTTTTGTGCTTGCTATGAAATGTCAAAACCACTCTGCTCTGAGCCACATTTAAGTTCCCTAGGTCTCATATACTTAGTATTATTAGCTGTTTGCCCGAATCAGACACAGAAAGACTAAACCAACAGAAAACTCAGATAGAGGGACAAAAAGTGTCAGTTGGAAAGCATACCCTTGTTCCAAGATGAAGTTGCAAGTCAACAAAACACACACCTTTAAAAGCGTACACCACTGCAACATTTAAGGTTTTGGGGTTTTTTTTACTGTTAGCCTTTTACTAAACAGCTGTCATTTCCCTTCAAAAAAAAAAAAAATATATATATATGTGGACAATTTGATACTACTTTGCAGGTGATGTTTCTTTAGTCTGTGAAGAGGCCTTCGGTATACCCTGAGAAATACAGGGAGTGGGGGAGAAGATTGCTTACTACAGAGCTATCAGGCTCTTTGTCCGTATTCCAACCAACACAATAAACCTGCTGACTTATGGCAGCTACCATTACAAGTTAGACAAGTCCAGTAGGCTAAGGAAAGGACAAGTGCAACAAGGTAGCAAGCTAGCCCCTTTAACAAAAAAAAACAAAAACAAACAAACAAACAAAAAAAAAAAACCAAAAAACTACCAAAATTTTTCAGTTCTGTTTACCAAAAAATACTTTTGCTTTGAGAGAACTGTGAACATTGCCTCAGCTCTCTGCAATAAAGCACAAGTTTATAGAATCAAAGTTTTATTATTAACCCATCAGACTCAAATTTCTTAATAACCATTTCCAGCCCATGAAACTCTGCTAAAGAAATAGCAACAGGTGATTTAAGTCAATCTAGGAATGATAGGTAGAGCCAACATGCTCAACACTACTAACTTTGCACACCTAATCAACAATAAGCAGACCATTGGTTCCTAAGCTAGGAAACAGCAGTGTTTCTCAGCACGTGTTGCACATTGTCCAGCACAAAACTCTATACGCTTAAGCTCTCAGTTATGCACAGAAGTACTTCAGCAAGAACTCTGTATAGCACTGTAGTTGTAACAGCTGATCTTTAGGTGCCTACAGAACATTACTTCCTAGGTAAATTCAAAGACTTTGTAAAATGATCCCCTTTAAGAAAAACTATTCTTACCTACAAAAGCATAGTACAGACAATGAAATAGGTAACTTCAATAGCAAGAGAAAGAAATCTTTGTGATACAGAACCTCATCTGCTGTTCAAGAGACAGATGAAGTTTGAGAAATACAGTGTTAGCATGACACTGAATATACCTAACACCATTATTAATAAGTTTTACAAGCAACTGCTAGTTTGTTAAACATGGTATTCCTAAGCTAGCCATGCAGCCCAAGTAACTTTAATATTAAACATGCAGTCACAGATATCTTAACCAAACCGCATGTAAATTGGCACAATTACCTGTGTCAAACTCATATAGCTGTGATTAGAACATACTTCAAAGCCATACATAGATTTTTGCCACTCACACTATGTTACAGATAATTAAAATAGTTTCTTGTATCAATAAGGTTATTTCTATTGCATTAGCAATAAGGTTATTAGCTCTGCATAGCCAAAGCAAAACTTAAGTTGTCTTACCACATCATCTGTCAGTGTCTTGATATCAAAGTGCTGTAAATCAAACAGGAAACCAGTCATGTCACAATTGTGCAGTAAAAAAAACAGAAAAACCCAAACAAAAAAGCAAGTCTCAGTGACAGTTACTGTTATTCAAAATAAGATGCAAGTCAAACAGTATTGAATCATGGCACTTGAAGTAATAATTTCTTGGCAAGTTGTACTTTGTTGGCTCATAGTGCATATCAAGTTATACAGGGAATACAGGGTAGATTAAAAAAACCTGTAATCTGATTCTTAGAATAGTACCAGAGGAATATAAACCAAGCACAGCTTGAAAGAAGTTGTGGTTTATTATATTTTATAGCTAAATATGCTAGAACAGAAGACCTGCTCATAATTCAGGTACTAGAATTGTGTCTTCTCAAAATGGCTGTGGGGACACCAAGGAATCAGTCCAGAGATTTTAAACTGAACAGAAAAACATGGAGTTCCTCAACAATTCAAAACTCTCTGCCAAGCTGCAACACTCAAACAACTAAGACTGTTGACTACTCTCAAGCAATGCCTACGTTGCAGGCGGAACACAAAGGTATTAGTAGTAACTGACATAAGCATTTATTAGTAGTAACATCCAAAAAACTATAGATCACTCGCTGCTGTGTGAAACAACAGTTCCTGAACCAACTCTTTTGCTCTCCACCGCACTTTTACAAACGCAGCAAGTGCTAGGATGCACAGCTCTTGCTCAAAACTGAAGAGCAGCACTGAAGAACATTGGTGACTGATGAGTCAGTGTTGCAGGGATCCCATTTATAGTTTTTATGAAGAGGCCGAGAACAGACTTGGCAGGGTAATGGGAAGAATGTGAAGTAGCATACTTAGTGAGATAGAGACTTACCCTATTCTTAGACTCCCCTCACTGCCTCGTGTACAAAGCTTGGCAGCAGCTACAGCAATTATCAATGGCTATATCCAAATTAATCAGATTAGGAAACTCTTGCTTTGTCTTCACCAAGTCAACAATACTTAGGCAGCATTACTTATGACATGTTCTCTGGCTCTTCCCTCAGAATTGAAGAAAAATTTCATGTTAAGTCAAATATTATCCCACAATGGCTCTACTCTGAATATTGTCAAGAAACTGAGAAAGAAGCATCTGATGAATGGCTATGAAGTTAAAAATAAAAAGCAAGTGAAGCGTGAGGGAACACTCAGTACTCAGTGACATAGTGTAAGTTCTACCATCAAAAATAAAAAAAAAAAATTGGAGCTAGGTCAGTATGAAATTTTATGACAATACCATTCCATGTTCTAATAGATGAGGATTTCTAATAAATGAAAACAACAACAAAGTGAAAATATTTCAATCCGGTCAGGAGACTGAAGATCTGTATCCCAGTGTTCCCATTGGTGTTTTCCTGCTGCAACAGATCAGGCTTTTGCCCCACACACTGCTATGGAGCTGGGTTTTATGACTTGTTCTTCCCATTCTGCTAAATAGCTACAAAGACAGCATGAGCGTTAATTTCTGTCATTTGCAAGAGCTCACAACTTTACATTTAGCAAGTTGTCGGTATAATACCTCTATCCTTAAGTGATCAAAACTGCAGGAGAAAACACTAACATATGGTCTTACACTGCAACTTGGTAGCAAAGAACATAAAAATTTATTCCTTTTTCATACACAGGACTTGAATCACTAAGCCTTAAGCAATGCACAGATACCATTGTGAAGCTCCTCTAACATGGTAGGAAACTGAGTAATCTGCTTAGAATGAAAATCTTCTGCATTATCTGCTTTGAGGTGGAAGTTCAAGATTCATGTCAAACTCATGTACATTCCACTAAACAGACACAGGAAGCACAACATGAGGTTCACTTCCATTTAGGAATAGATGTTGGATGTTCTGCAACTGCTTTGTACAAGACACCATCATCATCCGTGGAATCAAGGCAATATTTTTCAGATTCAGGTTTTGTTCTCTGAAAAAGGCAAAAGTGAATGGGATAGTTCAAGACAGTGTTGTACCTTTCAATTAAGCTGTGAAATTCAGCAATGGAATTTACTGTCATAAAGGGTGAAAAGTTCCCCATTTTGTATATCAGAACACCTCACTGACTCAGGCCATCCGACTAATTAGTGAAAAAAGACTACCATGCAACCCGTTAAGGACACCATAATGGTATAAGAAACTCAATATACAGATATGAGTCTCCTAAGCCTTCATCTTACTGGCTACTAGCAGTACAGGAGTCTAAAAATACCAGCATAAGACCTCTTTCAGACAATGTTGTGGGGTCTGGTTCAAAAGTAACTGCTACAAGGAAGTACACCTACTTAACCAGCACTCATCTATCAACACTGGTGACATTCTGTTTGGAGATTTCTTTATAAAGGAGGAGAAACCCCATGTGAACTACAACCTAACGTTCAGATCTTTTAGCACTCTAATACTGAAGGGCTGAATGACTTGCAGTAAGACATCTCAAAAGACTTATTCTGTGAATTTTATAATACTTCTCAGTCAGAGCAGCTGGTTAAAACTGAGAACTGGGATGATCTTTTCCCCCCTCTCCCTCACCAAGTCCTTCTCTTCTGGCAAGGCTGTACAAAGTAAAACCAGTTGCCAACTTTCCTGGTCTTCTGTAGCATTCAAGGATACAGAGATGTAGAACATTACATGCGGTCTTAACAAAAAAAAAAAAAAAAATCTTACCACACTGGATCTTAAATGGCATTACATTTAGAGGAGTGCTGTGACTCAAGAACAGGAGGGTATTTTTATTCTTGCCAAAAAAACACATTTCTAATAAGGGAAAAAATAACTAGACCCATAGTTAGGTAGAGGTTGGAGCACTTTACTACCACAGGAACATATTTTTATTTTCAGGCCTGGATATATCAGTTCACAGAAGTAAGACATACTCTGCTCAAGTGAACAGGTTGCCTTAAACATAGGCCTGCAAGTAAATAAATCTGGCTTAAGTAATATTCCTATAATATTCAGTTACTGCTAAAAACATGATATAAGCTTGCAGAATACTGCTTTACAATGGATGAAAATACTAATATGCTATTCCGTGCCTTCCATGAACTCCAGAATAATAAAATTACTGCTTTTGAGAACATAGGAGCTATGTACAAGTATTCCTCTAGTCTGTTTATCATGTAGGAAGTAGATATGCAAAATTGAAAAACAAATTAACGATATTTTAAGTACATTGACATCCTGTTTTCTAGTCAAAGGGATACAAAACCATGAAGAGATTAAGGAGGTAATTAGGATACCTCAGAAGTCCAGATTTCTCGGTAGCACCTACAGGTGGAAAAGCAGAAGTATCACCATTGCTTAGTCTTCAGCTATACAAGCACATCTATAAACAACTAACATTTTAAAACTACATTTTCCAGGGTAACTTAGTTGTCAGTCTGGGACACAGAGGAAGAAGTCATTTTGTTTTGCAATTGAGAAGAAGCAGTTTAGTTAAAGCTAAATCACAATTAAAAACAAGCGTATAGATGTATCATTTTTGAAGAAAGCAAGCAATGTGACATAGAATTACCCTTTATTGAAGATTATGTCTCTCAGGCATACTGGTAAATAACTGATTTCATTGCACACAGGATATACACATACATTCAGTGTATGGTACAGTGTTCTTGATAAGCTGTCAAAAGGCCCGATCTCAAAAACATCAAAGACAGTGAGAGCCTTAGAAACCAAAAGGTACACTGGGACACAAGAGCTGAGGTTCACAACACAGGCACAGCAACAAGACTACTCACAGAACACAAAGAGCACTGTGTCTCTTGAAAAAGCCACACGTGACACAACTTTTGCACCACCCAGCTAGGGAAAGTAAGCCAAATGCTATTTGGCTTCATATATATTCACAGAGAAGAATCTTATTGTCATACAGAAGAGGATGATCTTATGTTGCCTATCCAAACAGTAGTGTTGTCCCAAAAGTGGCGTTGTTTACCTAGTGTGCAAGACACCAATATACACACAGAGCAGTGCTATTTTATTCCACTTGATGTTTGCACAAAGATGGGGGCTAGGTGGTAACCCACAAAGCTAGCACCACTTATACCTAAATGGGCAAGCAATTTATACAGTTTAGTTTTACATATTTAGTTTCCAAAGTTGTTCCCCAAAATTATTATTGGTAGTCGCTTATCTGCCACAGTTTCTATTGGGCTAAAGTTTTCCCCACTTCGAAATAAAGGTAGAGTGTTCTTTTATTCTACAGCACATGCTCAAGGCGGGGGTGGGGCGGGGTAAGTCTTTTTGGTCTTGAATTGGGTCGGTGGTCATGATCTCCCCCTGCCGCCTTTACCTTTCCCCCAGTTAACGACGATCTTTGCTGACTTCATGCCTATTAGCAATTATTCAACTTTTGGCACCTCCTAGGGTAGGATTTTCCCTTCTTCTCAGTCTTTTTAGTTCTTCGGGGGCACAGTTGTTAGCAAGGCATGCATTGTTTATACAAAGGGTATCCTGTTTCACAACACCTTTGTGGCCTTTTTAAGTACATCAGTAGCACATACTGAAAGTTAATCTGCAAGACAGAGTTTAACAAATTGAGTCATTGTCTATTACCCCAGCCAACTCTGGGTAGAGATAGTGAAGTGAAGCAAAGAAATGAGAAATGCCACCTTGTCGGATCAACAGTACTAGTTTGATCTTTTGTGTCATCACATGTATTTCTCTATCTTCGCGTATGAATATTTATAAACAAAACTCTATCTAAATGCAGTACAAACAGTCCAGGCAACCAGGCCCAGAATTCAGAAGAATGTCATCTTCTCAGACGGGACTCTAGTCTCATGTCTTCAGCATTTTTTCCACCAACACTACAGCCCAGCGTGGCCTGGAAACAATGAAAAATAGTGTAATACAATATAGGGAATAGTCTGTATCATCTAAAAGTTTTGGCACTCTACCAAAAGGTGCAGCATCTACGTCCTCCACAAGTGCTCTTTTCATCATCACGTAAGCACAGAGTGACATTGCTCATCTGACTTTCTGGATGAAAACAGCATGTTTAAAAAAACCAGTATGTTTGGTACTTGAACTCAGATCATGCCTGGCAGGGATGGATATTGTTATTATGCCAGAGAAGCAGACAAAGTCTGATTTGTTGATCATAAATGGAATTTGAAGACTGACAAGCACCCAGCCATATACCCCTGCCGACTTCAAAGGAGTTTTAGGCATGCAAAGTAACAGGATCTCAGGCAGCTAAACAATAATTTCAACATGCATGCCCTCCACTGCACTGAAGTACTTCAGTTTACAAAAAATAAAAAAAATCCCACAGCCTGGTATCTGAATCCTTTTGGGATATTCATTTTTGCCTTCCTTGCAGAAGAAAATAAAGAAACAAAACCACATATAATACCCCCTCCAAACCACAGCACACATGTACTGCTTCTTTCATACATTAAGAAGAGCTTAGAGCCTACATGTAGCTGGGGAGGGGGGGAGAGGTTTTGCAATGAGTTTTAGAAGAACTGGCCAACTTAAGCCTGAATGCTGAAATGACATATACAAAGACTAAAGATGTACATATAATCACATAATCCCTTCTGTATCTTTTTAAATTAGAAAGTGAGAAAGAACTCATCACACGCTGCCATTAATTCTATCACCAAAAAGATTCAACACTAGCTGGTTTTTTCCCCAAAGGCTATTCTCCAGCAGAAACACAACCAGAAGACTGAAGCAGGGATCGCAATGAAACCTGTAGACTCAGACAGACGTAAATTGGATGATTACAGTGAATGCTATTACTTTAGGATCTCCTTTGTCACAATATTCCCTCGGTAATTTTGCTACCTCAGTCTGTAAGCGCAATTTAGAAACTGCTGTATAACCCCACAGCTTTTCCTACTTTTAATTTCCAATATACTACTTCAGCATTTATTTAATGGCTTTATCACAGACTCTGTTGCTTGGAAAGCAGTCTGAAAAGCAATCAGGGGCAAAATTATCTTAACATGACAGTTTCTACACAGTGATATTCTTTAGACATTGATGAGTTAAATGCAAAAGTGGTGCTTACAGGTAAGATTATATAACAAAGTGCTAGAACACAGCACTAAAATTTAGTATCATAACACACGGTGTTAATTCATGCCAACAAAAATAACAGCATGAGGAATTTACAATTTTACAAAGCTGCAATAAAGTGTTTTAGGTAACATCTGTTCAGCAATCATTTCTTTAAAAGACTAATTTAGATTCAAGGTCTTACACTGCAGCGTAACTGCAGCAATAATTCAGCCACTTCGTAATTAAAGATATTGACACAGATCGGTCTTACCTTTCTACTCTATGCCAGAGAAATGGAAGTGCTTTTGCTCTTAACTACATCTTTCTTTGATTTACAGACACTGTTAAATGCAAGTGTTAATTTGCCTATTTTTAACAGATTGATGCAAACAAGAAAGCCTTCTTGACTCATGTAAATTTCATAAAGAACTTAATCAAAAACATAACCTGAAAGTCACTGAAGACAGGTCAATGGTATACTGAAATTAAGAGAAACACCTCTAACTTGAGCTAGAAATTCATTTTTTGAGGACTAGTGTTCCAGTCCTCAGTGTGTAGTGTTCCACTACAAGTTCCAGTCTCAGTAAAATGCAATTGGAAGTCACATAATCTAGCACTCATTTTTATGATTTCCAAATATTTCCAAGGGGGAAAAAAAAAATAAAAATTTAAAGGAAGTGGCAAGCAACTGCTTTTACACCAACCCCCCCAGCAGATTTCAAGTTTCCTGCTCAGTCAATGTATACATAGGAAAAAGGTATAATCTCTGCCATCCTTCAATTCACTTCCTTTTTTTATCAAGCCCTAAACCTCAAGGGTGAACGTAAGAGCTTTCAATAAGCTGAAGTACCACAGTATCATAGAATAACTTTTACCCTTTTAAGAGTCCTACTCTTCCAAAATCTTGGACCTGCTGAACAAAGCCAAGCTAGTATGTCCTTCAAAACTAGCCATCACTCTGTAAAAAAATTTTTTTAAACGATTCTGTAAAAGAACAGAAAGAACTGAGGCTTACAACTCATTCACTTCTTCTGAGAAGCTAGTTTATTCAGAAAGGCAGTACTTCAAGATGACATTTGATTGGAATCAACCTCTGTTTAGCGCAAAGACTCTTTCTCCCCACCCCAAATGAAGTGGGATTTAAAAAGAGAGATTTTTCGCCCTGCTAAACAAGAATTTTCTTTGGAAGGGAAAAAAAAAAAAAATAGGTACACGTTAATGATGTCAACTTTGTCAACCAGCAATCCAATTTCACCTCAAGGTTTGTCAAGGAATCAAATTATTTTTCAGATTAGCATATCTGCTGTGACAGATCAATATGTTGCATTGATTGGAAGGGTCCAACCTGGAACTTATTTTCAAGCCTTTCACACTGAGGAAAATTAGACTAATACAATCTGGATGACTTGAGTTCACTGAATCTAACAGCCAATTTCATCCACATTTGACAAACATACAAGAGATCAGCAATGTAATTCCGGTGACATGAAGAAGTATGGCACTGTAAGTATCCCAAACACAGAAAAGACTACAGCCTATATCTAAGACTGCATTACAGAGAATTCAAAGGGGTGAGGGAAGTTTTATGTATTCTGACACAAAACTAATTTAACTAATAAAAATATATTGAAGAGGTATTACGGGAAGAGTTAGATGTGAGCAAGACAGATAGAACAGAATCATTTAAGTTGGAAAAGACCTTTAAGATCACTGAGTCCAACTGTTAACACTGCCAAGTCCACCACTAAACCATGTCCGTAAGCACCACATCTACACATCTTTTAAATACCTCCAGGGTTGGTGACTCAACCACTTCCCTGGGCAGCCTGTTCCAATGCTTGCCAACCCTTTCCGTGAAGACATTTTTCCTAATATCCAGTCTAAACCTCCCCTGCCTCAACTTGAGGCCATTTCGTCTTGTTGTATCACTTGTTACTTGGGAGAAGAGCCCAACACCCACGTCGCTACAACCTCCTTTCAGGTAGTTGTAGAGAGCGATAAGGTCTCCCCTCAGCCTCCTTTTCTCCAGGCTAACCAACTCCAGTTCCCTCAGCTGCTCCTCATAAGACTTGTGCTCTAGACCCTTCACCAGCTTTGTTGCCCTCCTCTGAACACGCTCCAGCAACTCAATGTCTTTCCTGGAGCGAGGGGCCCAAAACTGAACACAGGACTCGAGGTGCGGCCTCACCAGTGCCGAGCACAGGGGGACGATCACCTCCCTGCTCCTGCTGGCCACACTATTGCTGATACAGGCCAGGATGCCGTTGGCCTTCTTGGCCACCTGGGCACACTGCCGGCTCGTATCCAGCCGGCTGTCGACCAACCCCCCCAGGTCCTTTTCCACCGGGCAGCTTTCCAGCCACTCTTCCCCAAGCCTGTAGCGCTGCATGGGGTTGTTGTGACCCAAGTGCAGGACCCGGCACTTGGCTTTGTTGAACCTCATACGATTGGCCTCGGCCCATCGATCCAGCCTGTCCACATCCCTCTGTAGAGCCTGCCTACCCTCGAGCAGATCAACACTCCCACCCAGCTTGGTATCATCTGCAAACTTACTAAGGGTGCACTCGATCCATTCCCCCATTTTGCAGGGGGGGGGGAAGATATATCATCTCCCCCTCAAAAAAACAAACCAGTCTTGTAAGACAACAGGAGGTAGAGAGGAAGGAGAGTTTACCAATTTTAGATTTAATAGCTAAGTGATAAATATTCTGTATTGCAGTATCTTCGGGCAGAAATTTATGAAGCGATAGAAAGAAAAGCATATCTTATAGTACCCTTAAAGTGAACTACCCCAATCAAAGAAGCTGGTTGATGTCTATAATTATTAGAGCAATTCTACCTGTACCACTGTGTATGTTTCCTCGCCAGAAATTATTAGCCAGGACAAGCCAGGGATTAGAGACTACATTTCAAATGTTATAATAGCTATACCAGGTCCTTGGGTTTTGCGGCATGGAGCAGCCTGCTGCTCTTTAGTAACCGCTAAATTCCACAGATCACATTTGTAAACTATACCACTCACAGCAGTTTACATGAAGACAGAGACAAAATCCTAAACTCTATTCAAGAAATATTCACCTCTTGACTCTTTTTAAGGTCACCGAGTGAGCTAATGGCATACCTAGAACAAAGTCCATCATTCTTCAGTCCCCTGTCAACACCACAGGGCAAAATCTTTGCTTTAAGAGATCACTTAAAGATGAAAAGCAAGACTACTGTCTAAGGTCAAATGGTTTTGAAAGTTGCAGTTTGACAAGGCATTGTCATGAATTAAGGATATTCTCAGTCATCCCTGCTTAAAGAGTTTCAGAAACCGGGCAGGGGGAACTGGGACAGGACAAAATTAAAAAAAAAAAAAAAAAAAAACACAAACAAAAAATGCAACCCGCCTACATGATGATCATATACCCTACAAAGCTAAGTCAGATACCCAAATTCAACTCCCTTTATTTTCTGTAGCTGGGTCAAAAATCAACACTGTGACCTCAAAAAGCCAGTCAGCTGATGCCCACATCTGCACATGCTCAAAACCACCCTTGCCTAGCCTGGGAGGTCCGGACATATATCAGACAAGCTCATCTGCACCAAAGAGAAGCCCTTCTTTCACTGAAAAGACAGTCAGACTTCATATAAGAAAAAAAATCTCAATGGCTTGTATCACTTATCTGGCAGGGTAATACACCCTATAAATTATTGTATTTCTCTTTTAACACATTGTTAGGGGAAACAAAGTGAATATGATGGCAACAGCCTATTTCTGTTTTAACATATAGTTAGGGAAAAAAGTGAAAATGATTGCAGTATCCTATTTGCATAAGAACTTAGCAGTTAAAGTATTAATAATAAGTAAAACCTCTTGACTCAGTGCGCTTGTCAGTCTCAAGCACACACAAATCCATGTCTCCCAGTCCCCACGGGGATAATCCAACCATCAAGTGTATACCTGTAACACTATCCAACCTTTTAGACTGGGCAGACTGTATAGGTTTTTACTCAGGGATGCTATAGTAAAGCATGTCCAGCCACGTCACCTGCATGACTAAAATGCATGTACCCCCAGTAGATACGTAGCCAGTTAGGAAGACAAGCAAACAGCTCTTGGTCACAGTTTCATATATGCCCATTCTAACAAGAAAAAACAGGCACAAGGACTTGGTTCAAACAGCAGTCTGTGCAGGCACAATATGAAAAGGATTCCAGAAAACGACTGCCAGGAGCAAGTTGTGACCTTCCAGAACAGGTTTGGCCACCCTACAGTTTGATACTGCTTATTACCTAATTTTTTTGAACCTGTGCTCAAGTGCCAGATACTCAAGTACCGAATATGACACAAAGATGCCTTAGAATCAAGAATCTACTGTATGTTATGTATTATAGTATCTATTTTGTAAGCATATAATACAGCTTAGAGCAGGTGGGCTCAGAGCCAGCTGAACATAGACTACGATGTGCATCACCTAAATATGAGCATGGGATGCATCTGCTCTGCATGTGGTGGATACAAGACCTGTAGAATATACGTTTGTCCCAGCTTTAATACTTGGAAATTTCATGGCGTCGAAACAAAAACTGGCTATTTCTGGGTGCTTTTTAGTTAGAGCATATCTTACAGACACATTATCTCATGGACAATTATTAGCCATTTCGAGTTTCCCAGTTTCTTAGTGTGCTAGCCAAGGGCTTGTAAAAGCAGGGCTAGGGAGGAGAACTTTACTATGTCCCTTATATTCAAAGACTCAGTTTTTCACGATACAGTTGACATCACCAAAATAAAAAAAAAAAAATCCCAGTTCTGTTAAAAGTAACATCGTTTAAGAGCTAGAAGTCTATTCTGTTCCCCTTACGCCTATAGCTGTCAAACAGCGCATAAGACAATAAAGCTTTATGATGAAGAGGAGAGACCTGAAAACTTGCTGCTAAATAAAGCCAGGTCCTTTCGGGCAGCCAAGGAAGAGGCGAGCTGGAGCGGGCGGGCTCGCCCTTTGTAGGCCACTTGAAGTCGACGGCGCCGTCTCGTAGCCCGCCTATTCCTACCGGGTCCCCCGGTCTCTCGGGGGGCTCCAGATCAGTGACCAGCCCCGGGGGAGGGAGCGGAGGACCGGCTCACCGCACGGTCGGGCGGGCCCCATCGACCCGAACCCGGCAGGGAGGCGTCCCGCTGGGCTGGGCCGGGCCGGGCCGGCGACAGGCCCACGCCTCAGGCAGCCCCGCCGCGGCCGCCCCGGCGGGGATGGGGGGCGGCTCGGGATCGACTCGTACTTACGAATTTGGGCTTCCTGCCGTCCGCCGTCTCCTCGGGGCCGCCCGCTCCCCCGGCCCCCGGCGGGCCCTTCCGACGGAGCCCCTTGTTCTCCCGCCCGCCGCGACCCGGCGGCGAGGACGGGGCGCAGTAACGCGGCCGCGGCCGCCGCGGCTCCATGGCCTCGCTCGGGAGAGAGGAGGGGAGAGGATGAGGGAAAGACCGCGGCCCGCGACCGGGCCCAGGCCCGGCGGCCCCGGCCGAGCTGGGCGCCTGCGATTAGCGCGGCTTAGCTGGGCTCGGCCGGGCGGGGCGCCGCGGGGGGAGCTCAGGGCTAAAGCCGCTGCTGCCGCCGCCTCAACGCGGCAAAGGATTTAGCGAAGAGCCTCTAATCCCGGCCGGCGGCGGCCGTCCCCGGCCGCGGCACCGCCACGCCGCAGCACCGGGCGGAGAACGGGGCGGGGGGGGAGACCGGGGCGCGCGCCCCCAACGGCCGCTCCCCGGCGCCTGTCAGAGCCCAGGAATGTCCCGCCGTCCGAATCGTCCCGCCACTGCCGGTCCCCGCCCCCGGCCTCTCCGCGCCAGCCAATCCACGGCGGCAGGGTGGAAATGGCGCTTCCCGGTTGGCTGGCCTTCTGCCAATCTCCGGTGAATCAGCTGTTCTCTGCAAAGCGCCGGCGAGGAGCCCCAGTGACCGCACCTGTTGGCCCGCGCCGCGCCCCCCCTTCCATCCCTCAGGACTACATGTCCCAGAGAGCAGCGCGGCCCGCGCCCGCCGAGGCAGACGGGGCTGCGCGGCGCAGTGCGCGGCGGGAGTCGTAGTCCCAGTCCCGAGCGGGCGAGGCGGGGGTCCGCGGGGGCCGGTGCGGGAACGGGGTCAGTCCGTGTGCGGGTTCTGTGGGCGTACGTGGGTTTTCCTCAGGGTTTGGGGCGTCTTGTTTCGGTTTGCCCCCCGGCAAGTTTCATGCTGCCACGTAACGGCGGCGGCGGCGGCGGCCACGGCCCGCCCTGAGAGGGCGGTTCCCCTGTCAGCGGTGGGTGAATCCCCGCGTTCTGAGGCAGCGGCTTCCCCTCCGCCTGAGGGGGTAAGGGACACCTCCACCCTCTCAGGAAGGTTTTATTTCCTTGCCTCCCAGGTCCCGCCGTGTCTTCTGAAGGATCTGATCACCCGCAGCCGAAGGACGGGACGGGTCCCTGACCTCCTTGGCCTAGGGTGCCGATTTCCAAAGCCTGGTTTTGTTAATTCTGATTTCAGACGTAGAGCCACTGTTTCACAGGTGAAAACTTGTTCATCTGTTTCTATGGAGCTTTTTTATGTATTTAGAGCCCTGATTTTTTGTATGTAAATACACATTTTAATATATTTTATATGTACTTAATATTTTTATAAATTTTATACCATTTTGCTGGTACTGGGATAAGGAAGCAGAGGAACAAGGGAGAGACGTAGGCCCTGTTCAAAACAATGGCAGCATTTCCATGGACCTCTTCAGGCCAGGATTTTGTTCTGTGACCAACACAGTCTTTGTGGAGGAGCTGTTACTAGCAAGGCCAAAAGAACAGGCGTACCTACGTTCTGTATTTGCTTAATGCAATCTCTTGTTTTCTGCCACAGAAAGACCTCCAAGACTCTGTGGTTTGTGGGGAAATGAATAAATAGAGATTTCATTACACTATAGACTGGCAAATTGTATATGCCTTAGAGAATAATTGAATTGTCATTAACACAATCGA
This sequence comes from Aquila chrysaetos chrysaetos, assembly GCF_900496995.4. NCBI lineage: Eukaryota > Metazoa > Chordata > Aves > Accipitriformes > Accipitridae > Aquila > Aquila chrysaetos. The sequence continues at coordinate 25,097,854 of NC_044017.1, read as the reverse complement.
TACTTTCCATTTATCTTTATCTTAAATTAACAGTAGTTAGAATAATGATGCAAACTGGAGACTTACATAGGGGAAAATCTATTTCCAAATCTCAGTGTTAGGTATTATTAAGAAAAAGAAGGCTAACACTCAGCATTCGAATCTCTAGAGTATTTTCTAAAACAGAACAAGTTTCATTTTTTGTCTGCCATTCAGTAAGAAAAACTGTTAGGTTTCCATACTGTTTTTATCATTTTGAGTTGTCTTGAATACAGTGAAAATAAAATGCTCCTTCCAACAACTGCATTCACTTCTTCCACGTAATTTGAGGGGCTTTCATTCCAGTGCAATGACATCAAAAGAATAAAGAATTCAATCCTTCAGCATGACTTACTTACACAGGCAGTGACCTACAAAATGTAGTGACTACCACTACACAGAGCTCTGGTGAAATGTAACAGAATTCAGTCCCAAACTGGACCTTTGCAGGACTGGGATTTAATGCTAGGGAGCCATGGGGCGGTGTAGAGTGAATGCTAGAATTATTTGTATACATTAAACTGTTTGTCCTTTGGCACATTTCTATAGATGTTTTGTAAATTTATATTGGAATTCTTTGTGGAGAGTATAATTAGCACAACACTGTTTAATGTCATGGTTAATGATTTCCTGGAACATTTGATTAGAAAATTAATCAGCCTATGTATGTGTATGATAAAGCTGTTTAAATGGACCTCCTAATTGCACTGTAGTAGAACACAATGGCTTGTGCCAATATATCACTTTCAAGGTACTGTATTGCAATAATAGAGAAACACTAAAGGGAATAATTTGTCAGGCAGTTTTACTAAGCCAAAAGTAAATGTTAGTACTTTTGATCAATTATTATTATTTTATGCTACCCCTCTTGTGCTTGTTAGGTGCTTCACAGAACAAATACACTCTTCCAACAGCTTAGGTGGCCAAGATTAATCATGACTGAGGAAAAAATTGTGAGAAAGAAATGAATCGGTAATACTATAATTGTGCAGAGATTATACTTAGTCATAGCATGCATATTGTCTGCAGCAGGCATATAGTTTGGCAATTTGGCGTTATTTTTGTTCTGGAATGAGAATTTTTTAATTATAAAAGTCTGAGACAAAGTAAGTGCATAAAGTTAAACGTACAGATATTTGCAAAACTGGTCCTTTAGATTGATGGATTTAATTAGGCTCTTCCCATTCTGTTCCATCTCTTTTTTTTTTTTTTAAATATACTGTAACTCAGGTCTTAAACCAGAAAAAAAAAAAAAAAGAATACCCTCCTAATATTCATTGTTCCAGGGAGGCGGTTTTTCAAATAAATCCCTGTGCACAGCATTCGTAAGCTGGCTTTTGACTGAGTTTAGGCAGTTCTCCATATTTCATTTGGAGACGCCTAGTTCTTTCCTACAAGAAGAAGATAAAACAGTTAATTAACTGTTCTTTAATTAGGTTCATCCTCTTAAACTGTCACATAAAAGTTATGAAGGATTTTGTGAGCAATGTTGTTGTTTTTATACAGCAAGCATACAAGTTTAACTGTCTTTATTACTAATGCTATTTAAGTATTCTGACAAGCAAAACCTTCCAGAGCCACAGTTCCTGCGGCTTGGCAGAAGCAAGGCAAATGGCAGATAGACGTGTCTTTTCCGGAAAATGGTTTCTTCTTTCTCTCATGAAAAGCACCAAACAGGCCATTCTACCCCAAATCCCTCAAACTTGCATAGCTATTTGTAAGTCGTACCAATTGAATATGTATCTTATACCTTTCCTAACATCTTATTCAAACAGTTAATAAAGTAGTTAAACCAAGTTACAGGATTGTTAACTCATAATGCTGATAAAAATTACGTTGGAAAAACATGGCCTGTCTTCATGTCTTTCAGAGACAATGGATGCTGTTTTATCTAAGGAACTCTTTAACAGTTGCATTTTCATATTGCAACAGAAATCATTAATAATTTAAATGTATTACAATATAATATCCTTAAATGTAACCTACGGATAAGATGTTACTTAATTTTGATAGCATGGAGGGTTCGCAAAGCATATTATTCCATTATTAAGATAATGGGTAGATAAAAACTCAAATGGTTCATCTAGTCTAGTCTATTAACTTTACTAAGGAACCTGGCTGTTAACAAGTTTATCATACTAACAGATGAACAAATTTATGTTACAGTTATGAGAAAATTCATGCTCTGTTCAAGTAATAAATTATTACTGAAGAAAATTTACTATGTTTTTTCCTGTAAAACAAACAGCTAGAATTCTTGTGGGTTTTTGGACATCATTTGATTGTCATTTAGTCAGTGTCATTGCCACTATACTAGTATATGTGATCTCTGCTATCTGTTTGGGGCATAGACTAGGAAAATCCATAGCTAGAACTCTGTGCTGGAAGATTGTGGTTATCAATCAGAAAAAGGAAGCAACTAGAAATTTGCAGCCTAATAAGACACTGGCCTGAAGTTCTTAGAAGGGAAAAAGCTATTAGACATTTTCTGATGTACAGTTATAGTTATGAACTTAGTTATGAATGGTTACAGAGTTATAAGTCTACTAAAATGTGACAAAAAGGAGTTTGTGGTTTAATAGTCTTTTCACAAAGAATTTAATTTCTCCTTTGCTTAAGCTCGTCATCGAGAAAACTTCTGTTTGTCATGAATCTGCTTAAAGGGAATCTGAGAACTGAGTTTAGGCTAAACCCTAAAAAATAATTATTTTCTTTGAGGTTCTTTCTTGGTAACAAGTTCATTTTACTCATGCAATGCTTTAAGAATGTATGAAGTTACTTGTCTTATGATGCTTCTTTTTTAAAATCTTGCTCTTACTCTCATCTGTCTGACTGCCCAGTGTGCTACACACAGTTGGAAGTACTCAAAACACTTCTTTACCATCATTCACTGGCACCCTGGCACACAAGTATGTGTGCGCTAGTTACTATTTGTCTCATGCTTCTGAATATTTTAGGTGGAAGTAGGGCCCTATGACAGAACAGATAATTAAAGAAATTGCTGTCTTACCTCGTATGTTGAATTGTCTGTAGAGACAAGCAGCTTTGAGCCATTTGGGTCACAGACTTGGTAAAGCGGAACTAGTCAGACCTCTTGGCATATGTATTTCTTGTCTCTTAAAAATCTCTGAACTAGTATCTTCTGAAAACAGTTGTTTTCTTCCCTTTCTCATAAAAAAAAAAAGTATTATGGTCGTATTTCTTGCAATTCATTTCTGCTACCAACAGAAGTACTTTCAGAAACCAGAATCCTGTTGACTTTGATCCCAATTCTTTATTGCTAGGTGTCTTGGTCAGTCACAATGGTAAGTATCAGTGTTAAGTATCGATGCAATATGTATCTTGCACCAGTTATAAAAAACATTCAGGTTTTAGAGAAACACAAAGGACATCAGGGGTCTTTTTCAGTTATGCATGGCAGTAAATTACAGGCACTTAAAATTGAAGGACTCAAGCTAAAATGAAGCTTTCACTGAGATTTGTCTTTAAAATATTTTTATACATTTTTAATTATTACATGGGAGTTATTACTGAGGAAAACAACAATGCAAATGGATTTAGCAGATTCTGAAGGTATAGCTGTATAGCTGTCCTTACTCAAGAATGTACAGATGAGAAAGGCGTCCCTGAAGACAGCATGTGTCACAATCCTGTTATTGATTTTATATCAGTCATAGCTTTTTGAAATGTCAAACAAAATTTTACATGCAATGGATTTATTTTCTCTCTTTTGTAGCTAGAATTTAAATTAAGGACTTTCAGAAGTAGCTGTAGTCTGACTAAAGCCATTGTCCTTTCTGAAGCTTTCAAAGTCACCCTATTAAGGGTGAGGATATAAGAAGTAAGAAGGTAGTTTGCTTCATCAGTTTATTGTGGATTGCGTGTTGCTAGTAATTTCTCACAAGATATTTTAGGCTAGTCTCTCATTCAAATGAGGAAGTTTAGTATACCTCCTTCAAGATACTGTCTAGATGGGAAAAAATCAGTAAAGTAGTCCATTATACAGTTCATCAAATGGATCTTTATGAGGATATTGGAGATGTGATTTGTGGCACTATTTAGGATACATTGCATGCTATATTATTATAAAGTTCAGGTTTGTAATTTAATTATGAAGCAAATTACCTTCAGTTCTAACTTTAGTTGAAGTGACTAGGCCAAGCCTGACAGCTGATATAATTTATAAATTTTAAGTGGTCTGAGTGTCATGGGCCGCAATAAAGGCTATGTTACATAATTTTACACTTCATGTGGGATTTTCAGAGCCACCTCAGGAATTAAATAAGCTGCTCAAACCTTGTCTCTTCTACCATTATGGTATTAAATGTTCCTAATAAAATGATTACAAATAGTTAATTTTTCCCAAAAGAAAATAAAGATGTTTCCAGAGGAGAAAATTGTGATGAAGTTTTTTTGTGAACATAACAGTCTGCAGTAGTGTGATCAAGTATAGAGATTTTTCAGGGCATTTACTATAAAGTTTGTAAGGCTTATGTCAGAATGCTGGGATGTAATTATCTTCCATTACTTCTTGATAACTCTCTGAATTCCTCATAGCTTTCCTTTTTTAATATACTTCTGTCTTTTTTTATGATTCACTTCCCAAATTTCTTCTAAGATTCTGTCTTTCATTTTCACTTGTGGTAATTTATATGACTTTCTACTAGGTCATGATACTGTTTGCTTTCAAAAATCCCTTATTTTCCTTTGACAAATGTATTATTTTGAGATATATATATATATATAAAAACACACGTGTATATTCATATATAATGCTTTTTATGAGTTAGTTACGTTTTGAGGAAGTCTCAAAATTGACTATCATTTGTTTATATAGCTTTTATTTCTCTCTGACTGATTTTCTTATTCTAATCCATCTTTAAGTTTCTCATTTTAGTTTTTCCTCTTGCAAGAATAATGGATATAATCATCTCATGGTTACTGCAACTTAATATTCAGCTACAGTAAGTACTGTACATGTACATTAAGAAAAATGCTTCCTGTCATTTCAAAAATATATATATATCATTTTGGGAAATTCCTGAATGTATTCTATATGAAACAATCAGCAATTTTGTGGGTAACAGAAGTCACTCTGTTGCTATGCAATCTGCGTATTGCTTTTTGATCCTCTGTTCCTTTGCATGTTTCAGTGAACAACCTGATTTTTAATGGCTCTTTAGCACATGTAGTTGTATGCTTCTACAATCAGAGTGCAATGTGCTACCTTTCTTACGTTATATAGAAGCTTAATCTCTTGTCATAGGAAGATGAAGAACATAATTTGAAGGTGTACTTTGTATCACAAGTTGTCCTCCAGTGCAGCATAGCTACTAAGCTAAGTTTCTTCTAAGAAGTTTCTTAAGTGGCAGTTTTATGACAAGTGTGAATCAGAATAAACTTTGTAAGTTTCCATTTTCCTTCACATATGTTATAATAAACGAAAGCTGTTGGTTAAGAAAAATGAATGCTTTCACTTATTTTCAAAAAATACTTCTGCAGAAGCGAGGGAGATGATTATGTTGAATTGTGATATAGAGGTTATCCTATAGGACCTAGAGATGTAACTAACGCTCAGGTATTTGTTTGGAGGGGAAGGCAGATGAGAGAAATTGTATTGTGATCATTACAGGAGTGCCTCTCCGCTGGCAGTGGTTGACAATAGCCTCTCAGGATGTTTCTGGTCCATTGTATCATGACCTGACGACAGAATGAAGACTACCGAAACCAAAATGTATCTGCCCAGAAAAACACAGGCCAGTTGACATGGTTTCTGTTACCCTATAAATGGAAAATAGAGAGAGAGCAAAATCTCAGCCTCTGTGTAAGTGTCAGGGCATGGTGATAGCCAGCTCTCCCTAAGGGATGGGGAGCCGAGGCAGATACCACGGCTGGCAGGGCAAGGGGCCTCGCTAGCCAGGGCCCATCCCACCACCCCCAAGTGAGGCAAGCAAGACCAGCCCGGGGATGGCAGCCAGGTTCAACCAATAGTCCAGACTATCAGGCAACTTCGTGATGATGAGGCAGGTCTGAGGCCAAGCCAGGAAGTCAGGCCAAGGGTCAGGGTCAGGGTCAGGATCAGGTCCAGTGAAGGTACCGAGGGTCAGACACAGTCTAGCGATGAGGGGGGCATGTCCACAGTGATGAGACAGGTGAAGCTTGGAAGTCACGCTGCAGATCAGGATCAACAGGGTTCGTGTCTGGCAGAGCGAAGGTCTTTCGTCTTTTCTGTGATGTGGTATGATACGTGCTGGAATCCATCCTGTTTGTGTATCCCATGAGTGGCCTCATGAGGCTTAAGATCTTCGTTTGTTACTTCTACAGCCACCATGAATCTGAAAGAAAAAAATCCATGATTATGTGTCCATCTGTCTCTGAAAAATAATGTAATTCCTTATCCCCATCTGTCTACAAAACTGTGTTCCTTTTAATTTATGAGTTCGTTTCCCCTTGTTTTGAACAACCATGGTGGTACCAGTGAAGAGGAAATCTCCTCAAAGAAGTTAGGATAACCTTTGACAAGATTAAAAATCAAGCAGGGAGTCATCAGGGAGTCAATCATTGTACCCTACTAAGTGCTCATGAAGTTGTTATTTACCATTATGTTGTGTGAGTTTCAAATCTGGACGTCAGATAGATGCATGTTTTCCAGCTAGAAAAGCATCAACAAAGACCTCTTTTAGTCCCATTAAAAGAGAGGGAATATGAAGACCTGCACAGGCTTGCAAAATGCTGACTGTACTGGGGGATTAATAAAGGCAGCCAAGCTGTGATAAACCAGATACGTGATTTGGATGGATGATTTGTACTTTCAAAACAGCTTTCTTTATGTGAACTACAACATGGAAAAAGGAATAATGTTGTCCCAGAGGTGGTTCAGAGCATACATGGTTAAGAGCACTACACTGATCAACTCTTTTGCATTCTTCACTGGAATTAAGAATAGAGCATCAAGATACAGGATTGTCTGAAGAGCAGCATGCAGGGCAAAGAGCTCAGCAGCATGAACAGCAGGCAGGCTTATGTATGGAATGATGCTGAGAACTGGATGTTTAAAGGTACTGATCCCAAATAAAACTGCATTGCTTATTCATATCATGAGCTTGACTCACCTACCCTCTGCCCCCGACAGCAGTGTCATTCACTGTAAGACTCTTGGTCCCTGTAGTGATTGCTCCTAGTTATACTTAGGTGATGTGACTTCTCTGCGGCCCTGCATGTCACAAGTCAGTAATGATATTGGGGATAAGTGTCCGTATACGTGAAATGAGAAAGTATTTCCAAGTACTATGGTTCCATAAAACAAATAAAATATGGGGAGGGTTTGTAGCATTTATACATAGGGAAGATTCATATTCTCCAGCTTAGGGCAATCTAAAAGTTAAAGAACTAAGCTAAACTCTTTCTATGATTAATGAAGTAACACTTAACTGAAGCTCTCACTATAGCTAGTGAAGAGAAACTAGCACCTACAAAAGGCAGTTCATCCATTCTTAAAATATGAATCTAAAACAAATGGAAAGAAAAACCTCTGGAGATCCTTCTCTGTCTTCACTGACTATAGAAGATGCTTCAATACCTGGCTTAGACTAGATGAGTACCTTTTATATGCTGAAGGTAGGTGAGGTAAATCTCATTTTCTCAAACTATTCTGGGGACTTCAATCTACAGTCAATAAATTCACTTCCTTTCACTAGATTTTATTAGACATGTTCATATTATTTCAGAAAACGGAGAAATATTTAAATAGCAATGTTAATAACTCCCTGGAATTAACAAGAAAATTCTCTTGTGATCCTCGGAGAATAAAACTTTGAATAATCATACTTCCAAGATAATCTGCACATCTTTGACAATAGTTTTTGATAGTCTAAAAATTGAAGACAGATTTTTTTTTTCCCAAAAGGATTAATGACTACTTCCCTTACTCCTTTTGCTGCAGTCTGTTATCATTATGGATATTAAACTGCTTCAAAGACTGTGAGAAGTGTTAAGTTGCAAATATACTCTCCTGTTGTATGGACTTACTTGGACGGCGATTAAAAGGATTGATGCTGCTACCAACCTAAATGTTCTAGCACATTTTCTTGACAAAATCTATTCCATCTTGCTGCTTCATCTTCCCCCCTCCAGCCACCTTTTCTATTACAAAATATTGTTTCTTCTCACTTGCAAAACTTCCCCTTCAACCTCGGAAACTTTTGGAGTATGAAGAAATTAACTCTCTTCTCTAATCAGTGCATGACAGTAGTCTCGTCATTAATTTGTTACATTTCTAAACAGGTACCTTTGAGCATTCTTCCCAGATTGCACTCACTCTATGAAGAAGTCATCTGTAAGCATCCACAAGCAACTTAATTATTCCTTTTCGAATCCTTCTTTAGAACTCTCCTTTGCTGGTATGCCCACAGAAATGTAGATTTTAATTACAGCCTCTCTCACTGTTAGGTGTTGCTTCTGATCTGGTCTCTATTTCCTATCTCTCTTCTACAAAGAGACAGCAAGCTTTTGGGGCATTGCCTTGTTTCCATCCAAAACACTTACAGCTCTAGGACCCTGGCACTTTACAATAATAAACATCTTGACTAATACACAGAGCCTGATACTTGTGTTACATGCAAAAACTAGAACAACTAAACTCTGTTTGATTTCTAGACTTTCTGAGTTTCTGCCTGCATTTACACAGGAAAATTCACCACAACAGATATATCAGAATAAAAAATACTTGCTTTCCACTCTTCACATAGGGCAAAAAGTCACTAAGTACCTGTTGGAATTTGTCAGTGTTCACCATATTTACCAAATGATCCATATTTTATAGTTGACATTGTTCAATACAGCTTTCAGGCTTGTGGTATTTTATAGCTTTGAACTATACATGTGCACAATCTCAGAACTGACTGTTTTATCCCCATGTCTATTAGTATAGCTTGTGAGAGGAATTTGAGATGGACATAATTATCCATTTATGCTTTAGGTAGAAACAGAGGAAAACTTGGCCTGTGTGTCTAGAACAAAAGTCTGTCATTGTACAACCATTTCTTTTAAATTGGGAGATTATACAAGCTATATTCATTCAGATTCAGTCTTATGTAAATCATGGCTTTGCAATCACTTAGGAGTTGTATCATATTAATCTACAGTGACAGTGTTCAACAGAGTCTAGAAAGTTGTTTGATTTTACACTTTGTAAATGACAGTTCTTGATTTCCTGTAATATTTTGGATCACAGACAAAACCTTGTTTCAGTAACTACATATTAGCTGGACAGTTACAGATGAAATGCAGAATTGTTGTGGTTGGGTGATATGATCAACATTCATCACAAGCTAATAACAATGATTTTGAACATCTTAATTGGCGATCACACATCTCTGTGTAGTGTGAAATAAGATGTCTGGATGATTGCAAAGGTTTTGACTGGTCCTTGTGCTGATAGTCTGCAGGAGATTTTAATATTTTGAAGTCACACCAGATGGGCAATCTGCTGCAGTATATACCTTGGCTCAGTTTTAAGCTGCAAGGGTTTGATATCTGATGTCACCTCAAGGGAAAAATAATGAACAGCTGCACTAATGACATTTTTTAATCTCTCTACTCTTGATTTACCTACGGTTTGACTGATGCAATAGTCAGCTAAGGATAACTGTAGAAAGGCACAGACCTTCTACAATACCAAGGTGTAAAAATGCAAAAGGGCATCAGAAATGGAACTGGAAAAAAATTAGTAACTATTATTTAACTGGTCTATGCACGCCTTCTAATCCTATGTGCAAAATTTAACTTGTTGCAAAATATTTTTGGAAAAGCATACAGATAAAAGAAAAAATGGCAGAAGAATCACAATTTGAAAATGAGTATTGTAAAAGCATACAGATAAGGTTTTGATTAATTTTTATAGCTGCAAGAAATGTAGTCAGTTTTCTGGATCAATGGAGTTATTTATTCTGGGAGTGAGTAGGTAGCAGTACCAGCACTCCCCTAGTCCAAGGTTTTGCTGAATAAATTCTTTCATAGAATATTCCATGGAAACAACTTAAGTCAATGTGACTTCTGTAGCCCTTAACTGCAGTCCCCAGAATTGGTCTTTTGTCCATTTTGATACTGGACAACTCATAGCTTCAGGTATGTCATGGTGTTGTGTATCTCTTTCAGTGTGGACTTCTAGCACAAAGAAAGACTTGTAATTTACGATTCATCAGCTGGGTGAGTCTGACTGGTAGGCTATGCAGTGAATATGAAATAGAGGATATATTCAACTTTTTGAACTGACCTGTAAATTCAGGTTGGGTTTTTTGGTTTTGTTTGTTGTTTTTTTTTTAATCAATTGCTTCAGACTATAGCAAATATGTCATGTTAAAAGAGAGAGAAAAATGTGAGGAATTAGAAGCTGTCGTTATAAATGGCTGGTTTTGAATTAGGGAGCCAAAGAAGGAACTGCAGTAACTTGTATTCTATTATGCAGACGCATTTAGAACTTGTCACTGAATAAACGAGATCTCATCTAAGTGCTTTGCGCTACTGTGGCTGCTGAACACAAGTACAATGAGTAAATGGTAGAGGAAACAGTCTGGGTTGAAAAATAGGACATGTAAAAGATCACTAGAACTTTCACCTGGATTGTGAAAGGAAAACAGAAAATTTAAGGAACACTTAAATTTGCCATCTAAGCACTGAACGAGGAGAAAGACAATCAGAAGGTCCCTTATTTCTGACTATATCTGGTTCTGTGTCACTTGTTATGCTTCATAGTTTTTAATTAACTCAAGCTAATTATTAAATAACTTTGTCATGATAATACACTATGAAGCCTGACTGAGAATGGGGCCTTCCACACAACTGTGAAATGCATGAAGGATGCGTTTTAAAAAAAATCTGAGAATATATAACAGTGTGTGAGTGACGCAGGAGCCCAGGACAGAAAGGACATCTGGTAAAAGCCCAGATTGAAATTGGAAAGTACAATACACAACTGAAGGTAGAGAATTAACACATAAAAGCATATGTAGCTAGCATTTGCTTGGGAACTGAATTCAGGAGGGCCAAAACAAGCTTAAGGAGGGTCAACAGTGCTCTGACACTACAGACTTGAAGGATAAAAAAGATGATAGCGTATGATAGAGAGACATATGGGTTCAAATTTGGATATGGATCTGTTTGTGCTCTGGTAACCAGGACAATTACCAGCATGTGAAGTAAAAAACAAAATTGACCCCATTATTCTGCAGAAGTTACAAGTGATGACAGTGTGCGTACATCATAGAAAAAGATTGTGCCAGTCCCATCACTGATCCCAGTTAGTCACTCAGTACTGCAATATATGAAATTCTCTAGAGTAATGGGGCATTCAGGTTGGCCTTTTTGCTTTTCCAGAGAGTTGCACTCTATGAAAACCTGGCACTGGGACAGGCTGGGAATTGCTGGAAAGCCACTTTGTAGTTCCCGGCTATTTAACATACCCCGGGTTAGGAGACTCAAGTCCCAACATTTTCCAAAGTCAAAGTCAGGACAAGATGCTGACAGAGCTTGATACCATTTGCAAATTTCAGAAAAAGTTCTTCCACCTTCTACCTCTGTCATTAAAAACCTTGTTGGTTTGACTTCTTTGAGAATCCTAGAAAATGAGATAGAAGAAGGAAAATTACACGGAACTCCACTCCAGCACTTTGTGGGATAACTTACATTTGACTTGCCATGAACAGGCTGAAAAGCCAGACAGGTGGAGTGATTTGGTTTTAAAGTGTGATTTGCTGAAATAGGCTTCTTCTATTTGAAAGGCCACAAATAAACCAATTACACTAATTATGAAGCAAATGACTTCGTATTGTTTAACTCAAAGACAACGTATCCAAAGTGGATTATGATAGAAAAGGCTGCCTTATGCCTAGGTCTGCTCAAGAACAAGTGATGCCATGTGATACGCATCTCTGAAATACTGAATAATGAACAAAACCCTTCCTAGAAAGAAGGGTCTAAATGTCTCCTTTTCTAAGTGAGGATGTATTCTTTCTTTGAGATGCACAGTACAGTACAGTGAATTAAAGACATTTTGGAGTTTTGTAGCTGAATGTCATTCCCTTTAAATGAGATACTGGCAGTTAGATGGCTTTGATTGCTGCCAGCTGTCAATACCCCTGAGGAAAGCAGAGATACTTCTATAATGGAAGATGAACAAGAAGCCTGCTGATCAAACACATCACAAGTTGTGTCAGAGGATTACTGAGTTAAATAAAATAGATGCGTGTTTACACTCTTCTAGTCATAAACAAGCTGTCTGTGAGGTGGTTTTTTTTTTTTCCTACAGAGAACATTTCATACTCCAGTATGTTAACTGTTTTTTGTAGCCTCTGTTCTTGCATTTATGGAATACATGTCCATAGACGGAGGGGAAAGGAGCTAAACCAGTCATTTAAAAACGTCTGTCTATTTTCCTTGGGTAAGTACCACTTAAACAGACAACAGAGTAAAAATGGTTTACTTCTTGTTACTGTTACTTGTTGTAGTAAATGGATATATGGGCTAGAATTTCAAAACTAGATACTCACAACTTGAAATATGCAGTTACTTCATGGATCCAATACCTGCTGTGCAGTACAAGTCAGGTATTGGTGTTGTACTCGCTCAGTTACCTACTATTAGTTTCTATATGCATAATTTAGAAATACACACTAGATTATGCCTAATTTTGAAAAATGTAGTCCATATGTTTTATGAGTTCTCTTCTGTTTCTTCTCATTACACCTGCTTACTCTCAGTGTTCAGCAGAAAATTAGCTGAAAGAAATAAAAGAGGAAGTGTAGACTAGCAATGTAGTTTAAAAAGTCTAAAAAAAGTCTTAAAAAGTTTAAATCTGTCTTTACACCTATGCATTATCAAGTGATTGAGAATATAAAGTGTGTCTTTGAGTTGGTATGTTCTTCTTTAAAGCCTTCAATGTTAGCCCAGTGACACATTTTGGAAGTCTGTGGAGCTGATATGTGTTGGACATAGGTAAGTAATCTTAATAGAGATACCTGCTGGAGGACATGTCCAACCTTAACAATCTTAAACAAAGAAAGAATATCTAATTATCTTACATGGTAAGGGAATGTGAAGTTTCTGTATATTTTATTCCTCAAATAAAAAAATAATTTTATATTTTTTTCTTGATAAAGGGCTAGATAATGGAAATTAGCCTAAATCAATATGAGAATATATCTGAGTGTTGTATGAACACCAAGGTGTCCAAAGTCTGCAAAAATTCTTTATAAAACTGATTGTGCCTTCTGGGGCACCAACCACTGCAAACAATTTTCTCTGAGTTTATTAAAAGCTTCTGAGAAGCTTTTAATGACACGTAGTCATTATGTAGCAGCCACAGTAGGAAGTCCTGTAGTGTTACATGTCTTATTTGTCAATTATCTTTCTACTTGGACATTTATACTGCCTAAGTTAGGAGGCTAATCACCAAGGCCCCTGTGCTCTCCTGAGGCTGTCCTTAAATCTCTTTCAAGAGGCGGAGAAATCCTAGGCACCTCACAAACTGAAAAACAGAGACCAGACTGAACACAGTCAGCCAACAGCAATCATATGAGAAGGGGACTAGAGAAGGGTTGAGGACCAGGGGTGATAGTGTGAGTATCTCATATTCTTCAGAGGCAGGCAGTCTGCACGTTTTTGGTAGTGCTCCTAACTTAGGCTTAGCTATGTGCACAGACCAAGGCAACCTGGAATAAGGAGTTCTCTTAAGTTTTTTTGTTTTCTTAGTTTTTCGTGGTGTAAAGGATAAAAATACATTACTGGAATGGGATTTAGGACCCAAGTTCAGTTTTTGCTCAGATAGAGATCCATGGTGACTATGAAAAAGCAAGTGGAGGCTGTAAAAACCAGTCACGAAGGCTGCGTTTACCCTTCTCTAGTGTGATTCATTTTAATAACATTCCCAGCCTTCTAGGTAAGGGAACAACTGCAGTGTGCTGTGGCTGTCCTCCCCAAAAACGCATTCCTTTTCTGTGAGTGCCCAGTGGTAGATGAGAGGTGGTATGTGTGTTAAGTCTGGCCCTGATGGAGAGCCAGCATATGCCCGGACCAGGGAACGCTTCTTACCGTAGGTGTGGCTGAAGCAGTGCCTCTAGCAAGTAATGACACGTAACATAAATTGCTTTCTGAACATTATGTAGGTTGGTTCTCTTTCACCTCTGTGTTAGTCTGCTAATGTGGGCACCTGACTGAGGCTGGGTAAAAGGAATTCCCTCCTTCCCTTTTGTGCTTTGAACCTCTTAGGCGAGGTACCTTTTTTAATCTTCCCTATTTCTCCCTTTTGCTTTGAAGGGAGCTTTTATTCAGTATCTTCATCAAGGTATTCTCTTTTTTTTTTTTTAGGCCTTATGACTCGAATGTCTGACCACCTCAAAACTGAAGTGCACTGATCTTTAGAACAGCACTGTGAAGCAGGCAGGCTCACCGCCGTCTCAGAAAAAAAGGACTGAAGTAGTTCAAACGACTTCTCAGCAGCCGCACGCTGAATCTGTGGCTGAGCAAAAACTCCAGTCCTAAATACCGTACCTTCCCCAACCCGGGTGTGCGTGGGGGGTGTGTGGATTCGCTGGGAAACCCCGAGCTGGACCAGCCGGGGAAGTAGGAGGCCGCGGGTCCGGGCAGGGGTATCAGGCAGGCGGAGGGTCCGTGCTGGTATTCGGGGGGACCCACGAGAGCGGGGTGCCCGTGGGACGAGTGCGCGAGTGCTGCGCGTGTGCGGCGAGCGCCCAGCGGGACCGGCCGGCGAGTCGGGGACCCGTGGGGCGGGTAAGGGGGGCCGGGACGCGGGCAGGGGTGCCGGGCGGGCAGAGGGTCCGTGCCGGTGCCGGGGGGATCGGCGAAGGCGCCGGTGCAGGTGGAGAGTGCGGGGTGTGTGCTGCAGCAGGGACCTTCTGCCTCTGCCAGCCCCACAGGAGGAGGGGACGTGGCTGGGCTGAGTCCTGAGCGGGGGGGCTGCCGCAGGCACCCCCTGCTCTGTGGCCGTCTGTCCGCGTCCGTGTCCTCTGTCCGCGTGTCTGTGTGTGTGTGGGCTCCAGCGGCCGGGCAGGAGGAGTCCCCAGGCCTGGAACTGCTGGAGGTGGTGGTCTCTTAACTTTATCACCGTGTTATCTGGTACTTCCCAAAACTAATGATTTTTTTTTCTCATACTGTCCCTTAAAGTTACAAAGGTATTATGCTTATGGAGACATGGACCACAGTGATTAAGAGCGGTATTTTCAGTGACTAGTCCTTTTAGGTTCCTCCACTTAAAGAAAAAACCCCCCATGTCCAGCTTAAATCACTTTCAGTGGGTTTGAATCTTGTCATAATGTTGTAGTTAATAAAGCTAGAGCTCTTCTAGGGCGCATGAGGCCCTCAGTGCCCTGTAAATAAGGATTTCAAAAAAATGAGGGATGAAAAATTGTTTGACATTTTTGAAAATTTGGTTTGTGACATGGTTAATATCACACAGCACATGTAACGTGCCACAGAGGCCACAGCTCACTGGCTGAGGTGAGCTAACCGAGCAGAAACCACAAGGAGAGATTATACCCACAGAAACAGTTTATTACAAGAGAGCTGAAGGGCATTGGCTGTGAATAAGCTAGAGAAATTTATGTCGTAGTTTAACCATCACTTTAAACTCCTGAAGCTGCCAAAAGAGGCATTTCAGCCTTCCCCAGATTACTTTTCCTGCTGCTGTGCTCATACAAACAGTTGTGCTGGACAAAGGGAGGTGATGGCAGAGGGGCAAGCAAAATAAATATTCCATTTTTAGCTTGGACCGGTTTCTCTGCCTAGTTTACCACCTGGAAGCACAAGCTTTTCTGTTGGCACAAGTGAGGGGTTAATATAAGGATGGGAATGAATGGCTGAGCAAGGGGATAGGAATGGATCTCTTTATTCAGCTGGTCTATGCTGCATAAAAATGACTGCAGAATTATAGCATTGTAATTGCTCTGTGCATAAGTAGGAAAATGGATTTCCTCATAGTTCATAGCATAATTCTCGTTGGAAAAGTCTGCTGAAGGTTACCTAGTCCCAACTCCTGATCAGAGAAGATCTTGCTTCAGCAGTAGTTGCAGTTGCTCAGGGCCTTCCTCAGTTGGGTTTTGAATGTTTCCATGGTGGAGGTGACACAGCCCCTTTTGGCAGCCTGTTCCAATTCTTAAACCCTCTTTGGAAAGAATTTTTTCCTTATGTCCAATTGGAGTTCCTTTTGACGACATCTCTTGTCTTGGGGAGCCCTGACCTGATCACTGTATTTCAAATGCAGCCTCCATAGTGCTGAATAAAGGGAAATAATTGACTTTCTTGACCTGCTGGCTAAGCTTTTGCTAATGCAGCCCGGTACGTGGTTAACCTTTGTCACAGCAGGGTACACTGCTGACTCACGTTGAACTTAAGGGCCATCAAGATGGCTTCCTCGCTGGTCCTTTGCAGCAAGGCTGTGTTCTAGCCTTGCCTGTACTGCTGCATGGAGTTTTTCCTCTTACCTTGCAGATCACTAGCATGTGATTGTGTGAGATGAAATAGCAAAGTGATTCAGAAAACTTTGAAACAGCCCATGTTGAAACTGTTTCCTAGAGTGGTGTCTTAGCTTTTTTGGGTCCTCAGAAATCTGCAGTTTGTTGTCTTCCCATACCTTCCTCTCAGTCTACTAAGGTTCGCCTTCCCACTCTTGCTTTCTACCCATCCATGATCCTTCTAGTTGGAAGTTAAGAGTAAACATAGTAACAGCAAAACATTTAAAAATTGAGGACATAGATGAGAAAGGAAAAGGATAAGAATGCAGAAACTTGTGATACTTAGTTTTCCAGTTATTAGGACTGTGGCACAGATAGTAGATTGTATAAACAATCAAAAAAGAAACTGAAAATAGCATATGTTACTAACATTAGAATAGTGTTGTCATGTCAGATAAAGCTCTTGTAAAAGTACATTTTGTTCCCTTTGTAATCATTTTGCTTTTGAAATTACTGTGCATGAAGCTGTGTTTAATCGTTACAAGTGTGACTATCCCTATACTGTTCAAATGCCTTCTCCTACTGCACTTTATTTCTTATCAGGAACAGCACTCCAAACAGTTGTCTCAGTATTCATATCAAAGCAGACAAAATTCAGACCTCTGAAGGACTGAATTGCCTTATGTATTTTTGTTCATCACAGAGAACAAAACCCATACTTTCAAGTGCACTAGGTATATTTGTAGTGCCTTGCCCATTGCAAGGAAATTTTTCTACTCTAACGTTCTGCTTTGCTCATTCTTTCCTCCATTGTTATAATTGAATTCATAAAACAGTTCTTTATTTTTTTGTCTCATAAATGGAACATTCTTCAGGAACAGAGCAAGAATACATGCACAGAAATCACTGAAGAGTCGCCAGTATTGGAAAAATGCTTTTAATTTCAACAGTGGAATAAGTAGATTTAATAAATGATGACATTATATGAAAAAGAAAAATTTATTGTTTGCTCACCTTAAAACCACAAAGTTTCACCAAGCAAAGTAATTTGGGAATAATTTATTTCATATTCTTTTTCTTATAATAATTTAAAGATAGAGACACATCTAATTAAGGTATCATTTTAAGGGGGAAGAAACTGTCATGATAAGATTCAAGTGTGAAGGTTAGATTCAGTAGATGCTCTATATTCTACAGTACAGTAGCTCTGAGAAAAAGATCTCGTGTCCCTTTTTTCAAGTTCTTGCAGCATGCTAAGAGTTTATTTTGCTATTATATCCATCTCAAACATGCTAAGAGACTACTTTGTCATTATATCCATCCCAAACAGGGTGAGGTTGAGCCACACCAATTTGAGAAACGGTGACAGTTAGAAAAGTTCATGTGGTTTGGGTTGTCTGTGAAGATCTCCCACCCATTTTGTTCCCAGTTTTTCTTTCCAGTTATGTAGAATAATACGCGAAAAATAATACATGCAAAATTTTTCAGAATAAGTATGACCAGTTTCATGAATAATTCATTTCTGTCTTGTATGACTTCATTATGTCATGTATAACTAGCACTTTGTACTGTCAGACTGAAAAGCTACAAAAAATGTTTAACCTTGCAGTATAAATTCATAACTTGTAATTTGAAAAGTTACATGATACTGCACAAGTCGTAGCATTCTCAAATGTGCTTTCCCAGATACCTTATTTAAGATAAAATAATGCAAGACTTAGAGCTATTTTTTCCACTCATAGAGGTCTGCTTTTTATAGAAACAAATCATATATTTAATAATCTTCACTGGCCTAACAACTCTCATAAAGGAATTACTTTCAGCTATTGGTCTTAATTGTGTAGGATAGCTAAAGCCATAGCTAAGTGTTTCATCAGTTATGTCAGATAAGAGAGCATAATATTACACCCATCTTCTAAGTAAGTGAGGAATCTCTGGCACTATGCAGAAACTAATGAGTATCGTTCCCTAATTGCCTAAAGGAACAGTCAACAACACAGCCGTGAGTTTGCTGTGGTTTGAAGCCTGGAGGGTGACATGGCTCATCTGGTAGCTGCGCAACTGGTTAGTTGATTGTTCCAGTGGGAAGATAAAGGTTTAATTCAAGACTGTGTTTGCACCTACAACTATTTGGTTGTGTTTGTATCAATATTCTTTCATACAGTTTCATAGGTGCTGACGAGAGAATGTGTTTCTGGAGAAAATGTTCCTAGAAGGATGGTAAGTTGCATATGAGTCAGTTGGGATGCATATGAGTTGCCTTGGGATGTTCTCCTGCGGAAAAAGGAATGAAAGCAAGCCAGCCTTCCTCTTCTTGCATCTCTCAAACTACGCAAAATGAGTTACAAGGTCCTGCCTTCAATAATAATGTAATCCACACCTAGTGAGGAGATACTCCTAAGCACTTTGTGTTAGCACCAAAATTAGGTGCCTGAAATTTCCCTTTAGAGATGTTTTGAAGCCCACACTTTTCTTTATTGAATATAGAAGGAACCTGAGCACACACTTTGGTATTGCTCCCTTCTAACTTTAAGGTTGCGACAGGTGCAAAGGAAATCTCATACTTGGGGGTTTTTTTTTTTTATGTGTGAAATATGGTTTTCTAAAATTACTATTCATGGTTACTAACAGTTGCTCCTCAGCGGTATTTAGAATAAGCTGCATTCAGGGTCAACAATTTCATTACCTGGTCAGAAATTCAGTTAAGAGCTGTGTGTACAGATCCTCACTGGCTTGCCAGTGTGTCCAGTAAGGAACAGAATCAGGATTAACTGGTAAGTCTTAGCACTCCAGTGCCCTTCAGTTTCAGTGCTCGAAGCAGGCTTAAAAAAACTACCTGGTTTTGTTTTAATTGCTTCATTTTTCCATCATGATCTGGAGGCGAGGAGAATCATAGGGATTGACATGGATTTGTTTTTTGGGTAAATAAGCTTTGTTTTGCTTTTTAAACTGTTGAACAGGGATTTTTTTTCTTTCAAATACATATTTTTCCCTTTAAGCATACCATTATGTATATATCTCATGTATGCAGAGAAAAGATCACTGCACAGAAATGGAACATGAATGACATTTTGCTATCGTGTACCATCATGGTTTTAAAAATAATACGTTTGTTCAGATTTCTCTCTTCACAAACTGTGATCCAAGAGCAAGGCAACCTCATGACAACTAACAATTACAGGCAAAACATCTCAGAAATAGTCTTTAAAGGATGAAGCCTCAGGCAAATTCTGTTTCCTGTAATGTCAGAAGAAAAGTTAATACAAAGTGAGTCTTCAAATGAACAGAAACTAATTTGATACTTGGCAGTAGCTAAGGAAAACTTCTTTCTTCTTTAACGTTTTATTTTGTTTTGCTTTTCCTCTTTATGCAGAGAGATTTTATAGTTTTTTGCACTTCTTCATCAAACATTTAAGGCAGAAGAGTCTAGATAAGACAAGTGATTCATTGGGCCGGACTTCCCAGCTGAAAAGTGTATGTTAAAATTACATATGAAGAATGTAGATAGAAATTTTATATTCACCTATTCCCCACAACAGCCTGGCGTGTGAGATTATGTGGGGATGCAAATTAGTTCACTAAATTCCATTTTCACAGTCCTTGAACCAGCAGTAATACTGGGAATGTAACTACTGCTCTTCTCCATTCCAGGTCACTGTAAAATTGCTGGTTCAGAAGCTCCTCCTCTGGCCTGCCATCACCTTTTCAGGTCAGAAAAAGTTGCTAAAGACATCAGTTCTAAACCCAAAGAGGACAAATAGGTGACTCTGCCATCATCCCTTTGTGGAGGGGTTAGCACAATGCTTCCTTAGAACACCTGACCTTGCAATGTCATTGCAACAAATTAATTCTGGCCTATAGGTAACATATTTGTGTAGATGTTGGCAGAAATTGGATGATTTATCAATCTCGTCCTTCATTTGCAATTGTAAATAGAGTATTGAGTAGGCAAGTTCTATTTTCATCATACAAATTGACTGTCTGGTACAGAATTATTCAAATACTAATCCTAATTTGCACCCAGTGCAATACTATTAAAGTCAAAGGGTAAAGCAGGTTTTTTGGCTTCACACAGCAATTGACCCATTTATTTTTCATTGTGTTCTGTTTGATGCTTTATTTATTAGAGAGTAAGGACTGTACGTAGTCTGCAATTGTATTCCCATAGATGAAGAAGAAAATTTGAAGCCCTTTTCTGAGACAGTGTTATGCAATTGAGTACTGTGATCAGCATTGCTGAGGCATGGTTGTCACCAGTTCATTAATCTTTGCCTAGCCCAAGTTTTAAAGCAGTGGTAACTTCACATGGTCAATACAGATCTTAAAGCCTCCTTCCCCTTACTGTGTTGCTGGAAGGGTTTCTGGTGTTAAGGATGTAGCTGCATAGAAGACAAAAAGTTTGGAACTGACTACTCATTGTTTTTGCAGAAAATGTATTTAACTTGTTATTGCATCTTCTTTTCTATCACCTTGGTTATCCTCCCTCAGAGTTTCCTTCTAATATTTGTTGATACCTGTACTCATTATTTACTTTAAAATTTTTCAAACAAGCACCTTTGTGTTTTCTCTCATGCTCTCATCTCATCTAGGGCTTTCTTCTGAGTAACACTTGCAAATTCAGCTCATTATCATTCCTTGTTTCCTCCAAAGACTTATTTCTTTTACTGTGAAGTCTACACATTTTTGAAAATTGTTGGACAGCTTGTATTTTAGAAGCCCACTGGTTTGGTTGACAAACATTGTTTCATTAGTTTCAAGGTTTCAATGCAACAAACTGCCCATATCCACCCATGTCTCTCTTTTTTAAAGCTTTTGATTACATTTTCTTCAGGAATTTTTTTGGTTTAATATTTTTCTATAGTGCCTTTCCCAGTATGATACCATGATAATCTGTGATTCTGTGTAATAATAATGAATTAGAAAAACACAAATGCTAGGTAGCAGATTTTTATAATGTAAGCAACATGTTTGACTGATCCTGCTCTGTATATATGCTATTTACATGCAAGCATAAGTAATAAAAATAGTTGGTGGATTTTATGTATAGTTCAAAGATTAATCCTTATCCTAACAGCTAAATACAGGTCAATAGCATGAGGGGAGACATACAAGCAAACTGACCAAGGTGAAGCCTGACACCTTAATTCCATCTTTTTCTTTTTCCTCAGTTTTTCTGGTCCTTCTTACAGCCTGTCCTCTAAAGCAGTGTCCTGCTCCCCCACCTTCTTTCTCTCTGTCTCCATTATGGATTTTGATTTGAACTGTAATATACAGGGACTCACTGTCATGAAGCAAATAAATGGAATCCTATAGAGCACTTGCCTACACACTTTACAACTTTTCTTGTTCATGAATTTGTATCTTAAATTTATTGTTTTAATATCTCAAAGTCCAACAGCTTATTAACTGCTCAGGCACTCAGAATACACTTTTTCTGATCATGTGCCACTCATTCTAATGGCTTTGTTTTTTGAAGGACCACTAAATCTTATAAGCAGAGGTTTAATTTCCTCCTTTGAAAGAAAAAGGAAAAAATGATGAAAGTACTTGATGTTGGCTGTATAGCAATGAGGTATTCATCTCTATTCCTGTCTATTGAGATGCTTTTCAGGCTAATAATGGGGAATTGATCATTGTAAAAAGCTATATTACAGCAACAAAAAATGACATATGCATTGCACTGATAGGATTTTAATATTGAAATCAATTTTTCATAATAATATTGTATGGGGAAGCATGAACTTTTCACTCTCAAAATGTATTTTGAGATTTTCAAGAATACTTAGTATCTCTAATTATTTCATGTAAATTATGATTCCCCTACTTGCATTGTTTAGTTAATAAGTACTGGATTTTTAAATTGACGTTCTCTCACATTTTTTCATTATTATGATGAGAATTTTATCTTCTTTGGGCATTTGTATTTCCATAGGTAATAAGCATAGTCAGTTGTTGCAAATATCCTAATTCTGAACTGTTTTCTGCAGTTTTTCTTTGTATAAAATTAATTACAGCAGTTCAATAGTAGAATAGTTGGTGAGCATCAGGGGTGGGGTGAGGGGCAGAACAGAGGTGGGGAAATTCTAAATGTGGAGAATTAACTGAAGGAGGAGGGACCTGAAGAAGGACCTGACCCACACAGATTGAAAAACTATGTCCTGTAGTCCCAGGTATAAAAGTGTTTCAGATAGCAGGAGAACATGACAAGGTGGACTTTTTGGTAAGGTGGTCTCCCTCAGAGGGAGCTCTTACCTCTGGAGTACTAGGATCCATCTCCACGAGGACTTTATAACAAGTAGGAAAAACTTTCTAAGTCTTAATTTTCTCCTCAATAAGCATGGTAGCAGACAGGTTAGCGCCAGCCCTGGCAAAGCATCACACTAGAAAAGGACGTACACATGGGGAGAACGATAGGTTTACACCGTAGCTCTCAGTGGAGGCAGGGGCATCCTCACCAGGTGAAAAGCGTTAGAAGTGGTGCTGCTCCCCACAGGACAGAGCTAGTCTGGTCCGGACGTGGTTCCAAATTGGCTCTTGCCACGTGTGGACCTCTGGGTTCAGCCTGGAGCAGTTGCTGCTCCTCAATTTGTGTGAACCAAAGCTGTTTCTATCTGAGTTTAGCTAGAAGTTTTGAAACGGGAAGATAAATTCAACCCTCCCTAAAGTTTTGGTGCTCAAGAAAAAGAGGTGGAACTAGGACGACCCTCTGGGAAGGGTATTTTGAGGAGCAGGTTCTGAATCTAGCTGGGACAGACTTTGCATTTCCAATCTCTCTTCTGTTTTTCTCCTATCTGTACAATTAGATGCCATGGATCATAGCAGGGAGTGGGAGTTGGGAGACCGATTGTCTCCTTTCCACTTAAGCAGAGATGCTTGTCACGTACGCTGGTGTCGTTCTGTACTGGGTGTCCACGGTGAGGTGCTGGCATTTGGGGGGGGGTGCGGGGCGGCCCCTGCGAGGAGCGGCCGGGGCTGCCCCGAGCCGGACACAGCCGGTTCCAGCCGGTTCCAGCCGGCTCCAGCCGGCTCCAACCCGCCCACCCCGGGGCACCGCTCAGCCCCGCAGACAAGGTGCTGGCTCCTTGGGGAAAATGTGCTCAGGAAAGGGTAAAAAGTGCTGCCTGGCAGTGAGGAGTGAGGAAAAACGTGAGAGCAACAGCCCCGCAGACCCCAGGTCAGTGCAGCAGGAGGGGAGGAGGAGCTCCAGGCGCCGGAGCAGAGATTCCCCTGCAGCCCGTGGGGAAGACCATGGTGACGCATGGGAAAGGTGTGAGGAGGAAGGAGCGGCAGAGAGGAGCTGTTACGGACTGACCCCAACCCCCATTCCCCATCCCCCTGCGCTGCTCAGGGGGAAGAGGTAGAGGAGTTGGGAATGAAGGAGTGATGTGGAGTCTGGGAAACAGGCAGGGTTGGGTGGGGGGCAGGTGTTTTTAGTTTTTCTCTTTGTTTCTCACCATCGTACTCTTTTTTTAATTGTCAATAAATTAATTTTCCCCAGGTCGAGTCTGTTTTGCCTGTGACAGTAACTGTTGAGCAATCTCCCTGTCCTCATCTCAACCTATGAGATTTTTCATCCTATTTTTTCCCCCATCCTGCAGAGGAGGGAGGTGGGGGAGCGGCTGGGTGGGAGTTTGGCTGTTAGCCACGGCTAACCCACAACACCTACAACACGGAATTATACATGGTCTCTAGTTCTCTCACTGACTGACTATCCATAACTTTTTCCTCTGTGTGACAAAGATGCAATTATACTTCTCTTGCAATAGTACTACAGGCATTAAGTAGCGATTGTCTATAAAGTGATACCTCCTTGTTACTCTTAATTATGCAGTGAGTAAACAGTATGTAGTGAGTGTAATAGATAGTGAGTTGAATGTATTTTGTTAAACAATCAGCAATATCACAAACACAGACTTTAGGAAGAAAATATTTCAAGTAAAATATGCCAGGATGTACCCCTTCGTTAATGTCTTTTACCTGAATATTGACAAAATTATTAGCCACTTAAGAGCAGTATGACGATTTTATTAATAAGAATTAATACCAGATATTGATACTAATTAATAATGCCATTACAATTCTGATGATACCACTTCCTTTTTAATGATCAACCGAGCCATTATTTCCAAGGCATTTTAAGATGCTCACAAGATTAATTGTATTTAGGTGCAATTGCTGTTTGTTCTGGGTAGTAATGGCCTATTGACTTTTTGAGATGATGACGAGATCAATGGGGATTTGGAGAAGATGAGTAAAGTAAGTCCACAAACACCGACATCCTGAGGGACATAAATATCTTCACCTTTGCTACTTTGCTTTATGCAGTCAGAATTAAACAGAAGCAGTTACCAGTCAGTGTTCTCTTATTAGCCTCTGTGAAACAAAACGGGGAGAGCTCAGTCTGCTTTGAACACAGTACTAACCCACTACTTGATTAGTATCAGGTTAACCTTTTTTATTGACACTTTCTGAAAAAAAGAGTGGGGATAGATTAATAATGGAGACAGCAGCCGCTCTAGTCCTTTATATTCATGCGACTGGAAAAAGCATAGGCAGATGAGGGCTGCTATGCCAGGGCAACATAATTCCTCTTCCACTATGTATTCCTGGTCTTAGTGTATATGGTGCGTCCCGTTCTGATGTGGGTCTTGGTTCTGGCGCATGTGGTCTCTGCCCTTTGTGCAGCAAGGAAATAAGCCTCAAAGATTTTATGGAAGGTTTTAGTGCTCTGGTGGAGAACTCAACAACTGAGAATCTTTTTTCTCTCAGATACATAGAAAAGCTTCTGGTTTTAAGTGACAGCAAGTTATTCAGCAGCTCTGCTTACATTTTAAAATTTGTTAACTGCATGAACCCAAACAGATCTGCAAAAGGGAGCTGAGAAGCAAGCCAACCAGAAATCCCAGTAGCTTTTGTAAGTTCTGTCAGCTAGTTAGTCAAGGTCTGATGAATATGGCAATCTAGGTACGTGGTTATGCCTGGAAGTACGGTTTTCATTATTTTACTGGAAACTGCTGACTAGAGTGATTTACTTTAAATAACTCCTCTGTTCTCCAGAAAACCTGTGGAAAAAAAGGAAAACTGAGCTTTCAGGTCTGTTTCTCAAATGCTTCTCATCATTTGATAGAAGTATATAGTCACATTATTTGTAGATCGAGTATTTATTTACTTATAAAAGTAAGGGGGTTTGCACATGAAAAAATGCCCATATATTTCAGTGGGTCTATTCACATCATTATAGTTATTTATGTGAACTTTTTATAGAACTGGGGCCTTGTGATCTCATCTATATCCATATGCATAAGAGTCACAGGTTCCACCCTGAAGGGCTCTCAGGTGAATGAGTACGTGACAAAGGAAAATGTCTCCCTTTAAGACAATCATGTATGTTTTCTGTAACATGCTGCATTAACTCTGTTTCACAAAGGAGCAGCTGCTTGTGTCAGCAGTTGAACTATACAGTTTTAGTGTGCCGTATGTAAAAGTACATGCCTTGATGACCTACTGAGTTTGCTAGTCTACCCTGAAACTTGGGACACTGGCACTAATACCAGCAGCATTAACAAAAGTATCAAGAGTCTCTTTGTTTCAAATCTGCCTTCAGTTTTCTGTACAAATACCTGAAAATTCCTTCATTTACTATCTGAGATTTAAACCAAAGGGCAATAAATTACTAAGAGCAGATTGTTTCTTGTGTGAGACCTTTTTTTCAATATCTGTCTTTAATTTCTCTGAAGTTCTGTGACAAAGAATAGAAAATATTCTTTTACTTGGGATTCTTTCTGTCTTTCCACCATCCCTTGCACCCTATACCTTAACGAGCAGAACTGTGCACTCCTTCAGTGTGAAGAAGTATCGCCGTAAGAAATATGAGTGTAATGAAGTTTTCTGACTCTGACTACAGGAAAGTGATATTGCTGACAGAATGGAGTCTACAAATCTGGGAGTCCTCCCAGGATCAAGCTTTCCAATATTCCTCTCTATCTTTACTCAAGATCAATTACATTTGATGAACCATCATGTTTCCCTATAATAGTGTAAATCAGTCAGCTGCTCCACTACATAGGTGTGGGTTTGGGTATGTAAAATGGAGAGTTATTAAAGCCAAAGGAATTTTGGACATTAAATACAGAAATGGATGAGAGCATATTGATGTGGGGGTTTGGTAAGTATAGGAAGTACCAGCATAGGAAATGTGCTCCCTTTTTTTCAGAACTAGAGAGTACTTCTAAGGAGGACATGCTATTGGGGAGCCTGTAAAAGCAGCACAGTGAAGGCACCCAAAAGACAAACGATGAGGTTGGGGAATAGCGTGGTGCTGAGAAGACAGTGGTTGAAGGTAGGGAGATAGCGCAAAAAGAAACTGCAGAAGCAGCCCACAGTTCACCACTGTGACAGTTTCACATCTAAGGATTCTCCAGGAAGGCTAAAAGAATTCCTAGCATCCGTGCATTTCTTCTGTATCATCTGCTTGCACAACTTAGCCCTCCTCACTGCCATTCCATTCCCCTGGCCACAGCCATACAGAAATCCTTGCTCTGCCACCTGCAGCTCCCTGCCAAAGCTCCTCTCCCCTATCCCTTAACCTGGGAAGCATTTTCCAGGATGTGCCTCTCAGCGTGAGAACCATCAGGTAGGTGGTATGAGAGGTGCTGGCACATACTCTTGAGTGGAAAAGCAGGGAAACAGGGAGCGTGTAGAGCTCCCCTATCTACTATAAAGGAACTGCTTATTTAAAACAGTGAAGCTATATTAGCAAGTTACTTGCCCTCATCCTGTTTTGAGGTAGCTTAGGAATCTCCCTGTGCTGCTGCACTGTATTATCTGGGCATACTCTGTCTAATCCCTCAGCTGAGCACAGGGAGAGTCTCAGTGTGCTGTATGCACACCGTGCACTAGTGGTGATTAGCCCAATCCTGGTATTATCAAGTGGTTCTTCCTTGTTATGTTAGCTGAGTGAAAAGGAAGAGAGGCAACAACAAACATTTGAATTTGTAGAGCTCTCTTCCAGGCATAAAATGTATTATTTGACATGTCTGTTAACAACAGGGTTCAAACCTATTTGATATTTGGCTAGTCCAGTATTTGGCACATGGTCAAAAAAAGCAAAGGCAAAAAGGAAACACGAGATTTTGTCTGAATCAAAGTTGTCCCCTTAATCACCTGTAATTATGTACCTAGCAAGTAATTTGAACAATAATAGGCTGAAATCTGAGAGCTGTGTTAAGGTTATTTGTAAAGAAAAATATTTATAAACATTGTGGTTTTAAAAGTGTGAATGTATTTAAATAAAGGGTATGCACTTATAGTCTAAATGCCATTAAAGTTTGCCATGTAAGAATAAATATCCAGTTGCAATGTGTCAAGCACATAAATTAGAAGGATTGTCATGCATGTAAAAAAACTCCATTGTTCTGATGGTTCTGAAGTAAATGACAAAAATCACAGAGTAATTTGCATAACTTGGAGATTAGAAATGTATCCCTTTATCCTTATTAATATATTTGCCCTTCTTAATTATAAAGATTTGAATCTTCTTTTAAAATAATTTCCTACAATATATTCTTGGGGATAGAAGCTGCATGTTAATTCTGAATGGATTATTTGCCTAACTTTACAAAAGAGATAAATTGCTTCTATTTGATAATAGCCAATTTTTAAAAAAGGATTTAGGATATCTGGCAAAAAAAGTGACACCTACATAGGAAAATGGTTCTCACCATAAGTTTAGTTGTTTTTATCTGTCATAGACCTTTACATACAAAAGTTACATTTCTGTTTATGTCAGTTACACTTTCATGTATATAAAAAAATACACAACATCATAGAATTTCAGATAAACTTTTGCCTATGTTTGTAAAACTTTTAATTTAACTCAATGTCAGTTCTCCTGTTTGTCAGTCTGTAACACAAGGATCTTGACTGATGTTTTCAGTTGTTGCTAAGGTGTGTTTAGTCTAAAGTCAAGGATTTTTCAGCTTCTCATGCCCAGCCAGCGAGAAGGCTGGAGGGGCACAAGAAGTTGGCACAGGACACAGCCAGGGCAGCTGACCCAAACTGGCCAATGCGGTATTCCATACCATGTGACGTCATGCCCAGTATATAAACTGGGGGGAGTGGGAGTGGGAGATCGCCGCTCGGGGACTAGCTGGGTGTCGATCGGTGGGTGGTGAGCAATTGCACTGCGCATCATTTGTACATTCCAATCCTTTTATTATTGCTGTCATTTTATTAGTGCTATCATTATAAGTTTCTTCTTTTCTGTTCTATTAAACTGTTCTTATCTCAACCCATGAGTTTTACTTCTTTTCCCCATTCTTTCCCACATCCCACTGGGTGGGGGGAGTGAGCGAGCGGCTGCGTGGTGCTTAGTTGCTGGCTGGGGTTAAACCACGACACCGCCCAGCCTCCTCGCTGGTGGGGCAGCATGAGAAACAGAAAATGCCTTGATGCTGTGTAAGCACTGCTCAGCAGTAACGAAAACATCCCTGTGTTATCAACACTGTTTTCAGCACATATCCAGAACATAGCCCCGTATTAGCTACTATGGAAAAAATTAACTCTATCCCATTCAAAACCAGCACAGCAAGCTTCACTGCTTTGAAAAGGCAGAAAAAGTCAGTGAACATCCAGTTGAAATCTATTATCAACACAATCCTAACACTGCTTTTGTCCCCTCATTCAGTTATCTGGAGGTTCCATTTTAGCAGCATCTCTCTATCTTTGGTCTCTACAGACTTTTCCATCTTCTGGTGACAGAAAAATACCCTGGCTTCAAATGCAGCCATTCAACAATAAGAACTAAGTGTGGGTTCCATCTATATATCCTCTGAATTTCAGTGCGCCTGACAGTTAGAAATTGGAATATCAGAAATAACTATGGGAATTGGGAGATTAGTAGTAATATAATTTAATTGATTTTATGATCTTAATTTACCCAGGATTTACAGAGGCCGCTATATGCCAGTGATTAAGTGGATCTCTTTGCTGTTTTGTAAAAATATTTACTTTGTATTTATAGATAGAGTTTACTTAGTATGGACATTGGGATTTCGTATCTGACAAGCCTTCATATATTTCTTTAAAATAATCCTTTGTTTGCAAAACAGTGTACTCATGATCTAGTGGTGTCCGCACGATCAAATTTTAATCTAGTTAGTTTTGTTTACTCAGCTATTATAGCATATCAAAATGAGATCATGAATAGAGCAATTATTATGAAGGAAGGGGGTCTGGCTTTTAGAAACTGATATTGCATATATTCTACTTGTTTTTCAGACTTTTTACTAGCTTTGGCATCTGCCTGGACTTGACAAGCACAAACATGAATCAAATGACATGAGAAATAACATTCTTATTCGAGGGAGATAAGAAAAACAGAGTAGCCATAATTAATTTGTAAAGAACAATAATAACAATTTGTAGTCTTTTTCCCTGGGGGGGTGTGTGTAAAATGCTCCTTTTCCTGCAATTATTTGCATTCACAGTGTGCAATTATGAGGGATTACCGGGTAGCACTGATGCAGAATGAGCCGATGTGGTGGCACATGTTGTTTGTGTTAGCCAACCTCCTCTTCGCTAGCTGTGCCTCATGCTGCCAGGCGCTTGCTAGCCGTGCTTGCCTGGTGCTGCCAAGGCTAGCTGCTAGCAACCTGTGCTTGCCACTTTTTCCTCGCCAGCTGCTCTCAGCCAACCGTACCTTGTTCTGCGAGCTGCTGCCCCTGCCTCTTCCTTCCATCCCTTCTCAGCCGTGGCCTTCGGCTGTGCCCAGCACCGCTGCCCAGTCCTGCCTTTCCCACCGCCAAGGCCTGAGCTGCTCCTCTCCCCACAAGCCCCCAAAGCCCCTTCATCTGCCTAAGAAATAATTTATATCCTTGGAAGAATGCTTTCCATGACGACTTGTGTCCACTGCGACAAGACTTGGACGTACATGAGGAGGCAAAACATTTATGTGATCGTCAATGGGATTCACGCCTAGGCTGAGACTGACCATGGAGATTACTGCGTCTAGAGCAGAACGTTTAAAAAGAAGTCCTTTACGTAATTTTTCTGTTATAATCTTTCATACATGTAGGTGCGTAAAACAGTCAAGCTATTTCTACAAGCTGGGAAATAAAAAAATAAAGATTTTCAGTGTTTAGGAGGTTGTTGGGTACAGCGATGGCAGAAGCCACATAATTATACAGATGCATAAAGCAAAATGAAATCAATGGAAAAAATGCACGTGGACAACAGTATGAATTTTTGGTCTTTCACTTCCAGAGTTTGACTTTCACAGTTGTTCTTCAGTAAGGTCATTGGATAAATTTACCCTGTATTTGCATTCCTAGTGATGATGAGGGCTTTGTTGACTGCTCCTGCTTTTCCGAGGAAAGAAAATTTCTTTCTAGTCTTTTAGGAAGGCAGATCCTGGTTAACGACATCTGCCAAGTCTTAAAGTCTTTACATTATTGGCAAAATGCTGTATGGCTTAAGATATGAAACACTTTTATTTGAACTCTTTTCCTCTGCTGGATTCTGTCACTCATCACTCCTCACTGCATCACTATTTTGTATGATATATGACAGCATTGCTTTCCCTGACAAAGCAAAAGAAATGAAAACTGAGAAAAAAAACCAGCAAATATGTCACATCCTTGAGGCAGAGCTGAAGGAAACCTTTCAGAAACAAGTTGGTCACATTTAATTATTCTAGGTCCTTCAAGATAAAATCCATCATATTGTTATGTTCTGAGGTTATCGATGTCTATTTGTTGAGTGCACATGAAAAGGGAACTTTCGGATTTAGCGTCAAAGGACACAGGTTTAAGAACGTCCTGATCGATGCGCTGAGGTTGTTTGATGCAAGTCCAGAAAAAACATCAGTTGTACAATTGATGGAGCCCATACAGTGACTGGTGAGACAAATTGTTCTGCTGGCAAAAGAGAAGTTCGGGTCAGAAAGGTCTACCCCAGACATTTTTTCTTATGATATTTCATTTTCAGCTTTACCAGCCACTTGACAAGTTAAATTCCCTTTGTGCTGTTATAAAATAGTGAGTTCAAAATGAAGATCTGGAATCACAGGCAAATCTGGGCAATTATGTAAAGTATTAAAAACATGCAGTTTCATAGCCTGTTGTAACATACTGAGGTCAAATGGTTTTCATGAAGACAAATGGTCATCCCCGTAACACACGCGAGAGCGAGCCTTGCAGACTGGCCGTGGGTAGGTGCCACAATTTCCAGTTCTAGATGACATCTATAAAATACTTCATACTGTAATGTATTGTTTGGGTGAATTCCAGTTGGAAAAGATTGAAGTCAGCTGAAAGCAATTACAATATAATTGCAAATAGAATTTGTACTTTGTGGTAAATACTTGTAAATACTTTTTGTGTTCTTCCTAGCTGCTTTCTCCTGTCTCTCTTTATCAGATATGAATTATGAGAGGACAGAGACCTCTTCTCCCACATCACAGGATGACTACATGGGTCTTCCTGTCTCCTCCTATCTGTGGGTGAAAATTGTTTTACCCTCTGAGTTGTGTTTTGTTACCTTTCCTTTGCCACATGGGAAACAAGGAGAAAACAAAAAGGCTGCAGCTGACTGGTCCTTCTCCAAATGGGTTCATCTGTACTGTTAGTATTTAAGTGAGGTAAATTGGTTCCTGCTTATCTCCAGTCTCTTAGGGTTTGCTTAATTATCATGATATCTGACACTTGACTGCACTAGATGTAGGCATCAAGTTTAGATTTCCTTTCTATACATTCAGGAACCTTCATACCTTTCTACGTATATATTTATATTGGCTCTTAGGTTTCTTTTTTCCCTCTGGCTTTGCTATTTGCGGTATCCATTTTCCTACTTCCCTCTCAGGCTAACTTCATGCCAAATCCCATGTTGTTCACAGCATACATAGAATACACAGAATAATCCTTTTTTGAAATGGGTCAGAAGGCTATGATGACCTTCTCTCCCTCCTGCTCAGTTTTGTCATGGGTCATACCAAAAATTAGCAGATATCTCATGTCTAGACACGACAGCAGTTAGAGAAATATCTTATTCATTATCTTAAGCTAAGGAAAGTGACAGGAAATAGTTTTTTCCTCTGGTCGCTTTTGTCCGTTCGTTTTTGGTTCTTCATCTTTGTTGTAGAGATACGTCCTGGCCCCTGTTTGGTGCCTGCTGCTTGTCAAGGTCTCTTGTGACCATCCAAATGGCAGAGCTGCCCAGAGCTCTTCCCTGTGTGCCTGCCTCCGCACGGACACCGCAGCGAGAGAGAGGGCAGCTCAGCGCTTGGGGAGGGTGCCCCTGGCTCTTAGGACCTTGCAGTTTGAAACTTTTTTAGAATTAGCTTGCACTGAACAGCGGAGCATCCTCCTTTCCCTCCTAGGTCCCTATGTGAAAATCGCCTCATCGGGCAGTACACTTATTGAACTCGGGTGCTGCCTGCTCTTTATGCTGTGCATGGTCCAACAAGGTCCAACAATCATGACTTGTGGATGGATGAGCCATTTCTTTTTGTGTTTATGCTATTTCTGCAGCAGAGTTTAGGTAATAGGTTGTACAGTGACAAGGTTTATGAGGAGCAGGGAAATCAGATATCACTATGGACCTGTTACCAGAATTAACTCCATTTTAAGCTGAGGAGGCTTTAAACAATGTTCATCTGCTGGAAATCAGAGAGTGGAAGAGGGAGTAATATTCCCATGTTAGCTACACATAAGATAGCATAAGCTGGCTTGTCTCCATGCTGCTGTGTGAAGGCTGAGTCCAGGGGCAGAGCAATGCTGGTCTACAGGGAGGCAGGCAGTGGTGTAAACAAGTGATAGTTCATGTGTCCTGGAGCTACAAAAACCCTAAACACGTTGGAAAGTATGGGGATGGTTGTGCCTCCCCCCTATAAAACTATTTTTCCCTCTTGATAGGAGTTCCATGGGATATTTAGCTAATTCTTCCCACTCCCCACTGGGGCAAGCAAATGTGCTGTTGCATCTACTTAAATAAACACACTCAGTAGGACAATCAAATAATTAGAACTAGAGGGGTTGTTTGGGTTGTTGGGTTGGTTTTTTACTTGTTTAACAGTGTATAATGGAAATGCAAGCACAGATAGTATCTTTAATTGCCAATTTGAACTGCACAACATAGTGTCTGCTAGTCCTATCATGAGTTTCTTCAGGCTGCCGTTTCCAGGGGATTGTCTACTACCCACCCTGCTGCCACCAGACCACTAGCTGTATTTCAATATTTAGTGTTTTTCTTATATATAACACTGAGATGTAATGAATGCAACACCACAGTTGTTTCAATGGTGCTTATAGGCTGCTGAAATCGCAGATTATTCTTCTGCATGAACTCTGATCATTCTTCTAGACAGTACGTTTTCAGATGCCATCTTTAATTTGTGATATTAATACTGAACTTCATCACTGTTCAGTGGTTTTACTGAAGTATTTACATATAGATTAGTGAAATAATTTTTTCTAGAGTATTGAAAGCTCTCCAGGCCTAATTGGAATCATAAACTTAACCACAGTATCTGTATGACATGAATATAATTTTTGCTTATGAAATGGCCTTGGAGGTTTACTTTCAAAACAAATTGAGTGTATTTCCTCTGCCTCATACATTTAGCTCTGACTACTTGGGGAATGATTCGGCAAGTGAGTGTTTTGAATGAGCAGCGGTGAGTGTATTCTGAGAATTGTTTTTTTCCACATCAGCACCCTTTTAAGCAAGATGAACTATCTCAGTGAGTTTTACCAAAAAATACATTTTAAAATAATGAACTAATTAGTTAAAACGTGTATTACTTTATTATGTAAAAAGAAACCTTTCCCAGAGTGATAGCTTAGATACATAAAGTGCCCTTTCATTTTATATTAAAATGGAAAGATGGACCTGTTATAGAATACTTGGACCACTACTATTAATTATCTGATTTGAAGATCACCTCTGGCTGTTAAAAAGATTTATATTAATCTGTACTTGATAGATTCAGAAGGATTAAAGGAGTGAAGGAGAGCGAATAAAAAGAGAACATCTTCCTGGCTTCATTGTTAGATGACCTTGTGCCATGGTACGTTTAAATTGCTTACTTCCTATAACTCTATAAAGTTCTGTGTTTTCATTTTCTGGATTAGATTGAAGTGTCAACTGTTTTTGATGAATTACACTAGTAATATATGTTCATGTTCTTCTTTGCTCCTTTCTTTTTTATTTATATATGTCCAGTATAATTTAGTTCACCTAAAAAAGCTTTCAGGAATTTTTTTTTTTTTTTAATTACAGTTTTAGCAAAGTATTTTTTTTTTCAAATGCCTTTAACTTTGTTCTGAAGAAATAAAATATATGTTCAGCTGTTTAAAAAAACCTCAAATGAAAAGTTTATGCCAAATGTCCTGGTTTTCCATGTCCTGAAATTCAGCATACGTTGTAGAAAAGAGAGTTATGCAAATAAAATGGACAAGTTATTGCAATTAGTGATTTAAACCTTTATCCTTTAACTTGATCCATGTGAAACACTACTGAAATCAGAAGGTCTCCTTGCAAGAGCAAGGGTTTAGCCTTACCTTCAAGACTGGGGTCTTATTTATTTATTGCTGAAAGGTGCAGAGGGGAGGAGAAGGCTTTAAGTAAGTACTTTACTTCTGTTATTGAAGATTTGCACTGATGCAGAACTTGAAAGAACAGCAAATTAAATCACGACACATTTATATACAGTATGTGTGATACTGACTGGAATTATAAAGGACTGTACATACATACATAGGTTTATAGCCTCACATCAGAGGGGACAGAGATATCTTTAGTCAAGTGTATTTTGTGCTGGTTAAGTGAGATCAATAGGTTTAAGTTACACTGTTAAATCTATATTTTTTCAGGTTAAGGTAGTGTAAAGGCCAACAGCTTCTCTGTACATTAGATAGCCCTGATGTGTTAAACTGCAGTGAACATGTTTTATTTGTAAGCAAATGAACAAAATCATTTAGTATAACCATCAATAAAGTACAAGTTTGGATTTCTTCTTAACATTGCAATTTAAAATGAAGATATTTGGGATGTTTTGTCTGAAAGAAAACTCCCATCTGAGACAAACGCTTGTTTTTCTGAAAGAATGGGGTGAACTTGGAGATGTCTGAGCACAGGAATTCTTTTGTTGCAACTTTGACCAGTGTGACAAATACTAAACAAAGCTAATAAAATACATCCAAATATTTTATATTTATTTTACATATTTCTTCATTTCAGAAGCTGTCATGAGGGAATTAATTGCACTATACTATACAGGGGAATTGGTACATCATAATATCTGGT
Source organism: Aquila chrysaetos chrysaetos (assembly GCF_900496995.4). Lineage (NCBI taxonomy): Eukaryota > Metazoa > Chordata > Aves > Accipitriformes > Accipitridae > Aquila > Aquila chrysaetos. Next base: position 25,062,071 of record NC_044017.1, on the reverse strand, counting down.
GTAGATGGTTCTCATCTTTTTCCCCAGTCGGTGTTTCCACTAGCTCTGTTCCACACAAGAGTGTGCGCATATACTACAGCGAGAATAAAAACAACTCCAAGTTATAAAGGGTTAAGCATCAGAATAACTTTTTTATCAGCACTTACTGAATCACGTTACTATCAAGGGCTTTTTGTGTCTTTGTTTGTTAAACCAATCCATGATTTCTCTTGTGGCTTTAAGCGACATCTCTTTTTTTTTTTTTTTAATCCCACTGTGTACTGCACCATCATCTCAAAGAGAACCGGAGCTGCAGTTGTACTTCCACTATGAATGGTGGTAAGCATGTACCTGCCCTCCTATCTGTTGTTTCCAAATGCAACATTTGATTGAGTGGAACAGTTTCTCAAATTATACAACCTTGCTCCTATTGCCACCTGTCATTTAACATTGTTGTTGCTATGGCTTTCGCTATGTTGTATTTTGCTTTCCAAAACTGTATAGAATCTTGAATGAAAAAACTTGGAGAAAATCTGCTCAACCAAATGAGACATCTAAACAGAAGTCATTAAAGGAACAACACTGTCCTACAGAGTTTATTACTGTGGTTCAAATATAGGAGTAAATTAGGAGATGTAGTCTTCTGCTCTTAGCCAAATATTTTCCATTGCTGACTTCACTGATTAATATAGGGGTAGTGTGATTTTGCTGGCTATTTGTCTATTGTTTTGATGCTTCTTCCAATTGTTTTAAATTACAACTTTAGTTTTGGGGCAGAAATAGCTGTCATGGAGAAAACATGTTTACATAGGAAGGGTTGGCTCTAGGAACATCACTTTGGGCAGCTCGAAAGCCAATTGCTCTGTTCCTAGGAAGTGAGTTAATGAAGTCCTATAAGACTCTACCAAGTAGATGTGAAAGACTGTCGATCCTAATGCTGCAAGCTATAATACTTCCAAGATATTACAAGTCCTCCGACCTGAATCATCTTTGCCTTACTTTGGTAGTATCAGCTAAGATTGTTATCTGGGGGGTGGAGAAGGGAAGAGGCCAAAGACTGGCTGGGGGAGGAAGGTCTCCATAGATTTCTTCAGTTGTTTAGTGGAAAGACAGAAAGAGAAGCATCTTTAGAAGAAAATTCTTCACTAGGGCCCGTGTCAAACAGTCTCAAGTAATATTGAGGAATGCTACCTGGCATGGCAGCTTAACTGTAGGTATTTATCATTTTTCAGGATGCTTCTTGCCATGTTTTTGGCCCAGGCAAACTAGCTGTTTCTCCAAAAATTCCCAGGCACAGTTCAGAATCTATGGGAGCATTTTCAACAGAGAGTTTGCATGCAGCTGTCCTGTTTTTGAGGGTCAAAGAGTTTAACAGCATGAAGGTGGGCCCTTCTGCACTAGGTCTCAGCATCAAAAAATGTTCCCGGGATAAATTATCTATTCACATAGGTGTAGCCTAAGTTACCTCCTGGACAAAATAGAAGGCATCTGAAAGTTGAAGTGTTAAACCACTTAAGTAATACTGCTTAACTATGGTGATGGCATCACAGGGCAAGAACAAGCCTCTAGAGTCATCTTCATCCCAGGATTTCTGTCAAGTTGTTTGAGAGCTCTTGAGTAGAAGCCAACAATATCAATTTTAGGAGTGATGAAGGCTGTAAGTTGATAGGACAGATTCACCAACGGAAATAAGGCACTAAAATGTCAGCCATAGTAAAGAAACAAACCCAGTGGAAATATAATTTCAATGGCACCAATGCAATGACTTGAGATCCACAACAAACCAAGCATAATTACACCCAAAGTACGTTTCCCATCTTACTGATGATTGTAATGCCTGACCTAGACTGAAAGTGCAAATGTATCCTGCCTAGAGCTGTAAGTAGCTCTTCAAACCCAGTGCTTCCTATATTCTCCAATTTCCAGCTTGTGCAAAACGGAGATGGAATGGCAGTGGAAGAGGCAACTTGCAGTGTCTGCTAAGGATGATATGTAGTTACTTCTAAGGATGATATATAGTTACTTTTCATTCACCTGGGTCACTCTGGGAAAGGTGGAAGGCTGTGGGAAAACTCTGTGAAGTTACCTGTCTTAATGTCAGCTGGGCTGTGAGTTGGGGAAAACAGGATTGTCTTTTTCCCAGCGTGTTGTAAATGGAGAAAACTTTGTCTAAAAGCCAATTGCTTTGTTGTTTTAAACCTTTCGGTAATAGTAAAATCAGCCGTGAGGAATGGGGCTTGAACCAACTCATAGTATCATGCTGCTTTGCTTTCACCCTGAAAACCTGCTGCTTTCTTTGCAGAGTTTTTCTTACATATGCTAGGGCTATACTCTGATATTAGTCTATTTCTATCATCTTCTACCATCTTCATTTCATTATTTGCTTGCACTTTTTGTATCTTTGCTTTCTTTTATCTTAAATTAATTGTATACATTTTCTGTTCTCCCTCTGCACCTGAAATTTTACGCTGCTTATGTATCTTTTTATTTATCTCTCAATATCTTTTTCAATTCTGTGTTTATTTGCTATGCTGTTTTTTCTCCTCCTAGTGTACATATTGTTGGATAATACGCATCACCCTTGGATATGCAGTAATTGCTTTCTGAACAGTTTCCATTTCCTCTGTGTCCTTCCCTCCTCCCACTCCTCCCATTAGACGCTTAACCCACTGGATCCTCTCCAGCACTTCCCCATTCTTCTACGTTCAAAGTCCTTGGGGGTTTTTTATTCCTCTTGCAGGTTTAGTCTGCAGTAATGAATCCAACTGGATTATGGTCATTAGTGAGTCCTCCACCTCTATCTCCTAACAGCTGCACTGTTGAAAGTCAGAACTTTCGTCTTTCTTGGCACCTTTTAATACATTGAGGATATAGTACATGACTGTTGCTTGATTTATTTCTCTCATTGTGTCCCTGTTCCTGTGTGTCTGGGTAGCTGAAATCTCCTCTTATTAGTTTTGACATTTTGCTATATCTCATAATCTTCTTGTTCTTTCTGATCCTATTTTTTTCTGGTTTATATCCAGTCCATACTGCCACCTCACTCCCCCTATTGTCTCGAATTTTGAGCCATGATGAACCTTTCAAACAACTGCAAAAACTTTTGGCTTCTTCAAAGTTTTGCCCTGTTGGAAAGAAAGAGTTCTGAACTAAGCCATTACGACCTGAGCGGTGTCTGGCTTAGCAAAGTGCATTTTCCCACCTGTAGCTCCCTCCTGCAGCATTCTCAGCACTCTGGCCCCAAATCAAGCAACTAAGTACATGCTTAAGTTCAATCATGTGAGGAGCACCGTTAACTCAGCAGGACTACTTACATGCTTAAAGTTGGCACAGGATTAAACGCTTTGCTAAATAAAAATATTGGAGCTGTGATTTTAATGCAGCTTGGTTAATGAAGACTATACATCCCTGTGATATGAAAGGTGCAGAGTAACTCATTCTGGTAGATTTTTGAGTGTGAAGGCAGAGAATTCAATCCCACATCTAGGTCTTAATAGCGTGTGTGTCTGTGAATTTGCATACACACACACAATTGTAGGGAAGACAGCACCGTATTTGAGAATATCGAGCAGATTGTAAAAGCAAATGTAAAGAATCTAGGCCTTATTCATTACCTGTAGATGCAATAAGAAATTCCCATTGACTTTCATAGGCACAGTTTGGGGACTGACAAATCCTGCAACAGCATTTATCAAACAGCTCCATACCATGGACACATCTCTCACTGCAGTTTAACTTTACCATGTCTTATACCTATGAACAAACTTTACAGAGAGCAGTAGGTTGAGTTAGTTGTTCTTCTGGATTGTGTTAATGCCTGACAAAATATTTAATGAAGCACGTATAAATCATCTAATTTTCGTACCCTTTATCCTATCTCCTGCTCAGAGTCTTTAAACATTACAGTGATAATCCTACTGAGCATTTAAATAATTATGTATCAACCCCTTTTCATCATAGATGACTTAGCAAATACTGGATTTGCCTATTGTATTTCAGTTGTAGGGTGAACATTGTCAAAATTAATATCCATATGAGACAAGGATATTTATTCTAATCTGTGTCTTGTAGTTTTCAATAATGTTTTAAAGAAAATTAAATCACTTCTGAAAACTGAATTCTCAGGGTGAAATTACATATCGTCATAGCCATGATGTGTCACATTCATTTTGATACAAATGAATATATCAGCTTAGATTTATTTTAACATGGCTTATGCTTTCCAAATTCAGGTTTTAAAGGTTCACTCTGAATAGTATTTCAGCAAAATGCATCTGGAGAGACAGTTGGATCTCATTTATAAGCATCTCTCACTTTCTGCCTTATGCCATAATAAATGTTCTTGACTGTAAGATTTTAGATGAGATCAATTATACTTCCCGCTTATCCCCTTCTCTGCCGGCAAGTCTGAAAAAAGACGATTTCTTTTTCACAGCCTTTAAAAAGGGAGGACTCACTTGACTCATTTTTTAAAGTAGATCATTTAATATTTTTGGAATTACTGCTTGAATTCCATCTGTAGGATGGCATTTACTATAACAAGCAAAATAAGAACTGCTCACATCACAGCTTCTTTCTTTCACTGCCAAGAACTATTTGCCATATCAAAGACATTTGTCTCCAAAGTTTTCTTTTTTAATATGTTATAGATTTTAATGGTTATCTTTGGCAGGTGATTGTAAAAACCGAATTCCTAAAATGTATGAAGAGCTCTAGATCCAAAGTATCCTTTTATGATCTTTGCAAACAATCCTGGCTCGGGGAAAAATTTTTAATCTTTGTCTTTAGATTAAATTGCTTAAAGTATATGCCATTCTTTTTAAAGTGATGTAATTTACACCTCATGGCATAGTAAGAAAATGCAGATGCAGACATTTAATGTTTGCCAGCCTTAGTAAACTCGTAACAGAGGGAAGGAAACATGTGATGGACAGGCATTTTGTCTTAAATGGACAGACATTTTTGCCTTAAACATTTCTTGGTACAGTGGGTGCGAGCTTCGTTGCAAGGTTTCCAGGCCTGCAGAGGCTGGACTAAAACCCGCCGCAACAGCGTTAGCCCCTGCAGCCTGCCTGCAGAGGCAGGAGTGAATGCCCTTGCATCCCGGGGCTTTGGTGCCCGCAAGCTCCTACCTGCGCGTGTGCAAGGACACTAGGGTGTTGACCTTGGGGAGCGAATCATCTGATACAACCCCGAAATCGTCTGATACGACCCCAAAATCGTCCCCCCCCCGCGACCACGTGGGACGCACCGAGCCTGTGCAGAACCAGACCACACCTACCCTTGCCGTGCATCACACCCACCAGGCATATGTATGAAGTTTCTTGGAACCGGGCAGAGACTTTGGAACTCGGACTGTATAAAAATGGTACCATCCAAAGCTCTGGGTGCACCCTACCACCGAAGACTCGAGGAACATGGACCACCACCGAAGAACTGAACACTGAGGACCAACCAGACGCCGTGGATCTGTAGTGGTGACTATTCTTGCAACTCTATCCCAAATGCTTGGTTGATTTCTGCCTTTTTATTCTATTCTATCCTATTGCTACTATTTTCTACTTTTGATAATAAAAGCTATTTTGGGGGTATGGCATTTGACCTTATCTGTGTCTTAATCTCGCTCTTGGGATCATATCGAAACCTCCCTGATATTGGATCGGGGCAAAACATCAGATCTTTTGGGAAGTACCAAAAGAGATTTCACCTCCACAGAGGTCAGGAAGAAGCTCAGTGTAGTGGGTCTGGCTGGGATGGAGTTAACTTTCTGCATAGCAGCCTGTACAGCACCGTGTTTGCATCTGTGCCTAAACCAGTGTTGGTAACACACCGGCGTGTTGGCTATTGCTGAGCAGTGCTCCCGCAGCATCAAGGCTGTCTCTTGTCTCTCACCTCCCCATTCCCCAAAAGGGCAGTACGCTGTGGGTGGGCAAGAGGTTGGGAGGGGACATGGCTGGGACAGCTGGCCCCAGCTGACCAAACTGACCAAACCAAGATGGAAAATAATGAAAGACCAAGTTTTTCTGTGATACTCGTGTAATCCCACGGAAACTCATGGAAATGTTGTAACAAAATAAAATAATCTTTGAATGGAAGGTGGCATAAAAGGGAGAGATTCACAATGTTTGCCTTGTTCTTCAAATACCAACACACTATACATGTTCCTCAACTTCCAATATTGCCACTATGTGGCAATATCACTATGTGATAAGACTTATCAGTAAAGTGTGAAATGTTAATAAAGTGATAAAAGTGAGAGATTTTATAAATGAGATCCAAAAATGTCCCCCAATGACAGAAAAGTATCTATGCTTAGCATGTGATGCCGTCATTGAGAGATTACACTTTTTAAATTAGAAGTCATATACCAAGAGATATATATAAATTATACAATACAATTTCTAAAAGAAAACTGGAGGGAGAAAAAAAATTATTATATGGCCACAGGGTTCATTTTCATAGGCCATCAGCAGAGTTTGAATTCTCTTCAGCCTTCCTAGCGAATATCCAAATTCCTGTTTGCCATGTTCATTCCAGGAGGACCCTGCCTGAGCAGGTGAAGCTCCAGTTTGCCATAAAAGAGAAAGGGATTTTGTCCAGCTCTGCCAAAATGTTAGCTCAGGGTTAGTGTGCAGTGCCACTTTATGATGAATTGGGGAGTGATAGTTCCAGCTTTCCAAGGAAAAGTCTGAGGTCCTGCTACACAGTAAGCTTCCCAAGATACACAGACATATAACATAGCAATGTGAAGAGGGGACAATCAAGTTTCTTCATTCCTAGGTCAAAGCACTTTCCCTCTGCTCATACATAAATAAGGAATCTCCCTCTTGCAGATGAATACCGTAATGGAAAAACGTTTCACAGTATTTTTCCCTAATCAGATAAATCAATATAACAGACATCTCTCTTGGCTGAAATGTCAACTTCCTGCAAAAATCAAATCTATTCCATGTTTCTGATCATAATACAAAATTAATTGAATTTCATGTCAGTGAGACTGCAAATATGGAATGACTCCCATCTAATAGAACCATAGTCACAGTTTTTAAGGAAGATTCATCAGAAATAAATGTCAGAAATGTAATGGTGGAGTTGTAATAACCTCCAGCAGGTGGTCTAGAGAAGGAACTGCAAGGCATGGAGGAAGCTACTAAATTCCCATCCTCTTAAATAAGAAAAAACAGAAAGGAAATGGGGAAGAGGTATCTTGCAGGCGAGTATCCTTCTGTTGAAAAACTGCTGCCAGCATTTTTATTAAACTTGCTACCAGCAGTTGCAGTAAATGCAAGTGCTAGAGAGACCACGAGGAATGGGGAAAAGCTGTCTGTTAAAGAAATACCTTACATTTCAGTGGAATTATCTGATGTTAAATAGAATTTAGTGTAAGAAGGTGTAGAAGCAATTTCTGCTTAGATTAAAAATTACTGAGCAGATCATGAAAATACACCTCGATAAGATCTTACAACACATTTCCCTAATTTCCCTTCATACAAGGATATATGACCTGGCATCTGCTGGTAAAAAGATGAATGAGTGTGAGTGTAGGGTGTTCACAAGGTCATTAGTCATTTTTAAAGAATGATTCAAATATGGCTTATTTGTTAAGAGAAGGTAAAAAGACTTACGCCACCTCTTCTCCCTGGGGTTTGCATGCAACGGATCTATCGAACCCTTGATTGTTATGGGTGAGTACCCAGCTGGTGGGTTACCCTGGCAGGGAGAGAGGGGCACGGTGGCTGGCTCTGTGTCGGTCTCAGCAGACCCCGCTGGGTCAGGCACAGCGTTGCATGATCGCAACTGCACTGCTTCCAGGGTCAGCGCTAGTAAGTCAAAAGCAGTTTTAGCTACTTCTCCATGGCTGATTGATCAATTAATGACTCCTACAAGCCTGAGCCTGCTCCTTGCAGTGAACCGTGAGTCCTGGGGTGCATGTCTCAGAGGCAATTAGCTGTCCCTCAGCAGAATCAGCCGGGCTCGTTTGCTCTGGCTCGGTCCCAGCACCCTGCTGAGCGCCGCAGAGATGCCCTCACGGCTTCGCATTATTCCTCCCAGGGCTGTGAATTCCGTGAGGTTTATTAACTTCCTCAGCAGCGCGTCGGGAGCAGACAGAGCCAGCTCGGATGTGGGGCTGCGTGCCAGAAACCGTTGATCGGAGGGTGCTGGCGAGCACAGCGAGGAGACTGAATCTGTCCTGTCCTCAGCTCCATCTCACGCCGGACGCTGGCTGACTCCTGGGGTGCTTCGTCAGTACCTCCGCACTGTATTCCCTACTAGCCATGTTTTGGGGGATTGACGTCAGTATGGCTTGTTATACCCCAGCTAACGGAGAATGTGCCTGTAACATTTTTGGAGCTTACCTCGTTGGCAGGTGGAAGAGGGAGTTTTTCCAAAAGCGGTTCCTGTGTGGCTTCGGGACCCCAGAGTGACCTCAGCCCTAAAGCCTATCAACTGGGAGACGACTGGATTATGTTAACTGTATGTAGGGCATACAACCCAGTATTAAGGTTGAGATATTTAATCTGATATTTAAGAAGCTCAGCGCATTTATCAGAGACTGCGTACAAAAGAAACACTTCCAGAGGTGATCAAAGACACACATAAGATGGATATGTAGCCTGTTAACTAAAACAGATAAAAGAAGTGTCCCTCCTTCCTCTTGGATACTGCACCTTCTGCAAGAGGAGGTGAGAACTGGCTGACCTGGCTATGCCAGTTAGACAAATCTGCTGCTTTCTATCAGATGCATGCAGGTGTCAAACAATTTAAGCAAGCTACTGCATCAGCTATTCTATGCAGCACCTGCGTAAATCAAAGATCTTAAGACCAAGAAGTGAAAGTGTATCTTTCTATTTCTTCTTTTCCTGCTTTGTGTTAAGGAATATTGCTTTCTTGTTCTGCCAGTACATGAAAGCGCAAAGAATTAATTTATGTGCTTGTGAAAAAACAGTTCTGATAATTCTTTCTGAAACCTTAAAATGAGTTCCCAAATTGGTGTTTTATGTTAGTAAGTGCTGCCACAGTTACAAAAGTGCTTTCTGGAACAACTGTTGTGTGTAGAAACCTGTTGCAGTAAACACTCTTCTGTTTTATTTCTGTTGCTTCGTTTTTATGTTGTTATGTGCAATAGGGAAGGCAATAAGAATAGCGAGAGAATAGCTGCTAGAACAATTACGACATTTAAGGCAAAGGGAAAACAGCAGTAAAACTGTAGCTAAGGAAGCCTATTTGGTCTCTGTACTTCCTTGAGAATATCCAGCCTATGCATAACTCTGTGAAAGGAGTCACAACAGCTGAATCACTGTCAGAAAATCCCTATTACTATGGAAAAAATGGGAACAAAATAGTTGTATTAAACTGAGATAAAAAAACAATTTCTTTCACAATACAGGACTAGAAAATACCGGTTTTTTCTTGTCTCAGCCTCATAACTGGGTTTGACTCCTAGTTGGATTGATTTGATAATCTAAATCAAACCACCAACTTGCTGATTTTATTCGCAACAGTATTTTTAATTTGATTGTAGTATTATCTCAGTTTTGGTTTAATAACTAATGGTCTTTCAGTCTTAATGTGTTTGTTAAATCTTTATATTTGTCATCTAAATTTCTTTTAATGTGCAATAAGGAAAACTGTACAGACTAATTTGTTCTTTCAGACTGTACCTCTTTCAGCATGTCAAGGGTGAAAGTAATATCAGCTATAGTATTTGTGTACCAGTTATTTCTCATCCTTCTAATGAAAATGTTCAAAAAGAAAGGAACTGAGAGGAAGGAAGCCTCTGTCTGTTGAAAAGAGAAAATGTTTCCAGTGAAAATGAAGAGATCAGCGGACAGAAATAGTTAATACAGATGGCTTTGGGGAAAATCCCCTCTCATGGAAAATAGACAATATATTGAGGGCTGGTGAGATGACAGTACTTGATTTGCCACGGTGCAGAATGAAGACTGAATTCACCCTGCAACTCTCATGTCTTAGTTTTGAAAAGTTACTGCTCTGGTGGCTTTATTCTTCTACTTCTGTGGACCCTGAAATATTGCTGTGAACAGAATCAGCCCCTGATGGCTCACAGCCCTCAATGTGACTGCTCCGATAGTCAAGACTGTTGACGCCTTTTCCTCCGCTCTTCCTCCTCTCCGTGATTCAGGAAGCAACACATAGCGAACGTTTTATTTTCCTCAACAGCTACTTTCCGATTTACTGTATTTTTACACAAAGGAAGATTCTGATTAACCAGGTCTCAGAAGACACACCAGAATCTGACGGGTTTCAATGCTACGTGCAGTTAAGATTTTTAAGCTGAGGTGCACTGAAAATATAGAAGTGGAAATGGATTTTTCCCAATAGTTAGCATGAGTTTGTTACCATTAGCTTAGGCAGTAAGTATTAATGGCAGTTATTGTTGGTGGATATCTCTGAGGAATGCGCCTTTATTTATCGTTTGCAAGGGGTTGCACAGGCGCGATTCCTTACAGTTAGTGCCAGTTGATTGCCGGCTGTGTGCATGCTGCTGCTGTCAGGAATTACATCTCACATTTTGGATTATAAACCGGGTTTTAGAGAATTGCCCCCAGGCTTTTCAGTGACTCTCCTTATTACTAACACAAGTGAATCAGCTGTTAGCCGAGCTTTGCTAATTTGGACCGATAATTGGTACAACAGTGCTGCTCAGTACTTACTGGCACCTCCCGCAGTTCTGCCTTCGGTCATTTAGCAGCCCATGCATAAGTCATGGAAATGGTAGAAACCTATTACTGAGCATAGCTGCCGTCAGTTCTCATGATGAGGAGTTCCTTCCAAAAGTAACTTCAGTTTCCTTCAGCAACAGCCCTTTGCTTTTTTTTTTTTTTTTTTTTTTTCCCACTCTAGGCACTGCTGGTGCTAAAAGAAACAAAATCCACAGCTGTCCGGTACTAGAGAGCATCAGACTTATTTCAGGATTGAAGATGTGAGTAAGTTGAAGAAGGGTTTGAAGAGCCAAGTGGAATAACTGAATGAAGGGAAAGTCAGGAGAGGGTCGTTCAAGAAATGACCAGAAGGAAACCTCTTACCTTTTCTGAAGATGTATTTTAAAAACCGGTACAACTGAGGACTTTTGCTTTTCTCTCATCTAGGCTAAAGGTCAATCATTTACTGATCTCTGTAGAAGCTTTATCTGCCTTCACATTCTTCCAAATCCAGTCTATTAAAGTGATGTCTCTGATAGTAGTTTCTTTGTATACAGAAGTGGTTAGGGCAGTTGCTATTGCGTACCAAAGACTTGTATTTAAAGTCAAGTTGAAACAAAGGAAAAGCAGAGTGCTACATTAACCTGCCTTGTTAGCCCAGATCCAGTATGCAATCTTAAAAGAAAAGTAGCATTTGACTGGCTGTAATTATATATGACTAATAGCAGAAATTTATCCTAGTTCTCATTCATTTTGGATTATCCCTATTTGTAAGATGAGCAATTGAAAGGACCTTGATCAAGGAGTGTATTTAAATTGTTTGCTGTTTAATGGAAGAGAGAACAGAGATCAAATGATAAGCTATTTGTACCTAAGAGAAATGAATCAGTTAAGGGAGTGCAATGATTAGTGAGATTTTTATCTGTGGAGAGGGGAGAAATCTAATCCTGTTCATTCAAATTCCAGTCTACTTTACCTGTGCCACTTAGTGAGACAAAAACTTAATTTTAAATTTGTATACAGGAGAAAATCTGCATTAATTTAGCATGGGCCACATTTCCAAATGCAAACCCAAGTCCCTCTGTTGGGCAGTAGGTTCACAGCAATCTTTAGCTGGAGACTTGGGAATGCCAGGACTGATAAATTCACAGAAGTAATAACCCCTTTGTGAGTGACAGCAGAAAAACCCCTGAATGCATACTAAGGCATTGCTGCCTGGCCTGTCCTGTCCTTAAGACATGTTCAATATTTTTCTGAACAAAGCCAGCTTGGAGGCAAAGTTAGTGAAAAGTTTTTCCATACATACATATATATATAAAGGTATAAGGTTATACACACACACATTGTATTTACATTTAAACACTTCTGTGATTACAAGAATAAGTATGTTGCATTCCTGCATTCTCCTGTTGCACCTGATGACATTTCAACACAACTGGTTTTGTAGATACCATTTGCCACTAACTAGAATTCACACTAGTTGTTTTTTTTTCCAATAAAGGCACTGTAGCAATTTAGCAGGTAGTAGCAGAAGCTACAGCTGTATAGTGGCTGTTGCACAATGGGCCCCATTACAAGTTCTACATTCAGTAGTCCGAAAACTTGATTTGAAATGAAGGTTTTTATCAAAACAAACAAACAAACCCCCAAACCCTCAAATAGGCTCTTGGACCAGTGGTAAGTTCATTGTTGTTAAATTTGAAGAAAATTAATCGAGTCAATGTGGCATTTTGAGGCCAAACAGTGTGTGCCAAACAGTCTTACGTATTTGGCTATCTACAGCTCAAACTTAAGTAAAAATGTGGGTTTCTAAGCCTCTGTTAATTGAGCCAAATAAGCAGCAGTAGCTAAAGAGCAGCTGGAACAGTGAAATGGGAGAAAAGATAGTGTTTACTCTACTTGGAAACTGCAGTTTACTGACTTAGCTTCCCAGGGTGAAGGAAAGGGATTAGGTCATTAGATCCAAATGTGCTGGGTGAGAGGATGTGACATATTCCGTATACCTTATACCGAGATGCTGTTGCCAAATCCTCTCTTCTCCAAACCCATCTCTTCTATGGGCCACATGGAGAAAGTTGAGCTAAGGCAGTTATGGTGACTCTGTTCCACCTCAAAACTCCCTTACATTGAGTTAGGTCACTGCACTATTTGAGCTTCTGGAGAGCAGCCCAGGATTGGCGTGAATATTTTTGCTGTACCATGGAAACAAATGGAAGAGAGATTCTTGGAATACCACCACTTGCTTATAGCCTGGATCTGAGTTAGGATCTGTGTCAAGAAGCATGTCATCCAAGGCTGTTCATTTAACTCATCAGATATCCAGCCCACTCTAAATGTGATTTAAAAATTAATTAAGTCACCTTTTTTTTTGTGTGATAGAACACCCAAATTACTAATTGGTTAGTCAAGTTTCTTGCTTTCATTGATCCTCTGAAAAAATGTTAATCTGCTATCCCCCACCCCAAATCAATATTTTTTTGAAGGGTCAGGAATCTTCAGGTCCAATCTTCAATTAATGGCTACAGAATACATTGTAATTTTCCTTCCTTGGCATGCATGGAATGGGAAAAGTCTATAACAATATACGTTTAGGAGACATAGCTAAGAAAATATCCTTATAAGATCATGGTTCTACCAGCTGAGTTGGCTAAGCTAACTAAAAGTCCACAGTGGGGGAATTTTCTATTTTCTTTATTTTTTATTATAAATTCCTGATTGGGTTAGATCTACTCAATTATGTCTGGGCAAATGATCAATAAATATGTTCAGATAAAAAGAACAGAATATCCTCAGTCTTTCACCTACGCATGCACCTAGGTGGCCCATTAGTACTTTCATCATGTGGGTGGCTGCCTCCCAGGAACATCAAATGTTGAAACCTGCATTTTGACCTAACATGGCTTTGAGCCGCTCACCTAGAGATAGAGCTCTGTATTCCCCTGAACCACTCTTGCATATATCTTTAATATCATTCCTCTCCATAATACACTTCTACTGTACGTTATGTTTTATGAGTAAATCTTCCAGCCATGGGAATTTACAATTAAAATAACCTTCACGTTGAGGACATTTCTGGCATTAGCTCTGTCCCTTATTATCCTACTTCTGTTTAAGCCTCTTAGATGTGAAATTGAAATGGTTAGTTGTACATGGTAAAACAAGGAAAACCTATTTCCATTTTCAAAAGATGAAACTTTCTGGTGCATTGGCTGGGACTAAACTCGAGGGCGGTCAATTTTCAGTATGGTATGTAGAGAGTTAGCTACACGACTCATTAACATTAATTCCCATCTGTAAATAATTTTGAAATACTTTAACTAGCAGGGGAGCTATTTCATCTTTTATACTTAGCTGATTGTAAAAATGTATGCTGAAACCATCTGGCCTTAGTGTTTTGTTGGACTGCAGACTTTTAATAGCCAGTCTGATTTCCTTCACTGAATTGGGGTTTTCTAATCCCTGGCTCAATTCTCCTTCCAAACTAGGTAATACTGTGTTGCTATTTGCTTGTCAATCAATCCCTATCTCACCAATTGAGATGAATAACAGAGTTGCTATAAAAACTTAGGAAGGCTTTGGGCCTAATTCTCATTCATGCTAAAGTTACTTTACACTACTCTGGTTGCTCATTTACTGGGTGTAAATGCAATTTACTGCCTGAGCAATATAAAGCTACTGTAACATAAATGAGAATCAGATCCCCTATGTTCAGAGCAGCTAACAACTTCAAATTGCTGAGTACTATTTTCCCACAGGAGCTAGCGTGCTAGGATTTCAATGCATATAAAGAATGCAACAAGCCAATTAAAAATGAAGATATTAAAGGAGAAATTGAATGGTTATTTCTAAGGTCTGTTTAGAGCTGATTTTTCCAAACAATGGGACTGATTAAGCTGGGCTGTTACAAACATGCTGACTTCATCTAAAGTTCAACCCTGCGTGAAGCTTGGATATTTGCCACGGTACATGCAATGAGCTCTCCATATTACTTGGAGAGGAGAACTACATCTCAGAGGTGCATGCAGGACTCCTTGACTCACCTGATGGCACTTCCCTCCCAGGGACTGTCACTGAGATTCAACAGTTATTAAGCAGTGATGCGCAATGGTGGGTTTTGATAATGGGTGAGTGGGGGGATAATGGCAAAAGTAACTTGAAACTGGAGTTACCACAAATGCCAAAGCAGACAGTGCTACCTCACACCTTTTCCCATTTCTGAAGTCATGTTTTTTATTGGCTAAAGACTTAAAACCCAGTTTTCATTATAATGCCTTGCAATGACTGTGAAGAGCTAAGCTGATGCTGGTCTATACTAAGGAAGACATTTGATGCCAATGATGACTGTGGAGAGGGATATTCCAGTTTAGGCAGGGGTCAGTCATCCCCATGCTCTTCTTCCACCTCCGTTATATCAGCATGAATAGCCCCTTTGCTGTGAAGTCCACATTCCTGCCCCCCTCCTCCTTTTCTTTTGGTCTGCCAAAGACACTTCAACAACCCACGTGCTAATAAAGAATTGTTCTATCGTGGAAACCACAGACACAAGAAGACTGATTTGCTAATACATGAATCCTTATATGCCGTAAGTAAATTGTCCTCTGTGCTCTGTTCACTACTTCAGACCTATAAATCTTGTGCCTAGTCTTCTCTCACCAGCTGCTAGTCAGCTGATTTCAATCCTACCTTCACCTTGCTGAAGAACATAGGGAATGTAGTGTATATATCATCTTATACAAAGATTAATAGCCTTCTGTGGTTGCTAAATAACAGCCTGGTTGTCTAACCTAGGGCTGTGTTAAGGTATGCATGTCATAGTCCAGAGCCTTCATCTGCTATAGCAGCATTCTTAGACAGTGTGATCTTTTTGCAGCACTTCTCACACTAACTAAGCTCTTGAGACTAGATTCTGTAAAGGAAAACCCATGCAGTATCTCTCCTGAAGGAGCAGGCATGTTCCGGTTGCACAAAAAAAATCATCAGCAAGCTTCGTGTCCATCTAAAAGTGACTTCTGCACTGTTCTAATGGAGACCTATGTCTAAAATTACTTTGCTAATTTTTAAATGAAAGGTAAAAATAATCCTACAGCTCCTATGTAAGTACACAACAGGCTTTATGGGTGCTAATAAACAGAATCCTCTTCTTATTCTTTGGCACTGAACATTGTGATTTACACCAATGTAACTGAGAGTGGAATATTTTCCTACTTCCCAGTTCAGATAAATCATTGTAAGTAGCGAAATATTTTTGAGTTGTTGATCCTGCTATCATAACTGTCTGTTTTGCTATGAGAAAAAAATCTATATAAATGTTTTAGAGCAGAGTTGATCATCATATATTACTTAGGCACTTATGATTAGTTTTGCATATGTTAAAACACTATAACATTATTTAATGTTGTGGTGAATGCAGGAATTACTAGTGCCATCTATTGGAAAATGTAGACTTGTAAACGTTAATTTACATATTCTATGGTAAAGTAGCATTAAAAATTTAATATTTTACTAAGTTTTATTGCAAAATGAAATAGTTTATGTAATTGCATGTTTGGAATGTTTGTACTTCGCATTCTTTGAAATTTGTCTATCTTCAGAAAGAATATCCCTGGGTTTTATTTTCATTACAGTCTTGCATCTGAAACCAAACTCTATTTTAGTTTTGTACCCTGAAAAAAAGCTTGTACTGATTTACCGCACAATAGGAGAGAAACCAGATTTTTGCTTCCTGGACACAGTTAATTTTGAGTTGAACAATCTTCAAAAGTGCAGAGCAATTTGAGCCTGAGTGTCATATTCCAAAGCAGTGCTGTGATGCAGAAGTCTCCATGTCACTCATCGAGAAACTTAGGGCCAAATTTAGATTGTATCTTTTACATTTTCATGGTGTTGGGAAAGTAGAGGCCCAGCCTTTACCTACAGCAGAGTGATGCGAGGCACGCGAGAGGTCTGCGCTGCCAAGACAGGGAGGAGCTGGGCGGCTCCAAATAGACCTCAGAAGACCTAACTGCGGTTCCTGTCTTTCACCATTGATGCAAAAGGAAACCTCTGATGGGCAAAGCTGATAAAGCAGAAGGAACTTAGAGGTCTTTTCCAAACTTAATGATTTGATTTGATTTGATTTGATTTGATTTGATTTGAAAGAGACATGGATTTTCTCAGCCTCAGCATGCTTGGGAGCTGTTGCCTTGGGAGTGGCAGTGGTAAATTTTTTCCTGAGGGAAAGGTGAGAGCTGTTCTCCCGCTGCCAGGGGAAGCACAGAAATACTGCTACAGCATATCCAGAGCTCTGTGGTCTCCAGATGCCAAACCAGGTGACATTTGTCTCGGTGATGTTTGGACAATGGTGTCTCAGTATTATTTGCCTGTATGGCAACTCTACGCTGTGGCTGCTGCATCGCCACACTCCGTAGGAAAATTCTTTGTGAAAAGATGGGTCAGTTGTACTCCAGGAGTGTTAATCTGTCTCAGCAACACCTCTAAGCCACACAGCTCTTCACCTGGCTTTTGGGGGCACTCTTGCTTTTTGGCTGCTGTTACTGTACAACAAATCATAAAAAGATTGTAACTATGGGAAGAGGGCAGTGGCTGCCTACATCAACAGGTACATTTGAAGGACGATGATATGATCAGAAGGAATACAGTCTAGCTAAATCCTTTTAAAATCAGGCTAAAACTCAGCTACATGCCCCACAGCAATCCATTGCACCTTGGCCTAATCCATCAGGCACTTGAATCTGTTGGTGGTGGTTCCTGCCTGCCTCTCACTCCATGCTCCATTGCAGTCCCCATGTAGGCAGGCATTTCTTTGACTTGACCCAAATCCCCTAAATGTACCCCGATTTTCAGACATGGCCAAGTCACGACTAATGCACCATGGTGTAGCTAAGCATGCAAGGGTCATGTGGAAGAACAGACAAGCAAAGCCTAAATAAAGGTTTGTGGTTAAGGCAATCACCCAAGGAGGAAGAGATCTCTGAATTCCAGACCAGGCTTCCCAAACACATGCACTTTACATTAGACCATCTTTGATTAAAAATACCAGCAAACTTGAGAGCAAGAACCAAGGATTCCTGCCCATATTCCAGCAGAGTGCCCTGCAGACTTCATGCTTTATCACTGGGGGCTTGGGCGGTTTATGCTTTTTCTTTCTTAACATGTTCACTTGATAAGAAGGGAAATGTAAACTTTGAAAAGTTATTCTATTCCTTTACCCCTGACAGGAGTAATTGTAACAATAATTAATCATGTAAGAAGGAATAGCTATATCATAGAATAATGAAGATGATACTAAACGAAAAATACTCCATTTCTGCATGGCAAAATGGCTTCCTTATGACAAATCAGCATCGCTGTTTTGCTTGGGGTAAATCACTCCTTAAGAAAAATATAACATTTAGGTATAGAATGATTTACTTTTAAGTTACAAACTGTACATTTTGGCTTTAGATGAAATGTGAAATAATCCCTCACTGCCTCGCAAACATATATATTTTTTTTCCTTCAGTTTGTAACAGACAAACTATAACATTTTGGAAATGTCACTCTTTTTTTTTTTTTTTACTGGTCTATAATAAGAAGAATAGCAAGACAAAATTCTATATAGGTATAGCTTGAGAAGTTAAGCAGTTTGAGGCTTTTCAGATTGTTTTATTTTCCCCTGAAATTGATTTTGCAATCAGGTATGGACACTTTGCTGTAATCTTGTTTATTTTAGAAAAATGTAGATGAAATCCTGATTTCCTGAATATGGTGGAAAATAAGAAACAGGAGATATATCTTTCACCTGATGATAACATTTTAGTCTGAGTTCTCTGGTTTAGATTGCTCTCTGATATATTCAACAATTAATTCTCTTGCTGTGTTTTCCTTCTTGTATACACAGATGCATACATAGTAATTTCAACTCAGGTCATGTATTACGGCTTAATCTAAACTTGAACACAAGTCCTATGAGGAGCAGCTGGGGACTTTGGGCTTGTCTAGTTTGGAGAAAAGGAGGCTGAGGAGCCACCTCATTGCTCTCTGCAGCTTCCTGAGGAGGGGATGTGGAGAGGGAGCTGCTGAGCTCTTCTCCCTGGGATCCGGTGACAGGACGCGTGGGAATGGTTCAAAGCTGCTCCAGGGGAGGTTTAGACTGGACATTAGGAAGCATTTCTGTACTCAGAGGGTGGTCAAACAGTGAAACAGGCTTCCTAGAGAGGTGGTCGATGCCCCGAGCCTGTCAGTGTTTAGGAGGCATTTGGGCAATGCCCTTAATAACACGCTTTAACTTTTGGTCAGCCCTGAACTGGTCAGGCAGTTGGACTAGATGATCGTTGTAGGTCTCTTCCAGCTGAAATAGTCTATTCTAAATTTCCACTGCTGTCTGCCATTAATAAAACAATCAGAAATCTAACTGTTTCCTTGTTTGGCTTGAATGAAGTAGCTGGCCTTGCTAATCACATCAGCTTTTGAAAATCTGTGATCCTATATCAGTTAAAGACCAAAGAGTTATAAGTCATTCAGCTTCCTGAATAATAGCTGAATTGTGAACAAAACATTTAATTTAAACTTTTCAATTGAGATATTTACCTCCTCTGGGTTTTTATGGTACTTGGGGCAATGGAAAAATAGAGAATTGAGTATGTACAATGCAGATTAATAATAATATCATAGGTATATCATGCCAAGTTTCAGAAAGAAAAGACTCTCACAGGCAAAAGTGAATTCTTAAGCCTGAAATATAAAGACATGGGGAGTGCTCTAATCCAAAAATCAGAACGTTTTTGAAGAAGCTCAGCTACAAACTGTAACTTCCTTCTTAGCATTTTGTTGAACTTCTTGGCTTTGGTTGATACCAATAGATGAGCCACTATCATAAATACAGAAGAACTGTTTTTCAAAAAAATCTTATAAACAGCCACAAGCAATTTCAAAAGTATAAACCCCAACTGTTTTAATAAAAACATCTTGGCAGATTTTCAGTTGCCAGATTTGTTTAATACTATTCTGAAATTGGATAAAAGTTTGATGGAGCTGATTCTTCACTCAAGACAAAATTAAAAATCTATTAAGCTGCTTTATAGATCTGATAGCTGAAATAATTAGGTGTCACCAGGCAAAACACAGGTCATATATAAGGTCAGTTAGGAATCTGAGTTTTATGGATCAGATGTGTTCATAACCACTATGTGGGCAAGCCACTTGCTTGAACACTGCATGTGCCTCACATCCATTAGAATCACTTCCAGGTACTGTAAATATTTTTGGAAGGTTTAAAGATACTTAAGCTAGATGTTGTTGAAATGTCTAATACCACTTGCGTTATTCCTTGTATTATCTTATAGTGATATATCTTATATTAGCTCCACAGTTCAATCACATTACCTTTTACATATTAATTCCCTAATCTAAGAAGAGCACTGTTTAAATTTATCACTGTCTGATGTCTTGAATTGTCAGAATGCCAGGTGAAGCCATGTATGTAATCATGCTCGATTGCAGGAGATAATGGCAGAAAGCCTGAGCTGCAGAAAGCTGCAGGAAGCTACAGAAGACTGCCTTAGCTCTGCTTGGCAAGTGTGATGCTCCAGCAATGTTTCAGGGACTCATGGACAAGATATTAATGTCACTGTGGTTATGTATTCACATCTTGATGAATGGTACCTTACTCATACATCTTAAGGATTGAACATGTATGAAGAACAAGAATTATTTTTCAAAAGTTATTGAGGGCAATGGGATTAATTTCCACTCCAGCCCTGTAATGAAATATGAGATATAGGGAAAACTACTGAGGATAACCTTTTAGAAATTAAAAAATTATAAGGCTTATGGATGTGTCTTTTGCTAGAGTGTCCAGTTTTACCCACAAAATGGCAAGTGAAATCTTTCATGGGCTTAGCTAGAGAACACAAAGTTGCATGCACATATTTTTTATAATTGTGACTTTTTGAATGGACTCATTTGATAGAGATCAAATTAGAGATGATACAGAGACGATACACTGGTGTGGTGGGTTAGCCATGGCTAACACTCAAACTCCCACCCAGCTGCTCTCTCACTGCCCCTCCTCAGCAGGACAGGAGGAAAAATTAAGATGAAAAAATCACGGGTCAAGATGAGGACAAGGAGATTGCTCACCTATGACTGTCATGGGCAAAACAGACTTGACTTGGGGAAAATTAATTAATATTTACAATTAAAATAGAGTAAGATGATAAGAAAAAAGACAAAAACTAAACCACCTTCCCCCCCACCCTCACGTCCCTTTTTCCCAGGCTCCACATCATTCCTTCGTTCCCAACTCCTCCACCTCCTGCCCCCACCTCTGAGTGGTGCAGGAAGAATGGGGGGTTGTGGTCAGTCCATAACCGCTCCTCTCTGTCGCTCCTTCCTCCTCACATTTTCCCCCTGCTCCAGCATGGGTCCTTCCACAGGCTGCAGTTCTTCAGGGTAAACCTGCTTCTGCGTGGGCTCTCCAGAGGCTGCGGTTCCTGTTGGGAGCCTGCTCCACCGTGGTCTCCCCCAGGGGCTGCAGGAGAATCTCTGCTCCAGTGCCTGGAGTACGTCCTGCCCCTCCTTCTTCTCTCACCTTGGTGTCTGCAGGGCTGTTTCTCTCTTTTGTACCATCCTCTTCTGCCTGTCTGGCATTTTCTGGCCTTTCTTAAATATGTTTTCATGGAGGTGATGCCACCCCTGCATCTTCTAGCTACCACAACCTTCACACCTGCACCCAATACCATCTGGTCCATGTGGGTCACCATTCTACCCACATGGGCCAGAGAAGATAAAGCATAATCCTATGTAAGACCAGTAATTAAAAGCCTGGACTGTACAGAGAATAGGATCTTGGGTTAATACTTCTGCAAGAGTTTGGAGATGGAAACTCTCATATAACTTTTCATATGAGTGAAGCTACAAGATGGTCGTGCCTTTTTGTGGCCATCTGTGTGGTTCTAGTTGTCAAAAAGGTTATAAACTAATGGGGGGGATTTGAACACATTGACTCATTGGTAGTTGGCACTTCTTACACTATGGTACTATGGTTTTATTCACACACATGAGGCTTGTGTGCTTTTTTAAAGAAGTGAAGAAATTACAGACAATGAGCGAGTATCTACCTCTAGTCTTGGGTGGACCTGTATCGAGGATGGGTACTATGGAGACCCAGGAGGAAAGACACTTTCAGCCTGTGAGAAAAAAAAGATGATGTTGGAAATTGCGTAAGGAGATGATTACCAGCTGAAGGACTTGCATAAATGCCTGTGAGTAAACAATTCATGGCCTTTGAAGATGGCCAAAGTCAGAGGTTGGAAGTGTATGTTGTTCATTGCAAGAGGATGTTTCTGTTAGATCAGCAATGGCCACTTGTTCAATGTGGGATGGTTGTGATTATGCTGTTATTTTGTCTATTGGCTTAAACCAAAATCCGTTTGGAAAATTATTTTAACCAGAAATGTGGTAGTACGTAAGTGCCTTAGAGTCAGAACCCACCAGGAGAGATTGTCTTTGTTGCTTGACCATTCATTTCTTTTAAGTGATAGTGCCTCATGAAGTCCATGCAATGGCCCTTGCAGAATTATCAGTGTTATCCTCCCTTTCCTGTGTTTTAGAGTATGCAGCAATAATGTTGCCCTCACTGAGCATGTGGCAATGGCTATCTGCTATAGTTATAGTCTACGGAACAGAAGATAAGATGATTTTAAGTTTGTAAGCTATCTGGCAGGTTGTAGAATTTAATTTGCAAGACCAAACTTCCGCAATATTGTGTTTACGTTGCAGTGTCATTTACTGTTTAATAGAAACATTCACAATGCCCTAGTTCCATCTGTTATAAATAGTGAAGGCTGATAAACACTATGCAAACACAAGATGCAGCTTTCTGGCAAATTATGTTTAGTACAGCCCCCAAACATAAAGCAAGATTTATAATATTTGCATCTCTTTTTTTTTTTTTTGCTTTTACTCTACAGTAATTACTCTACAGCTTTGATTAGATATATAAATAACACTCAAAGTTTTACATTATTGTTTGAGAAGACAGGGACAAGTGTACGCGCACACACATACGCATATTTCACACCTTCAGTTGCACTGCGGTTACAAATCTTGTTATGGTCGCAGAATTTTTTATATAAGCACTTGAAAATACATTTTTTATCAGACAAATACGGTTGAAAGGCAAGCCCCCCCACTATTATGCATTGTATGAACAAACCTCTCAGTTTTCGATTAAGAAAATGGAGATGAACCAGACAAGTAGCAATAGACTGGCAAAGGGCTCTCTGATGAAAAAACAAAGACGAAACTACTGCTGTCCCCTGCTCTCAGGGAAGAGGGAGAAATTGTGTAGCAATAGGGCGAGTGAGTCACTGAACAAGCCTGTTTGTTAGAAGGTGTGGGTGAGGTGCGGCAGCAAAAAGAGGTTCCTGCTAATGCTGTTTGGGCGTGATCGCTTTATCATCTGCCAAGACTGAAAAACAAATTATTCTACACAGTTAAAGAAAAACAAACTTGCAATCTGAAACACCTGAGACAGTTTACAGAAACACTTGAAAAGACAGAATTTAAGCAAGTTTATGTCTTCTTTTGCTCAAGCTGGATGCTGGCAGGTGAATCATGCATCCACTCAAAAAGTGGAAGAAGATTTTTTTGTTTGTTTTATTTTTGAAGCAGATATATTTCAAAGGAATTAACTTGACAAACCTCACTGTAGTCACTGCTGACAGTCTTTAAGGTTAGTGGATATTTCTTCCTCTGCAGAAGATGTTTGTTTGTTTTTCTGGTTGGGTTGCCTGCCTTTGACTTAACCTTACCCTTTCCAGGACATACCCCCCCACCATTTAAAACAGCCTGATTCTGCGAGCAGATCATGTTATAGACTGGACTTTTTGAAAGCTAAGCTAAAACACTTGCTTTTGGAAAGAGAAGGTGTAAAAAGCTCTGAGATGAGTTTTGAGCATCCATCTCCTCAATTATATTTGATCTTGGAGTAATTAGCAGAAGGAGACACACTCTTTAAGGCAAAAGGTATATTATGGAAAACAACTCCTTCCCAGGCTGTCACCCCAGTGGAAGACATTTCTTCCATATCCACAGCCTTAGCTGAGCAACCCACAGTGCTCATACATGCATGGATTCATCTTCTGTTTTCCCCAATATTTGAAGTATTGACTTCTGAAGTCTTTTTCTCCTGTCAATATATGGATGTGACTTTGATGTGAGCCTCAAACTGGAGAGGAAAATCGGGAGGCAGATGTGTATATTTACAACACACTGGCCAACGTAGCTGTAGTTTAATCCATTAACATGTTTATTTCTGACTTTTTGCTGCAATATGGTGTGCTTGGTTTCTGCAATAAAAGTGCAGCATTTTAGGTATATTAGGTCAGAACATGTAATGAGAAACTGACCTTAATCTGGAATATAGTAGAGTGTCAGGTAAAAAGATTTCCATCAGAAAGACAGAAACTTAAAGTAAATGCAGGTCCCTTATCCCTCTGGCCATTATTTCTTTTTATTCTGGA
The DNA here is from genome assembly GCF_900496995.4 of Aquila chrysaetos chrysaetos. Taxonomy (NCBI): domain Eukaryota; kingdom Metazoa; phylum Chordata; class Aves; order Accipitriformes; family Accipitridae; genus Aquila; species Aquila chrysaetos. The sequence continues at coordinate 25,037,923 of NC_044017.1, read as the reverse complement.
ATTTTAAAATGTGCACTCTTCCCATTCTTTGTTTGTGACCTTTCTCATAAGGACAGGCAATTTCTTATCTTTTTCTTCCTGGAGTCAAGTTAATTTAATTTACTGATCATATCAAAGGCCTAATTCTTATGTACGTGTATTTCACTGGATTAGTTTAACTGGGTGTAAAAGAATGTTAAGTAAAGATAATAGGATGATAATAGGATGTTGTTTGAACACAACAGGTACAAATTAAGTTGTTAACTGTATTATATACATTGCATTGCTTATCATGTCTGATAAGCAAGCTCAATAACATTTAGCTTTGGCACATCTTGTAGTTTCGTCAAGAACATAACTTTTTGTACCAATTTTTAGTTGCAATGAAAGCAAAAAAGAAGGCTCCTGATTAAGAAACTGGTTTTGCCCCGTGCTTCCTTTTCCTCTCAACCATCTACCCTCTACCTCCTGTGGGGACAAGTCAGTGTTTTATGCAGAAGCTACTGCTACTTTGCTGGAAATTATGGCATGGTCTAGTATGAGGAACTGAAACCGGTCTATTGTGAAGAACTGCAATTGATGTCAGGTTACCATACCAGGTTGCGGTGTAAGGTGAAGTAGTTTAGTTCATACAGGAGAGACAGGGAGGTCCAAGAGAAGTACGATGGATGGATGAGATGGATATTCAGCTCTTGTCCCCAGAATAGCCTTTTGTTTGTATGAATCAGCACCCTGATAAAAATCCTGTTCCTGTCAGGTATCATGTAAGGTCTGCGGAGAAAGGTCTGCGCTTCCAGCCTGAATTACAGCCTCGCTTCAGTTCTACCACTGAATAAGGCCAGCAGAGCTAATTAATTAGTCATAGAGTCAGAGTCATTTAGACTGGAAGGAACCTTTCTCTGGAAGGAACCTGGTCCAATCCACCACTCAGAGTAGGTCTGGCAGGTTGCTCAGGTCGTCCAGTCAAATTTTGAGTATTTCTAAGGGTGGAGATTCCTCAGCCTCCCTGGGCAACTTGTGGCTGCCTACCCTCAATAGGAGTAATTTTTTTCTCTTAGTATTTTATCAGAATTTCCATTGTAGCAGTTTGTGCTCACTCCATCTCATGCTTTCACTGTGCAGCCTCAAGGAGAGTCCAGCTTCATCTTCCCTACACACCCCCATAGGCATTTGCAGACAACAACTTGCCCCAGCCTTCTCAAGGCTAAACAAACTCAGTTCTTTTAAGCTTCTCCTCATAAGTCATGTACTTCAGGTCCTAATCACCCAGAGTAGATAAACAGTTTATCTGAACTTGTACTTTAAACACCGTATAGTGTTCAGCTCTTGGAATTCAAGTCCTAGACATATAGCAAACTTATCTTTGTGTTCAGGAGACAGAGGAGCCAAAACAAATTACAAGATTTATCCTAGATGCATGTAAATTGGCAGGATAACCTAATATCTAAAGTGTCTGAATTAATTGCTGTGATCCTTAGATAAATTAACAAGAAAACTGAAAGGTGTATTTGTATGCTTATATATGGCATTAGCGCAGAGATGAGTAAGAAATAACTTTATTTTCTTCTGCCTAGTCTTTAAAAATACAGAGCAAATACTTGTAGCTTTCTTCTGAATCTTTTTTAATTTGGTAAAGTTTGGAAATCATACCTTAAAGCCAGAAGATAAGTTAATGAGTTTAATTTAATAAGCTTAGCCAACAGGAAAGTCAGTGGTTATTTGATCATAGTCTGTCAGTATGTACACTGGGATGAGACTTAGATCAGAGAACTGTGGAATCAATAAGACAACATATAAAACTTCTGTCATTGGAAGACAAACACATCAATTCAAGCTACAATAATGTACATCATTTTAGCATGATGGCAATTTACAGTCAAAACAACTTACCTTGGGAATTAATGAATTTATCACTATGTGAAGCCTTTCAATTACAATTGTGTGTCTTTCTAAAAGATGTCCTCCAGCCCAGTCAGAAATTATAGGTCAGGAATTACTGGGTGAGGCATTGTGACCTCTATTATGCAGAAGCTCAGTAAATTGTTTGCATAATTATTTCAGTTTTTAACTCTGTGGATCTATAAAGTAGAACCACAGTGATGTGCTACATGGTTAATCCCCCTTAACATGGTTGCCTGGATGAGAAGAAATACCTTACTTCTGTGTCAGATACTACCATGCTCTCCATTTTCCAAATTTCTAATCACCTGCATTCATTTTTGCAACACCCGTGCCAAAAGATGGCAGGAGGAAAATAAGTTCTTCTTTTTTTTTTTTACATAAGTTAGACTGTCTTCTTTTGATATTTAAAGTAACTTGGGTTGTATCTCCTATTGCAAATAACTAGATTTTTTAGGGCAATCTCTGACCCCTAAGCATGATGAAAATGAAACTCATTAAATAATCTAGGTGGATTAAAATCCCTAATAACATTTCACTTTCAGGTCCTTTGAACTTACATTTTATTTCTTGAATCTACTGCATATGAAATTCTATGAAACAACAAAACCCAAACAAAACCGATGCATATAACTTCAGAAAAGAACTGAGAAGAGTGTTCCAAACCTAGGAAATAATTTGTCTCTCTCCTTTTGGCTACATGTGGAAGCAGAGAAGCATTTAAATCACCCAAGGAAAGCTATTAAGATAATTATGAGCTAAAATCTCTGCACTTCATCTTTCTGCGATGTTTCTACTCAGAAAAGCATTAGGCTTCAATTTTCTGTGATTTCCTCTAGACAGCCCTCTCTTCTACACTGGGACTCCTCCCGCTTTGCAGGACTGGGCTCTTTGTCCCTGGAGCTATTCCATCACTTCTGTAGTGGCATACCATGTGCATCCCTCAGCCTCCTTACACAACAGATTGCAGTAAATCTTCAATTTAATATCCTAAAACCTTTTTTATGAGGCATAGAAATAAGCTCTCTTTCAGTAAGTGATACTTCCTCAGCTTTCCAAAAGCACAGCCTAACTTGAGAAACCTAAAATAAATTGTATGCATGTTCTATAGAAAACCTCTAAACAAATAAAACTGAGAGACATTTTATAGCAGTAATAATTTCTTACTTGCAAGTGTTTCAAAAGACTCCCACAGCAGCAGGTGTTAAGGAAGTATCCATCTGTTCTTGTTTCTCTGCACAGAAGTATATTGAATAGATAGAGTTTCTAAATGTTCAGGGTTGTCATTAAAATGGGTTAGCTGTGATCGTCACTTAAGGCATTCCTGATATTGAAATTAAAATGAAGAGTATCTCTGGTTCTGTTGCAATTTGAGAATGCGATCAATGGTTCCCTGAAGAAACATCCTGTCAACTGAGTACTTTTTAAATTATCTTCTGAAAACCGCTTCAGTATTCCTGTGACTGAACTGGAAATGCTGTATCAGCAGCATTACTGTTCTCTGAAAATATGGATCAAAACCCAGCTGTTGCAGATATGTTAATTGATGAATAAGGTTAAGAGATCTGAAGCCTTTATACTACACTTGAAACTTATGTTTCTATTTAAATATTGAAGGCTTTTCAGCTTTCTCCTCTGTTGCGAAAAGTTGTTTGAGTCACTTCTAAGCAAGTCGTCAGAGTCTCTAAACTTGAGCGCTGCAGTATAAAGACCGGAGAACTGGAGCTTCCTTGGTGCAGCAGTGACATCAGCATGAGAAAGGAGAGATGCACACAAGCTGAGAAACACAACACATCCATGTTTTTGGAGGCGAAACAGAAAATATATGGGGCAACAGTATGAATGAATCTACGAAAGATCTATGAAACTTCTACACACTCCAGGGTGTTTTTATACCTTAAGTATTTATATTTAAGCTACTACATTGTCATATATTCAGATCAGAAAATGCATCTTGGCAAGCAGTGTGGAAGTATTAAGAATGAAAATTCCCTCTTTGCTCTTTAGCATTGTACCCCACTAAACAGGAGGGAACAAAAAAAGGTTTTTGTATGTAGCACATATAACAATTTTAATATCTTTAGAATTAAAGCTAAAATAATACCAGCAGAGGTATTAAGGCTTTGTATTAGTCTGTGATTTGCAATGGCTGGTAGCTTCCACCCAAACAACTACTAGCAGTACCTTGCTCAAATGCCAAAGTTTCATCTGCCCATTATGTTGTCACATTTATTTCTATATTCCTCCAATTCTTTGTCCTCTCACAAAGACACATTGCTTTAAGTCCTATAGAACATTTTGCTATCTGTATGTGAATGACTTGGTCTGGCTACCTGGTAGCCAAATATACTCATTCCATGATGGAGTAATTCTGGTATTGTCAACCACAACTGTTTACAGCTGAATCTATCTGCAAAGCTTCAGGATCTTAGCTTTGAACCCATCAGTTCAAAAATAGTAATACAGAGCTTTGCATCTTCCAAAGAATCCTCTCAAACAAGTAAAAGTTGGCCAGCCTCCAGCTGGTATGGAATCTTTCCAGATTTAAAGTCCAACCTTAAATGCAGTTATAAATATAAACCTTATATTGGGTTTTTTTGTGGTGTATGGAAGGCTTTTTTTTTTCCTTGGTTGTTGACTTTACTGAGATTTTTAGATCTACAAAACTGTGCGTAGAGGAAACTGGGTTTCTTAGAAAATAGTTTGTTACAATTTTGCAGTTAATAAGTGGTAAAATTACAAGAATAGCATTTTTACCCAGGAAAAAACTCCAACAAACAAAAAAAGCCTCCGCTCTAGCATGATCTGGACAACAGAGCATGAGATATACTAATTTGTTTGATGGAAAAGTATAGATTGTGTGCTAGGGTTGTTTCAGCACTAGGCATTTTGCTAAGCCACCTGCCAGGTTAAGCCACTCTAATAAGGTAACCATGGTAATACTGCTGGCGTCAGCCTGAAAGACTGATTTGTGCAGCCAGGAAGGATTGGGGACCTTAATGCATTAACTGGAGCTGTTAGGATATGCTTGGAAATAAATATGTAAAATAGGTATAAAATGTTCTTTTAGATTGTTTAGTGTTTTGCTTTGGGCAATATTTGTTAACAGCAGGCCATCCTGTTTATAGGGCTAAGCGAACATGGTTGCGAGCACTGAAATAGATAACAAACTGCTGGTAGATTCTGCTCTGCTGCTTTGCTTTTTGTGCTTTGATGTGAAACAACTGTTTCATTTTTAGCAGTAAAAGTGTGTTAGCCCATGCTTGTGTTCTGCTGATGTAAACCTGAGACTTACAGCAGTAATTGCAGAAACTCTGAAAATAGACAAACCCAACAAAACTTGAAAGTTTTAATTAGGCTCTATGAAAATGGTCAGCGAGTTGGTCAAGGTGTTGCTACCACATTTTATCCCTCTTCTCCCCATCCCTCTGTTGTTTTCCATACGGTTTTCTCACACACATATTTCCAGTCCCTCTCACTTTGCCTTTCATATGCCCCTCAGTTACGTGTTGTCCTCACACCTCTAATTTGCACCTACACTGCTCCACAAATAATGGGTTTGTTTTTTTCCAGAGAGGCAATGATCTGATGATATAATGCCTCCAGCATCAGTGCTGACTTAATTAATTTCTACCCCTATGTCAACACAAGTGGTGCAGGACTGTAATGTGAATCAGATCATAAAAGAGATCCACTTATAAGTAAAAACCTCAGTACCTCTTCTCTCCAACTTCCCTTTTTTCAGCCAAGCGCCTGCTTCACGCAGTAGCCCCACAAGCATAAGCATATGTAAACATAATTAAAAGAATGCCTCAGTGAATTTTATAGAGGGTGGAACAGACTACTGATTATTTCTGATTTTGTGTCCAGATGAGGAAAAATATAAACTTATAAAATCTGTATTCACCCTTGGTGCCAAACGGCAATTTGTATGAGAAGAAAAAAGGGAGTCCTTAATGACCAATTTGTACATTTTTATGTTGTGTCTACTTTGGTTTGCTTACTAGTAGCATTACTTCACGTTTTATTGTTTCATGATAAGAAATTATTTTCATTCATTGCATCTTATCTTACTAGTCTGAATTTCAGTTGAGACAGGTGGCTCAAATCGTTACTCTAGGCTGTGGCCCAGTTGTTGACAACTTTCTTTATTCTCTCAAGTTTTTATTGTCTTCCTCTAGAACTTTTTCTTCTGATCGCTCATTTGTCTCTTTTTCCCCCTTTTGCTCATTTTTCATGGTGAGTGCCAGTTCTCAATGGTTCACTAATTTGCCAGACAGCACTGTGCTTTCTGGAGCATATTTGTGTCCCCCAGGCTGTCAACTGTTGGATTCTGCATAGAGTAGTTGCTGAATTAGCATGTATATTTGCTTCTGAACTGAATCAGGATTTTTTTTTTTGTAGCCTGTGGAAAAAGTGAACTTGTGCTTTTGTACTGAATTAAAGGAATTACAGCTTTTAAAACAATTGTGGCAACGGGAACCCACTTGTGGATGTGGGGCTATGAGCCTTTTCGATCTCTGAAGCTCTTCCTTTAGCTCTTATGCCCCATTGTTGTATAGACTCCATTTGAAATATCTTAGGCACTCGGGATAAATATCCAAGCCAGGGAAGTTCAAAGTGTATACATGCAAATAAGGAGAAGTTGCTCAGGGCTCTAGCATTTCCGTTTCTTTTCATTCTTCATGTTTGAGAACAGCAGACTTTAACCTAAAAGTTAGCTGAAACATATAGTTGGAAAAAGAATATTTTGCTTTTAATAACGTAAAGTATGTAAGGCTGCTTTAATGATGATTCTATAATTCCGTAATTCCCCTCATAATTCTGCAGTTACTCAGAATATAGGGCCCAATTCTCTATTGAAAGGAGATGAAAAACCCACTATGAAGATCAGACAATTCTTTCACATTCTTTTGTTTCTTGTGTTTTGCTAACAGGCAGGAAGCAAGGAGCACTGAGGACAGAATAATAACTAAAATCAACAGAGACAGGAAAGATACATAAATAAAAGCGGAATCAGAAGAGAAAGGAACTGAATCATTCATAAGTGAAGGTCAGCAAATAGCATGCCCAGTTATTGCATTCAATTGTTCGAAGTGTTGATTTTGCTGCTTCTTGAAAGTTCTTAAGAAATCTAGTTATTTTTCCAAACTGCACTGGTTTGGGCCTGCAGACTACAGGGGAAAAGCAGTGGTAGGCAAAAGCTGCCACATCTGAATAGGAAAGATGCATGACACAGTATATTTTCACTGCCAGGAAATAACACGAAAACATTCTTGCCTGTTTAGTATGTATTCAATCATGGATAGAAAGTCAACTGCTTAGCTGGAGCCTGGCATAGATTTCCAATAACTTGCTTTTCCTCAAGCACAAACACACGACAGCATTTGAGGAAAACCACAGAGTGAATCTTTTATAATCCAAAAATAATCTTTTTAGATTTCCATGAGAAAACAGTATTTATTTATTCGGTCTTTTTCTCCCACCTTGCAATTAAGTCAAGTGCTGACACAGACTGCTGGATCATTTATGCCCCAAACTGTTCATAACGAGATGATGGCTTCTGGTATTGCGGATATACAAAATTAAAACTTTATGACTTTTAATAGTAATAATAGCAAAACTGATATACAGAGTTACTACACAGCCATGTACATTACTGCATAATAGGTAGTCACCGTTTTGCTGCGCAGCTGTGCTCTCCAGTCTAATCTATGTTTATAGTTAAGGTCATATTCTGTTCGTGTGCTGTGCAGGATGATGGTGTCTATGCCTGTATTGCTGCCCTACCCTGGAGGAATGGGCTTGGCTTTAACACGGACATCCATGCGGCCGGACAGGCAACTCTAAGGTGTTCCCTCTGTGCCCACACTGCAGGTATTTTATGTCACCCTAAGAGCTACCTGACACTGTGTGAGGCACCCTCTTGCACCGCACTTATTCCACAAGGCCTTTAGCACGTCCGGGAAGGCGCTCCAAGTGCTTTCCCTGACTCGTCTGCTCATATATATGCCACGGTTTCACCATGCAGCCCTTCCTGAGCAGTTCTGCCCGGCAGTGTTCATTAGTATCAACCTTAGTTTTGCTGAGACAAAGTATGACGAATTCAGCTTGAAAGGCAGGGGAAGCGTGAGGGAAGCAGAACCTGCAGAGAGGACCGGGCATTCCCCACCTGCTCTCCTATTTGAGGGCTCTGTTGCTGTCTTGTACATTGAGTGGCTATGGATAGCAGTTGGCCTTCAGCAGTGTCTCCACTGTTGCTGAGTTTTGTTCAGTTACATCACGTGTATCGACTTCAGACGTGAACCGCCTGCCAACGGGACACTAATTTCTCCGTGTAACAGACCACATCCATAGCTCTGGCGTAGGAGCTCTCGGGCAGCAGCCAGCACCGGCTGCCCCACACGGGAAGGAAGCCGGGAGCTGAGGGCAACAGCAAGGCAGGTAGGGCAATGATCCCACCCGGGTGGGCACAGTCCCCCAGTACCTGAGCAGGTACCATGCTGGTGAGGAGGGTCAGACAATATTCAAGACCACCAGACATGTCTGCGGTGATGAAGCAGGTGCAAGGTCAAGCCAGCAAGTCACATCAGTGGTTCAGGATCAGCAAGGCACATGGCCACGCACAGGCATACCTCAGGCCAGTCTCAAGGATGGAGGCCTGAGCTTCAACCCAGCTCCCAAGCAAAGGGCAGGAGGTCCCCATGAGGCTGCCCATAGCTCCTTCTCACACAGCTCTTTCCCCAGCAGCCTGATCCAAGGCTACAGCTGCACCGTGTCAGAGCTGGAATGGAGCACGGGCAGCCAAACCCCAAGGAGAGGGGAAGAGGCTGCAGAGCCTCTTGGTGCGCTCAGAGCCCTGACAGCAGCATGCTTATTTCCAGATTTCCATCCAGTCCAGAAGGTATCAGTCTCTTAAAAGTCATCTTGTTAGAGACGAGGCACAGCTGTTCAGGGCTGGGATGTTTACTGCAGCCCGGTGAAAGTCTGCAAAGCCATATGCCGTTTGATCCTCTGCTCCCTGGCTATTTACCAATTCTGTGTCCAGAGGACCAGTAGGTTGAGCTGTGCCAGAATCACTGACAAACACAAGACCTTCTGCTGGCCCTCGAGGGGCCCCGCCAGCGCCATAATTATATGAGATTACATTCTGCTGTACTTAGTGATCCATCGTACCCTCGTGATCATTGCAGCGGTTCATCCGCGCTTTCAGATCTGAACTGTCCACCTTTTGATAAGCAGCCACGCACAGACGTGGCAATAGCATCATCATGCCATATATGAACGCCCCCATCCCGACAACCACAGTGCCTCAGTAATTGTCTTGACAGCAGTGATGCTGTCTTCGTGACTGACGTAATGCCAGCATGGACTATAGCTTCAGGATCACCATGGCCTGCCATGCACTTAGTGATTTGCAGGAGAAAGTGGGGACTGTGCTCAAAATGAGGGGTTCCAGAAGCGGACAGCCAGATGACAAAATCAATTAGAGCAGCCTGACAAAAATGTTAGCCTTGGCCTTAGTGGAAATTCTCTCTCCTTGCAACACCACCTTAACTACAGTCTGTGGCTATAGGTGGTGGCGTTATGTCCAAGACTTCATAATTCTTAACAATTCCCAGGTTTCAATATGTGCCTCCTGCTTGTCTCTTTCCATCATCCTGCTCCTTTCCAAGCCTCTCTCCTTTCTCTCCCCCATTAAAAAATAATTACTTCTGTAATTTTCCCTTCTTCTCTTTACTCTGTGAAAAGTCAATTCCTTCTCCAGTTGCCATAACAGATGACAGCCACTTGATTGCCTTGAGACACAAGAGGTCAGGCATGGACCCTCACCCCCAGCAAACACCTCCCCAGTGTGAAAAACTTGTAGTAACCAGCCGTCTTTGCTCTTCACCTACAATTTAGGGAAGTTCATGATAGAAGAAGGATAAGGAGAGAGACTGAGTGCTGACTACTGTCCTCGTCCTTCAGATAAAACAGAGAAAACATTTACAATATTTTGGTTGGAGTGCAACAATATGTGCAGTAAAGCTGACCCTTCTGACTGCAGCCAAATCAGATCAGGACCTGGCCCATCACAGGACGCAGTGATAAAGCCACTTCTGTTGAAACCCCAACATGCTTCTAGAAACACAGGGAACAGAAGTGAAGGCCCTTTACCTTCAGTGCCCAGTTACTTTCAGCTACAGATCCAGGGTAAGGTTCATCTGCTGTTGCATTCAGTAAGAGGACCTCTTACCTTCAGATAATGTAACGAAGAAAGCGTATTCTACAGAAGGTGAAATAAAAATTGAGACCAAAGCAGCATTCTTGTCCTTGTGGGGACTTCCCTTCGAACCCGGTGTTCGGGGTCTCCATCCCACTGTTGCTGGTTTCAGCACACCAGGTTGGGGTGCATGGTGCCATAACTCACAATGAGTGTTACAGGTTTCTGGTCTTGCCCGTTTCTGGCAGGTGCTGTCAACAGTTTCAGCTCCCCAGTTCTGTGAGCCCACTGCTGATCCAAGATGATCGGGGCTGGAGTTGGCAGGAGATCAAGGCAACAAGGATGAATCAAGCCACAGGTGGGAACCTGTAGGGCTGCTGCAAAAACTGGCTTTTGCTGTCTTGCTCTGTGTGATAGTTCTGTCTGTTCTCTGCCTCACCAGTGCCCTAACGGAGGTGCTCAAGTAGACCTAAAAAATTTTAGGTACTTACAATTACACAGCATTGTGGAAATAACCTCTTTGTCATGGATTAAGTTGTCCCAGCGTGGGCGGCAGTCAAGAAGAACTGCATTTTAGGCACATCTTTATATGCCTATCATTAATCTGGTACTCCAGAGGAGGGGCTGCCTCCCTCAGTCACTGGACGACATGGTGTACACGTTGTGGATTTTGTGAAGAAATCACAGGATCTAGTTATTCTTTGCTAAAATAAACAACAGGAGCTAGTTCCTGCCTAAATTCAATTTCTGCTCTTAGCCTCTTGCATTTCTAATAAATAAGGCAGATAAATACAGGATATGCAAGCAAAGTGATAGCCATACAGCATTAAATAGTAATACTTTAAACTTTGTTGGTTAATAATCTGAATGTAATAGAAAAAAACCCAAGTTGTACTGCATAATTAAATATGGTTTAGAAGAAGAGCACAGCACAGATGAGAGGGCCTTACCACTTACCTTGTCTTAAGTTACATTACTGGACATTGTTTCATGCTTGCAGTTAGCATGCTTAAGATGACATATTAAGCAATCTTTCCCCATTTAGCCCCCTACCTTTTTAAATAGCCACGTCATACTTTGAACATATATAATATCTAAAAGCTAAATTCAATAGATCTAAAACTTAATGAAACAATCATATTGATTTAAGAAGATTTATTAAAATGTGAATAGCTTCATGCATAGCACTTTGAAGATATAAAGTAGTAGATACATTTTATTTCTTTGAAGGAGAAGATCAATACAGATAATCTCCAGTTTTTCTTGAAACCTGAAATCCTTTGTAAAAGATGTACCAGAGTAAGCTGTTAAGTCTCATGCCCTGTTTTTGGATGATTCAGAATGCTGTTACTATTAAGCCTGTTTCTGCTTAAAACACTGAGAAACCCATTTTCATAGACAAATCGTGGATAAACGACTATGTTGCTCATCAGATCTGTTCACACACTAATACAGCACCAGAACTGTCTTGTTCTCAGGGCCTGGAGCACATCACCCTTCTAGGAGATTGGTTAGCTGAGTCAATGAGTTTAGCTGGTCGAGTTCACGGTCAGTTTTGCTGCCAGTAAGAGCTGTTGCGAAGAAGGTAAATGCGAGGCCCTGCCTCTCCTTTCCCACGGGAGCTACATTTAAGCAGCGGCCATACCGCCAGCCCCCGCCTGGTCTACATTGAGCCGTGGCACAGCTACGTCTGTGCTCGGGCATCACCTCCTCCATCCTGACCCAGACTCAGACCCGGCTTTCTGGCTGAGCTCGGACCTGTCTCGTCCGCGCTGGGTGATCACCGGGCTGTGCCTGACCCTGGCCACCGTCTCTGGCCCTGATCCTCGCCCGGACTTCCCGCTCCATATCCTGGATCCTTACGGGGAGGCTGCTGGTCCTGCCTGCTGTGTTGCTGCACGTCACTCCCGGCTTGCCTTCCCTTGAGGTGCAGCCGGCCCTCGCTGCTCCCTGACACTTCCCTGTGTCATCTGTAGAATAACCGGTTGGGGCATTTCTTAAAATTTAACATAGCTGATTTACATATGTAGCATTTTTAAATAGGACTGTCAACCAGTCATGCATGGAGGTGTGTTTATGCAAACCATCACAATGACTGAAAATTACTCTTTTTTTTTTTTGGCCGGTGTCGACATCTTTCAAAGGTACTACAAAAAGTGATTTTTTTAATCACAAATTATCTTGAAGCTATATATGAAACTTAGCCATGTTAGTTGTCCCTCACAGACCTTGTTTTTTAACTTCACACTTTTCCATGGCTGACACTTTGAAACAGACGCTTGGAAAGAGAAATTGGAACGAGCCCTTCAACTTCAGTGAAGTATATCAAACTAAATTATGGTTTGGACAGAAGGAGTCCACGTGAATTTTGTGAACAGTGATGCACTGGTTCATCTTGAGTAACATGAATTTTTCAGAGAAGGCTATGGAGCCACAGAGCCCCTTACAGGTGTGCTGGAGTCTAGGCTCTGTCTCTGTATCACCCCAGGTACTCTGATGATGCTCATTAGCTTCCGCAATGTCGTTTATTCTAAAGGTGATAGATACGGAGATATGCTCAAAGAATGTTTTATCATGAACAGTTGGCACAGAGGGTCTTATCCCTCCAATCTGCGGTTTTCTGACTGCCTGGCAGGCATTGTATCGCCTTCTGTTTTACAGGGGAGCTAATTATTTACCTCAGTGCAGCACAGCTAAGAGCAGCTAGAAACAGCAAAGATCAGACAGTGCCCTCCGTGAGCAGAGAAACATGTACTAATGGGGACTTCTCATGTACCAAAGGATGTGTGTGTACATATATATATATCTCAGCTTACATATAATGAATTTGTTAGAACGGATGCCTGCAAACCTTTAAGAAGGACAGTGCTGAGTACTACATTTTCTTTATAGACGGTGTTTTATGCCATGAGGTACAACAGCTAGCCATATGCTGGCGTAAATTGCTGGTATAATTGCCTGGTGATTTCGATGAAGATTTAAATAAGCAAAAGCTTCCATGTCTTAAACTAACATGAGGTAATGCATAGTCTGTAATTGCCATTATCTTTTCCTAGGTCATACTCCATCCCTTACTAATTGGCAATATGGGCACCCCTTTTTGAGTTACAGTAATGTTTACAACCTTTTCTTGATAATCTAATGTGCAGCCAGGTCAGACTCCAAATGCAAGGTGCTTTTGTTCCCATTTCCTCTGCATAATAAGTGTCTGAACTGGCACTACACTTCCACCTATCTGTTGGTGGTTTTGCATGACAGCAGCTGCTACAGTTGTTAAGTGTGCAATACGGGTGTGACCTGGCCACTAACATTTCAGCATGACTCTTCTGCTTAACTTTAGGGTATTCCTCAGCACTAATTTAAGAGTTTCTTTGATACAGACATACAGTTGGTCTATTTCAGGGCTCTTAAATTAGTTCTCCTTGATGTTACTCCTTTGGAAGCTCATATTCACCCAAAGTCTTGTCATGATAAGGGACTGCACAGCCTTTGAAAATCCAAATAAATGATATGGTTATTCAACCCATGAACTATACGGCTGGCTGGGTTGGCTCAGTTTACTGAACTCTGTGTAGATGGCTCTGGTGATTGTTCTCCACGACCTTGCATCAAAAATGCATTGTAGCACTTTCCCAATTAATAATGCTCCCTCTGCTAATTTTTTTTTTTTTTTTTTTAATGACCAGCATGAGGATTAAAACTTCCCGGAGTGTGATACTCATTGTTTTGAGATTTTGTGGGCAGAGATCGCATACATCAGTCTTCTATTTTAAGTGGAAATTTATTATTTTAGGGCTAGAGTACATTCTTTCTGTTAAGACTCCAGTTCAGAAAAGCTTCAAGGGTATGTGTAACATTAGACATTGCTCAGATTAATCTGAACAATATAGGTTTTGTTTCCATCTTCTGTGTCAAGCTTTTTATAATTATTGATTTAAAAAAGATGTGTCACCATACGCACTGGTGACAAAACCTTTGCCCTAGAGTATATAATCTATAGATACAAAATGAGAACACAATGAATTAGCCCCACATAGTAAAAAAAAAAAAAAAAAAAAAAAAAAAAGGCAAATAGTGTTGATCAGGACAGCAGAAATCACAGCTTGTTGCGTGTAAAACTCCTGAATGATTTCTACTCAGTATAGCAAAGGGAGGTTTTCAGGTGGATCAAAAAAAAAAAAAAAAAAAGAAAACCAGCAAGCTTTGACTTGAAAATGCTGCAGGAAAACTGAAACATCCCAAGGATGCGAATGTCCCATGAAGAAAAGTGCACCTTTAATAGACAAATATAGCAGGTGGCTAGGTTTTGAAACCTCAGTGCAGTAAAAAAGAATTAACATTTGGCACCGACGGGTTACAGAAGTAGCCGGACGCGACTCACTAATGGGAATTGTGTCTTCTGGAAGGTAGCTGCCCTCACCTGCAGGCAGAAGCCCCGAGTGCCAAGGCTCTGGTAGGCATTTTGTTAACTCCCGACCCGCTCCCGTTCACCTTCTGGCAGTCTCTCTGAAGGGGGGAGCACCGAGGAATGGGGAGGACAGCACTCCCAGCCCGCTCATTACTGGAGCCTGAGGCAACTGGGCACTTTTACAACAGCAGCAACGGAATAGCGCTACTCTTATAGAGTGTAATTCCCATTAAAAAGGCAGATCACAAAAACGGACGTTCATGTCAGCGCCCAGCATTTTAGGGCAAAGCGTTAAAGAAAAAAAATAAAGACATTAAAGAACCACAGGAACAGCCTTGCACATCTTGTCACTCTAAAGGCTCAACCCCCTCCTCACCCACAGCACCCGTTCTGGGGGCCCGGAGAAGACTTTTCCTACACAACCTCCCTAGCAGTAACGTCACTTAGAGACGAAACGCGTCTAAAATAAAACTCTTCCCGCTACGACAAGGCGGCAGGCCCATCAGAGGGCTCCGCGGCGAGGCCTGAGGGAGCCGGCGGGCGGGCAGGGCCCTCACGCCCGCCCTTCTCCGCCACGGCGGCGACGGCGGCCGCTTCCCCACAGGCGGCAGCCCGCCCCGCGTCGCGGGCTTTACTCGTCCCTGCCTGCGCCGCCTCCGCTCCTCCCTCCCTCCCCCCCTCCCCCGGCGGAGCGCTGGCCGGGCCGGGCGCCCCGAGGGGCGGGGGAACGAGCCGGCCCCGCGTCCCTCCCTCCGAGCGCCGGGGCTCCCCGCAGCGCCCGGCGGCCCCCCGCCTGCCCGGCCCCGCCGCGGCGGCCCCGAGCTCTGCGGGTAGAGCGGCGGCAGGAGGCGCCATGGCCGACAGGACGAGGGCGGCGCTCTCCGAGTCGGGCTGGTAAGTGGGGCGGCCTCCTCGGCTGCACCGCGGCCTTCCCTCCCCGCCGCCGGGGCCGGGCCGGACCCGGACCGCCGCCGTCCCCCGTCCCTCCCCGGGGGGGGAGCTGGCCACCGGCCACCGCCGGGGGCAAGTACACCTTCGCGGGTGACTCCGAGCAGCGGTGTGGGGCCTGGGGGGGGGTGTTGTTCCTCTGTTCTGGAAGCCTGCAGCGGTGAGGGGACCTCCCCGCCCGACCTCCGGCTTGAGGCCAGTCGCGGTGCCCGCGGGAAGGGGGTGGCCGCTGCCCGCTCCCCCCTCCCCGGTGCGCCTGGGGCCTGTCGCGGGCAGCAGCCCTCGGCCCCCCGTGGCGGCCCGGCGGAGAGAGGGGGGCGTCCCCCGGCCCCGCTCCCGGTGCTAGGCCGCCCGCCGGCGGGGCCGTCAGCCTCCCCGGGGCAGGCAGCGGTGCGGCCTGCCCGCCCGCCCGTCTCCCGTCGGCCTTTCCCCGAGGCCTGCCTCGGCGGGGTGTCGCGATAGCAAGCGCTGGGAGGCCTGGCGCTTGCCGATAGTTCTGTTGTTTTTAATGACACCGCGCTCCCTTTCAGCAAGGAAGATAAGATCGAAAAAGTGGAGTTAGAGTAGGGTAAATACACACGCGTGAGGCTCGAAGCCAGGTACTCGTGTTCTCTCCACGGTCCTAGTCGTTGGGCACCGCGTACCTGTTTCGGAACAACGTGTTTCGATGGGTTGCACGTTTCAAATACCAAGCGCAAACTCTGCATCTTGTTTGCTCGCCTAGAGGTGTTTTGGCACTGTTGACTGGAAGTTGATTTTTTTTTTTTCAGTTGACCAAAGTAATTCGCTTATTAGTCAACACGTAGTCCTTTTTCCTTAAGTACGTACAAGTCTTTCGCTAAAACGAAAGCTCAGTGCTAACTACCAAAACATAAAGCAACTTACTTTGGTTGTAATTGAGAAAAATTGCTCAAATTACAAGAAGCATCATTATTCCAATGGCATTTTGGGGATATTTCTATTCTGTTGTTTAACTTCGTGGTTCTGGACTGTGATTTCATATACGGCTAAGTTGTAAAAGATTGAAACACATGTCATACGGTTCAGAATATAACAGACTATTTCAGTTGGAAGGGACCTACAGCGATCATCTAGACCAGCTGCCTGACCAATTCAGGGCTGACCAAAAGTTAAAGCGTGTTATTAAGGGCATTGTCCAAATGCCTCTTAAACACTGACAGGCTTGGGGCATCGACCACCTCTCTAGGAAGCCTGTTTCACTGTTTGACCACCCTCTGAGTACAGAAATGCTTCCTAATGTCCAGTCTAAACCTCCCCTGGAGCAGCTTTGAACCATTCCCATGCATCCTGTCACCGGATCCCAGGGAGAAGAGCTCAGCAGCTCCCTCTCCACATCCCCTCCTCAGGAAGCCGTAAAGAGCAATGAGGTGGCTCCTCAGCCTCCTTTTCTCCAAACTAGACAAACCGAAAGTCCTTAGCCACTCCTCATAGGACATTCCTTCTAGGCCCTTCACCACCTTTGTTGTCGCCTTCTGGACACATTGAAGGACCTTCACATCTTTCTTAAATTGTGCACACAGTACTCGAGGTGAGGCTGCACCAATGCTGAATGCAGTGGGATAATCACCTCTTTTGACCAGCTGGTTATACTGTGTTTGATAACCTAGCTTTTACAGTGTTACTTTGTGATAATACTAACCAAATTGAGAATATTAGTGTCTTTAGGTCTGCTTCTTGGGTAAGTGCATCATGTTTCAAAAATACTGTTCTTAGCAGTTATAGAGTGCACAATCCTGTGATTCCTGGCTATCAGTGAATTGAAAGAATCATAACTTATTTATGCTAATTTTCATAACATTAGCTTATTTAAAGGAAAGTTTTGACTGTAACTAGAAACTCACTCCCCCTCCTTTCTTACTTATTCCTCTCCAAAAAGGAGAAAGCTTTCCATAAAAGTAATTTTTATTTTCCTAGTTTTGTTTTCTTGCTTTCTGTTGCATATTCAAAATTTTTTTCACACACTTTTCAATTCTTAGTTGTTTTACTACTTTGTCAGTTGAATGACTGCCATTGGCAAATGGCTTTCAGGTTTTGGCAGTACAAATACGAGGCGCCTCTGAAACGATCTGTTTTTCCACAGTATTTGGCGCTCTCCTTGGGGGCATATACTCTTGAATGGCTATAAATACTTGTTATTCTTGCAGCACTGCAGGGTGTGAGCCAAAGGCAGGGACTGAAAGATGATCGGGCAAGTAGTGGTCTGATTATCAGGTCCACTGGAATTATGCCTTGACCGGGTTGCATTGGGAAGGGTAGTATGCAGGAGGGGGAAGTGACTGCATATACTTTTGAGGGATGTGAGGTGGAGTGGAAAAAGGAAATAGTGCTTCAGAAATCTTGTTTAGGTGAGTGTTTGTGCACTTTTAAAAAAATAATAACCTAGACAACCATGCTTTTAACTGTTTTGCTGTTGCTTTTATGCTTATGACTTTTCTCATCTTATTGGTAGATCTTAAAATTATTTAACACATGTATGAGTAAGCCTTCAGTGGTATTTAATGTAGTATATTTCTGACTACGCTTGAGTACACTGGTCGTTAAACCATGTTCTGCACCAAATCGGTTGTTACTGTCACCTCATGCCAAAATGGTACGTTTTCTAGTACAAAAACGAAGCTGAGTTTATACATTAAAATCTGTCCCCACTACAACTGCAGAAGTACCCCTTGGCGTTTCAAACCAAGTAAGAAACTGTTGGTCTTCCACAGCTGCAAATCTGCTAGGTTGTAAGATACTGCCTGTACTGATAAGATTTTACTGTATCTTTCTTAAATCTTCAAAGGTAAGAAGAGTTAATATAGATGCTTGTTTATGTGAATTTCTCCATTTTTTTTTTATTTTTTATGATTCTGAATACAAAGTAATTTTTCAAGTAAAGCAGTAACACGGTGTAGTTAATATAGTATAGTAGTAATATATACATTTTTTTTCCAGTGAGGTATTGTAAGAATTATCCATTGTAAAATTGCCTGGAAATTTGTAACGTTTGCCTTTTAAGCTTGTTTCAGTATATCAATTATGTTTTTATCAGCTTTTGAAAGATGAAGTAGCCCTACCTAGTAAATGTAACAGTGGCAGCTAAAGCTGAGAATCTTTTTTTTTTTTTTTTTTGTGGTGGTGGTGTTTCATGAAAATGGGTGAAAGACCCCTGTAGTTTGTGTGCAGAATTGTAGTTTTTCTGAAGAGATGTCCTTCCAGCTGTCTTTAAAAGTATGCGTTTTTTGAGGCTAGTTCTTTCCATTATGCACTACACTGTACCTTGGAATGAGATATTGGCTCTGACTTTGGAGATAAGGTGTGTTTGTATTAGGTTGCAGTGAAAAAGACATTCTGTCTTGGAACAGAAGTTCTGTGTTAACTTTATGAGAAGGAAGGCTAAGGGGCAGAGAGAATTACCTTTTTGTATTGTTATAGTTACATTTGTGAATTTTGGAACCAACTTTCCAGTGTTACCATTAAAATATAGACCTTAATGGAACGTGAGTTATTGAATCCAGTTTTCTTACTAGAAATGAAGTCCAGAAGGACTGCAGAATACATCCTCCTTATGTAAACAGTGAATCCCAGAACACTTCTCACTGGCTTGCAACAGAATGTTTTGGCTTTTTTGGAGGTTGCCCAGGTCGCATTTCACAAGAGAATATGACAAGCCAGGACCTCTTCAGTGTCCTAGGTCTTTGCAGAACTTGGAAATTTATTACATGGAAATGCCTGTACATTGTCAAAAATGAATGATATGCCATGTCCTACAGCAGGTTTAGCCTGTGGTCCCACAGGTCTTGGGTGTAGTGACTGATTGATCTCTGAATGTGGGAAAGCAAGACATGCAAACTGGATAACTAAAGAATTTCTTAGTACAACTAAATGGACATGTGAGTTCCTTGTCAAGTAGTACAGACTTCTTAATTGCAGTGTGTGATGCCATAAAAATTAGTAAGTCTGTGGCAAAAATATATAGTCTTGTAAAAGTTCACATATTTTGATGATTATGTAAACAATGTTGTGGCTATGAAAAATTATTCCCAGAGATGAAGAGGAATTGGAATTGTACTGGTATTTCAGCAAGTAATGTGCTGCATACTGGATAACTTTAGATTTAAGTTTTAAGATCTGTTTGAACTTGTTCTTTGTAGGACTGATCATGTGATGTGATCCAAGCTCTAAAGCAAAAGCAGGTGCATGCCTGGAAATGCAGGGAAGTGCTCATGGGGTGAATCTAGCACCTTTCTAAGAGTGCAGCAGGAATTTGGCAAAGTAGTCAGTTCCAGGATCCTGTAAGGTGATCTGCTTTTGCTACATGTTCTTTTGCTGTTCCACTGAAACATCTTTGGAAAACTCAGCTGAAATTGGTCCCTGCATATGGAGCAAGCCCAGGCTGGATACAAGATGTTCCTTAGACACAGGGATAACACAGTGATTCACAGGAGAGGTGCATGTGTTTTGAGGTTCTTAACAATCCTTTCGTGACATAGGGGATTTTGTGAAGTTTGGTTGGTACCGTGAAATCTCAGAAAGTGCCAGTACAAAACAAAATGCCGCATCATTGCATTTTTTGTTTGTTCGGGTGTATCCGTTACTGGCTAGTCTGGTTTGCATACTTGCAGGATCACAAATAATGGGTAGTTAGGACCTGAATTCTTTATGTCATTTTCACTCTGGAGGAGCAGAAAAGGTCCAGCATTCTACCTTCTCTTAAGGGAAACAAGCCCAAGAAACTAATAGAGATGTTATTTTTCTTTTTATTTTTTTTAAAGATGATGCTAGGTGGTAAAAAATGACTAGTATCAGATTGAATGATCACAACTTTCACAAGAAACAGATTTAGGGCTATAATTAATAGTTAAAAAGGTGCAAAGAACGATAGCTAAAATAAGGAGGTGGAGGGAGGTAGGGGGCTACCATTTTTGAAACGCCTCAATTTGCAGAAGAGAAAAATGAAGGGGGAGAACTTAGTGAGGCTTATGTAATCTGTAGGCAGTACGTAAGATGAAAGTAGAACTCTTACTCGCCAAATCCTGCTCACTGAATGCTGCAACACTAGAATTAGAGAGCACTTAACAAAGCTAGTAGCAGTCTGGTTTGAAAATGCGTAGAATATCTGGCCAAGGTCCTCAATGAAATCTTTATTTGCCAAGGATAAAAGGTTATCCTGTGGATTAGTACAGTTGGTTAATAGACAAAAAACTAGATAAATCAATGATTGCTTCATGTTGGAAAAACGTACCAGTAGATTTCTGGGACCTAGGGTTTCATCATATTAAAAAATAGTCTTAAAGAATGATAGTGTTGTGGCACCAGAGCAGTTTGTTGGTGTATGAGGATTGGTAAAATCTAAACTGATTGGGTAGTTGCATCAAAATCTTATGATACCATTGCCTAGTGCTTTCACATACAAACATAGTTCAGTTTTGGTGAATGCCAAATGATGCTCCTGTAGGGGAAAATAATGCAAGCCTATCTACGCAGTGATGAGCTCTAAATTTACTAACGTTACTTGGAGAAGGGCAGTGGTCAGAAAGCTGTTGGGAATTGTTCGCAAAGAATGAAATCATTTTTAGGTCATTATGTATATCAATGGTGTGTCCAAATCATTAATGGTGTGCATTGATGTAATTGCCCCAGTACAGCAAAGGTTTCATAGACAGTGAAAAAGTGGATGAAAGGTGTGGAAGAAGATCCTCTGTGCTGGGAAGATTAAGATCTTTAGTCTGGAAAACAGAACAATAAGAGGAGAGGTGATAGAGGTCTATAAAATCCGTAGACCATACAGAAATGATGACTAAAAAGCAAGAATAGCTTTTTTTTTTTTTTTAAGACAAGAATTAGGCCACCCAGTGAATTCAACCTGCTACCTGATGAAAACTAAAGTAGCTTTTCAAGCAATGTGTAATTAAATTGTGGAACTTAACTGCCACATGATATTGCAGAGCAGAAAAATATAAGTGGGTTAAAATTGTAGTTAGGCAAAGTCAGATAGGGATAGAGGCACTGAGTACCTAACTTTACCACGGAGTTGGACTACCAGCTCTAACATGGCTGAAAGCTAGGAATTATTCCAGACACTTCTAGATATTTGCTGTGTTTTACATTCTTTACCTGAATCATCTGCTTCTGGCCGCCCTTGAAAAGAGAGCTGTGTTAGACCTAGACTGCATAAGTAAAAGCACCATTTATGTTCTTATTTTTACATTGTTAAGTAAGTGTCATCACACTGTAGTTCTGAGGAAAGGATTTGCTCTTCATTGGAGGTGGGGGAAGAGGGAGTGGGAACTTGTGGAGAGAAACGAACGGGACTGTTGGAAACAGGACAGAGAGAAAAGACAAAGCAAGTGTGACAGTCCCCTACGCACTCAGTCTCACCTGTGATTTTCACTGCCTTACTGCAACTCAGCCTCCAGGTTTTCATTAGTTGCTGGGAGAGACTCTCCTTCTCTGACCTTGTTATGCCAGATCTCAAATTGATTTATGCATCATCTTTGGGGACACAGACTTCACCTGCTGGTTTCTCTTAATACTATGCTAGTAAGCTGAAGCACTAGTATAAGATGTACTTGATTTATAGAATTGTTGCCACTTAGAGTGAAGTTGTTGCTACTGTGAGCCATTTACTCAACAAAAGAAAAGAAGAAAAAAAAAAGACAAAAGGAAAAAAGCTTAGTCTCCTTGCAACACATTTACAGCAGGAAGTCCTTTAAATTGTTACAGACCCTTTTTTAACACCTGCCTTTTCAGTGACCATATTTTTCTTGATAAAATGTGTCTCAGGTTGATTCTCTCCAATCAATGAGTTCTGTAGGAGTGTGTAGGCCTTCCATAGCTACTCTCCTTTTTGGAGTCCTTGGAGATTTCAAATGTGTTGAGTCTTGTTTCAGAAGTTATTTCCTTAGCTTTTTAATTCCTAGGCTTTGCTGTCTTTTTGAGATGCAAATACTTCATTAGGACAAGTGTAGCTTAATGTGTTTGACTCAATGACGTAGTAGTTTCCTTCTTTCTGCCTCTTTTTGTCCCCATGGTCTTTGACTGACCTGGTGTTGAGCAGCGCACGTTATCTCTGAGATGGCAATGCCTGCTGAGTTTCATAATGTTTTCTATCAATTTGTCTGTTGGTAAACTAACTGATATCATCACCTAAACACGGTGACTGGGTGGAGCTTATTACATGATTGCAAATGACTCTTTTGGGCTAATTTCCCGCCCACAAATTTTGCTTCTAGGTATACTGTAAGTGGAGCATGTAAAAAGGTGATTTTGGTAGGGATTTGTGAGAAGGACTTGGGCAGGATGGTGTAGCAGCATGCTTTATTATTATTTGCCTTTTCCAACAAACTCAAATGAACTTCCCAATGGAAGAGTGAGTTAATAAAAGCAGCAGTGTGTTTAGGAATTCTGCATTTTCCTGATGATCAGTATCTCTTATAATTTGAGTAAAAGTAGGTGTGTTTTAAACTTGTATGTTCCTGGAGATTTAAATTATTATTCAGAAAGCCTGTACCTTCTAGAAAGTGGAAATTTGAGGCATTTGGAGTAGATGTTGGATATAGATGAACCAGGTCTCAGGAGAAAGCCATTTGCAAAGATTTTTGCATTCTGAAATCACGGTATGAGACTCTTGAGAGAGATGGTTTTTTTCTCTCTTCAGTCTCTGTGTGCTTACACTGCCCAGACCCTGAATCCCTGAGCAACAAGCTGGTGGAGGGTAG
The DNA here is from genome assembly GCF_900496995.4 of Aquila chrysaetos chrysaetos. NCBI lineage: Eukaryota > Metazoa > Chordata > Aves > Accipitriformes > Accipitridae > Aquila > Aquila chrysaetos. Next base: position 25,014,762 of record NC_044017.1, on the reverse strand, counting down.
CTGGTAATTTTGGAGTGAGGTGTTGTTGTCATTCATATTGATAACAAACAGATATTCAGTAGATTTTTATATGTGCATATTTTACAGAAGTGTTACTGCTGGATAAAATACAGTTTAATGTAAGTAATGCATGTAGGAGTATGCAGAAGTATGAAGTATGAAGCTGTCCTGAAGCTTAACTTAGAATTACACTTAGAAACATTGGATTTTAAATATCCTATAGATGAGTTAATTTTTTATAGATTGCTTATTTTGTGGTAGTCATAAAAATAAATTTAAGACTGATTCTCCAAGCTGTGCATATTGTTCATCTTTTCAGTAGTAGTATGTTTTCTACTTCTTTAGAGCAAAATGAGGATATTTAATTCCAATAACAATATTAATACAGCTGACAGAAAGAAGGAAAGGCTTTCTGGGGGATGAATAGTATGTAAATGTTTCTAACCACGTTTTATGTACTTAATGTATAGTTGTGAGGTGTCAGAATTTAGGAAGACTAGACAGCTCTAGGAGTGATGTACAACGTTTGAGAGCTGCTGTGCACATTTAAGGAAAAAGAAAGTTACTGGTTTAAATAATCTTTGTAACACTGGTGAGCAATTGAAGCACGATGGGCATTCTTGCATTGGCATCATTTTAAGCCCTTCACTTTGAGAAATGTAGCATAGATATTCGAAATGGAAGTGATGGCATTAACTGACAGCAAGCAAAGGCTTACTCTGAGTTAGAGAACAGACTGCCAAAATTGCTTCTTTGACAGAGCACGCTGTCTGGGGAGTGTGGTCAAGACAGGCTTTTCCTTTCCTGTTGTCTCCTAGTGCTCCAAGAAAGGCTGGGAGCTTCTTGTGCTGTGTCATGTCTGAAAAAGAGCTGTTGAGGAAAGCCAGAGGAGAAAAAGCCATGTGTGTTCAGACAGCTTCAAGATACTCTCAGTGGTGTGGCAGCTGTGTCTTTGGCATGGCCCCAGCTTTAGAATATTTGTGTTCAGTTTAACGCTTTAGGGTGGCTGCCAACGTTTTCCTGGGGAAATGTGAGTGAGAAACAGTATTTACAACTTGTATCTGAGGGGAAAAAAAAAAAAAGAATTTCATTAGATGAAGAAAGAAAACCCTACTCGTTGTGACTTTTGTATGTCAAATTGCTGTGGCCTGTTACGAATCACGAAGTAACAAATCTCAAGGAGCAAAGCACGCAAGAGCTCTTGTCCAGTGTTTTCTGACTGCAGGGGCTGTTTCTAGCATCTGCTGTATTACAGCACTGCTGCTTGCTGAAAGCTTATCTTACCAAAGTTTGGAGTTAGTGAGGTTATCTTGGGCACATCTCTGTGTGTTACCTGGAAGAGTTTGACATTTTTGCATTGCAGCTAGTGCTGCCGGATAACAGTGTGTCTACTTATCACTAAATCTCTTCCATTAAGTAGTTGTAGAGACTCATGTTAACATTCTTTTGCAGTCTGCTGAAGTTTCACTCTGTTATATTATTTTACTGTTGAAAATACACTATGTTGTTATCTCAATGTTTAAATACTTATGTAGATGTAAATCAGGATATACAATTAAAACACGGGCTAAAAGTGTATGCTATCCAGGACCCTTACCAAGTGCATTAATAATGTTATTTTCCCATTTTATGAAGATATGAAATCACTTATTTAGCTCTGACATTGATGGTAGCATACTGAATGGGGAAAATACAACTTTCAACAGCTAGATCATCTTGTTACGTAGTATTGCTTGACAGAATGATAGAAATAAAAATTACTATTTATTATGGAAGCACATTTACACTTCTGTCTTTTGGTTGATGTTACTGTAATTAATGGTAGGTTCATTGTACACTGGGAGTGGGGGAGACTTTAAAAGGCATCAGGGCAGTTAAGTTTACTATGAGGTTCCAAGTACACACTTTTTTTATTTGTTAAACTGTGATCCTGTATCCAAGACAGTTTTAAATACGAAGCAGAGATGTTGAATTCTAAATTACTTTTCAGAATGGTAACAGTAATGAAGCATTACATTTTTCAACTTCTTAGAACACTGTTTTATAGTTGAAAGTACTTGCAAGTGCTAAGGTTTTCATTTAGCTGTTATTTGGAGGAGAGTGTGAGGGGGAAAAAGTCAGTGAAGGAGCTGAAGAGAAGGTGGGTAATTTTCAACGGTCTGGTTCTGACTGTGCAGAGTAGTGATTTCTGAACAGCGTATTTTGTTGAAGCAGTGAGCTGCTGGGGAATGCTGAGAGGATCCTTATGTAAAAAATATGATCCATCAAGCTGCTTTTCTTTCAAAACAGAATGTATAATGAGCACAGTCATGATTTTTGATTTTAAAAACTTATTCAGGGTTGTGTTTTTTAATTCAGATGTGACATACGTATACGTCTGTGTAATACATGTTATTATTGATAGACTTGAGAGTTGCCATTCAGCTAGTCTAAGAAACATTTTGGAGTTCTGCCTTGTGGTGAGTACTTGCCAAATTCCTCTGCAACTTTTCACTTGAGTGCTCTCTGCAATGTTTGTTTGTAACTATGAAAATCAAAGTAAATGAAGGAAGTGGATGCATCGATGTGTATACTTAATATTTTAAGCTAAACTAGTTTGGGTTTGTTTGATAGTTAAAATTGTTTTTCAATATGTAGCATATAATGATTTCAAACCATTTTTGTGTGATTCAATAAAGTTAAGAATGTAACTTTTTTTTTTTTTTTTTGTTTAATGGCTGGAGATGTGTCTCTCTGTCAAATTGGCCTGAAACTTTTCTTGCATACATTTCAGAATTTCCTTTTGAAGGATTGGCTAAACTGGAGAAAATCCCTGTGGAATGAGCAAATGAGGAAACAAGAACTTGGAGTGCTTTTTATGCTTGAGGTGTTGAATTTTGTTAATCCACCAAGTTTTCAACCTTGATAGATACCTATTACAGAAATTAATGATTGATGCTTATTATGATCTTGGACACTTATGCAAAAAGATTCTCTATTGTGTGGTTTTTGAGATGGAAAAAGATTTCCTTGGACAATGCTTCTAAGGGTTTACCAGCTTGTAATGTTCTCTAAGTTTGGGAATGGGGAAGAGAAGGGACGAGGAGATGTCTGTCTAATCATTTATTTACTCACTGTGTTTTCTGTTTTCTTAGTTTACATTTCAGTTCCTAACCCGACCACGTCACTGTATGATAACAACATGAAGAAATGGAAAAAACTTAGTTTAGTCTAGAATAGTAATTGCTGTTATGTTCTAGCTATCATCATATTTTCTTCATGCTGTTGCACTAGAGAGATGAACTTAGTGCTTTATAACTGCAGAATTCCACTCTTAAAATGTTTTCCAGTTTCTTCTTTAGGTTTGATTTTGTAATCTTTTTTTTGTTCTGTGCAGAATAATTACTGTGTTACATTGTTGTTTGATTCTTAAATGAATAACATAGTTATTACCACCTGTTAGATAAAAATTGACTTCCACCTTCTGCCCAGTTACTGGCTGACCAGAAGAAAGTAATTTTCTGTCAGATGAAATGTTTCTGTGACTGACTTAGGAAGGAGAGGAAGTGATAGCTTGAGTTAGAGCATAATTGAAAAAAAGCAGGGAGAATAAAGACTGTATGTTGCTCTCCCGTTACACATCAGCTGGCTGGGAGGTTAGATGAATCTCTTGAGTGTTAGAACCCTTAATTTAAATCCTTCCTCTTCCTGAGCCTGCAATGCTAAAGTACTAAATTGAAAATATTGATTAAACAAGAGAATATGAAAGTAAAGGCTAGTAGTTAAGGAACTACTTAAACACCTGATTTTTACCTGATATTTCAAAGAATGTTTAAGTAAAACATACCAAATGATGTTCCCTTTCGTGTCTTACCATGTTTCTTTTTTGTGCTTTGTTCATAGCAGTAGCAGTGAAGTGCAATGCAGGTTTTCTCTTGTGCAAACTGGTCTTTTAATTCTTACAAACTTAGGAAAAGTAGGGTCCTGGTTGCATGTTCAAACTGTACTTATGGATACCTGACTTGATTTTGCAGTAGTTTGGCTGATCACCTTCATATTTTTTACAGACCTATACTTGTCTCTAGGTCAGTGGTTGAATGAGACTTCTGTAGCTCATGTGCAGCTGATGAACTGCAACTTGAAAATAATTCTTGGAAGCCCTTTAACAGGTGCAGTAGTATTTTTCAGTTTTAGAAATACATGAATCTCTGTAACTGTAGAGCTTTTCCAATAATTTATTGTAAATACATCTTAGTTTTAGTGTGTCTTCTTTTACATTGCACGAGTATGCATGCCTTCTTGTTTCTTATTTTGAGTGGGGTTTTTCTGTAAATGTGCTATAAATCTAGTTCTAAATATCTTTAGAAATGGCTATTTTTAGCAAAAAGTAAAATAAAAAGAAAACTTCCAGTTCTGCAGGGTTGAAAATAACTTCTCCCTAAGCAGAAAAATTTGCTATGCTGATTTAAAATTATGTAATCATAGTAATAGGGCTGTGTGTATTTTAAGCATTGATGACAACGGCTGTAAAAGAAATTATTTTCTGCTTGGCATTTTCAGTTATATACTTCTTTGTTTCAGTAATGAGTACTCATCTTTAATCCTTGTCTTCTGAGCAGGTTGTAACTTTTTTTTGTTTGTTTTTGTCAATTTTGATTTGTAGGAGGGAGGGATGTGCATGGGGTGCACTTCAAAAGTTATCGTTTTTTTAGCTAGAGCTAAGAACCAATTCTGTAAGAACAGTACCCACTACAGCAGCTATTCTTGGGGACTTTGTGTTGGTGATAACATTCGGGTTTAAATATTTCAAATAAAACTGCAGGCATTTGCTTAGCATCTTGCTTTGTGAGTCAGCAGACACTGGGGATGTTAAGCTTCTATTTTTTCTGAAATTAATATGAAGTATCTTGAAGCAGTAGTAGTCCAGGTCTTTGATATGGAAGACATGCTTTAATAACAAAATAGCAATTAATAATGTTTCCAAGTTTCATTTTGTAGTTTTATGGTTCAGTGCTATTTCTGTGTGGTAATAAAGTGAGATTTTACAGCTTGAATTGAGCAATTATTAATAGTCTCCTTCATGAGTACAGTTGATAAGCTGAATTAGGTGATCAAAAATGATCACAATTATACTTGATCTACTAAAAATATAGCCTTTTGTTACTTACGTATGAATATTATATGTTACATATTCCAGTCTCAATAAGCCAACTTTTAAGGATCCTTACTGGAAAAAAGTGCACAAAATGTTCTTTTGAGAAAGCATTTTTAGGAATTAATTCTTACAAAGATGACAGGTTTTGCTTTAGTTTGAGATACTCAAAATATAATTGAAAAAAAAAAATTTTGCTTGAACAACTTCTAGAGAGGCTATCCTGGTCCCAGCCCTTGCTCAAAGCAGGGCTAACTCCGATGTTAGATCAGCTTGCTGAAGCCCTTGTCTCATTGAGCTTTGAATATCTCCAAGGTGGCCTGCTCCAGTGCTTAGCCACTCTTCCGGAAAATTTTTCTCTCTGTTACGTCCAGTTGAGGTTGCCCATGTTTCAGCCTGTGTCTCTTGCACTTTATCATTTCACTCCACACCTCTCAGAATCGGCTTTGTCTCCTTAAACCACCTTCAGTTAGTGGGGTGAGGGGAGGGGAGGGAGTTCCTCCTTTGGCCTGCTCAGACATCAGACTTGACAAACCAAACGGTGCTCTCAGCATCTTCTCCTATGACATGGGTTCCAGCCCCCAAAATATCTTAGTGGCGTATCTTCGGTTTGTGGGTTTTCTCTCATAATGGGGACCCCTGAAACTGGACACGGTGTTTTAGATGTGGCTTTACGCTGGGAGGAGGGGAATAATCATGTCTCTTGATTTGTTGGCTACAAAATTTTGCAGCCCAGTATGTCGTTAGTCTTTACCACTGTAGGGGCACGCTGGTTTGTGTTCAAATTGTTCTTTGCCATGAACCCACGGAGCTGCTTTCTGTCCAGGCACTTCCCAACCTCAGTGGTTGCAAGGCGTATGGCTTGGTGTTTATCTTTGAGTTCTGTGATGTTCCTTTTGGCCAAGGAATGGCTATGGTAGTGCTTCTTACATAGTTTGGTTTTTACTAGCATGTCATCCCCTGCACCCTACCTCCCCAAAAGAAAAAATGAAAATTAGTTCTGTTATATTTTTCTTGATGACAAGTTGTGCATCTCTCTTAAACTGTGAAGTGGTTATGTTAATATAATTTTGACATGCTTATGCTAGCACAAACTATGGTGATGTGTAGTGAAAAAATGTAATGTACTACTTGATTATAGAAAATGTGATATATAGAAAGTAAGTACTTAATAAGAACCATTACTAGAATGCCTTTTTTGGTCTGGCAGCTACTTAAACTTCTGATTTCTCAAATTTATGGAGCCTAACACAAAAGATGAAAGATCTCTTCATTTTATGCGGAAGTGGTATTTTGAGTTAACTTTGCTACAGATCCAAGAAACTTAAATCATTCTGTTCCCCATACACATCTTTCCTTGCTCAGTCTCTACAGTGGATGATCTTGGGCTGTCCATCAAAGTTTCTGTCCCAGTACTGTGTCTCTAATCAAGTCCAATAACTGATGTCTGTAGGGAAGCCTGAGAGTGTGACGAATACGCAGAGATGATGTCTCAGAATGTTTCCCCAGCTTTTAACTATTGTTTTTTTCAGCAATTTCCTCAGCTGGATGTTTTCTTTCTATTACATAGATGATGAATTTTGATGAATTTCTTCTGCATGGTTCTGTGCAAGGTTGTGGGTTTTTTTGGTTTTTTTTTTGAACATATGTAAAATTTTAGCAGCTACAGAATAGTGAATAACAACTTTATATGCTTTATGAAGCACCCTTTTCCTAAGTTTGCCGAATTTCCCACTTGCTAATTTAGAGACAGTGAGTACCTAATACCTTTTTATCTCTTAATGTCATTTGCAACCTTATAGATATGTTAAATCCCTTCTTCAGTCTTTTTCATGGTGAAGACGCCTATTCTGTGTAGTTAATCTTCCAAAGAAAGGTGTTCTGTATGTTTGATCCGCTTTATTACTGTCAAATAAAGAAGGGCAGACAGAAGACAGAGGATCCTGAAAGGAGGGAGAGTTTAGGAAAAGAAGTGATCTGATGAGCACAAGTAGAAAGAGGAAAATGAAGTGAGATACCTTGTAGGTACTTGTCATTCAATCTCTGTCATTATAGAGGAGAGTACCAAATGACTGAGAAAATGTGACGTGATGCAGATGTGGGTATTATTCACCCCCCTGCCCCCTCCCCCCAAATTAACAGCTTATTAAGCTAAATGCATGATAAATTGCATGCAAGTTTCAAAATTGCAAGTGTGTGGCCTTTGGGTAGTGCCTTTTAGCCTGTCATGTACTTGTGAGTTTGAATAGAAGAGGGTGTAAGAGTGTGAACAGTCAGTTGCAGTTGTAAGAGTTGGGGCTTGGCTTGCACAGGCTTCTGTGAGACTTTGTGACTGGATGTGGGTATGTTCCTATGTTGTCAAACATACAGAATAAAAAGGTTTAGCTTTGTCATGCTGTCTCTGTGAAGATGATAGACCTATTTTACTAATTGGCAGATGAAGAAATGTCTTACCTCAGCTGGTTCTTGCTTGCCTGCCTGCATGTGCCGGAGTCCTGACTCCATCATGCACTGTGAATTACATTTTTCTACGGAATGCAGATGTATATTTCACTCTGTACTGTTCAGCTTAATATTACTTCCTAAAAGTTGTGACACACACTTGATTTCACTATTCCTCAATTGGAATATTAGGGCGTAAACATTAAGTAACTTGCATTAAAGAAAGTAAGTAGTCTGATTTTGAGTCATAGCATTATATGATTACTTGACTCTATTGATGAAATGGAAAACAAGCTGAAAATAAGCTTTTCAGAGCTATGGAAATCTGAAAGTGTGGTTGTCTTCAGGCTTGTGCCCTCCGTTCCTAAAACTGAACTCATTATTGTAAACTTTCCCCTTTCACTCCCATGACCACCTGCTGCAGTGCCCTTGGTACTCTCTAGTGCCTGTGTACTATCATCCCTTCATTTTCTTTTTGTGGTCTCTCCTACCCCAGAACACATTTGGCTTCCTCTCATGTCCCTCTCTGTTTGGCAAGCACCAGCATGTGTTATGGCTGGTTTGGAGCTAGGCAAGTGCTTCAATTGACCAGTTGATTGCTACTGCTTGAAATGGATGAGAGCCAAGTTCTGTTTCCCTTTTCCACAATGCAACTGCTAATTTGTATGTCTTGCTTCTACCCGGCAGCTGATTCCTGAGAAACTTAGAGGAACTCAGCATCTTTGAGACCTCTGTTTCTCTGTCAAGTTTGGCTGAAATTGGCCTGCGTGATTAGAATTCATCGTTGTGACAGGGCTGCTGGACAGACTGCATAATATATAATCATTGTTTTCTAAAGGTAATTGAATTCAGCTGCATTTTAAAAACTTCTGGATTTGTTCGCCAAAACAAAAATGAAGAAACTAGACTTCATGTGAAATGGTTTATCTATTTAATCTGTAAAGTGTTTACTTTTTCCGAGTACTGAATACAAAAGGAGGGAGGAGAAATTTGGCAAAAGTGTCTGGCTCTTCCTTACACTCATTAGTTCAGCAGCTAGAGTGTTTCAGTATAGGTGAAATGGATACTAGCTCAGGCCCTGGGGATTTGAACCACGTATTCTGCCTCCTGTGGGAGCGTGCTTTGTTTGTGAATCTGTAATACACACTGTGGTGAAATAGTCTTTCTTCTTTGATGCTATTCCGCGTTTTATAAATAATCAAACTTCCTTTAGAGTTGCCTCAGCATCTCAGGCAAATTACCCCTTAGGCTTAGTGAGTCAGTCTGGTTGTTTTCATTTTTTTTTTTTTTTTCCCCTCCTTTGTCTCTGTGTGTATTTTAACATTTGGAGCAACTTCAACAGAAGGAATCGACAAAGGCTCAGATACCTGGCACTGAAACTGTGGAGAGATGCTAATGTTCATGCAGTGCTATGATTTGAATTCTAATTTTTGTGCACAATGTTATTCCTTGTACAATTATCAACTGCAGTTATTCTTTGCTAGGAAAATGTGCAGCTGCGGTACAGTGTTTTTAATCCCTTTATGTTTTTAGAAGCAAATCCCTTTATGTTTTTGGAAGTAGAAACTGAGCTCGTCATTCAAGACGGGTTGGAAGTGACCATTTCCTGAAAGACTGGTGAGGTAGATAAAACTTCAGCAGGTGCAGAAAGGATTTTATCAGAATTTGTCCAAAATAAAAATGGCTGAGAGGGAAGTTCTTCTCTTACGATTTAGTTTATAGGGCTTGTATGGTTATTGGCAGATAACTATCCTGCAAAGCATGAGAGAATAATTTTTGAAGGAGATTCTCTTCATAGAAAACAGAAGTTTCAGTGCATCTTATCTTGATTTGAGGCAATGTCTTCAAAATAAGCAAGATGATGGTCCTAAGAGTTGCTTTGCAAATTTTACTTTTTCCCCACTCTGTGATGAGGCACCATGACTTGTCCTATCTCTAAGTTAGGCATGTTGTTCTCTTCTCCCTGGGAATCAGAAAGCAGAAGTTGTGAATTTGACTTCTTTATTTATCCTGACATGTTAGTTTTGCTTGCCACCACCTCTTCCCTTACCTGGCAGAGATGAAGAGCAGGTGCATACTAAGTTGTTTAGCTTTTAATACTTCAGGTGGAAGTAGACTGGAGTTTAGCTGTTTGTGAAACTTGCAAGGGAAACAGAAGCTGAAGTAGCTGGGCGGGGGGGAGGTCTTAATGAAGGATGACAGAACTGCAGGTAATTATAAGTTTCAATTAATCTGCAATACACTGAATAGATAACAAGGACATGGGTCTCCTGTTCCCATGTTTCCATGTTTTCTAACATATTAACTCCAGTCAAATAACTTTAAAGCAAGAAGGGAAGAAACAAAAAGGAGAAAAGAAAAGCATTCAGAAAAAGCAACAAGTTATCTGATAAAATGGCTGTCATACTAGTTACCTCTTTATGACAATAAAGACAGACTTCATGTTGCTCCATTCTTTCTGGATATCCTTTCTGAATACTGCTGAAAGAACATCAGACTGCAGAAAACTGAGTGGTCTCAGTTGAAGTGATATTAAAAAAAAAAAAAAGCAGAGACAAGTTTACTTGTCATTTTCTTCTAGCTTTGTTCTTCATATATTTCACCTCTGTCACCCTTTTTTGTCTGGGTCCTTTGCAGTTCTGCGTACCGAAGCTTGCAGTTCTCAGTCATATGAGCGAGCATATGAGCAGTTTAAAGAGATTTTTTGGTCAAGGGAAAGCTGCAGTGTGTAAATGCTGCTGGTGACTGGAGCTGAACACCTCAAGTCTTAGTCCCTGTACAAAACCCCTCTACACTCCATGGCTTGCTCACAAATTGCCCCATCTCACCTCTCTGGTAAACATAGGTGGAGCTGTGAATATGCTTGTACTTGATGTTATATAAGTTTTGATGATATATTGTCATGTTGCCTCTAGAAGATGGAGTTCAGTTAATTCAGACCCATAAAATTTTCAGACTTATGAGCAGAATGCATCAATTTAATTCATATCAAGAATACTTTGTGATGTGCATGTTACTATACAGTTTATTGTGAGGTGAGCCTTCATACTGAAGTTTGTGATTGCAGTTGTTAGCATGGAGATCAGGAATTATATCTATCCATCAATCAAACTTCGGAGGAGATACGGGTGAATGACTACATGTGTGAAGTTAGGCAAAACATATAGTAAAGGGTTGGCACTGGCTGTGGAAGAATGAGATGATGCCTGGTTCAGGAAAGAGTCTGTGAGTAAAAAAGGACTGTGAGGAAAGAGTCTGTGAATAAAAAATTCTCTGATCAGATTTGTATGGACAAAGCAACTTTATGAGATCGGTACTGTGAGTCGTATGGCTATTTGACCAGTCTTCCTGAAAGCTAAATTTTCTGTTGTCAAACCATTAACTTCTCTTAACTTCTTAGTAGTAAAGAGCATAATAGTCTTGCCAAGTGCAGGCAGTGACTCTTGATCTTTCAAAGAGTTATCAATAATGTCAAAGAGGTGGGGGCAATCATGTTTGGGGAGAGGGATGGGAACATGGTCTCATGAGGAACATATTTTTTAAATTTTATTTTTGAGCAGACATTGGCTAGATCCTTAAATCTGTAAAGACAAAATAAATAGTTGGCCATAAAGGGTAAGCATAGTCTGAGTGTACAGCAAGACAGAGTGGAGTGGAGGGGGAGAATCACCTCCCTCAACCTGCTGGCCATGCTTCTTTTGATACAGCCCAGGATACAGTTGGCTTTCTGGGCTGAGAGTGCACATTGGCAGCTCATGTCCAGTTTTTCATCCACCAGTACCCCCCCAAATCCCTCTGCGCAGGGCTGCTCTCGATCCCTTGATCCCCCAGCCTGTATTGATACCAGGGCTTGCCCCGACCCATGTGCAGGACCTTGGACTTGGCCTTGTTGAACCTCGTGAGGTTCACAGGGCCGACTTCTCGAGCTCATCCAGGTCCTTCTGGATGGCATCCCGTCCCTCAGGCGTGTCAACCGCACCACTCAGCTTGGTGTTGCCAGAATAGAAAAATGGCAAGCCAGATGCCAAGTTGCTTTGCCTGAGCATACTTACCGAAGTACTTTTTACCTGCCTCCCCGTAGCTGTTACTGAGTCTCTCTGTAACACTTTATTGACAATCTCCTTATTTTCGGACAGTGATCGAGAGAAGACTGCTTTGCATCAGATACAGAAGGCTGAGAAGTGAAAGGGTGGGAATTCTGACTAGGGACGGCAGCAGAGCAATGAGGAAAGCTGGAGTTGGGATTTTCAGAAGTGCAGAGCTCATGACTGTCATACATTCAGTGCATACCTCTAAATTAGTATTAAAATACTAACTACTCTGACAAAAAAAAAGAAGTGTGGTGTTTTCAAACAGGGCATTCAAAGTTTATGCTTGTCTCTCTGATCCTTTTAACTAAAATCTAACTGTGCTTAATTCCATATTGTAAAAGAAAGGTAATGTCATCTTACCTTACAGAATCCCTTGAGGGCATGTTTAATTATTTCATATTGTTTGCTTGGATTCTCTGATGACAATACCCTAACAACAATAACAAAAGAAAAGTATCTTAAGGGTGGCATAATTTTGTATTTAGTGTGGACTGCAAATAGTAGCTGTTGAAAATGAGTGACTGTGTATTATGATATTGCCTGTGCTTGAAGTGGTGTGTGTAAATACACATAAAAAGACTGTTTATGAAACCTCAGTTTGATTTTTGAATGTTTGTATTTTCTCTCTTCTGGTATTGTCTTTGAAACCTTAATGTGTCTTTAATATAATTTTTATGTAGTAATACATAGGTTTTGAAAGCAACCTATAGGTTTTTAATGTATCCCATCAGATAAGTAATTGAGAGCTTTATTTTTCTGTTGCTGAATTTTCTATCTACATGTGAAAGTATGGTTATAAAATCAACTTGAGAAAATTGTGAGAGGCAGTGCAAGATGGAAGAATTTTTTTGTGGTGCTCGTAGGATGAAACAGAGTAGAGATTGTAAGATTTTGCATTATTGTTGCTGTTAACTGGCTGCATACATCCTGTGGCAAATTTAAGATACGCAAAGTAGAAATTTAGGTTGGTGTCTCTTCAGTGAAAAAAATAATAGCATTTTTTTCTGAAAGCAGGCACCTGCATTAGGAGACTTCCAGAGTTGTTATAATTATGTGCATTATTTGCTTGTCATGGGTTTCTTTCTTTAATGTTGAGGCAGTCATTTACTTCCTGGTGGTAAAATATTCTAGACCAGACTATGCAAGCAGTTTATGTCTATAGCTGTGCTGTTGGCTGTGAGAGTTGCGGTGCTGTGTGTGCTTGGAGATGGTGATTTCCAGAAGGGACATCATTCAGTCATCCTGACTTAAGCTGTCTCCCTTCTGCACACTTCTGAAATCTAATGCAGCCATTGGTGCTGTAGGTGTAAAAGTAACTTAGTGTTTGAAGTAGCAGTTTCCCTGAAATCATCCAGATCAATCTATTTCATTTCAGTGAGCCAACAAATTCAGTCATCGGTGGAGGATGGTAAAATGGTTCCTTAACTTCTTGGGCAAGTCCTCTACAAGACTGACTGTGTAGTAGCTGTTTCTGTCTTCCTATTAGAGGAAAGAGTAAGAAGCACAAGTGTGTTTCCTCCTAAGAAGGACTTTTGTTCGATATTCAGGAAACTAGGGGATTTCTTGGGATTCTCAGAAGACTTTGATTATGTATATACATATTCTTAATTTGTATTTCCGAGGAGAGAATTTTCTTTTCCCTAGCATTATGATTCTGCCTATTTAGCAGAGGCTTTTCTGACATACTGAAAGCCTATCTTGCATTGCATTCAAGTATTGGGTAAATCTTAGCCTGTGCTTCAGAAAGTATAACTCTTGTCTTGATGCCCGTTGTCAAGAACGTGTGTAGTCTAGGAGTTACGCTCCAACAGTAGACACAAGTTTAATTCTCTGTCCAAATTTAGTTGTCTAAGATATAGATGCCTGTGTTGAGCTGGTTACTCTTAAGTCTCCATTAAATTTACAGAAATAATTACCTCCAGAAGGCCATTCATCTCTTTCTAAGCTAGGTGTCCAAGATAAGAAAGATAAATTGCTGTGGTGATTACAAATGGAGCAAAGTGACTCATTCAGATTCAAATATCTAGCTTACCCCCGAGTGAGGGTCACTGAATCTCATCAGAACTGTTCAGATGGTACTAGTTCAGTTGCAGATTGCTTTTTCCTGTTTGTGGTTGTGTATATTATATATATATATATATATATGTATATATAGACATGCTGGTGTGTGTTCAAAGAGCAGCAAGCCTGGTGAGGGGCCTGGAGCACAAGTCTTATGAGGAGCGGCTGAGGGAACTGGGGTTGTTCAGCCTGGAGAAAAGGAGGCTGAGGGGAGACCTTATCGCTCTCCACACCTACCTGAAAGGAGGTTGCAGCAGGGTGGGTGTTGGTCTCTTCTCCCAGGTAACAAGCAATAGGACAAGAGAAAATGGCCTCAAGTTGCACCAGGGGAGGTTTAGATTGGATATTAGGAAAAATTTCTTCATGGAAAGGGTTGTCAAGCATTGGAACAGGCTGCCCAGGGAAATGGTTGAGTCACCATCCCTGGAGGTATTTAAAAGACATGTAGATGTGGCACTTAAGGACATGGTTTAGCAGTGGACTTGACAGTGTTAGGTTTATGGTTGGACTTGATGATATTAAAGGCCTTTTCCAACCTAAATGATTCCATGATTCTACATATATATATATATATATTTTTTTTTTTTTTTAAGTGTAAGTTGACCCTCACTGTGTGCCTTTGAGGCTCTGGAGGTTTGTATGAGTTACTGCTGTTTCCTTCACCTTTTGGTTCTGGAGGCCCAGTTCAGAGGGTCAGTGGTAGTTCGTAAAAATGATCCTTTTCACCTGAGCCATTTTTAAAGGAGTATTTGTTTAGCCATAGTTAAGATGGATGTATAATACAGTCCAGTGATTTTTTTTTTTTTTTAACCATGGTAGACAATATTAATTGTTTTTGCTTTTTAATTATGTTTTTAATTATAGCAACAGATGTAATAAATCACCATATATAAAATAAATGTGCTTTTTTGTGTGCCTTTTCCTTGGAGGATGTGGAGGAAGATAACAGAGCATGGTGTTGTGTGTGTGATCTTTGCAGTATTTTTGAACAGGAGGTATAATAACTGTGTTGCTTCAAATGTTTAGCTGTTGATTAAGACGACTCCAAATTTGCTCATAAAAATAGACACTTTTTGTCTCTGAATGCTTTCTACCTCAAATTCAGTTTTCCCTTCGGCTCTTTTGTGAGGTTAGCGAAATGTTGTTCTTGCTCTTTTATGGATGGCAGCTGTGTCAGAAGCTTTGCTTTTTCATTGTAAGCGAAGAGGGCAGCGTGCACATGTGAGCCAAGTGCCAAGTCCCGTAGGTGCGAGGGCTCCGTTACGTTACCTGAACAGGCAGGTGTCTAATGGCGATTGAGACTCAGGGCTGGCAGGTATGACCCACAACTTACAGGAGCCTGGTATGCATCTGAGCTGGAAGCTGACAGTGTCTCAGATAGTACTAATAGGTACCTTGATAGAGTGCTCTTCAGGTTGACCACATCAAGATTTCAAGATCCCTGTTACTGGAATACCTTAACTTTTGGCATATTCTTACAGCATTTGAATGCTTCAGTTCGCTGGGGAGAATAAAATCCTCAGTCTGAACTGAAAATTTTTGCGTGATTCTTCATTACCATTAGCTGATAAATTAATTTCTTTTTGAAGTAGGAAACTTCTAAAACTAAAGCTATTTATGGAAAGAAAACATAACTTTTTTTTTTTTTGTCAAACATAGGCTTTTCTCATTTGTAAAAACCATGCAACATGCCCTTTTACAATTCTTGTGTGTTTTGACTTAAAGTATGACAGCTTGGTGCCAAATTATTTGTAGCTCGCTATGCTGTGAGTTGTCATGAGTGATGTTATACTGTTAATATAGTAGCAGATATGTAGGAATTTTTAATTGTAAACTAAATAAATACTTTTGTTAGTGTATTGCAGTTTATTTTCACTGCTTAGATTTTGATATTTTTTGTTTCTCTCCTCTAGTTATAGAAGACAATATAAGACTAAACTAAATGTGAGTTTCACTTCTAATTAAGCAGGCATAATTATACTGGTAAACCTTCTGGATGTGTTTACACTGCCAAAGTTTATAGAGGAAAGGTATGCTGTGGTTGTGGCTACCTCAGAAAATGCTAATGATGCCGGGAATGGTGCAACAAAACCTTAAATTCATAAATCTTGAGAAATTGTAAGTCTTTTATTATATTGCAGCAAATACTTCGATGGTGTAGTTCCTATTTTAGCCTGTATGTAGGGAAATATAAAATGGCAATTGCAAAACCTAGTGTTGTTGCCTGAATTGGGGTTGTGACAGGTGGAAGCAGGGTCACAACGAGCAAAAATCTTTTTTTGTCAATACTGTAATACTTTTCAACCAATGCTCTGAATTATCTCAGCTGAAATTGTATAAAAATGAATTGGATTTCATATTGAATATATGAAGCTGAAAGTTGTAGTTAGCAGCATTGAAATATCAGAGAAGCGTTAAGAGTCAGAAATGTAGTTGTTTGGGGCTTTTGAAAGCTGCTCTGGTGCTGGAACACTGATTTGTGTCTCTTCCCCATACCGCAGAATATTTCCAGGGGAACTCAGGTGAAGATAAGAGTTGACTTTAATTAAATTGCCAAAAAGGTTTTGTTTGCTTGCTAAGAAATATCTAAGGTTTTACAGTCTCTGCATTTTGAGGCATCAAGTTGGTTGTATACTGTACATCCCTTCCTAAAGATGGGGCTATTTCTTATGTACTGTCATTGAAAACTGTTCCTGGCTGTCAATAACAGTAAGGGCCTTTTGCTATCTAATCATTTTCTCCTAGTTTTGGATCCATCCTAGCGTAAGTTCTGAGCAGAAAGGAGCTCTGGGTTGTGGTTTGTTTTTTTTTTTTTTCTTCATCCTGTATAATTTTAACTTTTTTTAATGCTCTGAAACCTTATATTTTGTTATCCATATATATAATCTTTTTTTCACTTTAATCTGTAATAATGGTAGCCGTCATAGATGTGTTTTCTCATCAAGAGGAATGAACTGTAGAAAGAAACGAAGTTTCTTCAACAACAGTTACAGTAACCTGTAAATGCTTGGAGGGGATCAGCCTTTTGTAGTGTTGGCTTCCAATTCGGGGATCGCATGTTACTGTCAACCCAAAGACATTTTTGCAAATTATGAAGGAATCTACTAGCTGCTTATTCAATTGTTAGTTGTGACTTAATTTATTTGCAGTAGCCATTAACTGTTGCTTCATTGGTCATTTGTAGTCTGCAGCTAGTGTATGTGAAACAATCTTATAGGAGGATAAAGGTAAGATACCTTTAAAAGTACTGTGAGAAATATATCACTGTCAAGTGGACACTTTGAAAGTGTGGGGTGTTGTTTTGGTTTTTTTTTTTGGTTTGGTTATGTTTTGTTTTGGGTTTTTTTGTTTGTTTGTTTGTTTTTACTACAGCAGTAGTGTTACTGTAGCTATGATGGGCTAGGGATAAAAGGAAGCAGGATTTATAGGAAGAGGTAATAAGTTTGGAAAAGGTGAACAACCTTTTGGGCTCAGAATCCTTTCAGTTTTTAAGAAAGAGCAAAATGTAAGGTAAACATGGATCAACATAAATACAGTTCTTCTGGATCAGCAGCTAGGCTTTTATAGTTCAGATCTCTTGGGGGAGAAAAAAAGGGAATTTAGCACCCAGTAGGCAGAGGGAGGGAAAGGTGGGAGCAGGGGCAGTCTCTCCTTGAAGATCATGCCTGCAACTGAGGTGTGTTGTTTACAAAAAAGGTTTTTCTTGGTGTCTGGGAGTTTTGCTTATTGATTGAATTCTTTCTGTGGTGCAGTAGCTTGGTTTTGTCTGGGGAGTTTTTCTCTGTATGTTGAACCTCTCAAATGTGAATACTCCTATGCTTAGTGTGTCTTGGCTTTAAGAATCTGATAAATCTTCATGAATGCTGCATCTGTATGTAAAATTGGGAAACTGTTTTCTGAAATGTTTTGCCATGGCATGATAATATCTTGTCCTTAACAGAAGGAGATAAACATCAGTATACAGGTGCATATCTCCAGCAATGCAAAGCTGTTGCAGTATGCTGAAAATTAACTTGCTTTTAGTTTATTCCCTTCCTGTTTTAGTAGGATGAGAATAGGAATAGCCTTTTGCTCTAACACAGCTTGGGCTACCAAGTGAGCGTTTTTATTCGTGGGCTGTAAGAGGGCAGGTTAGAACCAGCATATTTCATACATCTTGATTAAAAAGCTTGACAAATGTACTTTAAGAAGGTTGTGAAGCCCCTGTACTTCCAGTAAAAAACAGCCACCTCCTGGGAGTTTGTCAGGTCTGGGATTGGGGAAATGTGCTGAATTGCCTAACAAGCTTACAAAAGTGTTTTTACAAGCTAAGATATTTTATAGCACAAGTAGACTGCTTTCTTAAATGAAGGAAGGGAATGGGTTTACCTTTTGTAGCTAAAGGTGATTGTCACTGCTTCAACTACTTGCAAGCTGCTCTTTTGATGGCAAAGCATACCACATCTCCATAGAAAGGATTGGGGCTGCCGCTGAGAGGTTCCAGATAATCTTTGCTGTGAATTGCACTACTACAGATAGGCGCGGTTTCCTTCCCCCCCCCCCCCCCCCCCCCCCCCCCCCCCCCAGGAAAGATATATTCATTCTTCTCTATTGTCCTGGTGCAGCCACCTGAATTCGTCATAGCAAAAATTTTGCTGTAAGGTGCTGCCAGCAACTACTTGGCTGCCATCCCGCAACAAGAATAGCCCGCATCCAAGTTCTGATGCCAAATCATTGTAGGTTAACCTTTGTAACCCATCTCAAATCAGTGCACACTGTGTCTGGGGAACAAATCTGGCCTATTTATAGGAATACTCTGGCTGTATTAGATAGCTTGCATGCAAACTATGCAATTAATGCCTCTAGCAGTTGTTGCCGAGAAGCCTCCTCACTGTGAGGCAGTGTCTGTGAGAAACTACACTTGTAGAAAGTAAATCCTTTTTTCACCTTAGGATTCCACATGACTGACTCATTGAATATGGAATTATCAGTAAGGTGTCTGTTGCTGAAATAGTGTCATGTGCAGGAACAAGTTACAGTTCATGTCTGCTCACTTTCATCTGACATATGACATGAGTGGTAAGTAGCAATGTTTAAGTGAAAGATGTTGTGGCCTGTGATCTGGGATGTCATGTGAGGACTGTAAACACTGCAAGGCATACTGTAAGCTGACATCAGTTAAATTTCAAATGCCATACTTGAATGCTAGCATGTAACATAGTGTAATGGTCCAGCCACTAGCAACTAGCACAGAAGGAAAGTTTAAATGACCAGGTGTTCTTCAAAATCTGAACAGTAGGACAAAACTTTCGAGAGGAAAGCTGGTAGATGTTGGGTTTTGTTTGTTTATTTTTCTTTTTTGAACTCTCTTTAATTAGGGGTGAGAAACAGGATTTTTTTCCAGAAGATAATTCTTTATCTTCCCCTATAATAAAGTAGTACCATGAGGAACAGGTTAAGATAGGGGTATTATTGTATGAAGTACTCCTCCTTTCTCATTTAATATGTTTCATTAATTCATTTGTATTATCTCCATCCAGGATTGAGTTAAAATTGTTGGTCTATAGTTGGGTAACAAGATTACCTCCAAAATGCCTGCTTTTTGATATATGTAAGATTGAATGATTCATGCTTCACACTTTTGTAAATGTGGCAGCAGAAAAACACTGGTTGAGCAGATTCATGGGCTTTAGCCATTGTTACTGCTGCTTTAGATTTTTTCCTGTAAAAATAAGAGTCTTAAAACACTCAGGCTAGCTTTGTTTTCTGTAAACAGTTTAATAATTTTTCAGTGTTTTTGTAAACAAACATAATAGGATGACAAGCAACCACAAACAGAAATTTAAGAAACAAGGTATGACAGGTTTTGACAAGGGAAAAAGCTGTACTGTCTTGTATGTTTATGAAGCTTTTGGGTTTTTGTAGGTATTTAAGAGAAAATGTAGTTTATATACAGCAGACACAGTTGCTTGTAAGATGGGGGATTACTTACAGTATGAGACAATATCTAACCTGAAGGATTGCAAGCACTTTAGCAGCAAGCCTTTGGAATTTAAAATTAACTTTGAAAAGAGTGCAGAATGGAAGGGAAACAAAGGCAATGTATTTCAATAGGTTTAATGTGGATTATTTTGTGGGTGTAGGTAGGATTAGTCACCTGCATATCGTAGGGTTCATAAGAAGTAGTTCTGCAGAAAAATATTTTGTGGTTTTTTTCTATTTTGTCATATACCATACAGAGTACGATGCAGTATCATGCTGTTGAATGGGGTATAGAAAGCAATTGTTCCGGTTGTTAATTAAGTATGGTGTTTGTAAGATACCTGAAAATGTTCTTTCACTTTAGTCAGCATTGGAAGGCATTAGCTGGAGTTAGTGTCCAGTTTGGGTGCAGCACTGTATGAAAGGTGTGTGGGTGGGAGAAGGGAAGAGTGAAAAAGAAGTCTTAAGTAGAGAACTAGAAAACAGCATGACCTTTTAGGGAAAGGCTAAAAGAGTTGGGGTAGTTTAGTTTAAAAAGAGAAGCCTAGGAAATCCAAGTCTTCAAATATTTAAAAACTATGCTGTCCTCTCATAGCTGTCTATAATACTTTAAGGGCAGTAATGATCAAGGTGTGGTCAAGGAGTGTACACCTGACTTCTACATCTACTTCTGCACCTACCTCTACAAAGTATAATTGGGTAAATTTATTTTGCTTGTAGGATTAATGTGTGACCAGTACTGAAAATAAAAATAGCCTGTATGATTTATAGGCTAGCACATAAATCCCATATATGCGAGTATAATAATATTGCACTAACATGGAGAACAGTGTACTTTCAAGGAAATGTATTTATATTGTGGATCTTTTATTTTCTCCGAGAATATTGTTAACTGCCCATTTGCAAGCTGTCTTGTCATATCTTGGTCGCAAAGCCCTGGTATTTTACATGCTGCCTTACATATTATTACATGAGATCAGCATACTTTTTTCTGCAGTCCTTCAGTTTGAGAGTAAGAACTGTTTAGATCCATGGGGAGGAGGAAGATAAGGAAGAAAATGAAATAGAAGTGAATCCTTCTGCCATTAAGTGTTATGTATGCTTATCTTATGGCTCCAGTTATTTTAGATAAATGAGGAAACACATCATCCTCATGGGTTAATTAAATATGTGGACAAATAATGATTATACTTACAATGTCACTATTTGAAGACAAAATGAACAAACCAGAGAGGCAGGCTAGAAAGGAGAGCATTTACAGAGATTCTTGCCTTTGTAGCTATCATTGGTAAGGTGAAATCTCAAAACATATGATAAAATTTTGCAGAATTTTTTATCCAGTGTTGATATAAACTCAATTACTTTCCCAGTATTAGCTTTGAGACTCAGAAGACTGAAATAAAAACATTGATTTTGATGATTAGGAAGTATTTCTAAAAACAATTCATGGACTTCAGCAATAACAAATACTCTAATGATTATTTTATTAGGGAAAAAAATATCTGTGATTTGTGTTTATGTTGGAGCTGCTTTTCCTTTGTCTGAATTTTGGTATGGTTAATGGAAATTACTTTTTGCTGCCATGCTTCATGTTTCAAGATTTTAAATTTTTCCTTTTGTTTTGGCAGAAAACAAGTTGTTGTCTGATGGTAGACTTGGCTTTTCTGTGCAGTAGAATGCAGAAGCATCACAGCCTTGCTTTGTACCTTGCAATAATAGTTCAGCTTAAACGCTATAATTGGTGTATTTACCTTCATTTTATAAGCTGGAAAAACATAGTTATAAATTACATGAATTTAGAAGGCAGTAACACCAGTTTGAGTGCAAGAGGAAAAGAGAAACAGTACTAAATTGATTAAGAAATGAAATAACCAAGGTGGTTCTGGAACTACATATTGACAAATATATGCTTATGAAGATGCAACCCAAAATTTGGCAGCAAGATAATGACTTAAAATTTATGCTATTTCATGCCTAATCCATTTTTTGGTCTCATTTTTACTCATCAGGTCTCATCAGGTTACTGCTGGTAATACTTAATTACTTGATAGCCTTATCTATGATCGTTCTCTGCATCCTAATTCTAATCCTGCCTTTCTTTTGTGCCTGTCTTGAATAAGAGAATGGTTTCTGTGGGTGAAGGGCTTGTGTCTGGTCAAGTTTTTCAGTGCTGACATCCAATTAGAGCCATCAAAGATGGTGATTTTAGGGGTGCTCTGTGTCACCAAACTACAGACTTCTATCACTTAGTCAACTAAGTGGTGGTGGGATCTTAACTTTGGATGACTGGTGGTGGTGGTAGACGGAATTGCTGTGTTCCTGCCAGGTATTGAGCAACACGACCTTAAAAAATACAGCCAAATGAAATCTCTAACTATCAATTGCAAAATTGG
This sequence comes from Aquila chrysaetos chrysaetos, assembly GCF_900496995.4. Taxonomy (NCBI): domain Eukaryota; kingdom Metazoa; phylum Chordata; class Aves; order Accipitriformes; family Accipitridae; genus Aquila; species Aquila chrysaetos. Next base: position 24,992,683 of record NC_044017.1, on the reverse strand, counting down.
ATCCAGATTCTTAAAAGTGTTTATATAACACTTAGAACTTGTAGTTTGTGACTGATTTGGGGGGGGGGGGGAAACAAATCAATATCAGTAACAAAAAGACTCAATTGCCTACATTTATCTAAGTGATAGTTTCTTACAGATCTGTTTCAGTATTGGAGGCATTATTGATTCTCAACTGCTTCCCAAGTCATTAGTTGATGAAAATACATACTAAGTTCCTGTACAGTAAATTACCACTTCATTAGTTGTGTTGTATATGCTTAGAGCTGGTCTTGGTTAATTCTTTTCTGGCTTTTTATAGAAAGCTGAGCTCTGTAATCTGTCATGTAATCAGCTTGGTTACACAGAGGCTACATATGTATCAACTCTTTGCTGTATATCTTATAAATGTTAGTAAATTAGGACATTAAATTATAAAAGAATTGTAACATTTGAAGGCATATGCCTTGAACCTATGCTGAGGTAGCAGTACAAACTACAACACTTCATGCTCTCGATAAGATGGAAGACCTGCCACGTAGAGTATTAGATGTATTCTGAACTGCGATTTGTTATCTTTTATCTCTCTTCACTAGTAGTAGCAACTGACTTTAAATTTGTCCTGTACTTAAATGTAAAACGTATATGTTAATTAAGTTATTTGCTAAAGGATTACCAAATCAATTTATAGAAGCTAAATAGCTTTTGCTCCAAGGTATGAAAGAAAACAAACAAAACACTGACCCGAAGGGCTGACAACAACATCTGTGAAATTGTGCCATAATTCCAGTTGAATTTAAAACCATGGAAATAAAAGTAAAAAAAAAAAAGTAAAATAAAAAAAATATAAAAACCCAACATGGAAGTATGAGTAAAATGCATTAACTGAAGGCAGCATAACTTTAGGTTACTTAAAACTAAGCCTACATGTTTGCATATTAAAATGTAATGTTCAGGTAGAGGTGCAAATTGGATTGAGTTCTTGAAATAACAGAAAGGTTGATTGGAAGACATCCCTGAAAGTGATCTTAATTAAAGCTTTTGCTCCAAGAAGGACTCCAGATCAGGTCAGCTGTAGCTTTGCCTAGCTGTGTCTTGAAGAAGCCCAAGGATGGAGGCTCTGCAACCACTCTGGGGAACCTGTTTCTGTGCTGCACTGTGTGACCTGTGGTGGAAGTCTGTGTTAAAAATTAAACAACTCATAATTTTTAGCTTTTATAACTGAAAGTTATGTACAGCAGCACTCTTGCTTAGTAATTCTTACTTGATTTGCATTGTTTTATAATGTTGTGTTTTGAAAACAGATCATGGTACTCTTTGTATGTTTTGGACTACTACTGAGCCATGAGTTAGTATCCAGAAAATAACCACATGACTGCGTATTTTTCATGAAAGATAACTAAGTTAGAGCTCAGGACTGTGCATGTTGCGTTATGGTTGTTTTCTTCTTGTGCAATATTTTGTGTTTATTAATGTTGAAATTCACGCGACGTCTTATCCTGTGGTCACAGAGGGCAGTGAGCTTCAGATTTTGGTGTCCTCTAGAACTATGTATAATCATCACCAGTTGCCACCTGGCTATCCAGTCCTTTGTCTTAACATTTGTGGTGTGCAGTGCAGACCAATGGAATATATCCACTGTTAACTAATCCTCTAGAAGAGGAACTGTTGTATTCACACCCTTCCTTTCCTGTGTTTTAGTATGTGAGAAAGGAGTCTTCCTTCTTCTTGTGCCTTAACAATTCAGTTTTTTTAAGAACCTTTGGTGAAGGATCTTACCAAAGCTATTTCAACAACAGTCTTTCCACCCCCTCCTCCCTGCCTCCTTTCCTGTCCACTCATTTTCTTCATCTTTCAGAGAAGTCTAACAGCTGTGGTTGGGACATCTTCTGTCTGCCAGAAGTATTGTCTTCACCGGAAAGCTCACAGGGTTCTCACAAGCCTACGAATTCTAGTCTCTGTTATAGCTTGTATGAGTTTGCTCATAAGGTTCTATGTAACTCCTAGGATTTCATGCGATTGGTCCTTTTAAAAATTCTGTGTGATGTTTTACTGTCTTCCATTCATTCTTCTGGTAGAGGTGCTGATTTAAAGCATGTCAGCAGTTTTGTATTTTGGCTCTTGTAGAGCTCTTGAGTGAATACTCGCTGGTCCTGGTGGGTTTCGTTGTCATTGCAGTATTTATTCTAAGACCTTTTATATTGTAATACCAATTTGAGAAACTTGCTTAGATACATATTTCAACAATCACTTCAGTTTGGAAACCTTCCAAATCTCTGTTGTAGAGATTTAGTCTAGAAATAAATTTAAAAAACACAACAACAACAACAAAACCAAACTTACATATCATAACTTTTTCTTTCTTTATCAATCCTTTTGCATTGCAGTCATTTATCAGCCTTGTCATCTGTTCAGTTTCTTGCATCTCCTTTGAAATGTCTTTATCTTTTATCAAATTAATCCTCTAGAATATTATCAGTCTTTCTTTTGACTTCTTTTTTGTTTGGTTGGTATGATTAACCTCACTTTTTTCTTTGAAGCACACCCATTAATTTTTTGGTTTTAAATATAAAATTCATTACTGCTTTACCATTTTGCCTAAGCCATCAGTAATAATGGCCACGGAATAAAGTTCTCTGGGAAGTCACAAAAACATGAAACATGTTTTTTTATTATGAAAGAATAATTCCTCACAGTTTTAAAATATTTTTTTTATAGTATCTTAAGTATCTAATTTTTCCTGAGCTTTTGGCTATTTTCTTGAACTTGATAGCAACTCATTCGCTCTGTAAGATTGTGTATGTAACTATCTACATGGTGAAGTGAGAGCTATATATATTTTTAATCTTCACAATAAAAAGATAGTATGCAGCCACTGAAGCAGAACAGAGTTCTCAGTTTGACTCAGACACTCCTAGTCTTACATACATGGTGGTGAAATAAGTGATTTCTGTGTCTGCATTTCGATGTGATTGATGATTACCTCTGGGCTATGGAACTTGGTTGGTTACTTCTAGTAGAGAAAGTTATACTCTGTGTCTCCTGTGTTCATGCAGGACTGAAGAAGTGGAAATACAGTCATGGGTGAGACAGACAAAAGTTCCTTCTAGACTGATGCTAAGCAGCTGATGATTGCAATCGTTTCTTTGGGGAAAATTCTGTTCTCTTTCATCCTTTCAATCCACTTAATTCCCTACTTCCTAACAAGTGCTTCAGACTTTGACATCTTTAAAATGAAAAATTTATACTTTGTTAGATAATTTTTGGATGTAAACCACCTGTTGAAGTATTTATCAGTAGCTTTTGCAATTGTTTTAAAGTTGAAAATAAAATGGCTGTTCACTTATGTAAGCCTTGAGGGTAGTTACTTTTGCATATACTCACAATGCTGCTAATGCAATTTAAAAGTATATCACAAATAATACCCTAAAAGTGCAGCTGTACAATTTATTAAAACCTACCACGTGCAGATCTGACAACTTAATATGTAGCTTTTATCCTGTCTGTCAGTGATTTCTTGCTCTGTTTACAGATGACAGGGAAAAGAGATGAGCATTGCAGCATTCGGTGAAGGCCATCTAATTTGAGCTTTTTGAAAGCATAAGGAAGTAAATTCAACAGCTGTGCAGCCCTTTCAGAGAGTACCCTGCTTAGTTTCTTGTCTATTCAAGTGAGGCTTCTCCACATGCATTTCTCCCTTTCCCAGTCACTTGCTTGGAGAAGAATGGTGGGTGTCCTGAAACCAGCCTCTTGTAGCAACTGTGTGATGAGACATTCTCTTAATTTCTAGGATTTCTGACTCTCGTTCAGGGCTTTACAAGTGATTATTTTATGTTATTCTATTGGGAACTGAGATTATAAAGGAAAGTTGAATCTGGTTTTTAGTTTTGCTTACATAGTTTAGACAAAGCATTTGGTGAGCAAAATATATTACGTGTAGGAAAGAGCACACAGAGTCTGAGGTTTTTGATGGTTGCATGATTGGAGATGGGTAATGTGGCTGTAGAAGTGTTACAAGTTTTATGTTTGGTTTAAGGACAAAGCTTTTCTTAATTTTTCTGTTGTGAAATGCTTGTGAAAGATGTGCTGCTAGTCTCATAATTTTAAATGTTTTTGTGTTTTAAAAAAATAAAATTGCATTCTCAGCAGTAGGAATTTTACAGAAGAAAACAGACTTGCAAAAAGCATGTCAGACTACGTATCACACTATGGGAGGTACTACTATAAACACCTCACTAACACAAGTGTTAAAATGTCTTAAAATGTATGTTCTCTGTGTAAGACCTTGATGAAGACTATGCTGAAAACTTGCTTTTGATACTTAATTTTTGGAACAGAGTCATTTCAGGGAGGCTAGAGGGGAAAAAACCACCAAACATGTGCCAGTGATTAAGAAGAGAGGAGTGGTGTGTGGGTCTAGGGAGGTGTGAGGGAGAATGATGGACTGTCAGGCTAACCTAATAATAGACTTATACTTCTGTTTGCATATCAAACATACTAAAGAATAATTCTAAAACTATCACTGATTACTCAAGCTTTTGTATAAAAATAGTCCTTGTCTTTTGGAATTGGATGAGAAGCTGGGTTAGTAAAGGTGACTAGAACATCATGACACAAATACAGACTTTGAAGCACTTGAAGTATTGCAGGGAGTGCTGGGGTGCCCTCTGCCTTTGGTGACCCCTGGCAGAAACCTCCTTAGCACCAAATCCCATCTCAGGACCTAGTGACCCAAGTATAAAGCAGCTCTCATCTCCCGTATTGTTGTAGGAGAGAGGAAAAACGCTGCTTGTTAGGGAGAGCAGTTATGTCCAGACCCTTTGCCTCTCTGGCGTTGGTAGGAGGAGAAGGAACTGGCTCTGCAGTGGGATCAGGTAGGCTGGGTGGGGAGCAGGAGGTTCCCGAAGGAGCAGCACTGTGGGTGCTTCCATTGGGCCTCGCCGTCAGATGCCGGACTGGTGTTGCTTACGCAATGAAGGAATTCTTGTAGTGTACGGTATTACATATGTTTAGGACTGTAATGCTCCTAAATTATTGGTCTTTATCCCATTCCTACTGAAAGTTTCAGGTAGAAGTAACCTATGAAGAAGTTAATGCATTGGTTTTGTTTAAAGCACTGTACTTTTTTTTTTTTTGTCTTTTTTTTTTTTCCCTTGGCTCTGAGCATTTGCTGTGCTTTCCTTAGGTCATGATTTCGCTGACAAAATAGATTTTACTGCTAGATAATTAACTTGTGTTTGCTTCCCCACCTTTAAAAAAGGGGGGTGGGTGGGCAGGGGGCAGTAATGGCAGACATTCTGCATCTACTATGTAATGTAAGAAAAAACCACCCTTTTTTGTTGTTGTAAAAATACATTGTCTTTCTCAGCTGGTGTTTTTATTGAAACTCAAGTGTCACAGACATCTGAGAGAGGTTTAGGCTTTAAATTTTGTCAGATAAACGTGTGAGAACTTGAGTTTGGGAATGCATATTTTATTAATTCCTTTCTGGGTTTCAGTTTGACCTGGATTGGAGACTGCACTTAAGGAAGCGATGTGTTCTCAGGAGTGATAAGTTATGTAGCTGGGATGCAAGTTTAACTGCCTGGGCAACTGAGGTGCTGTAGATGCTGTGCACCAGTTTTAGGAATGCCAGTAATATTTAAAGATAGACTTAAGTACCTTGGTGTCTGTTCATCTAAATGCTTCCTAGTTGCAACCAAAATTTTGTAATTCTCAGTGTGCTTTCTGGATGGTGCAAATAGGTTTTTGCTAGCATAATTCCACTTAAAACTTAGTGAGTTTTGAATAGTGATATAATACAGTACACTGTTATTTTTAATGTTTTGGTTTTGCATCTTTAAGGACTGAAATAGGGAAACAGTATAGATTAAGTTCCTGTAAGGCAATTATAAAACTGGTTTGACCGTAGTAGAAAGGATGGCTACAGATGGTTCACTGTCAAAATCTGAGGCTGCATGAAGGTATCTTCTAGGTCAAGTTTTATTTGATACTGTCATTAAACAGCTGGACGATGGAGCATGAAGTACTAAGCTTAAACACGAGATAAAGCTCCTTAGGAATGTGAAGCTGTGGGTGCTCAGGGTTGGAGTTCAAAGTAATGTTAACAAATTGGAGAAGTGATAGGAGAACAAAAATACACTTGGATAGCAATAATCATCAGTATAAGTACAAGATATAGAGGAAGATATACCGGATGTACAAGATACAGAGCAAGATGTACAAGATGTAGGAAGTAAGTCTTTAAATGTGATTGCAAAAAGGAAAGGCACGGTCTCTTCTCCATAGGTGTGCAGAAAACAAGAGGCAACAGAAGGCAGTGCAGCGAGATTAGACGTTAGGAAAAATGTCACTTGTCTGGGTGTGAGAATATTAATAGTAGAACTGCCAAGAATGCCACTGAATCTACATTTGTCATTCCTTACAGACGTTTGCCTTGTGGATAAAGGAACAGTTGACCCTAATTTTGGCAGGGCTTTTGAATCTTTCTAAAATTTTCTCTGTTCTTTTTACCCTTAAGTTCTATTTTATTTTGTCTGGTAGTTTGTATAATGCTACATTATTCTTTAAATAAAAAGCTCAGAAGCTGAGGGGAAGAACAGTGTCAGTTGCCTTCCCAGTATTGTTATGCAGGTTATAGGGTATGAAGAAACCTTCTTTGAAATCTGATTTTCATATTTAGCATAAAGTTTTAAAATGTGTTGTTTAGTTTTTGGGTTTTTTTTTAAACAGCTCTAGTGATAGCCCCTCAATAAAATTTGTAACATTGCAGTATAATTCCTTTATACAACTGAAATTCAGCAGAACATTTTGAAACCCTATTAGGAGAACTCCCAAGTTTTTAAAATAGCTAATAGAGGAGATACTGTTCTTCTGTTATGGAACAATACTGGCACCCAGTGGTGGTCTCATACTAGTGCGTTCTTTGACGTTTCACTTTGCTTTATTGTTAAAATTGTTCTCTCTTCTTTTGTGGTGTTACCAACTATAAGAAATTTGAAAGCTGTCTGCAGATTCTCCCTCCCCCCCTTAAAACCTTATCTTTTGTATGACATGATTGTATAAATCTGTTTTCTTAGCAAAGTAATAGAAGGAACATTCTGATTTCTGCATACACACATTGAAAATAGCTATATAAAATTTACTGTAAAACTTCAACATTGTTTCATGTGGCTGGCACTGAATTACAAGAAGTACTGTTGGTGCCTTTTGTGTTTTCTGCTAATATCACAGTGATTCTGTGAAGAGTTGTGAATCTGAAATATGTAAATTTTATAGAGCATGTTTATTAACATTAATTTCCCTTATTTACTTTTTCCCTTAAAGAAAGCTTGTCCTTAATAAAATGTTAATTGTAGAGTTGATAGGAAAAGATTACAGAGGATTTCTAGAAATACGGGACAGAGAGAGGATGGAAGATTGAAGATTTGTGTTTGCGCATGAACTGTTAATTACAAATAGAGAAAACATGCTTTTCAAGAATGCTGCTTGTGAAAAATAAATATTATTAGGAAAGTTGTTTACCTGGTGGGTTTAATTCTAGAATAAAGCTCTTATTTTAAACCTTTTAAAGTGTGTGTGTGTGTACACGTGCATGTTTGTCTGCAGATCAACTATTTGATCCAGCAGTATAGAACAGACAAGCAAAAATGCATCTTCCTTTGATGCGGCTGATTTCTTCAGTGTTTCAGACATAGGTGGCAATAGTGTAGCAGTACAGAAATCTGTCTATTTAGGCCACGTCAGGTGTAATCTGTTCTTGATGAAGTAAAGTGGAAGATAAAATGAGATAAGTAGAGGTGCAGGTGAGATTGGTACTATAGAGTTATAGCCCTTAGCAATGGGAAATACTGAAAAGGAGAATGTGCACACCTATAATGTGCAAAAGTGGGTAATTAAATTGATGTCATACTTGATACGAAGGAGCAGTGGGAAAACAGCTCTGCTTGTCACTGATGTAATATGTTTTTCTGTGTATTACAAAGGAATAATTACTGAAATCTGGTTTTCATAGAAGCTTATTGGAGAACATTTTGACAGAGAAATTGTAGATTTGAATTTATATGTAAATGGTTCACGTAGAAAAAGCTGATTCATTACTAATGACTTTGTTTTAATGTTTCATTTGAAGATAAGGTAAGAATCTAGGTGCTTTCTAGGAGATGTTCTGACAAAAGCTGTTGCTAAGAGGATTGCACTGCTACATGTCTCAGATGAGCGGAGCTGGGAGGCAGGGGAAGGAATAGGTGAGAGATCCCATAGGTTTCAGCAAGCATAATGTGGAAGAATTGCAGTAGAAGCATTTATTTTTCTCTTGCCTCTGGTCTCCTTTCTCAAGAGAATGCTCCACAAATAACCATCTCAACCATTTGCAGCAGCTTTGTGCCCATTTGGTTGTAAACTGGTTTTATTTCCTTTTTTTTTTTTAATTTGTATTAATGTTCCAAGGCCACAAAATCCCTATGTGACGCATGCAGCATTACTTGCTATAATTCCTTTGAAATCAATTGAATTGTCTGCATTACTTCAGTTTAGAACTTTTGAGATTGTTTTAAAACATCTGCAAGAAAGAAGTCTAGTGAATACTTTTTTTTTGGAAACCAAAGGTGCTTGCAATGTACGTTACTCTAGTTACTACTCCTCATAGAAGAAAGTTCAGTGTGTTTTTTTGTGTGTGTGCTGGGTTTTTTTTGTGGTGGGGTGGTTTTTTTTTTTATTTCCTCAAAAATATAAATATCTCTTTAGGATGCTTAAGACTTTGGTGGATAAAGCCAAAAATTAAGCTGCCAGTTGGAATATAGTTGCCTCCTTTTAAGTCTTTCAGGCTCATCTTCCAGGGTAGTATTATCTGCATTGTGTGTTAAGGAAATAATTTGTCTTGTTGCTGGCAGTGTAAGATGCCAGTGGTCAGCTACTGGCTAGCCTTTGACTTCTTAGAGAAGTTTGTGGAGCTTGGCTGCTTCTCGCTCCATGCTTCTCACCCGTTTATTTTACCATTTATTTATTCACCCCTTCACCTTAAGCAAAAGTGCGTGATTCTGAAATGTTTGTTTATGGCAAAGACAAGGGAAATTTTGTTGATTGTGGCAGCAGCATTTCTGTGCCAGATTATTCTCTGTGCCCCTTTGCCTTTTAAAGAAAAGGTGAGGACAGCTTGGGATGGAGGTAGGGAGAGCAAGAATTGACGAGGACACTGCTTGTACAGCACTGCCAGGTACCTCTTGGGGATTGGGAGCTCGCGACCTGCTTCCAGCACTGTGGTCTGGTTCATGGGTGGTTTAGAATTGCTTCCTACCCCTTGGCAATAGGAAATGTGTTGGATTAATGTAACAGGATCTCATTGCGGTTCACCTTTCATTACCTAAGGTTGTGATAGGTCGTGATATTTTGCAAAATGGGCAGAACGGGTGTTGTGGTTTAATCCCAGCCAGCAGCTCAGCCCCACACAGCTGCTCATTCACTCCCCTGTGGTGGGATGGGGGAGAGAATTAAAAGGGTAAAAGTGAGAAAACTCGTGGGTTGAGATAAAGACAGTTTAATAGGTAAAGCAAAAGCCACGCACGCAAGCAAAGCAAAACCAGGAATTCATTCCCCACTTCCCATGGGCAGGCAGACGTTCAGCCATCTCCAGGAAAGCAGGGCTCCATCACGCCTAACGGTGACTTGGGAAGACAAACGCCATCACTCCAAACGTCCACCCTTCCTTCTTCTTCCCCCAGCTTTACATGCTCAGCATGACGTCGTATGGTGTGGGATATCCCGTGGGTCAGTTGGGGTCAGCTGTCCCGGCTGTGTCCCCTCCCAACTCCTTGTGCCCCCCCAGCCTGCTCGCTGGTGGGGTGGGGGGAGAAGCAGCAAAGCCCTTGGCTCTGGGTAAGCACTGCCCAGCAGTAACGAAAACACCCCTGTGTTATCAACACTGTTTTCAGCACAAATCCAAAACACAGCCCCATACCAGCTACTATGAAGAAAATTAACTCTATCCCAGCCAAAACCAGCACAACGGGTTATGTAGATGTTGTGACACACTCAAATGTAATAGAGACACAGAGCTGCAGGGCTGTTCTCTTTGACTCCAGAGGAGTTTTTTGCTGTCTTTGATTCTATTCAGGGTCAGATTTTTTTCTCCTTCATCTCATACAGAGAACAAAAAGATTGAGTGGCTTTATGCTGTAAAGGTCCTACCTTCAGCATATGGCATGCCCTTATTAAGAGCAGATAGAAAAGGGGACTCTGTTTCTTTCAGAGCCTGGAAAAAGAATTTTAGCCTGAATAATCTGTATGTTGTTGGGGGAAGGATTATGCCAGCTGAAGAGTTAATTTTGCCTGTTGTAACTCGCATTTCATACTTGAGAGAGGTAGCTGTATGTTCTTCTGTATAAATATATTTATTTTAAACAACAAAAATTTCCTAAAAATACTGGTTGTTTGGTTTTTTTTCTTAAATAATTTGTGGGCCTGTAGCAGGAAATATTCAAAACTAAAACTTAGGTAGTTTTTATAGGAGACTGTACAGACAATGAAGAGAAAGTAATTTATTTTAAATAAGAACTTTCTGTAAGGTTGTAAAGAAAATCTAAACATGTATTTGGAGTATTCGTTGCTGTATAAAGTAGTCTGTATGAGAGTTATTAGGGCAAAATGGAAGAGACTGACTTGATATACACTAGTTCCAGGCTTCTATTAAAGAAGGAGAAATCTGTGCTTTGGCTAATTCTGGTGTATGTTGTGTCCTGGTTGTGGTTTGTTCCCTGACCAATTCCTGACTGTTCCTGATGAAATCTGCACTTTTATGTCCTGTTGCACAGAAGCAACACCTGACACATTACTGGAAAGCTCTGCTAATTTTGGTTTTTTTCTCTGTTGAAGTTCTTCAGCATAGTTTTGCTGATACAGTTGTTGATTTGATCTTTTATCTTGAAAGTAATTTTGATCCTGATCTTATGCATTGAAGTAATTTATGCTTTCATGTAATAAATATCTAGAAAAACCAAACCAACCAACCCCAAACTATAAAATATCCCCCCCCCCCTTAAATGTTGACAGCCTTTGCTTTTTTGAAGACTATTTTAATAACCATTTTAATCAGTCTTTTGCTGAAAAGCTTTAGTGTTTGTTTAAATCAAACTAACGTTGGCAGAGATTTCAGTCAGGTGGGCAATGTTTCTGCTAAGTGCTGTTGCTTAAACTAGCACAAGTAAAAAATGAATAGTCTTTTCCAGTGGGTTTCTCTTTATCTTTCTGTCTCAAAAAAGCTCCAAAGTAATGAGACAAAGTAAACTGAAAATTTATATATAAAAATTTATAAACTCAAAATTTTGACTAAAGAAGAGTGGGATTTTGTCAGCTGTGATTCAGTCTTCACTTTGAAGTGAGAAAGTAAAACATGACTCGGCAGTGAATTTTGTGATAGCAGAATTAATCTTGTCCTACATAGGGAAAATTTAATTCTAGGTCAGGTTCTTGTTTATTCATGCTCTAAAAACATTTTTTTTTTTCCTTGCTGGAAAATGGTAGTGCTTACATCTAAATACTAGGCTGAGTAACTCTGTAAGAGAACTGGAGTCCTGCTAGCTTCAGTAGAATTGAAGAATGACTTCATTTACATTAGGAGCAGAAGATGCGGAATCTTTCCACGACTTGCCCGACAGTCTAAAACTCAGCTTATGAATTTTGCACTCCCTCTAACTCCTGGTGTTGAACTTGTGTTCATTTTTATGCTGAAGATGACAGAAGGTAAACTTGTAGAGTTTCTGATACTGCTCTTTCTAGGAAGTCTGTTGGTGTAATTAAACCCCAGTTGAAGCCTTGAGAGTAAGATAGTGCCTGTAGGATGTATCTGTTCTAGTTTCCTCTGGCACAGAGTGGAAATGCTGTTTTACTTTACTTTCTGTCTCCACCTAATGAGATCTGCTAATTCACAGTACTTACCTGAATCTTCACAGGTCATAGTACTTGAGGTCAGAGTCACTTAGCTGGGAAATCCTGCATTCCCATGCAGGCCACCAAAACTCGCCACCTTATTCTTCTCAAGCATCTGCCTTTTATATAAAAAATAAGATCGTTCCTTATGTTTTTATATATGCATTTTTTTCCCATTCAGTGCATCTGGGTTTGGGCTGTTTTGGTTTTGTTTCTTTTTTTTTTTTTTTTTTTTTTTTTTTTTTGGGTGATGGCTGTCTGGTCTCTCAGGGTTGGCTAGATGTCAGTGTCCAACTTGAATAGTTAGATCCCACCAAGTGTCTGGGTTAGAGCACAACTGGGATCATTAATTAGTCTGGGAACACTGGCAGGGCTGGAAAGGGTGATGTTAGTGTTACCTGGGCTAGAGTCAAAAAGGCCTGTTAAGAATACTTTCCTTCAAATGTTTTGCCTTGTTTATATGTTACACTGTGGATATTATCTTCTTTAAAAAGAAGTATTTCTTGAAGCACTCAGGAATATTTATTTTTAATATTTCTTAATGTATATTAAGCTTTATTTCTTAAATCATTCTTTCATTCTTTGGGGAATAGTGATTTCTTGGTATGTAGCTATTTAAAAGTTATTTGGGCAAGTACTGTGTTTCAGACTATCTAGCAAATATCAATTATTTAACGATTGCTGTGATGTATTTAAATAAAATGAAGAGCTGTGCAGAGAAAGCAGATTGCCAGCTACGTAAAAATGAGCTCTGTGGCTTTGAATAGGAAATATTAGGCAAAATGAATAACAAATGTCACAAATTCTGACCACTCAAGTTAAAAATATCTTTCTTTTTTTTTTTTTTAAGTGTTTTTCAAGGTTAGAATAGGTCAGCCCTTTTGAATTGATTAGCTGAATCCATTTAGAACTTCCTTAGTTTTCAGATGAGCAAATTTATTGTATGCTCACAGAATTTTTGCAGGAAGATACTGATCCTAGACTACCAGCATGAGGGTCACAAATGCTGTGTCCAAATGTGATTGTGGAGGAGATTTTCTATTCTTATTTAAACTTTTTCACCATATTTGACTACCAATTCACTGTAATGCGCTTCCATTTTTATCAGTTTCTTTGTAGCCCAGGCAAGCAAGAATACATTTTACAGGATGGCAGTGTTGTGTGCCCCAGCCCTTGAGGGCTTAACTGTACAATCTTGCTCTTTAGAAACAGCTGTGGTTGTGGTTTGTGCTGTGTGTGGGATGGTTTGTTTTGTTTTGCTTCTTCCTTGCAAGTGTGTGAGTGAAAGTATGCCACTTACATCAACTAAAGCCCGAATGGTTGATCTTGAAACCAGGTTCCTATAATTTGGGGGGGGGCGGGTGTGAGGAGCATAGTGTTACCATGTTTGACATAAACGGGATGATGGCTGTTCTTACTTTGTAAGTAAAGCTTTTTGTTTGTTTGTTTAGAAATTATGGAAGAAGTCTCTTACTTCAGTGTAAGGAAACTGATTACATGAAGTAGATTTAAAAATACTTAGAAAATTATGCTTCACCAGCACAAAAGATACAAACTAAAGAGAATAATCTTATATACAGAAAAAAATGTTTGCCTAATAGATACATCATGTGATATTCTAATATTGTTTTTTCTTTAACAGGTATCTTTCAGATGAAGGAATTGAAGCTTGCATAAGTTCCTCTGAAAAAGTTAATACAAATGACATTATCCTAGTTGCCCTTAATGTAAGTTATGATCGTGAAAACTTTTTGCTGACAAATCATGCTAAAAATGATGTATCTAATGGCTCAAGTGTTAGGTTTGTGTGGCTAATGAAGTGTACCGTTGTCTGTGTGATTCACGTAAAGGATAGAGTACCTTCTCTCTCCTTGCGTGTATGAGTTGTGAATTATATTTGGAAATAACACCTATTCCAAACTGTGGAACCTAGAGGAGAAAAATGAACATAATTTTTAGTAGGAAAATATTTTTATGATTATGAAATGTAAATCTAAAGTCAAACTATAAGCAGTAATAAAATCAGGAGTGCTGTGTATTGACATAAGTGTGAAATTGTAGTACAAAATATTAGTTTGTTGGGATGAATAAAACACCCTTACTTAGTTTGACTTCTGGACATGATATTCCTTCAAGCATATTCAAACTAATGGTGAATTTTCCTGTGACATGTACATATTTACGTAACTACAAACAGTTGTTGTTTTGGTTTTTTTTTTTTACTGTAGAAATCTGGATTAGTAGTCATTATTCCTGCGGACAAATAAATACAAAAATATACAAGATAGAGAAACAACTTGGAAGCAATAAACCTTAATACTTTTAAGGACTCCAGAAAAGTGTGCATGTGAATTCGTGTTTTTCAGAATTCTAGTACATTCATTGTTGGTAAACATTAGTAAGTCTGCTCCCTTTCAATAACATTGAAAAGAGGGCAGCTACTTAATCCATGTATTTACTTATTTTTAATTTATTCTATCAAAATCATGAGGGAGAGTTTGAGAATTTTACATTTTCTTTGTTTAAAACCTCTCAGTCATCCATACTCACAAGTTTTAAAGCTTGTATGTGCTGTATATGGATTTATGTAAACTTTGTCGTTTGTAATAACTATATGTAGTTCCAAGGGGAAAAACAATGTAGTAGAGCGCTTAAGAGAAAAGTAGTCTTTCTTAATGAAATTGTGAATGAGAATTGTTAGGGATTATTTTGTCCATCTTCAAGATTCAACCACTGTTGGTTTAAGGTGATACTCTGAAAAGAGTATCCCCTCTGTTCCTTTCATTTATTCTTTGAAGCACGTGTTCAATCACTCACGTATGCATGCACCAATTCATGTAATGAATTTGAAAAGAAGTAAAGCAAAATTATAATGCAAAAATGCAAATAATGTAATACAAAACATGCAGAGGGTAAGCATTTGGTTTCTGGACTGTAGTAGCATGCCTATATATATATCTGAGAGTGCATTACTGGTTTATAAAAAGGCAAATAAAATATTTCCAAGTTGCTGGGTATTACCCGCATGTAATTATATGCTGGAACAAGCACTAACATGATCATTTGAGCATGTATGTGTTGTATTTCCAGTTTCTTTGATACATAATAAAAATAAAATAAATCAGAGATGTTATGCAAGCACCCCAAACCCAGTTTTAATTGCTTATCAATATTTTTATCATTAAATCAGTTGTTTTGATGCCTCAAAGGTTAAGTTGCCTGTTGGGTAAGTAGGGAATAGCATTGTGGCTTGAACAACAGGATAACAGTGAATTTAGATTTCACTTCTTACAAATTCACAAATTCTTTCCTTGACTGCTAGAGATACATTTCAGGCAGAAGAAACCAAGAAGTCAACTGACCCTTTTTTTTCTGTGAATTGCTTAAATAAGTATGAAATAGACATAAATGTACCTTCAGTCCTTCAAATGTTTTTATTTTGTATAACATCGTGCAAAGAGTTTGTAAAAGTTGTGTCCTCTTCCTGCTGCTGTGATTGCAAAGCATCTTGCTGGAGACTTGTTAATTACATGGGTATGGAACATGTGGGAACAGTTTATAGGAACCTGTGTGCTAGTCAGAGATAAATAACTGACAGATGACAGATCAGTTCCCTCAGGTGGGCTCAGATTGAAAACGGAATGTGCTTTCTTATCACTATCTATGGCTATCTTGTGCAACAGAAAGTGGGTTGAGCATTTATCCACTCTATAGATACTCAGAGTAAATACCCTAAAAGAACATCCCTACAATTAGTTTTCCATTTGTAGGGTACCAATGTTTCTTGCTGAAAAACAAACTAAACCACTTGTTTAGTGTTTTAGATACTAAAATGTAGTGCTGCTCAGTTCTAGATTAGGATGTCAGAACAATAGTCCATTGGCATATATTCATGGCAAGTTAGTGTACAAGTTCTAGTAGTAATTACATCTAGCTCATCTTCTTTTGGAAGATCATAATAAATAAGAAGGGTTTTCAGCTTCAGTACAGTAATCTGCATCAGCATGTTCTATTTAAAACAACAGGCTTATTTCAAACAACGGAGTTTACAAGACATGGGTGTTTAGGCTGCACTGCTATGCTTTATTTTTTTTCTTAACAGATGTAAATGCACTAAAAAAACTAATGTGTAAAGTTTAATTAGTTTTTATACCATTTGCTGTTTTCATATGCTGCACCTTTTAGCCATCCGGTGCCTCCCTTTGTCACACATCACCCTGATTGATAATTCTTGTACAAACAGTGTTAGGTAAAGGAAAGTGCTTTTGTGGAGACTTGTTCCTTTGATCATATGAATTCTTCAGTTTAATGTTGTCAGTGGCCATGTTGCACAGTTGCTGAATAATGTCATGCAGCTGTCTACCTCACTTCCAAAAGAAGTAATCAGACATTTAAGTTAAAAAGCATTTAATGGAAATACGAGGTAAGCTTTTACTCCAGGTATAATTGCAAAAATCATCCCAAACTCTTATGAAGGATTTCTGCATGTAAAACCACGCAAATTTGAAATGCTTTTCTGTAAGTGCCAGATGGAGAGTGAAGAAAGAAGTTTACCTCTATTAAACCTCAGTTAAGTCTAATAATTCAACCTTACTTAGTCATTTTGTTTCATCTATTAAGAGCATTTTAATTATCTTTGAAAATGTGCTTAAAACAAGAATATCATTTAAAAAGCAAAAGAATATCTTTTGTAAACTCTTTTAGTTGAATTTTTTCATATGCAGTTAGAGGGATTTTTTTTTTTATAGTTTATAAATAGTTGGCATTATGGAAGAAATACCCTTCGTTTTCCTATTTTATGATGAAAACTTTTTTTGGAAACAAGATATTTTAGGTTAATATTCTCTTGTCTTCTGTATTAATTTCAGACAGATTTAAGAACGATTGGCAAGAAATTCCTCCCCAGTGACATCAATGGTGGAAAGGTGGAAAAGGTAGACAATATTTTTTACTTCACTTCTGTGTTCTGTGATTTCTGTGTGATGACAGCTTTCTATGATGCATTAGTCTCGTTTTGTCATTATTTCACATACAAAAGAACCCAATATTTGAGTATATTATAGGATAAATCTAGGAACATAATAGTTTTCCCACTAGTTTTCATAAAGAGGGGACTCTCTCTTTTTTTTTTATTTCTCCACTTTGAAATACTTAAATAAATGCAAACAACCCCAGCAACTTATTTTATCACTCAGAAGTCATTTAACCTGTTTGATCTTGATGTGGCATCAGAAGTTCCTTTTTTCCCCTCTTTTGTTCTTGCGAGGGCAACAAGGCAGGTTAGGAATAAAGCAAAGCAGCTGTATGGTTATGATACTTTATATGCTACAGAATAGTATTATACTCGAAACTTGGATGTGCTAGATTTTTAACATATGTTGTATGTTTAGATAAAAATTAAATTTGGCTCCTTCAGTACACCCTTCCTGTTTTCTTCCTCACATGCAGTTAAGAGAGTGGATAAATGAAGGAATTTAATTTTAAACCTAGTAGTAGTTCTCAATTCAAATTGTTATCCCTAACTTCCAAATATTGAC
This sequence comes from Aquila chrysaetos chrysaetos, assembly GCF_900496995.4. NCBI lineage: Eukaryota > Metazoa > Chordata > Aves > Accipitriformes > Accipitridae > Aquila > Aquila chrysaetos. The sequence goes on along the minus strand of NC_044017.1, from coordinate 24,975,245 downwards.
AGTCTGTATCACTGATGTGAAAGTTCTGGCGAAACATACTTCATTACTGTTGAAATTCAAATAGTGATAAATCAAGGCGGGTTTGTTTTAAGAAAACAAGATTGATGAGAGAAGCTGTTAAGAGCTGTTTGGATTTGTTTTTTCTGCTGATGCTATTGTCTAAATGGAGTGGTGACTGCTGTAAATGCTGGCTTCTATAAGAACAACAACGGGAACATTATAATCAGATATGAAAAGCACACTGCAGAAATAGTGTATTGCAGGATCATAGTTTTTAGCTAGGCAGCAGTCTGTGCATGCAACATTTCTTACTAAACTAACTTTCTGGGAAAAGTTTTAACTTTATTTCTTACTATTTGGAGCTATGTTTTTTGCAGGTATTACTTAAAAAATCAAGGTGATATTTTATGAAACTGTTTATCTGTTTAGGTTTCTGGATAACTTGCTGTTAAAGATACTTCAGTGCTTAAATAATTTTTTACCACCTAAAAATTTGATTTAGCTGTTTCTTCTGTCTATGTTTTTAATATTTCTCTTCCTCTTCAGAATCCTGTTTTTGAAATATGGAAAACAAGCAAAATGATTGCTTTTTATGTCATCTGTTTTTGCATTGTTTGTTTCTCAGTTGCTTAATTGGAGTATTACTGAATTTTGCATTTCAGATCATGTAATATTCACAAGGTCCAAATGTAATCGGTCAAGTGTAACTCTGCAGAGTATTAAGGTTGTATGTGAAGTAATGTTTGCCTTATTTAGTTTTGCTGTTGAAACATGATTTCGGTTCAAAGTGACTTTAATAGTACTGTTTTTTCAGAGTTTTGTTGCATTATGGTACGATTTCTTTAGAGGTAGTTGTTCAGTTTTCATTTATCACTTGAGAATATACCTAGTAACTTGTCCTTTTCCTTTAGAGAGAATGTTTTAAAAATTTCTGTTGTCATTATGTATTTCAAGTGGTAAGTTAAAGGTAAAAGTGTCATTAATTTCATCAAAGCTTTGATGGACATTATATATGAGAATCTAAAATGTTTGCTTCTAATTTAGCTGCTCAAGTCACTGCTTTGGTTTTTCATGTGTCTCAGCTCAAAGTAGAGAAGGTGCAATTGTGCCATTCATTTCCACAAAATACAAAACGTCTGCACAAAAATGAGGGATGTGTGTTTGAAAACTATGGTGGTTAGTGCTTTGAAATACCTGTGAGATAACAGCTACCCTTTTGTGGGAAAAACCTTCTGCACCTGTATACACACAAATACATTTATATTTTGTAAAACTGAACATCTCAGAAAATGAAAAGGTGGAAAAGGTGAGAAAAGTCTAGTTCTACTTTAATTTTCAAGGATCCCTATTAAACTTGCTGCTGTCTCATGAGTGTATGTTCTGCTTTGTGGTACTGTGTGTCCTTTTGAGGGTTCTCATTTTAGTTACTGGCAGTACAGAACAGTACATATGTAGGATCCTAAATTAAAAAAAAAAAAAAAAAGGAACTGTTAGTGAATGGAGCTTGATAAATTTCCACATGGGATTGTCTTACAGTTGATAGAGATGGAGGACTGGATAATAGGGTTGAATGCTGCAGGAATCCAGTCCAATCCAAACTTTCTTTTGGAAAATTTGTTTGATTCAAGGTAATTCTGTTTCCCAGATTGTCAGAGAGTTGAGAGAGATCAGTGCTTACAGACTCCTTCCATTTTTAATGGTTAAAGAGTGAAAATACAGAGGAAAAGGGTATTTTTTTCTCTGAGGTGGTGACTTTTGACAACAGCAGGAATTTTGAGAAGCTGGAGGAAACAGGCAGGACAGAAGAAAACTATGTCCCCTAATGGTCTTTGTTAAAGACAAATGTTTGTTTAACAAATGGTGTTTGTTAAATCCTAGGGATTTACACACTTCTATCAGTATTGTTAAGGAGCCAGGGTTCTAGTAAAATTTAGTTTGGTCCTACTTTAATCAACTGTCTTTATTTGGATCATAGATCTTAGAAAATTATTCTAAAAAACCCCAAACCAAACCAAAAGAAATGCCTGCAAATCATTTGCTGGAGGATGATAATCCTCCAGGTTTTGAAAAGAAGTAATGATTGCACAGAAAAAGTCTGTGTTTTGAGAATGACTTGTATTTATAGTTTTTAGCTCAGACTGTTAGACAGTATGCTGAATCTTTGTTTTCTTAACTGTAGTGTTTCCTTTTTTTTGAGTAATATAAAGCAAATCTGACCACTTCATAAGTGCTGCTATTTAGCTTGCAATGTATACAAATATTTTGTTACAGAACTATGTGTTTATAAAGAAGAGTATTTGCTTTATGCAGGTAAAGGATACGGTTGGGACAGGAGTGACTTATTAATATAATCTCTCAGTTAAAAGTAGTCATTTGTGGTTCAAAAATGCTTCAGGAAACAATAGGAATTACGTGCTACTATTGTTCCTCTCATCCAAGACTAGGATCAGTATTAGTTATCTGTATCTTGAGAACATATGATGTATTTCCATCTTGCATAGAAAATTATTTTGTAGTATTAGTGTAATAGGGAAATATTTGCATAAAAGCTGGCATAGAGTCCTAGTGTGAAACAACATGAGTATTTGACCAATATAGGTGGTTATCAACTTCAGTCATTAATACACAAAAATGTTTTAGTCACTAATTTGTATCTGTGTTTTGTATGGATTAAAAAAAAATCAATAATACCAGTATTAACCACAAGATGGCCACATTTGCATAGGATTTGAAAAAGCTGAACCCTCCTATTTCCATCCAGGTGACTATAGACCATAAATATATGTTAAGTGTTTTTAATGGAATAAAAATGCAGAGAAGACTATAAAGTTATAACGTATAATTTAGTAATGATGTTATGTTTAAGGAGTAACTGGTTTTCTTTTGAGTATATATGTTCTATTACCATGGAAACATTCATTCCAGAAGAAGCATTCAGGAAGGATTTAATTTCTGAGCTCAAAGAGATGCTTTCTGAGTTGCAACAGATTGATAGTATGCAGCTGAAACATAAGTTGCCAGTGATTCCAATTCCTGTTTAAGGTTACTCATACACTTCCCAATTTCTGTCTCATTACTTTAATATGAATAACTGTGCTTTGTTGCCTTTCAGTGTTTCTTTGATTGTGGATTTTGGTTTCCTGCAGGCTTTTTTTTTTTTTTTTTTTTTTTTTTTTTTTAAATTATTTAAAGGATGATCAGATTTGCTGTTCCAGTTAGAACTTAAAAAAATCCCCTCCAGTCTTCAGGTGCTTGTCTTCACCTTCCAGTGAGAGCGGTTGCTACATCAGGTCTGCTGATGTAACTGTGCTTGAAACTGCATGCGTCAAAAATTATCCTACATATTTCTAGTTGATTGTTTGTATTTTTTCCAGTTGAGATGATTTTGACAAGACTATGTGTGAGGTAATGCTGACAGAGCGAACTGAGTCATAGTCTTTTTAGAAATTGCTGTTTGGCAGCCTTAGGTAAGCTGTGGGCCTTGAGCTCTTCACCTTCATCAGTGTTTTGATTGTGTTCTTAGCTCCTAATGCCTATTTCAGGAGCTCTTAAAAAGGCATGATTACTTCCATATTTTTGAGAAAAAGTATACAGTGTTAGATATAATGAGCTAAATCTTTGTGAGAAGCCGACTAGTTTTTGGTTTCAGACCAGTTTGTGTCAAAGCAAAGCCTCTAGGAAGACAGTGCACTAAAAGTCTTGAAAAGAGTAGAATAGTCTAGTTGCTATATTGCAAAACTTGTTGAAAATTATTAGGCAGCTATTAGGCATTGTTTGAAATTCTGTCTCTAACTTAGGGATCTGAAGAGATTGATTTATTAGAACACTATTTTCTACCTTGATCACATTGGCAATTATACTTCTAGATATTTTGACACCCTAGCTTGATCTGGAGCATCTCCTCTCATTCAGAGGATGGCAGTAGTGGTTTAATCCCTGTTTGTGAGCAGTAATGTCTTAATTAGCAGACATTGAGGCCGGTGTAAGCACTGTTTGAAGAGCATAGATACAGAATAGTTTTATTGACTTTCTGGATGTGCTGGAAAGGCTATTGTTTTGTTGTAGATAGATAGTATCTCCAAGTGTTGATCAGTTATTCCCCTCCACTCAATGTGTAGAGTTAGTATTTCAGAATTTTTTTTTTTTCTGAACATGACATGTTGTAAATATTAGATTTGTTTCGTCATATTGAGGAAGCCTATAAGCTAACTGCACATGAGCGAATGATGTTTTAATGAATTTAAACTATGTCCAGAAAGACCCAAGTATATTCTATCTATATGATAGCGTGGATATTTGTGCACTTCGGGTTTTTTGTTTGGTTTTTATTTGTTTTTTTTCTTTCCAAGTCATGTGTGTTCTTGAATTAACGCTGATAAGTTTTGTGGATAAAGGAGTGGGATGTGGTATGTCTCAATAACTTTTGATTAAACTTTCATTTCCAGTCATTCCTGTTATGCTTCTTTCTGCTGTTTCAAATTTCAGATTCTGACTTACCCAGGAGTTTTCCCATGCGTTAATGTAAAAGCTACAGTATGAAAATTTTAATGCCATTATACAGTATAAGATATTGTTGTTATATTTTTCACCTTGAAAAAGTAGGCAGAGCGTTCATTACGGGATTAATGACGGATAAAGCTAGTCTTCATTCCTAAATTCATTTAGCCTATGTTGTGTACTTTTATTTGCATCCTTTAGACTCTAATCACTGAAAGCTGTTTATACTACTACTTTGGCACATAAAATGCAATTTCTTTATTTTTCTACTTGTTTCTCTTCTTTAAATGTTTTGGGTTTTGTTTTTGTTTTTTTTAAATTAAAGTCATCTGAACCACTTTTCATAGCATTCTAGCCTTAACGTGTGCAGTTGCTTGTCCACTTTGTAAATGCTTCTGGAGAGAGCAAGCTACAGCTGCACTATTTGGAACTTAAGAATGAAGGCATTACTTAAATAATAATATGGGATTGTATACAAGAAAACAGACGCAGGATCACAGAGTGGTTGAGGCTGGAAGGGACCAGATGAGGCCGTCTGGTCCAATGCCCCTGCTCAAGCAGGGCCACATAGAGCTGGGTGCCCAGGACTATGTCCAGATGACTTTTCAGTATCTTCTAAGATGGTGATTCTACAGCCTCCCTGGGCAGCCTGTTCTAGTGCTCGATCACCCTCACAGTAAAAGAGTTTTTTTCTTCATGTTCAGATGGAGCCTCCAGTGTTTCACTTTGCGCCCATTGTCATTCTCCAGGCTGAACAGTCCCAGTTCTCTCATCCTTGCCTCCTAAGAGAGATGTTCCAGTCCCTTAATCATCTCTGTGGCCCTTCGTGTCCATCCTGTTATAAGTTTGGTCTTTTCCACGAGATCCATGGAAAGGTTGGACTTGATGGGCCATTGAGTTACACTACAGTGGCCCATCAGTCAGTGTTTTAAGAGTTCTGGACTTTGCTACCGTCTCCATTATGGGCTGTTTGTTAGGGTTTCTGTATCTGTGTATTTAATGTATTACTTTTCACCTTCTCATCTGTTTCTTATGCTGAATAGCCACTAACCTTTACAAAGTGTGGTAAAATGTACAAACCTTTACAAAGCCATTAATCTTTACAAAACATGTATCCTTTCATTCCAGATAATACTACAGTTTTGTCAAATTGCAATCCCTTTTTTTAAAGAGTAGAGGTTGTAGAAGTGTTGAAAGAAAGAACTTGCTCTAATCACAAGCCAAACATATTGTCCATTTTTAGAAATAATTAAACTGATTTAGCTGATGTCTTGAAATGTTTTCTCTTTCATCTGGTTTCACCTGGAATCCAGTGTTGGTTGTCGTTGTTCTGCAGGAAAACTGATTTTCTTTTCTCCTGTCGTTTTCTCCTGTGCTTGTTTTATGTGATGAGAGGGGAAATAAGCTGAACTGGAACTGGGAGATGTGGATGCTCTAAGGTCTTGATTAAGTCCATAAAAATAATCGTGGTGTTAATGTGGTGTATATTTGTGAAAAGTACATGCTTCCATTCCTCTTTTGCACCTGTTTTCTGAAGTGAGGGGTAATTTTCTTCGTTAAAGCAGCAGACACTATTGTCCAAGCTCAACAAATGTGCAGCTCTGCTTTATTATAGTGTGTGCTTGACACTGTAGGCACAAACCCCTGAACATATTGGCATGTATATTCCTAGTTAGCCTAGCCCTCATTTCTTTGCACTCCAGTTTTTTTGAGGGATCTACCAAACAATTGTTTAAAACCAAAACCAAGTACTTAGAACTAGAATTTGCTCAACATCTCTGAAAGAAATTGCCATCATAGTAAAGCTACTATTCAGCTGATTGACAAAGCTAGTTGTGGTTAACTAGAAATGCTTCTTAGTTGACTAGTGTTTCTTCATCTTTACTTTGAAAACATTGTATAATGTTAAAAACTGTTAGCATTAATTTATGACAAGCATAGACTTCTGTTGAAGCAACACATGAGTGTGGCACTGTGTTTGATTGAGTACTATAGAAAGAATCATTCGTACAAAAACTCGAGAATTTTTTTTTTTGTGGCTTCTTTGCTGTAGTTAACTGAGAGGGGAGAGGAACTTGTTTTCATACTATGCATTAGATTATCCAGTTTTCTTCTGTTTGAAATAAAGGGGAAAAATTTCCATTTGTATGAGAAACAGAATTGGTCTTTTAATTGTTACTGAAAGAAATAAGGTTCAGTCAGCATTTGCTAAAAATACTGTTGTTCTTATTTATGCCCTTTTCTTCAAACATTCAGTATTGAAGAAAAAACATAAGAAAGCTTCAAGTTTCAGTAGATTCCAAATAAACAACTTCTTCAGCTTTTGAGAAATCCTCCATCCCAGATACTGTATTTTCCATGGTTTGATTTGAAGTCATAAACAATGCAGGTGCCTGCAAATTTTAAATTTATTTGAAAGTGTCAAGAATAGGAAAATTACGTAGAAAATTTAGTTTATATTACCAGCTGTTGTCTCAAGATCACAAAACCATTTAGGAAGTGAACTGCATGGGGTGCTGCTTTTGCTCTTTTTAGTGGCCATTTTCCTTCTCTTAGTACAATTTCATGCTTTGTTGATATTCTGAAGTACTTTCTCTTTTGTTCTCATCTTAAAGTTTCTGCTCCTCATCTTCTAATTTATCTAGTTTCACTGCTTCTATTTTACTTACTAATTTCTCTTTTCTTTTTACATATTTACCTCCTGGTTACCTGCTCTCATTTTGTGTTCTTCTGGGCTACCTACTCTGTTTCTGAAAGGGAAGAAGCTGATGAAATGTACACTTTTTCATCTTTTCTGCTGTCTTGTAGGTGCTCGAGATCAGTTGAGCGGCAACTGATTATTCATTTTTATTTCTCAGAGGGATCAAAATGACTGTGTACTCAGCTATAACTGAAATGTGATGAAGTGGTTTGGTTGGTGGGTTTCAGTTTGGTTTTTTTTTGTGGTGGGTTGTTTTTTTGTTTTTCAGGGTTTTTGTGTTTTATTTTGTTTTTTATTGTAACATAAACTGTGAAGTGTATAGGAGTATATGCTGCATTTTTAGGTAACCAACAGATAGTGATGTCTCTTGAGGTTGTTATGTTCTGATTGCACCTCTGTTTGAAGAAGCTGTGTTTCTAGTTAGTGTTTACAAAGTGGTTGCACTCGAAATGTACTCTTGATACAACCAGATAGTCTTCGAAGGTGTTTTTTTCTTTCTTTAGAACACTTTGTTGATGAGACCCTGCGGTACAGCATGTGAAATCTTATCTGGACTCCATAGTATGTTGGAAGTGACAATATTGGTTTTTTTGTTTCGTCCGTGTCCCGTCCCCCCATGTCCTCCCCCCCCCCCCCCCCCCCCCCCCCTTTTCATTCACTTCTTTTCCATAATCGGTATCGCAGAGATGTATGCAGCATCACAACTGTTTCTCTGAAAAAGCCATTTTTATCATGCTTTAGAACATACAGTACATGAGTGACAGAAATTGAACATGACTGCCTGATCAAATTACACTTTCCTTTGCCTGGGGGCATCTGTTAGTGTGTCTAGATATTACAGTGTGTTTGCTTAATGGTGTTAACAGTTTTGTCTTTTCTGTTTTGCCTATATAGCTGGAAGGGCCGTGTGTTCTGCAAATACAGAAAATACGCAATGTTGCTGCACCAAAGGATAATGAAGAATCTCAGGCTGCTCCCAGAATGTTACGTTTACAGATGACCGATGGACACACAAGCTGCACAGCTATAGAATACAGTAGCATGTCAAAAATAAGGTGAACACAACTTTCTTTTCAAAGTTTTGCTTTGCTACTTAAATGTCCTTAAAATAACAGAAATGCCCTTAGTAATATATGGAAAAATTGCTTGACAAAACAGGCTTCCTTCTCAAGTTTTATATATAAAGGAAAACCTTAAATTCAGCATGCAAAGGTGTATATGAATGTAATTTACAATACCGTTTATGCTGAAGTGCGTAATGGAAGAAAGTGGATTTTGGCAGCCGTCTGCTGAGTTGGAGTTGACATGGCATGCAGCATTTTGGGTGTGTGCAAACTTGAGCCAAATTCCCAATTTTTAGTAGTAGCGGATCTTTTGCCTGACTTTGGTAGCAGGAATGTCACAGGCCTGACACACCTAACTTACTGCAACTAGTGCTGCTTTACCATGGGCAAGGCTCTCACTTGGATTGAATTAGTAAATAGTCTTCAGTTATATATGAAGGGTAAGAGAGCTAATTACTGTTTAACATGAGGATTTTTGTGTGTTTGGTTATGAAGATGCTGAAAATTTGTGTTTAGTCTCTGGAGTCATGGTGTGCTTTGCTCTTCACTCTAGTTCAGATTACTCTGATTTAAAAAATATCTTCTTCCTCTCTCTGCTAGCTGCAACAGTTAGATGTAGGTACATACATCATTTTTGAACGTCATCTTTTACTGTTAAACTGCTCCTGAGCAGGAGCCAGCTTGCAGTTTAGAGTGATGCTCTCTTAAAAGGGAGAACACTTAATGATATTTTAATTTTAGCTTGAGGCAGCAGAACTTGGAGTATTATATTCCAACATGAATATAGAGAGCAGAAACGGAAGGCAAACAGGCTTGAAAGCTTTTAGATAAAATCTCAAAAATGTCAGAGAACTCATCACTGTAGTTGATGATGGGAGCTCTTCTTTTCAAGTAACATTGTATAAAAATTTAATTTGTGTTGTATGTGGTTGTTTCAGGTTTGAAGTTGGGCTATTAACCTGGAATAATATGCTGCTTCAATACATAGTGTTTCTTTAAATAAATGATTAAATAAAAATCACAGTTTTCTTTTAAAATAGAAGTTCTTCATGACTGGGGTTTCCATTTACCCCTCACCCCCTCTTTGCATAATTTTCGTTTTTTGCCATATTTCTTGTCTATTTTTTCTGATCTCATTTTCTTTGCATTTATCAGAACAATACTGAAAATCCATGAATATTGCTAAGGTTAATGCCACTAGTGCTGAAATTGGCTGACTCCACTGTGAATGTTCTTTACCATGTGGTATGGTCCTGTGATTGCAACAATAGCTTTAGCATATTTTAAAGAGGGTATTGTGTCTCAGTTGAAAGGTTATAACTGACTCTGTCCTGTTTCTCACAAGAAAAATCAGTTTCCAGATTGTGCTGCTTGTCATACCTTTCAATTACGGATTGGAGATGCATGATTCTTTTATGCATCTGCTGTTGTTTTTCACAGGGTAGATTCACATGAAAAAAGGTGAGGTACCTCCTTGTGGGAGTTGACCACAGAGAGCATCCATATGTTTTTAAATGATAGAGTAACGAGAGAAGCAGCACTACAAGATGCATGTTTTTTATATTTATTCTGGTACAGTCCTGGCTGTTAGTAATGTATAGAAAGCTTCTTTTCTAATAGCTCTTTGTTTTCTCCTAAGTTAAATGTCTAAAACAAATGAGATGATTAACCATCTGGAGATACTCTATTTATTAGCTATAAATACATCCTAGGATGAGGAACTTATTCTTAGACGACTGACTCTGAGATATCTTCTGTTAGTCTAAACAAATCACATCCTTAGTGTGGTATTGTTAAATTGGATTTTAACCAAACAGACAATTTGCAAACATTCATCTCTGTTAGAATCTAATTTGCAATATGGCATTTTTGTGTAATGAATGGGAAGTGTTCCAATAAAGCTATTGAAAAGTACTGTTCATACTGAAGGAATTATTGCAAAAGTTTTTGATGCTAATTTTTTATTATGAAATACAACATTGTTGGAAGTGTAATAAGAGTAGAGTTTTATATGTTTTTGGTGGCAGAATATTAATAAATGTATTTGAAATATTTGGCTTTGTTTCTACTTCTAGTCTGAACACTCCACCTGGAACAAAAATTAAGCTTTCAGGAATTGTTGAAGTGAGAAATGGATTCTTGCTGTTGGATGACAGTAACACAGCAGTTCTCGGGGGTGAAGTGGAGCATCTTATAGAAAAGTGGGAATTACAAAGGGTGAGGTAACACCACTCAAAATGCTTGTCTTACAGGATGCATATTACATTTAATGACACCAGGCTTAATGTGTTGACTGTGAACTTTCATATGATAAGCTTTTAGAACTTTACTGTCCCAATATTTTCAGGGATGCAGGCAAATATATATAAATAGGTCTTATATATGATTTTGTAAATGAAGAAATTATAAGTGATCTTTGCATGGGAACTGATTCCTTTTGTAGTCTGTAGGGATTGAAAATATTAAACAAACGTATTAAACTTATTTTAGTGCAGTCATGGGTTGTTGCTTTCCTAAACAGTGTATTTGGTACCAAAATATTACGGAATGATGCCTTTTACAACTACCATCTGCAGACTGTATATTTTTGAGGCAAAAAAAAATGTGGTAAGTGTACGGAAAGCATTGAAGTTGGTAACCTTAAGTATGAATTCTGTATTGCAGATTTCATCGGTGCTTTAGGTGGGTTTGTGATTAGAAAGACAAATAGGAGGTTTTAAAATCTTTCTACAAGCCATAAATACTTGTAAGCCCCTTTACTCTGTTTTAGCCTGGTTTCTGTCCCAATAGAACAAAAATTGCTGCAGAAAGACTTTTTCATACACTTGCTCACAAATGAGTGGCAGTTCCTAGGGCAGGAAGTTGTGACCCTGCTACCAACAGTCCCAAACACTTGCCAGATCAGCTATCACTACTACTACCACACATAGCTCTATATTTCTACATCCGTGTCTCTGAAACAGAGTAGCTGCTTATGAACACAATGGTCATTTCTGTGTAAAGTACTTCTTTTATTGTTGCTGATGCCAACTTTGGCACAGTTGTTTTTGTTATGGCTAGCCTTCTTTGGTGTTTGTTTGCATTTTATAGATTTGAGCAAACCAGGCCAAAATTTATTTGAATGTTTGAGTTACACAGTGTCCATTCTAGTTGCTTCTGTTTGGCGTCCTTTTTGTGCTTTTATAATTGAAAGTAGTTTTTTAAAAACATTACGGGTTTTAAATGAAGCTGCCTGTTTGATTAAAAAGAAGGTTCTGAGGCCAACAGCAAAAACATCCCATTTTATTGGTTTTATTCATATTTAGTATAGTCTTGTCAGTCCTCTCTTCAGTTAAAAAACACTAAGTTTTAAGACTGATGGGGACGTAAGAGAGACACATAGAACTAACACGTTCTTAAGAATGCCATCTAATTTGTAAGAGAAGGGTCAATAAAATCGGTTAGCTTTCTTGGTGATATTTTGGACAGTCTGTTTTCATGTTTCTTCTATCTGGGCTTCAGCAAGTAAATGTTGCTTTGTAAATATTAATTTGTTTTTGAGGTCAATGTCAAGAAGTAATTCGGAACATGTTCTGTTTACAAGAAAGCAAACCATTTAATAACCATTGGCGTGCTGCTGACTACAAAAACTTTCAGCATTTGTTAGCCAGTTCTGTTGGCTTTATGTGATATGTTTAAAAGAGAGGTAACTAAGTTATCACTGATTTGCTCTGATAAGATGAAGTATAGAAAGTTAACTATTGCCTCTTGCTATCCCCTCGATTCTCTGGTTCCATCCTGCAGTTTGCCAGAGTATCATTTTCTTTTTCTTGTTGACCAGTTAACACCACACGATCAGGTTCCCAGCATGAACATGGCCATGTCAGAAAAGCTGTGGGTGACATGAAATCAGTCTGGACAGGTGAACCATGACCACTGGAAATCATAGTTCCAGTTCTATATCTGGACTGACAGCTAGACAGATAGGGCTCAAACAAGTCTATAGAAGCCAGATGCTACTTTGATAGCAGTTTCCTCGTGAACTCAATGTTTCTGTCCTGTTCAGAAAGCTTTACAGAAGAGGATGGTTGACAAATAAGCAAGATTGTCAACTCGCAAAGATTTTTGAGCGAGGACGTTGCCTCTCCTTGTCTAATCTTGCCACTGAAGCTTAAATCAAATGCTGAACTGTGTTTGCATAAAAAGACAGAAAACTTGTATTTGTGTGACTATTTCAAATTACTTGTTTTGAAGCCAGTTTTTTTTTTTCTCTCTGCTACAGTGTCTGAGAATTGTTAATTAGGCTTGTTGTGTAGACGGTGAAATAAATTTCTTCTATACTTATTAAAAAGCTAGTGCTATTAAGTCAAATAATATTACAAAACGTTAGAATTAAAGTTGTTTATCCTGTCTTAAATTATTGCCCTTGCACCTACATGTCAGCTTCTAGTTGCGTAGTTGCATTACCGTTTTGTTCCGTTCAGAATGTTGTTTGAAATTCCTCCCGAAAGCAATCAAGTTTTAGTAATGAAAGACTTGCACTACAAATACGATGTATGTGGAATGAATGCAGTATTATCACACTGCATGTGGAATAAATGTGGTATTCCTTGTAGCATTCAATTTTATCATAAGATAGTTCTTGCCAAGAAATTTCAATTTTTTTTGAGTGTTGCTGTTTAAGTGACAGTAAATAAGTAAGTAGGGAGTAAATGAGAATGTTACTGTGTGATCTTTTTTCTAGACTATTTGGAAATATGAGGTAATGTGTCATGGACTTCTTTAGGTGAGAATACAGTTCCAAATAATTATCACTTGATAGTGTTCCTAGTGTTCTGGTGGTGACTGGTGTTTCAATCAGTGAGAATCAGTATCTGTGAGATACTGCTGCTACCCTTCTTATGAAGGAAAAGTACTTTGTATTGCTATTAATCAAAATATCAGATGATATGTAAGTGAAGGCTGAAGCAAATTGTGCTGAGATGATTGGTGAGACTGGTAGGCCCTTGTATTTTTAAAACATAGAATCTGTCAAATTATGGATTATCTAAAAATAAAGTTCTCTAGTATACTTAATGATTCTTCTATTTTGGTGAAGGCCAGGCTAAATATTATGGTTACCTGATGGGAAAAGGGAGTAGTTTTATGTATCGTTCAAAATTCATATTAGAAAGAAGTGTGAGGGTATAATAGCATACAATATCTAGGAGTTCAGTTTTATATTGTAAACCTTTGTTTCTTAAGCAATTCCCTAGGAAATATTTTTTAATGTCACAATCCAAATACAGCAGAAAGGATAAAAGAAGCATACTAAATGTATTTATAACTAAGTTTGTTGTAAATGATAGTGCTGTGCTACGAGCAAATTTAATTGTAAGTTACAAAATATTGTTCTTGTTGCCAGTTTGCTTTTTATTGGGTGCAAAGTGAAATTTAATTTCCAAAGCAGTTGTTCTCAATTCTCAGCAGACAGTTCTACCTGAGAAGAAAGTGTCAAGGCTGTTATTTACCATTAGGCAGCATTCTTTCATTCTGGATAACAATTTTATGTAATAAATTGTTATGATTCAAAATCCATGTTACTAAATGTTAGTAAATACGCAGTCAGTTTTTAAGTGCTTTTTTTGCTATTTGTCAAATTAGATGTTTGAGCAGTAGTTTGGAACAGTCTTTTTCTTGTATGTGTTTCTCTGATTTCCTTGAAAATAAGTGTGTCCTTAAACTTAAGCATGTTCTTCCTGATTACAGGACATGAGGAATTAACTATGATCAAATGCTTGAGTTCTTACGTTATCATATAAATATTTTTATTTTAATTTGATTCAGTGCTGGAGTCCATTCCAGAACTGCCTACATTTCTCTAGATCCAAACAAAAAAAAAGTGTAGGGTTTATTGGACCTAGAGTGCCTACCCTGGGGAAGCGAAGCAGCTTGGCCATGAAATCACTGTTGTACTGTGTTGCTTCAGTTAATAGATGCAGGAAGGTATGAGTGTGCTACAGTGATCAGCCCTTGGTTAGCTTGTAATTCTAAGGCAGCACTTTAAGTGAACTGGTAGAAACTAAAAGAGAAAAATGTTATGATTTCTGCACTTATAAGTGCTTTGTTTTGAATAATTTATTGAATACTTTATCAGTGGTTTTTGCTCCAAGGCATGAGGAGAAGGATTTTTTTTTTTTTTTTTTCCCCACCCTTGAAAGGAATTAACAACCATAAATGATTTAGAAAACGGTCTTTGGTTCCTGAATAAAAGTAGTTAACTTGAAAAGAGTGGACCAAAAGTTTTGATTTGGGTATTAGTTAGCCAAATTAATGTCTTACTTATTTTAAGAAATTCTCTGATAGTATAATGGCTTAAAGCATATTCATGTTTATACTACAGTACTCGCATGATAGAATTAAATCAATTTTACATCAGGGTAATAAATGTATAGGTAAATGTCATATATAGCCTTGAGTAATTAAAACTTTCTCTGCCAATGAGGAGTAGGGAATGATGTATGTAATCATGCATGACTGTCCCAGTGGGAAAAAAAGGGACAATGAGAGATAAAGATGATAAAACAGATGCTTTACAGGAAATGCAATTTTGAAGCATTTTAACAGCATTAAGGACCTGTTCTTCCTTCTTCCATTTCTGAAACCAAATATTTCTGTGTAATATGAAATAATTAATATGGAACCAAATGTCAATTCCAGTGAATTTCATTCTCTTGCAGGTTGCTGCTGTTATCACAATTTGTAAAGAAAGAAAAAAAGTATCAACTATGAACAGATATTGTAATGCAATTTTATTATCTGAGAACGCTTTGTTTTCAGGTCTAGGTCACCGATTGCCTGATTGCGGCTAGGACTTTAGAGCACTTCTATAGATACTATGTAGCAGTAATTCTTATGGTCTTTGCGATCCAAAGATCTGCTGATCAATTTAACACATGTACTGTACTTTTCATAAGGCCGTAGGGGAGATTTCCTAGTGGCACAGTATTTTGTTTCCAACAGTGGCAAAAAGAGATGTTTTTTAGGGAGAGCACACAGCCTAAGCAGTTATACAGCCTTGGCATCCAGAATTGTTGTATTATGTTTTATCAGGGGATACAGTCCTGACTAATCCTTTCAGTATTTGCTTATGCATGGGTTCATGAATTTAACAGAATGGTTGAGGTTGGAGGGGACCTCTGGAGATCATCTGGTCCAACCCCCCTGCTCAAGCAGGGCCCCCTGGAGCCGGATGCCCAGGACAATGTCCAGGCAGCTTTTGAATACCTCCAAGGATGGAGATTCCACAACCTCTCTGGGCAACATGTGCCAGGGCTCGGTCACCCTCACGGTAAAAAAAAAAAAAAAGTGGTTTCTGACGTTTGGAGGGAACCTCCCGTGTTTCAGTTTGTGCCCATTGCCTCTTGTCCTGTCACTGGGCACCACTGAAAAGAGTCTGGCTCCATCTTATTTACAGTCTCCCTTCAGGTGTTGTGTAGATTGGTAAGATCCCCCTGAACCTTACCTTCTCTAGGCTGAATTGGTCCGATTCCTTTTTAAACATGCTGAAACTGTATGCCTTCACAACCTCTAGTGGCAGCAAATTCACTGGACGCTATGTGAAGAAACATCTGCTGCCTCTTTGTGGGCTGCTTTGCTCTGTTAGTGTAGATTTTGGTATATAACTGCATATGCTGCATTTGCTGTGTGTGTTGCCTTCATGATTTTGCAAATTTTCATCATTTTCTTCATCTCCCTGCCCTTCATCCAACCTTCTCCTTAAGTTAAGTGCCCCAGGCTTTTAAGTATATAATTTTTTATGCTTAAAATGTTAATCTTGCAAGTTTCATATAATTTCTGAAGTAGAGACATTTATCATATAATGTTTTCTGTTTGCAATTTATTAATCAACAATATTCTTTTACAGAGTTTAGCAAAACACAATAGAAGTAACATTGGAACAGAAGGTGGCCCTCCCCCTTTTTTACCTTTTGGGCAGGTATAGTATACTTCTCTTTGTCATTTCATAAAAAAATCCTGTATCATGATATCTAGGGGACTTGATTCCAGTTAGATAAAGGCTATCAAAACACCTTAGATCATGATGGCTTGGATCTAAAAAATGTGCCTGTTTTTTAAAAAAATCGCTTTGATCCTGTCACTTTGTTGTGCCAATTTATATTTGCATTTTTCCTCTCAATTTCAAATTTTAAATTTAATTTAGTATGTGGAGCCTTTGATTCTTCAGGTCAGATCTTGTAGGCCCTAACACAATCCCTTCGTAAATGCTAAAGGTATTTACAAGAATCATACTACCTACATCATGAAATAAGCTTAAAATGTAAAAGTCATTGTTTTTGGCCCTTCTAATGGACCAGAGGAGTGTGCTTTCAGCAAAGACATCTAGATGTCCCAGGTGTACATTTTTGAGATCATATTCTTTATCCAAAGTTGTCCTACTTTAATAGAATAATACTTTATTTTTTTCAAATTAGAGTAGGCAGAAGAGTTAATTAAAACTTTCTTTTGCATTTTCAGAAATGTGCATCTCACGTGCAAGTGGATAGCAGAGAGCTTGATCGCAGAAAGACTCTGCAAATGACAAATACTGTAAAAACTGTTGTGGACAATGATGAATTTGAAAAGCAGAGAACAGCTGCTATTGCAGAAGTAGCAAAGAGCAAGGAGGTTAGAATGCATGTGTTGCAGCATTTTACTTACTGTGATTGATCTTTTCTTGTTATTTTAGGTATTTCTCTTAAATGACAAATGCTTTCTGATGTTTGCCTGCTTATAATTCTACTCATGTATCTTTAAAAAGATGAATCAAAAATAGAGAGTCCTTTTGGATTGATGGGTATGTTCTTATTTTAATAAAGCTAATAAATGTAACATAATGTTTTATTGTAGGTATGATTTTGATTTGATACCACTATTAAAAAAACGTGGTTTTTAAAATTCAGCTAATGAGATTTAAGTAATAAATACAGGTTATCAATTTTCATCTCCTTTTTTCAATTCTCAAACACCCATGATTCCCTGCATTCAGTCTGAAAGAATAGCTAGGAATTTTAGTTCTAATGTGTCAGGCTTTTATGTCCTCCATTGCTTTTCCTTTTAGTTTATTTTTCAGATTTCCTTGGTAAGTCATAAAAACTAGAATTAACTACCCTTTTTACAGCCTCATTTGGGCATAGGGCAGAAAAAAAATACCTACCTAATAAATTCATCTTTTTTGTGTGTGTAAATTAGTGCTTTATTTGTTGATGCAAAGCATAATCATAAAAATACAGCTGCATCAAATTTACTGCACTTTTTCTACTAGCTAAATATTAAGGCTTATTTTCATAAGTTCTGTTTACTGAAATGTTATTTTTGTGCTTATCTGAAGACCAAGACGTTTGGAGGAGGTGGTGGTAGTAGCAGAAGTAATCTCAGTGTGAGTGCTGGAGGGAATCGAAACAGGGAACTGTTCCAGAAAGAGAAGATAACAAAACCTGAGGGAAAGAATGAAGGTGTCTACCGAGAACTGGTAAGGTGGAAGACTTAAATGGAACCTTAAACGCGTACTATTAAAACACACAAACCCAAATGTAACAGAAATAAAACCAAAAGACCCTGAAGAATAAGGGCTTTTCTGTCCTTCAATTTATTTTGAAGTCTGTTTAGAATACTTAGGGTGCTGTTCTACCTTACAAGTTTCAATGTGATTTTTGTAAAAAAAAAAAAATTAATGTCGTCTTACCCAGTAAAATTTAAAACAAGTTTTCACAGAAGAAAAGTAGTAGTGTATGTGGTATAGGACATGACAGTATAGTTTGATTTTCTTGTTTAAATAACCTTAACAGTTTTCCATGTTAACATTTACTAATTCTTTTTAGGCAGGAAGACTTTCATCCTTCAATTTCAATACATCAAATAATATTTTAATGTAGCTTTTCTTCTGAATTAATTCAATATTTATTTTAATCCATCTGGTGTGTTACCTCCTGAGAAACCTGAAGCACTGTATCTTTACCTACAAAACAAGAAAAAAAAAAGTAATTTTTCCTGTTTATTCGTAGACAGACAATAGATCGCGGAGGTCAATCGTCCTCCTCTCTTAATAGTCCTTATAGGATATGTCCTACAATTAACGATTCTAATTTGAGTGATGAAAGCAGACTGAAAGAGGCATCGCAACAATGTAGTAACTCAGTAAACCAGTATTAAAATATGACTTATTTATTGTTAAATATTTTCCACCTTATTTACTTTTACCAAAGATTTAACGAGAAGAAAATACATTTAGGAACAGTAACTGCCTGTTACAATTTTGTGTAGTATGTGCCGTCATCTTGCAGCGAGGAGAGCTTCCAGCAGTGCTGCCTTCAGCACTGTGCTCAGAAATGTCAATACAGAATTCTAGAAATACAGGCTGAAAAGACCTCAAGAGGTCATTTAGTCATCCGTCTGCCCAGTGTAGGACCAGTGGTACACCTTGTCATTCTTGACAACTGTCTTGACCTAAATAGACTTTAAAAAAAACACAAAACAAACAGAAAAAAAACCCAAGAACAACAACAACAAACCCCAAACAGAAACAAAACACCACAAAATTTAAATTGGGTAATTGTTTAAAGTATTGTGTTTTCTAATTTTTTCTATGAACTGCAAGAAATTTGTCTTACATTGCACTGTAAAATGGCAGTACTTCCAACTTTTCAAAACTTAGTATTATGTCATTTAACATAGCTAGGTGCTGTTTAGAAGAAGCAAATATGAACCCACTAAGTGTATATAGAAAGCCTTCTTTGGTTACAAGTAGTGCTTTTTAGATCTTAAAGCAATGAATAACAGATTTGTTTTGTCTTTTTAGAATTGTGACATCACGTAGGTTTGATTATTGGCTCTCAGGTATATTGTTGACTTGTGTGTATATTTAGAAACGGTTAAAGGTTTTTAATCCATCTGGTGTGTTACCTTCTGAGAAACCTGAAGCACTGTATCTTTACCTACAAAACAAGAAAAAAAAGAAGTCATTTTTCCTGCTTATTTGCAGACAGACAATAGATCGTGGAGGTCAGTCGTCCTCCTCTCTTAATAGTCCTTATAGAATATGTCCTACAATTTTCTTTGTCTTTCCAATTTTGTATAGGAGAAGCAAGATTTATGCCATGTAAATGAAGTTGAAGGGAGAGTTTTTGACATCCAAAGATACTTAAGATACAACCTCCGTTCTCAAACAGTCTTTGTATATGGGAAATTGCTGTTCCCTTGGGTCTCAAATTGTGACCTATCCAAGATTATTTTTTTTTAATCTGTAGCTGAGAGTATAGTTAGTGTACATATGAGTCTTCATCTCCCACTGGTCTATGAATGTAGCTGTCGTGCACAGAATTTCCACTGCTGAAAGGAGGTGATGCAGCAGTAAAGGCTAGAAGTTCTCTTCTCATCCAAACCAACTACTTACCTATAAAGGGAAGAAGAGTGAAGCAGATTTGCTGAGGAAGTACTTCTCTCTGGACCCTTGTTGCCATGCAGAAGAAACTAGGGGAATGGACCAGAGGAGGAACTATTATATTCTGTCCGAAGTCATTAGTTAGGCAACTTGAAGTCAAACTCAAGTGGGATGATGATTGCCTGCAGACACTGAGGTCATGTTTCTGCCCCATTGGTCTTCAAAGACCTTTTAAATTGTCATTCCTTTACGTAGTCAGTCTTTGGACAGTTAAAGTAAGAGTATTGTTGAGTTTGGGAGTGAAGAAGGCTACATGAAAGCGTTGGAGTTAACGTTGCTGAGCATGTGGGAGTTGTAGCCAAGTGCTGCTAAGTCATGTCTTGCCCATTACAGTGATTTTTGCATAGCTAAGCATAGTTATGAAAGTTATTTGAGTTGTTATATCTTCTGGCTTACTGCATTGAGATATATCTGTATTGAGACATATCTGTATTGAGATAGTGACCATAAACACTGATTTTGTGTGTCTGCCCCCAAAAGGAGACCTGCTCATACCTGTTGTCCCAGAGCACAGTGTGTAGCTAGAATTAAGACAAAAAGTGAATGTATTAAAACATCAGGAGAAATGAGGATTGGAGAAGTTAAGTCTTAAGACTGTGGAAAACAGTGGAGAGGAAGGGATAAATGTTATTTGTCATACAACTCTCATACAGTTGTAATTTAAATCATTCTAGCACTAAAAGTTCACGTTCTTTTAAGCAGTGGGAGAAAGAAGGGGTTGTGTATCTTAGAGGTTAGATTCCATAGGGTTGGGTTTTTTTTTTTTTTTTAGAGGGTCACAGTATGACTATTTTGGTACCTGCAGACAAAATTTCATGTTGTTGGGACTCCAGTTAAGAATGTATTTGGTTACAGATGTTGCAGTAGATGGATAAATGGCATCATTTTGGTTGGGTATGGGATGAAGGAGGAGACAGGGCCTAGTCCCATTTCATGTTTAGTGCATGTAGGTCTGTCTGCACTGGAAGAGGCAGTTCTCACCTGAATGTTTTAAAGTACAGTGAAGATGTAAGGTTATTTTCTGTAAATAATGCTCTGTGATTCCTGCTTTGCCTTTTTGTTATCATGCTCTATACAGTTTAGAGTAAGAAAGCCTGTATTTCTGTGGAAGTAAATTGTTTGTATTTATTTGCTTTCTTCTACAGAACCTTTAGCGATTATATTTTCTCCATGTTTTAAGTAGTGTATAACTGGGTTTGTATTGTCCCTAAAAGCTGTGAAAGGGTTCAAATAGGAACAAATGGCTAGTTTTTATACCAGTATTACTTTGAGAGATTCCTTTTAGCTTTCATCTTGGAGAAAGTATATTACAGTCTGTCATACTACTCCAGTGTGCAGCAAAGGAAGAGGTAGACTAGGGGAATTTGTGCTTGAAACCACATAATATTGGACCTGAAAACTGATGTATTAAAGATCATCATAATAATATTTTTAAAAGCCTCTACTAGCCAATTGTTTGGCCCTAAGAGAGATTGTATGTGGAGATTTTATATAATACTGAAATATTTATCATCAATTAAATATGAAATAGTCTTTCAGTTAAAAATGAAAAATTAAAGTAAAATCTGGTGTTTTTATAGTCTCTGTTGTATCTTATGATTAGTTCTGTGTGTACTTTTTATTTCAGGTTGATGAAAAAGCTCTAAGACACATAACAGAGATGGGTTTCAGCAAAGAAGCAGCAAGACAGGCACTTATGGATAACAGTAACAGCCTAGAGGCAGCATTAAATTTTCTTCTGAACAGCAGTAAACAGAAACCCATTCAGGGACCACCACCTAGAGGTAAAATTTGCAAAGAAATTCTTTAAAACAGTGTTTATGAGCAAAGGAATTTGTGTATGGTAGATTACTAATGTAGTTAGAGTATATATAGGCATATCTGCATGTATTTTTTCCTGCAGTTTAGAATGCATTGCAAACCTGAAAGCAAGTACTTAGAACAGCCCTCTGTGTATTGTATTCTTGTCAAAATTTTTGAATTTGAAGTCACAGATTTGAATATGCTTAAATGGAAAATGTCTGTATCTATTTTGTCCATGATAAAATTTTTTAAAGATAGAAAATACAAACATTTTATAAATCAAATGAAAAAATGTGTACACTTTTTTTTTATTTATTCCCCACTCACAAATAACTTTTGATGTTTACAGGTAAAGGGAAGGGCAGAGGCCGAATAAGACCTGAAGATGAAGAAGAGCTAGGAAATGCCAGACCATCTGCACCAAGCACACTGTTTGATTTCTTGGAATCCAAAATGGGTACTCTAACAGTAGAGGGTAAGTTATTGAAATTAATGTATCTGGAACCAATATTGGACAGTGTTGGTGGAATTCTTTTTCCCAATTTTGTCATCTAAAAGGTGGTTCCTAGAACTTCCTCCACAGTCAGCCGTAAAAAAACCAAGGAGTGCTAGAGAGGTATTCCTCTCCTTTGAACAAAGGTCAAATAAATCTCACTGTGGTGGTTGGTACTTCTGTCTTGATTATAGAAGAGCTTAGGGTGTTTGCTTCAGGCTTAGATGTCTAAAAGTCAGTAATTTTGAAATAAGGTGACATAAATGCTAGTTTGTTAATCTAATTTGAGAAAGGCTCTCGCAACTTTAACGGACTTCCATGTTGTTCAGAAGTAAACAAAGAAAAAAGCCATAACCACAGTCCTCCTTCCTCAGTTTATAAACAGCATGTTTTGTGTGCTGCTCAGTTAAGAGTTTAGTAGTTGTGGTAAGCTTAATTGTTTTTGTATTCCCTCTCTCTGGAGGGAAAAAAAAATAAATCTTTTTGGCTGCTGTAAAATATTAAACAACTATTTTCACCTGGTTTTCCTGTTTAATAACTGTAAGGACTGAGGGAAAGGTAGGATTTTAGAAACAGGGAAGCCAAATAATCCCTCAGATTTAATACAAAAGGTCTGAGATTTTTCTTTAATGCCATTGTAGTTACTTATCTTTCTTAAGAAGCCATATGAAAAAGTAGTCAATGCACCAGCATGTCTGTTTAGGTCTAAATCATTCAGTGCTTTGGAAACTTTAACAGGCAGATGCATTAAAACAAAAAAGAGGAAACTCCATACATCCTGAGGTCTCTAGAGGCTTCTGTAATATTAAAGTCAAACTCACAGTAAGCTGAGTAATAAATGGAGATCATTATTTCTTTTGGGTATGGCCTTGGAGGTGTTTCAGTGGCCAACATGAAATGAAAATATCTGCTTCCATTATTTAACACGAAGGTTTTGTGATGGAGTTGTAATTTTTTTCTCCCTATAAAATGACACTTTTCATAAAGGGTGGAAAAAAAGGTCATACTAGTTTATATGAACTGTTTGATATTTTGGAGTTTTCTAAGGAATGAGCGTATTTAAGGAATGACTGCATTTGTATGTAATTATTTTTTTTAACTTAAGTTCCAAAATAGTCTTTGTCGACAATAGTGGACTCTTGCTTTGTGTATTTTTACTGGATTTGGGATTTAAAAAAAAGAAGTTAATTTAAAAAAAACGGTAATAAGGATAAAGTGGAAGACAAGCTTGTAGTAAATGAAAGTGAACAGGTTGCCCTGTTGGGAAAGGTATGAACGGCTGTAATGTCAGTAGGCACCTGCATCTGAAAAAAAGTAGAATGTCCCCATCACTCTGGTTAGTCCAGTGAGAGATCTTTTGTTGAATGTATTATTTTTGTTTGTGTCTTATGTATTAAAAATGTGTAAATATTTGTCGTCTTTTGCTATAGCAGTGAATTTCAGGTTAGTTGTGTTTGAGAGTCATTATTGAATTAGAAATCAAAACATGAAGCCATGTAGACTCTGTCAGTGCATCAAACCCCCAGTTTTCTGTGAAAATTACTGGGACTATCTGCTTTCCGTTAAATGCATGGCATATTTTTTTCAAGAGTTATTTTTGTTAGATCTTTCGAAACTTTGAAGCTGCACATTTACAGTTGCTACTTGCATAAGCAGTGTAGCATTTTGTGTTAATGTGTTTAAATATGTTTTGCAGTCTGTAGCAACTGAAGGTCAGCATATTCAGGTGGAAGGAAACACAGCAGCCTAGAAATTCAGTTCTTAGAGCTGTACAGAGGATGCCTTTATCGAAAAAAGAGGAAAGAGCAGCAAAGAAAGAGGACACATGTTTTGTCATAGAAAACTTGCCTCAGCAGATGGGCTCAGGAGTTAGTGAACCTGCTGGCAAACCCAGGGGTCTGTTGCTGCTGCTGGTAGAATTAGATGCACTGTGAGCCATTTTAGAGTTCACTGAACATTGTTATGAAGTGCTAAGTTTTAACTATGAACAGAAAGGCATTTGCTGATAAATGTGATAGCTTATAGTTCTTTTGATAGCAAATACTATATTGTTGCTGTATCTAGGTTGAGTTTCATTGCAACAGTGTCTTTTTTGGCCTGCAAAATAAGCTATTTTAAATGGCTAAATATTGTTTTATATTTTAGTTGGGTCTAGGTCTTACTAAAACAGTTTGTAGAAAGTGAACAGAAAAAGTTATAAGAGTTCCTTTTCTTATGTATGTTGTTTATAGTTTGTTTATGGTGACTAGGCACAAGTTTATGGCTTTCTTTATGAAATGCAGCTAGTTGTAGTTTGAACATTTGTATCATGAGTCTTCACTGTATGTCAGGAATTTAAAATATTTAAAGCAAATACCTTTCAAATACACAGCCATTCTGCATTAGCTGATACAATTTTGTAAACTGTTCAGGTAATGAATATAATCACATTTTCAAAAGCCTGTGTAGGGAATTATGCTTAAGAGAGATCTTTTGGCATCTCATTGTGCTTACTGAAGACGCTTTAGATTTTTACAGTGAACAGAAATGGAAACAGTGGTAGTGTTTTTTCTCTCACATTACGAACGTTGATTTTTCTTTGGGCAAGTTTTGTGCTTATGTTGAGACATTAGAGAAGGCTTTTATGTGTGGCAAAGACATTTCAAGGAAAAATAATAGAAATAATCTCTGTGGGATATATGCCTTTCTCATTGTCAGTAATTGTATAGTAAGTAATAGTAATTTACTATTGTGAATTGTGAAATGAGTGAATTCCTTCTTTAAAAATGATATTACTGATTGGTAGTGTTTGTTTAGGGGGACTTTTCTGATCCTTTGGGTTTAGTACGTGTATTGTTAAGGGAGAAGCCACTGCCCGAGCATTCACACTCCGATCAGGAGTCGCGGGCACTGCACCGGAGACTGTAACTGCTCGGACCGGCGTCCCTTCGCAGCGGGAGACTCCAGTGGGCCGACGGGTGACCCTGCAGACCCCTCACGCACACACAGACACTCACGCACCCACGGGTGCTGCCTCTTCCCTCAGGCTCGACCCTACGTTCCCCGAAGCGGAACCTCTAATCAAGGCCTTCAACATAAAAAGTGTAATTTAGTCTATCTATGCTGCACGCGTTTAAACAGCTCGAGCTGGGTGCCTCTGGCGAGGGACCCCAAACACCAAATTATACCCGTACCATCGAAGTCCCTGCCCCTCACACCACAGTCTGGTCCAATAGTAATATTCGGGTTTGGGGTCTCCTTCTCTCTCACTGGGTCCTTTTTCTGATCTCTAGGCAGGTTCTTTCCTGGTTTTTAGGCTAGTTGTTACTATATCTCTTTTTCCTGGCTCAAACTGGCTCTGGGGCTTTCTGAGTCTCCTTATGCCTTCAGTCAGAGAATAGGTCAACGTTAAGCAAAAGCATTAAGCAGTCTAGGAGTTCCGCTTTATCATGAACGAGTACTTTTAGGCAGCTAAACAAAACCCTTAAAGCCCTCCAAAACATATTAACAGCCTCTATAATTTATATACGTTCCTGTGTTATTGTAGCCTCACAATCTTATTGCGTTATTGCCACGTGCTGTTTACATCGCGTTAAGGTGTGGTCCGCATGCTCATGTAGCTCCTCTTTGCCACCTTCCACAACAGTATGTAGCCAACATACTGTAGGGCAATAAAGCATAGTGTTATGCAAGTAGAAAAAATGGTTATATTAGCATATATACTTACATTTCTAATCTTCAATATTGTGTTTTAAACATAAATATACTTTGCTTTTGTGTATTTTTTTCCTTCTTAAATAAAAATAAAAAGATTCTGTAAATGTTGTAAGAAGAAAAACATAGTTCTATGAAAACTTTGTAAAGGCTTTGTACTCCTTCAGTTGCCAAAAGTTGTGGCATATTTCCTAACATGACACACAGGGGTTTTGGTTTTGTGTTTTTTTTAACACTATGTTGGGTTTTTTTAGCGTTATCTGAATGACCAATACATGCTCTGGTGTAGTATTCCTGAGTCATGCTTTTCTGAAAGAAGAACTTGTGAGCGTTTTTGAAGAGTTCAGAAAGTGTTCTGATTATTTTCTGATTTTTTTTTTTTAAATATTTCTGCCTTTTTTCCTTCTGAAGAAATAATAATACATGTTCTTGTACTTCCTGTTATTTGGAAGTCACAGGGCTTTAAAGTCGTTGCCCAGTTTCATTTTGTTAGTTTTTATTTTCTTTACTGAATGTGTCTAGCCCATAGGATTCTGCCTCTGTTTCTATGCCAGGTTTTATTTTTATCTTGCAGAGCAAACTTCAAATGGATTTTTTAAGAAATATATAGGCATATGCTGAATTGCAGGCTTTTTGTTTCTTTAAAAGTGCTTTTTTTTTTTTTCTTTGTCAAGTTTGAGAAAACCTGTGCGGTCTGATGAATTGAAACACATCTTAAAAATCATTTCTTGAAAGTGTTATTTTTCTGCCATTTTTATGCCTCTGTGGTTGAAAATAATCTCATTTAAATTCTTAGTTATTAGCTGTCTTAAGTTCCATGGAAACTGAGGTGACGTGAGTGTTAACAGTGTTTGCAGAGTGATGATGTATCTGCAGAGATTATACTTACCACTGTGAACTCTTTCATCATGAAGTCTGCATCCAAGTGTTTGCAGAAAACAGGATATATATTACCAGCACCTTTTTCATTTCATTCAATCCTGTCAGTTGTTAGCAGTAGAGGCGTATAGTTCTCTCTTAGTATTAGAAAAGTAGTGGTCAGAAATGAAAGGCACATCGGGGAAATTGCTAGAAACAACTCAAATATGTAATTTATATAGCCAAGAGTAAGATCTCTTCATTGATTTTTCTGCACAGTGATTGTACTAAGGAGGGCCCCGGCAAGCAGGTTTTTCTGCATTTTTATGTAGCATAGTACAGTCTCCACTGAATATAAAAGAAGATTGATTGTTCTGCAGTATTTCTGGTCCCTTGCTGTCCCATATGGTCTCTAAAATCCCAGTTTGTTTTTTAGATGTTCAGAGAGATGGCCTTTGTATAGGGATAGTGGTTTTAAATAAATGAGCACACCCCTACTATTACACTAATGCATATGATCAGGAGCATGTGATTACCTGGAATGGCCATATTTATCATTATCGCAAGCATTAGGCTTCTCTACACTTCAGACAGATTGCAATTTCTTCTAATTGACTGAGAGTCTATGTAGAAGCAAAAACAAAAGGCAGTTTTGCTGATCTGAGATAAATATTTTTTAATTCTGTGCCATGCCATGTTTTCTTCTAAAATGGCTTATGTGATCTGGGGAGAAAGGGTCTGGAAGGAATTGTTTCTTTTCAAGTACACAGAGGATTGATTTGCTTTTCTCTGTGCATCCCTTCTTGTTCTTCTTATCTAGCGTTTCTAATTGCACCTGAAACCTCAGTACTGTTGAGAATTTCTAAATTCACTTCTGGATTTGCAGTAACCAGGCTAGTTGGTTCTGTTTGTGAACAGGAACTGCAGAACAGTTGTCTAATTTAATATCTTTGATTTGGTACCTTTTCATAGTTGGATTTAGACCAAGTAGAAAAATATCTATGAATTGAAATACCTTTGTATTTTTTTTAGGAGGTACTTCTCTTCCTTTTTAGAGTTAAGACAGCACATTAAGCTTTTTGTTGTTTGTTTGTCACTGTACAAAGTACAAATTTAAAGTACAAATTAGTTCTAAGACAGTAACGTGTTAGTCTTTTGCCCTGTAAGTGGTGTCTTGTGAGGTTTTGTTACATTTCATCTCCTTTTTTCAGAGTTAATGAAATATTGTTTTAAGTAATTAGAGCTATCAAAAGTTTTAAATACCTGACTCCATGATCTGCTAGTTCTTTAATTGTAAAACAAAGCATATAGTAAACATACTTTATTTAAATGAAATGCAAAGAATTAAAACAAACCAACCCATAGTTTTATACTACATATTTATTTGTTTATTTTTAGCTGTGGATGGTTGGTGACACCTATGAAAATATTTCTGTGTTGAAATTAAGCAGTTTGAGTTTTGGTTGGCAAGAGAAACCTGCTGACTGTGAGAGATAACAAAAATAGTAGACAAAATTGCTGTCAACTAGCTGCCTTTGCTTGCACTTGGATTATTTCTGCTACTGAACACAAAGATTTTTCCATTAATCATCTTATTTTTCTTTTGTTATGAGGAACAATTCATCCATCTTTGCCAACTTAAATAAGTAAACACAAGGATTATCAGGGAGAACAAAACTGTGCCAGAAACTGACTGTAGAATTAAGAAATAATGGACAAAATGCTGAGAACCAGGCATGTTTCAGATACTTTCTCTCTCTTCGGTTCTTAGGGACTGAGAATAGGCTGGTGCTTCCATCTGCTCAGTATCGAAAGCCCCAAAAGCTTTTGGCAGACATCTACATCTTTGAAAGACTCAAGCAAAGATTAACCATTTCATAATTATTTATTTATTTGTTATTTAAATGGGGTAAGAAGCATAATGATGGTTTTCGTTAGAGCATTGACCCAGGATGTAGAAGGCCAAAATCTTTTCAGTTTCAGACTGCGCAGAATTGCCTCTTCAGTCCTCCCAAGAGACAGGCTGTGCTTGGGGTGGACATTTCATGCTCTTCCTCTTAAACTGAACCTCCTGTGCAACAAACTACAACATTAATGGGGTCACAGAAAAAGCAAGTGAGAGGTAGCATGTCTGTGTAGTCCGTTAACAGGGCCACTTCAGGAGAACGGAAAAGTAATAGGCTGTAGTCTTCTGTTTCTTGCTCCAACAGTTAGGCTTTGACTGAAATACAAATTTAGACATGCAGGTTTGATTTAAAGGTGGTGAATTAATTCTACTCCAAGGTTAATTGTTTCAGCAATTAAAGATCAGCATTTAAAAAAAAGAATTTTCCATTTCTAATCTCAGTTTTCTATACTCAGCTTATAACTGCTGTATAATATTATGTCTTTCTTGCCATATAAAGAGTGATCAAAATTTGCTTTCCTAGTAGCTATTTATAAGACGTAATTGACCTGTATTTTATCCATCAGCTGTGTTAGCTGTGTGGATTGAGCTTTTCTAGCCTTTCATCAAAGACTTTTTTCCAGACTTTTCTCTCTTTTCTCAACAAACTCATTTGTCAGTATTCTTCTTCAAATATGCATTCCATAATTACGGTGCATACTCTTGTAGTGGTTTGAATGATGCTGTGTAACATCAGTATCAGGTGGACCCTTGCCTCCGCTCACTCTGCATCTGAGCATCTCACCTAATTTAGCTGCAGTTACCCTTATGTTTGCTGCCACCAGTGTTGTCTGCAGGAGATAAGTGACGAAAGAGGTACTGACCATGTAGGAGGGTTTGCAAACAGTTGACTTTGGCGGACGTTTTCTTCCTGTTTCATATTAACTCTTAAAAATAGGACTTTAGTGGAAAGTGAGGATTTATCACAAGCAGAAGGTTACACACCCAAACTCTTAGGGACCCAGTCCCAGAGATCTCCAAAGGGACAGGGCATTTCTGTGCTTTCAGATTCAAATTTCTGTCCTCCTACTTAACTGTTAATGCTTGAGGTAAACCAGGATGTGTGATGTATTGGGTTTTTTTGTTTTGTTTTTATATGGTAACATATTCTTTGGACAATTTGGGGCTAGTATATCTTGTCTAATTTCAACAGTCTTTTTCTTGTTTTAGTTTATTATGCTTTATATATTACCAAAATAAGTTAAAGGTTTGAGATACATTGGTAATGCAGTAGAATATAATTAAACATTATTTGTTTTATTTCCTGGTCACACAATTTATTTGACTATTTGGGGGCGAGGGAACTTGGGAGGAAAAAAAGAGTCTGACTTTTTGGAGTTAAAGGGAATTTGTACCCTTTGGAATTTACCACTTAGTAGCCGTGTTTTCAACAAACACAGTGCCTTATTGACAGTAAGAGATCCAAATTGCAAAATAGTTGTTTATTATGCAGCTTTACTTCTAAAAATTGAACTTCAGTCAGTGTTAATTGTGAGTATCAAGACAATAAAACTTACTTCTGTTGTAAT
Organism: Aquila chrysaetos chrysaetos; assembly: GCF_900496995.4. NCBI lineage: Eukaryota > Metazoa > Chordata > Aves > Accipitriformes > Accipitridae > Aquila > Aquila chrysaetos. The sequence goes on along the minus strand of NC_044017.1, from coordinate 24,945,204 downwards.
GTTATGTTAGCATTGGTGACATGTTAGGAGACTTTTGTATTTTTATTTTGTCAATAACTTCTCTTTAAATATGAGAGAAAAATACAGTGAATTTCATGCACTTAAAGAGTAATAAGAAAATTACCAATTTTTGTTTCAGTCCTTTTATCCTGTAAGTTAAAGTTTGTAGTGTATACAATTGCAGAATGTTTTGGGGCTTTTTTTGCCACTTCATTATTATCATCATCATCCTCCTCAGCTTGTATTTATTTTATTTCAACAGAAACATGAACTCAAGTTCCAGTTCCTCAGTGTTACTACATTTCAGAAAGAAAGATATTGATATTTATGTAACTTGACAAAGCTCTTGAGTAACTGGAATTTTACTCCATGACAGGAAATGCGTGCAAATGTATCGTTAATTTCCTTCTAATTTTTTAATCTTTTGGCCAGTTCGAGACAGAACATGCCCTGGGGGCAGCTGTCTCAAAGGCATGCTTCTGTAAAGTTCCATAAAACCATAATTCAAGTTGTAAGGAGAAACCCAAATCATTGCCACCGGTGTGGAAAGGGCCGCTGTCTTTGAGTTTAACCACATTATTAAACATGATAAAATCCACAAACTACAACTTAAATTCCATTGTGCATGGGGCAGTGCTTTTTAAACTGTGTTGGCTGGGATTTCCAACTGCAGCAGGTCCTGCTGGTTTCTGGTAAGCAAGGGAATGTGTTTGGTTCTGTACGGTCTTCTTGGGTCATCACATACAAAAGCTAAAATGAGTAAAAAAACTGAGTGACGGTTTCCAACTGAGAAACACTATTCGTCATCTTAAAACTACCCAATAGATGACAAGAGCCTTGTCATTAATTTTGAAATAGATTTTTTTTCCAGGCCACATTCCCAAATGTCCGATTACAATGATGATGACTGGGCTGATGCATCTGGCTGTTTGAGAGTAGTGTACCAAATCTTCTTGTCAAATGCCAAATTAATATTTGTTTGTTACTGCCCCATAGGAACTGTTACTTTTCCGGGAACATCAGCTAATACTTTGTTGGAGGTGGGGCAAGAAGAAGTAGAAGCAAGGAACAGCAGCTGCAATAGACAATCTGTGAATAACATACCTCATTGCTTAACTTTTTCTATAGAAGAAGCTTTAGATTCCCTTCAGTTTTTTGGTGATCAGGCCAGACAGCACAAATTCATGAAGAACCTGTAATATTCTCATCTCTAGGCATTTTTCATTGATGACTGTTTACAAAGAAACATTTACTGTCATTTGGCAGTTTCTGTTTGTCAATGGGTTGTGCTTGAACGTTAAACAATCAGTTAACGTGTCCTGCTCGTTCAAGGCTGTTGCATATGATGTGGTCCCCTGGGAAGCTTTTAGCACAATAACTGCATCTTTGTAGAATACATCAGTTAACTAGGTTTTGCATATCTTAAGGTTAGAGTAGAAAAATGTCAGGTGTTGTGTGAGCAGCTTTTGCATGTCACAGTAAATAGACCTACAAACAAGATGTTTATGTTCACTGTTTTGAAATTCTCTGGTCTCTTTCTATGCTAACACAGTATTATTTAAATTTTCCCATAATATTTAAAAAAAATTCTGTAACTGAAAGTTCCAACACACTTTAAAGTCAGCCTGTTGCTTTCGTATCATGATCACATTATGTTGGGTAGAAATTATTTGATCATCCAATAGTCCTACTTTTGCAACTGATAGATTAGAAATTTGTTGTTGTTAAGTAGATCTGCAGCAGATGGCCTTTTCTATTAACATACTGCTAAAATTTCTGTTGCGTGAAGAAAGGAGAAAATAGGAGTTCTTCCTAACAACTTAGTTCTGGGTGGAGCTATTCATGCCAATGTTTAAATGTGTTGCTATTTTTTCTTAGCAGTTACTCTGGTTTAAATATTCATGGAATAGCGGGTTATAACTCTAAAGTCCTATTTTACAGGTAATTCTTGTTAAGTAAACGAACAGCATTTGAGTTTTGAATTATTTCTTTCTAGATTTTCAAGATTAATATTGCCTTTCTAAAGACAGAAAATATTGTCTCACATGAGAATGCTTGTAACTTTTTATTGGAAAGCAGGTCAAAGAGGTGGAAGAAGGGTAGAATGAGAAGATCTCTGCAGCTGTGCGATGGAAGTAGGTTGCTTGGAGATCTAGTATATGCAGATTTTTTGGTGTCCAGTAAAACTAGTTATTTTCATTAAGGTGCCTAGACAGTAGGTAAAATTACTTATTACATGGTATGAAATCGAATAGAAATTTCAGTGAACCTTTTCCAATTATAGAATAATATGTATATGTTTCAGTTTTCCCTCAAGGCTATAACTAAATTATTATAACTGCTCTGCATGCTTTGGGGATAAGTCTTGCAGTTGTACAGAGTCCTTGTATGTACTAGATGCTGCCTGAGGTGACTACCCATTTCAGCCCAAAAAACATTTCTCCATTTAGAAAAAGGTCAAAGGACAGCCCTCAAGAGGAACCATTTAAATTCTAAGTCAATCCTAAAATCCTGCCAACTAGCAAAATATTAGCATGCCCAATCTAGTCTTTAGCCCATTTTTACTTTTACCATTGGAACAACTTTCCCCTGTGCAAGTGACTTTGTTTAATGAATTTCATGTTACAGAATATTAAATAAGATGATTTATAATGAAGTATTTTAGAATTTTATACACATTTTTCTTTAATGGTGTATACAAGGCAGTAAACATTCAGAGGTCATCAAACAGTTCAGTCATTTCATGTGTAGTTAACATTAGGGATAGACATGAGAGTTTAGGTTGGGCATAGGAAGAGTGGAAGCCCAAGGATTTTACTACCAGAGGAGATGAGGTATAAATTAAGAATGTCATGAAGGAAGACTGTTAATTAATTAGGAAGATAAACCTTTCTAGACAACAGGAAATCTAGAAGATTGGTATGTATTATACAGAAGTGGGAAAGTATAATGAAGATGCTTACAGAAAAGTTACAGACATAAACCAAAGACAGCCAGTATTTTCATGTTCCATTTGTAAAGGAGAGATAAAGAGGTACTTTTAGACTTGAAGGATTTCATCTGGAAAAAAAAAAAAAATTGTGTTACAAGATTTGAAAAGAAAATGAGTATTTATGAAACTCTTGGTTCTTTCTGAGTAGTGTGTATTTACATATTCATGCATTAAAAACATTGGTTTCAAAGTAATAAATTTTGCAGTAAAATGTGTTTTTTATCAAGATTACAATCAAGCTAAGCCTCATGTATGCTCATGTCACTAAAAAAAAACCCCAAACCACTAGGTTATTTTACTCAAACCTTTTTGACTTCTAAAAGTTAGGGTAAATCAAGTGTATGTAAAAATAAAACTAGTTTCTTATTAGCCAATTTAGTCAATTAAATTGATAAAGATTCTGTGACCTATTAATAATAATATGATGCAAGGAAGTTTGTTTGTTTTTTTTTTTAAATCTAAAATTTACATTTTAATTTTAACTCTCACCATGTGACAAGTAATTATGAAAATTGATACATTTGTTGTCAGGTGTCAGCATTCATTGTTTCTAGTGGTAACATGTAAACTGGAGTTCTTAGTTTTTCCTTCCCACAGGAGCGTGTTCAGGGCCAGGCAGCACAGAGCCTGAGTGCGTAGTCCCACCAGGCCCGTGCACGCACACCGGACTATGCACACAATACATCTGTGGCCAACCGCCATGGATGGACGCGGGCAAGCGAATGACACCTTTGCGGGCACAAAATTGCTCATATAAACATGAATCACTCTAATGGGTTTGTGCTTTCCCTTTCGATCAGGTTCAAAGTCTGTTAGCAGCCCTCATACCCAGCCACCCACATGCACGCGCTCACACGGGTCTCTCCTGGCCCCTAGACCCTTGACCTCTGGTACCACCTCAGACGCCTCTTGTCCAACTTGCTGGCTAGTACAACCTGAAGTTCGCAGGAGGGTTGCACGAGCGTACTTACGTAGGTCTGTCCAGTATCTGAGCCCAGACCTGCGGTCTCCCTGGTAGGTGGCCTTCAGACCTGTGGTCTCTCTGGTATTCAGCTGCCAGGTCTTTCTTGTCTCACTTACCAGCTTATCCTGTCTCAAGTTCGCCAGCAGGTTTAAAAACATTTCCCCTCATGCACAGAATAGAGAACTTAATCACACAGAAGATTTTTAGAAATGAATTTGATACAGAGGTGAGACAGGCTACAGTGATCACTTGCAGGATTTGGCCTAGCAAGTGTATTGACCAGCAGCCTGCTTACTTGCAACTGTCCTGTTTAATCTCATTCCTTCTTTATTTTCTTATGCTTATTCCTCCTGGATTAATCTTGATCTTTCCTCTCCTTTGGTTCTTCATGTAAACATCCCATCAAAAATTCAATTTTTGCCTAAAAAATATAATTCCATAAAAAGTTTCACAGATCCCCACAATTCCCCTTCTGCGGAGCATCCCTTAGCAAGTTTGCTCTTCCTCATGAGATCCATGATCATCTTGTTTTTCTTCTCATCAGTTAGTTCTGGTTAAATCTCTTACAGGTAATGCTTGAGCAGTTCCTGTTACGGCTCATTGATCAGGGTCTCCAGAGTTGTCTGCTTTGTTACTATTCCTGTTATCTACGGTTTGTCAGCTGTGTTCATTTTATCACTTCTATTTCTTGCCTTTGTCTTTTATGCTGAATAGCTGTTAACTATTTTTACAGAAAGTTTCAATTCAGTTTAAAAGTATTGCTTTTTTCTCCTCATTTTCCTCCCTCTTCCTTTCTCCATGTTGGAATTCTATTTTTCTGTCTTAAATGGCTGTTATTCAAGTGAGTTACTGATGTCCATAGGGAGAATTGAGTAACCTCCTGGAAATTATGCCCACCTTTTCTCATACTGGTAGGTGGTTCAGTTCTAAGTACAGCCCAGAGTAGTGTATGTTTTCCAATAACTAGGAATTACCATTCAAATGTCTCTGCTAAATTTTCTGTGTACCATTTAATTTCTGTATCACAAAGGTAAATACTGCATACTTTTCTAAATGATACTGTTGCTTTACCAGTTAGGGTCTGAAACACTATTTCTAAAATACATTTGTGTGGATATGTTAATAATTGAAATAATTTTTTTCTTTGTAGAACCAAAATTGCAATTTCAGCCACCACATCAAGTACAGCACAAAGTTATGAATACAGAACAGAATGGCATCAAAGAGAATCATTCAAGACACATTTCTCGCAATGACATGAGACAACCAAGGAATGAGAAACCCCCTCGTTTTCAAAGGGATATTCAGAATTCAAGGCAGGCTTTGGAAAGTGGTGGCCTACCAAGAAACAGAGGTCCTGAAAGGCACAACTCTTTAGAACATTGGACAGATGAAAAAAATAAAAGTGACAGACATTATCCTAGAAATGATAGGCCAAAGGATTTAGGTTATTCCATAGCCACTCACCAGAGTGATATTACTTTCAAAAAAAGGGATAACAATATGCAAAACAGAGTAGGAAAAGGGGTGTCTTTTACAGAATTCAAGGAGAACTCTGCTGTTCAAGATACTACAGACAACAATAACCAGAAACGTGGGAAAAGGGAAAACCAAATACATAATTCTGAAAATTTTTGTGATAGGAAGGCACGAACAATAAGTAGTGAAGCCTTTATGGTAAAAAGTGAGCAACATTTTGGTGTTAACAATGATTACCAAAATCCTGGTAGAACTGATAATTTTAATGCTGTACCAAATGGAGATACTGAGCATCATCAGAAAGGAAGACGAGTAGGACCTATCAAATCATCAGGACCCACTACGATCCCGTGTTTTGATGATAAAATGTTGTATTACAACACCGGTCCCAAAAGGAGATCTGGGCCCATCAAACCAGAGAAAATATTAGAACCATCGATTCACATGGAATATGGAAAAAGTTGGAGACCAGGGGATGAATGTTTTGCTCTTTATTGGGAAGACAACAAGGTATGCCTTTGTCAAATGAGAAGTACCTCAAATTGTACCTTTATTGTTTTCTTACGTACATGTGGGAGATATAGCCCGCTAGCGCAGAGACACAGGCTTTGTTCATAGGTGCGTAGTGTGCTTCTTGGCTAGCTTCTTGTTCTATTTTTTTTATTATTTATGAGATGTCTCTTATATTCATTGCATGAAACTTTAAGTGCTTAAATTAAGTCATCTTGAAGGTGATTGTTTCTCTCATTTAGGTGGAATTTACGATGACTAAGCTCCTAACTGAAGCATTTGACTTAAGTGCTGATAATTTGAAAGGACGAATATGGAGCTAGGTGCCCGTATTCTTTTCCAAGGAACAAGAAACAGGATGCTGTGCTATCTAGAATACTCTGTAATGGTAGACGTGTAATGCCTTTTTCTAGAATAAGTCAGCATGCAACCTTTACTAGCGCAAGGGAAGATCAGAGTCTGCAGGAATGGGGCTGTTTGAAATAAAAGAGGGAGTTTTTCAATCATTACAGAAAGGAAACAGCAAAAGGCTTATTTTTTATTATCACTAGTAGACTATTAGCTGAAGAATTTGTGCAACAAATAAGTTATGCTGCATGATGGTTTTTGTTTTACTGATTTTTAAAGTTTAAATACTTCCTCTTCAGCTGTTTTTCCTATTAATAAGATTTCTCTTGCAGCAAGTCACTTTCCTTTCATCTTCTCCTTTGCTAAAAAAGTTTTTGATTATTTTCTTTGAATTTTTTATTACCTGTTCAGGAGTTTTCTGTCACTCTTCTTGGGTAGTTTCTTCAGGTTTTGACCCTTTCTGATAGTCTGAGAACTACCTTAGATATTATTGTTCTTTGAATAGGTTTTATTCCCACCATTTTCTGTCTTTTTGTTGTTGTTGTTGTTTATTTTTTGTTATTTTTTTAAGTTTTTTTCCTTTTTTTGTCTTTTTTTACAGGAAGTAGATAGTGTTAGCTCAGCAGCATGACTTTATTTTTCTCTCTTTTGTTTGTATGACTAAAACATGGTAAGGCATGCAAAATTTTTGGTAGTGGCAACTTATAGTGAGTTGACTCTCTGAAATAGGAGTGTGTAGCTTGGGTGGACGGATTAGTGAAATATAATGGCATATTATGGAATTGTCTCTTATTTTGAGAAGCATATTTGCATTACTGGGAGATGAGTTTTCGTAATTCTGGAAAGCATGAAACTTGCAAAATAAGTAGGTAGGAGGTAATCCCAGACTGTTACCTCAAAAGTATTCATCACATTAGAAGGGGGTTTTTTGAGGGTTATTGGTTTTTTAGGTACTTACAATAAATGCTGCCGCTCACATCGAGGACAATTTTGGAATGCATTGATAAAATACATACTGAGCTTAACCATGTTAGGAGGCAGTGATTTCTTTGTGTTCAGTAAGATAAAAGTGATTGAATATCTTGAAGAAAGCTGATCTGTGTTTGCATAAATGTCAAAAAATCAAGTTCTGTGTTTAGAAGAAGGACTTTCTGAAGGGACAGTTTTATCGTATTTCTATCATATTATGTATTAAAATAGGTATATATTAGTATGTACAGCATATGTGGCTTATGGGCATGGATACATGTATTTTAAGAAGTCTTACAGTTACACTTCTTTGTATACAACAGCATTTGTGTTAGTGATGAATTTGTTCTGCTTTCAGAGAAATGAAAACAAGTCTTTTAAATGTTCAGTCTAATTCCATAAGCTGCATATTTTCTTAATGAGTATTCTAAATACATTCTACCATGTCCTTGCAGTCTACCATGTTGAAGGTTAATATATTCGGTTTAATAGCTGCTACAAATCTTATTCAAAAAATAATACTGACTAAGACTAAAAATATATATATATACATATATACACACACACATATATATGAAAAGGTAGTTGTTAAACTGTTTGTGATATTTCAGGTAGTATTTTATGACCTTTGAAAATTTCTCTTTTAAGTTCTACCGGGCAGAAATTGAAGCTCTCCATTCTTCTGGGACAACTGCAGTTGTTAAATTCTGTGATTATGGAAATTATGAAGAGGTACTTCTCAGCAACATCAGGCCTGTTCATGCAGACACATGGGTATGTGATAACAAATTGTATTAAAAAATACAAACTACATAGTCTGTACAAAATATGTAACCCTTCAGAAACTAATGCCTACTCATGCAAAGAGTGCTAACTGCATGTGTAGAAAAATAGTTAAGTGAATACATGAACAAAATCTCAACTTTTAGTTGTCTATATGAAACTTCATAAAAGTGTATTATCATATGGTATTCTTCCTGTATAATAAATTTCAATTGTATTGTTTGAAAATAATTGACCTGTCAGCCAAACAGTTTTATGCATATTTTCTCTCTAAGAGTTGTTGCTTACTCTATTAAACACAGTTTTCTGTACGTTGTATGTTGTTCTGTAAAGGTTAGGAAACAGTCTTTTAAAATATATATTCTGAAGGTTTTTACTACGTGTGTATGTATGGCTAAAAATAGATATCTGTATCACTTTATTTTGTATCGTGATTTTATTCTTGTTTCAATGATTTCTTCTTTGCCAAATATTGTGGTGGAGGTGTATGCCTCGAAATCTGTTTTATGAGGTTTAGAACGTATTAGCCTTATGGAAGTTGGAAATTTCAAAAGGCTTTATTTGTTAATGTCATGGAAATAGAGGTACATTTTGATTTAAAAAAAAAAATCAGGAGTGCACAATTCTTTCCTGTTTACTCTTACTAGAAAAAGCTGCACAAAAAGTATTTGTATTTGTATATTGATTCCTTAATGATGAGTTGACTGTGCTTATTTTAATTTCTTAACTGTGGGTCATACAGCCATGTTACTACTGTTGCAGAGGCTGAACAGTCAAGTATTGTTTCCTGCCAGTGGTCTTTTAACTTGTGGTGTTGCCTGTAGATCTCAGATGCCCTTACGGCCTCTGAGATATCCTTTTCGTACTTAAAAAGATATCTGAAGCTCTTCTCAGCTGATGCACTGCTGTTTCTGGGAAAATTTATCCCCCCCTTCCCCCCCCCTTTTTTTTCCTTCTTTATATCCCATTAACTGAACTGTAAGGTGCTAGTTTCTTACTGTATGATTGTACTTATTTTGACCCTTTTTCTGGGTTAATTATCATCCTTTGTGCTTTTGATTACAATCTTGAGGAGTGGCTTTTATTTTACTTTAACCCTCTGAAAGTTAGCTCTCGCAGTCTAAGAACTTGGCCTGGTGTTAAGACTGAGTTGATCTAGTAGTGAGGTGCCAACCTGAAGCAGTGGTTATTCTTCCTGCCTCTTCTGCCTATCTCTGACCACATGTTCTTCCTCCTCCCTCTCCTCCCACGTTGGATCATCAGTCACGTAGCCACAGGATGAGTCGAATGAGATAGACCACTTTTTTGTTCCCCCCAGGTTGGTTTGTTTTATTTCAGAGTTAGTTTGTTAATGCTGACACAAGATGGTGCGACAATGGATGGAGAGGCAATTCTGCCACTGAAGTAGCATAGTCCTAACGTCATGCTGCATCCTGATCTAGTCATTGAGGCTTCCTCAGTTGTTACTGGGGAGAAATAAGGATTTTCCAAGGATTTCCAGTCCATTCAGGAATGAAAGATACCTTTCTCAAGGTTCTTTTTTCTCTCAAGGGAGCCTAGGTGAATGGCGTAAACTTAAACAACTAAATTTAGATCATTATAGTTATATAAGATAAATGCCAACCAACATCTTCACAGTAAACAAAATTTTTATGGTTTCTTTCCAAGGTTTTACTGTGTTGTTTCTAAAAAGTCCTTGTACCTATAGGATTTTTGCAGAAAGTTGATTAGGACCTTGCTTTTCACTTTTTTGTGTTTGGATGCTAACTCTAGTCCTTATTATGCATTTGCAGTTCTTAATCACCCATTGGAGTCATGCTCTGATACTCAGGTTTGTCTTTTAAGCTGAACACTGTTGGTCACTTTTCTTTGTCTCAGTGTTCATATTAATATATCAATCTAGAAAGCACACGCAAATGCAAAATGAATTTCTCATGCCGCTTAATACTTAATTCTTTGTCATAAGATTTAAGTAACTTTGTGATACTTCCTTTTTAAAAGAGAACAAAACATTTTAAACTGACTTCAATAATTACTTTTCTTTCACTGATCAATATTATCAGGAAGAATGAACTTGTTTTATTAGAATTGTTATGCTGAGTTCTATTTCAGTCTTTCCAGGTAATTTCCAGATAGCTAAGTCTTTCTTAGCCGTCTGTACTCCAAGACTTGTTACTAATGTAGAAATATACTGTACGTGAGTTCTGATGTCCTAATATTGCCAGTTTTTCAGACTCGTTTTTGGAAGAGTTGTTGGTATTTAGAAAAGATTTAGTGAATTGAATTAAAGGCATAAACTTAGTCTATATGTTAGAATCAATTATTCTTTACCGTTTTCTCCAGCACACTTTTTGGTACTCATGTGCTGAATTCAAATTTTTTTCCCCAACAAATATAAACTGGTGAAAGTATACTACTGGGAGGAAGGAAAAAAAAAAGGCAAAAAGTTGCTCAACTAGTGACTTGAAAAAACAGCCAAAATATCACAGTGACCTTATTTTGATGACATGACCTATTGCTTAAGCACCTGAGGTTCTGGTCTACTTTTGCAACCTTCATAATTATCAAAAATAGTAAATTAATGGAAATTCTTTACGTTGTTAGTAGGTTTAAAATAAATTTTGTGTCACCCCCTGCTAGTTAACATTCTGTTCTCTATTCTTGCTGTCTAATACTGAACTGTACTGCATTAGTACAAGTTTTGTGGGTTTGGTGGTTTTTGTTTGGGTTTTGTTGTTGTTGTTTGATTTTTTTTTTTTTTTTTTTTTTTTTTTTCCTTGACTGTAGATCAAACCTGCCTGATATTCTCAGGATACATTGTGCTTTCCACTTTAATGGAAAAAGTGTTACTAGATGATCTTAAGACTCCTTGATAATTGATTGTATACTGTCCATCACCCAGTTTGCCCTGAGTCCTTGTAAGTTTTAAGTCCCTCTGACACGTAACATGCTGCTATTTATCTTTCTGATGGCTAGAACTGTAGAAGATAAAGCTGTGTTTTACATAAGATAAATCAAAAACCTAGTGGGGAATTTTTTTTTTCAATAATCACATACAATACCCATATAAATATAAGTAAGAACACTAAAACTGTTTGGGTTTTTTTTCCTTAGTGCTTGCAAAATATGTCTTAGGTATGCAATTCATAGATATTTTTAATAATAAAATTACTTTTGGATTCCACTGTTTTAGAGTTCTTCTAAGTACTTGTATGTAACACTACAACACTGTATCCTTCTATTTCCCTCAATGTAGCAGGGGTCACTTAATGAAAATATTATAATCCCAGTGAAAAAATTCACTGAAAAGCCATTGTAGAAATAAGAACTGCTTGTTTTTCTTGTAAAATATATAAGATTACACTAGTAACTGAAAAGCATGGAACGTTAAGGGCCTTCCTGACTCACTTAATAGTTTGTTCTGTGGAAAAAAAAAATTAAATAAAGGCAAGATAATACTTTAAACTTCAAGTCTTAATTTTATTCTCTAACTTGCAGGATTTTTTTTCCTTAATAAATTATGAAAATGTGTAGCCTAAGTGCTTACCTTGTGACATTTTTCCCCAAAGCCTAGTACTGGCTTTCCCTTTTCCATTCTGCATTTCCATGGTCATGTGACAGGCCTTGTTCCACCATTTATACTACGATTGCCCTTCTTCTTTTGCTTTTTTTTTTATTATATGAAAGAAATAAAGATTGTAGTCTTCCCACCTGTATATGTTATGGCCTTATTCTGATTGCTCTCAAAACAAGCTGGAATTCATATGAACTCTTTGCTTACAGTAATTCACTTAAAAATACTAGTATGAAGTGAAGTCTGTAGTTTAGCGTAGTTTCCAGTTCCTGAATCTTGCACTGTATTTCTGCCTAAAGAGGTAAGAAGGCAAAAATTATTATTAAGGTATGTATAATCCTAGTTCTTGTATAACTTGTTTTGTTCCGTGGAGACTGAAAATGCACTTTGCAGCTTTCCTCAAGTCATTCCTTCAGTAAAGAATGAGTTGAGGAAAGAAAATAGCAAAGGGTCTTGGATTACAGTTAATTCATGCCAGCAGGCATTTGAGAGCTCAGATTTGGTAACGTTGTGTCTTGTACCTCACAGAGCTCTAAGAGCTTCTACAGCTGTTGAATTATATTAAATCAAACTGTAATTCAGGGCTTCCCCTGTTTCAGGTAAGTAAAGAAGTAAACTCCTGTGAGTTTTCTGAAGGTGTTCGAACCTCTCTCCAGCAATGTAAAGAGCATCACTGAAAACCACTAAATGGTAAAGGCTTACAGCTGCCTCTTTAAGCTGGAGAAAACTTTTGCCTATCTGTTTTATCGAGGGTTTGAACTCATTCCAGTGTCTTGATTTACAGCAGGCAAATACTTACATGAAGAATTGGGTGCCATTTCTTTATAGCTCTTTGGCTTGGACAGCCTTGGCATCACACTGTGATCTTTTTGTGTTGTGCGTCAAGCAGGAAGTCTTTCCCATTGAATAGTTAAGTAGGTGCAGTAGATAAATGTGTCTTGGCTGGATCGCTTATCTAGCTTCTGTCCTCATTGACTATACTAAAAACAAGGCTGTTAAAAGATAATTGTACAGCCTACTACCAGTTCTAAGATTGCTGTAGAAAAAATGTCCCTAAATAGTTGCATCAGACAAGAATTTGATGGCTTTAGTTCTTTGACTTGCGTACTGTTAGGAGAATCTGTAGAATAATTTTACAGTTCATAATTACTTATTGACTAAATGTATTAAATGAAGGCAGAGTTTTTTGGACTACCCTTCTTCCTGAGTGGTGGTGCATATTTAATTAATTTTAATCTAAAAAGTTACTAGTGTGGATTTAGTTTCCACAAAAGGCTGTCTTTCTGCTTCATTAAAACACTTCAGATTTAGGCAGTTATTTTGTTGGGATGTGCCTCATTTTCCATCTCACCAATATGTGGTGCTTTCAGTTGCCTCTGTCCTGCCAGGCTGAAAAATTACTTTTCTTAGTCTATCCTAAACTTTTTTTAAATTTTCTTATCAGAGACTTTTTTTACTTACTGGAAATGTTGCCTTAAATGCCATCACATCTTTTGCAGAGCGTTGTCATACATGCCTTTACCCAGAATTAACCTTCAGGTTCTGTCAGGATAATTCTTTATGTACTTTATTTCCCCAGCCTTCTTTTAAGAGGCAGTATTTAGAGACAAGTGTTGTGCAAAGCATTTATCCTGATAAACTACTAGTAAGTATTTTTCTTTAGCAGCTCTGTCCTCTGAGAAACTACATAGTTTTTCAGACTTTAGCTTGGTGTATCCATGTTGGAATACAGACAGATGATCACAGCTTAACTATTCCTCTGAAAGTTACTGGCCCTTAGCTGAAATGTAATAACTGACATTTAAAGGTGGTTAAGGAACTGCATTTTACTTTTTAATAAACTAAAAGCAGTCAAATTTCAGTCGAGAGGAGGTAATTTATACTAAGCGGGCATAAGATAATGGCTTTCAATTTTCTGTCTGTATCATTAGGCATTGCAAAATATGTTTGAGTCTTCTGCTTGAGCATTTCATATTCATCAGACTTTGAAATATCGTTGCAAATTATTGCCAGCTGTACAAATCAGAGTAGGGACACATTCTTCTTGGCATTTGTAGTTATTGAAAAAAGTGGTGACAGTTAAAGCAGGATACTTGGAGCATTACACTGTTCTTCTCCCTCCCCCCACCCCCTTGTTATTAAATATAATTGCATATGATGATGATTCATTATTTGGAGACTGCATATGGGCTTCTTAGGTTGTTTATTTTGAGAGGGACTGTTCCTCACTTAAACACCTTCCTTTAAAGTGACTTGCAATTTTGTTTTGTGGTAGCATAGCTTAACCTGTTTTAAGTATTGTGTTTGATCCTGCTGTCATGTGATGAAAGTTCTTCAGATTCTTGTTCTGAGACTTCTGAAGGATTTTATGTTCTGATTTCTCTGTATTGCGTGTGTTGAGGTTGAACATGTTGCGTATGTAAAAGAAGTTTGATGTGTAAAAATGTCTGGACTATTCCTGCCATCACCATTTCTCTTCTGATTTCCCTGTCTCCTTCACATTTCAGTGTTGTGAGTTTGTCCATATTTAATAGATTAATTCAAAGGATTTTAATTAAAGAGGAAACTGGAGTAATAGGTGTAGTATTCCTGACTGGTTGCTTTCTAGGGGAGAGAGACACGATACTGTTGGCTTGGTATTGCAGAAGAAAAGCTATGACAAACCTAATTTGTAGTGGGGTATGTGTTTATGATTCCCGATCTTACTCCTTCTTATGTATACAGCGCCTGTTGAATAGACACATTGTTTAATGCACTGAAGTTTCTTTGTACAGGGATGGTTAATGTCTGGAATGCTTGGGTTTATTTTCCTTGTTTGACTTGCAAGTGTTATCAGTAATAGTATCTGTAAACAAGAAATCTTCTATAATGTAAGAGCTAAAAAAAAAAAGTTGACTGTGAAGGCAATTTTTTGCAGAAAGGTGATTTGTTTTTTCTTCCTAAATGTTAAAGCACATGAAATTACTCCTTTTGGTTTTGTTTGTTTGAGTTTTTTTGGGGGGTGGGGGGGTGGGTTGTGGTTTGGTTTTGGGTTTGGTTTTTTTTGTTGGTTTTTTTTTTTTTTTTTTTTGAGAAGTGTTTTTCTGCTTCTGTTGGCTTATTTTTGTAGAGTAAATTTTGTAAGGTTTGTAACAATGACAAGGACTCTACTCATGGTTTATTTTCTTCATATTAATAATGTCATTTGCAGGTTTCATGTCCCAAGAGAGACAATTATAGACTACTATTAAATGAGCGCATGTGGATGTCTGAGCTAGACATAATTGTTCATGTTGTCAAAGAATAGCAGCAATTAATCAGATTTTCTCAGAATACCTTTAGAGAGCATAAACAGAAGAGGAAATGTTTTGGTCTTGACATCTTTCCTACAAAATTTGCTTGCCTTCTCAGAACTTGGTTGGTATATCTAGATTTTTCAAAGTTTTAGAGAAGTAGTATTTGCTTCAGCCATATGCAAAGCATTTAATATATTTGCTACGTTAGTTAAGATGCATTTTTTAATAAGTATAAAACTTGACTAATTATTCTAATTTACTGGGGGGGGTGGTAGACTGTCAAAGATTTTGACATTAATTCCATATTCCTTTTAAAAATTAAGTGTGATGTTGAAGAGCTCTTTGCCAAAGCAGAATGCCTGTTTCTCTAATGAGAGCAAGAGTTAGTTAACAAGAAAGCAATAAATATGTGATGGCTATATAGAGGGTTTTTTTCCATGTTTTGTGCATTTATTGTGTATGGCCAACATACCGAACTTCAAAACATCATTGGATCTTCTAACTTGGGACATGCTATCATGCAGGAAGACATCAGGGAATATCTTCATTGCTCAGAAAGATTGTTCCAGATTCTCCTATGCTTATCTAGCACATTTATTGGTGGTCTTTTCTTTTTGTTTTTGTTCTTTCACTACCCTATATTCACTAAGTATTTCCAGTAGTACCTAGTTGGAAATGTTATTTCTGACTTCTTACTGGAAATCTTGGGAGCTTATTTTATGCAGGTTCATTTCAGTAGATAGGAAATACTTTGCTGAAAAGGTTTGTGTAGTTATGTCATAGTATCCTGTTTCCTTTTTTTAATTTGTTCCTTGTGTTGATCTGTTTCCTGATCTGGGCTTTTTTGTTCTTTTTCCACATTGTATTTGCTCATATAGGACTTGTACCGTGGGTCACATGGCATATAGGAGAAAATGAAAACAGTGGTGTTTAGCTGTTGCAGTAATCTTTGTTCCTTTCCTGACAGAGCTCCCTCAGTGTACCTTTTCACTCTAGGACAGTGATGATGAACCTTCTTGAGTGCTAAGGCTGAAAGTAGAATTTTACAAGATATTGGATGCAGACTTGGTGGGGCTTCTCTTCTTGCTTGCTTTCTTTCTTCACCCATGCCAGTCTCGCTTCTCTTCCCTGTGCACATAATCAGCCTCCTTTCGATGTCTGACACCCATTAGGTTACGTCAACAGTCCTCACTGCTGGGCGTTGTGAGGCCCAGCCATTGGAAATTGCATCATAAGTCATAGAATTCCGTCATTGCTGTCCAGGAAGAGGAGAGAAGTTGAGTCGCCAGTGAGAGACTTGAGTCTCCCATGAGTTCCAGGCCCGTTAAAGGTGGGAGCTACTCAACAAAGGTTGATCTCTCGACCTGGAAAAGGACTTCCTTCCATATCAAGGAGAGAAATTATCTTTTTTTTATGGGGCTATTCTGAGTTGCTTCATGGGCAGTTTCACTTTTAAGACTTTCTTAAATTGCTGTGTGCCTGCACCACCTGTAAGCAGTTTGTTTTGTTTTGTTTTATTTTAATTAGGAGTTGGGATATATTTTTTTGTTTAAAATTTTTCTTTATATTTCCTTAAATACCTTTTACTACACTTCACTTTCAAAAATTTTTGTGCAGTTGGTCATTCACAGGTGAAATAACGTAGATGTTTTATTTACTGGATATACACAATGTGTGTTTGACTTTGAGGATTTGTATGCCAAATTTTGTCATGGGTGGGTGTGTGTACACAGCATTCTGTTTCACCTAAAATGTCACCAAAACTCACTGCTTTCCTGTTTAGGTTTTGATAATGGTTTTGTGACCTAACAGCAAAGCATTAGATAATTTCTCACAGTATCACTTAGCATTTCCATTCTGAAATTTTTGTTGGCAGAATTTTCTGATTACATACTAAAATAAGTCCAGCAATACAGCAAATACTTTTTTTTCCCCTGTATGGAAGTGTATGGTTTTGCTTATGAGTGCACTTAGTGCAAAGAAACTGAATGCTGATTTTTTTTTTTTTTTTCAAGTCTATGCAAGTATTCTGTTTCGCTATATGTTTAGGACTGTGTCTGTATTACCAGCGTAAACTAGACCTTTCCAGAGGTCTTCATTCAACTTGATGTTCTGAAAAACTGGATGAATACTTTATTTATTCAAAAAGAAAAACAACAAAATGTTGGGGAGAGGAAAGGGCTGACAGTTAGTTGTATGTGGGAGGAGGGATGGAGAGGGACCCTTAATTTGCTGCTCTTTTCCGAAAACTGGCACAATTACTCCTTATAGTAACATTACTCCTTATGGCACATAACTCCTCATGGTGGTTACTGTTACTGATTTCATGTTGTTAAATTTATGTGTTTTGTTGAAAATGCTGCTACTTCCAGTTTGTGGCCGCCTTCTTGCTGAATTGAGAAAACTCGATCTGTCATCTGGTTGAGTGTTATTTATATAGCAGATCTCACTTCAGTGTATCTACTTGTCTTTTAGAAATTATTGAAAATAAACCTTTAAATATTTATAGTTCGATATTGATACTACTCAATGTGAAGAAGCTTTTACTAATAGAAGGGATGTGGTGTGAATGGCTTAAATATGTATTTCTAAGGAACTTCTGAAATTAATTACTTTTTTCTGTATTGAGAACATAGTAACAACTTGCAGGAGAGTATGTTTGTTTGAAGCACAAACCTCACAGGAAGAGTTGCACGTTTATTTTAATATGTGCCACAGGGAGTGACTGCAAATATGAATAACCTGTGCAATACCCTTAAGGGGAACAGATAAGCTAGCAAAATGTCTGTGGGATAATCATGCCCCAGGCTTACATTATCCTAGTTTTATGGAAATGTAATTGGAATGTAGTCGTTTAGAAAACAAATGAGTGCTTTGTTTTCAGAGTTGAAGAAAAGCAATGAAGTACAAAGAAATGTCTGATTCCAAGTTAACTGTTATGTTGCTTTTAGTGGTCTCAGATTTAAGTATGTAATTCTTTCCTTGTCCATCCATCTATTTTCCATTTCTTCATGTTTTTGTGAAGAATCTAGAAATTTTCTGTCACTTGGTATCTAATGTTTATTGCTTCGCTCAAAATGCAGGATGTTTATTGTTTTAGCGGAATCATTTAAAAATCAGCTGTGTTGGAAGCTTGGCTGTTTTTGTCACAACTTCTAGTTTTCAGCAGAGGAAAAACGAGATAAATCTAATTTAAAATGTTAATAGTATATTTCCATTTTTTCAGGGTTACTGAATCATTTATTATAAATTTAGTATCTTAAATTAATAAGGCTTTAGTTGATAAATTGCTGGCCCTGAAGAATGCTTTGTAGAATTTTACAAAAAACTGGCCAGGAAAATGTAAAATTATTTGACTTCTGATGTTTGGATAGTGAAAGCCAACAGAAAAGACTTATTAATTTACTTCTGATGCTAAAGAAGAAACTGGTTGGGGAAGGATCATCTTGTAATTTTCATTTTGAAAATGAAAAAGCAATAGATGTTATGGTGTAGCTCCATACCAGCTAGTTTTACGTACCATAGTTACATTTACTTGTGGCTGGTGTGTGTTCAGTGGAGACACAGACATACCATTATAAGGATCAGTTCCTTTTTCTAAGTGTAACTAAGGGAAACAAATGGTTTGTATATGTTTTGGTGGTTTTGTTGGGTTTTTTAAATGATATTACAGCAAGTTTATTTTAATAAATTGTCAGTAGCTTTTGAATTTGACTACTCCTGAATTAGGGAAACCATTAACTGAGTTTCTCTGTTGCGTAAAAGGCTTTGTACTGAGCTTTAAAGTGGAATGCAGTGTTTTATTTATATAATACATCAAAATCTCATACAATTTGAGAAACACTAGAAGAGAGAAGGATGGCACTAGTATAGTAGGTTAAAATGTTATATAAATGGGTAGGAATTATTCTGGCTGCATATAGAATGGCAACAAACGATAATTGTATAGTTACAGTTCAAAGTCTCAGGAGTTTTTAGTAAATCATACAATACCATACAGCAAGTCAATTGCTATTTCTGTCACCACTGTCTTATATTGTACAGTATAATATAATATTTTACTGTAGTGAAGCTAAAGCTAAAAGTTTCAGCAAAGCTATTGATGGCTTTGATGTAAAAGTCAAATCAGAATTACATATGGAGAACTATACATGTAGTATATACATATTTATACACATGTATGTCATCTGCACTAATTATCTAATGCTTGTAATGTTCCATATGTAGCTAGATGCTTATGGGGTTGTGACTTTCAAGTAGGAGAAGAACATGTATACTCTACAAATCCTTTAGAGTTGTTTATCCTGTTTATCCTTTACAGGCAGAAAATAGTGCCAATGTATCGATGTAGTCGGTAAGAAATATCTTTGAAGTCCTATGTAGTCCCTACTGCCGATGGATTTGAGCTTCTTATTGGAAGCGGCCAAAGTCAAATTTCCTCAGGCATGTACTATTAGAAAAAAATTAAAATTAGATTGAAATAAAAGTTCTTCATAAAATTTACTTTAAAATGAAAATCTTTTCTTTTTGATCAGACCTTACAGATGCTTACCAATTCAGGATAAAAGTATTGCTTTTAAAAAAAATTCATTTAGACAATAAGGCCAAACGTTTCCAATGTATGTGATCCTTTCATTTTCTTCCTGTTTTGTTGTTTGTTGATGTTGGTTTAGAACAATGCAACTGTTTCCATACATTACAGTAGATCCTGGTTAGTCTATTGATTAAATATCCTGTAGTTCACCAACTTGATCATTGTATCCAGAAGCAAACACTAAAACAGTACTTTCTCAATGTGAGAGAGAAAAATTTGAAAAAGCATGTGTAAACATTTTCTTTCTATTTGGGGATTTTTGTTTTGCATTTATTTGAATAATTTAAAGATTTATTCTTGGTGTTCTATAGGTTTTCTATATGCTTTTCTAAGAATAGTCTAAATATCAAAAATTTTCTCATCCAAACTGGAAGATAAAGTGCTTATTTTAGCTCTTTCTTTGTCACCTCAGTAAAATATATCTGGATACCTAGAAATATGTATATGGAGAAAGACAGAGATAGAGACAATGGGAAAGGATGAAAGAAAGAATGTAGCTTGAATGTCATTGTTCTGGTTTTGTGAGTTAGAAAATGCATGATTTTTTTCCCTTTCATTCATTATTCAAGAATGAGGAAATACCTGATTCTTTATTTTTGAATTGTCTTTGCCTTCCTCTCACTTTATTTTCACAAGTGCCATGTAAAGTTACCAGTTCTATTCGAAGTTAATGGGTTTGGTCTTTAGGATAGTTTAAAGTTAATTAGAAATCTGGACAATATTTTAAGTTCTAATTTTGCTTACAATCCATGCAATTACTTTAAATTTAAAAAACTATCATGCTGTTTAAGTTTTAAAAAATCGGAGGAGGTCATGTTTACTAAGAGAAGTAAAACCATAAAACGTAGAACCAATGAACTCTATACTATAAAAATGTTTCTGCATTAGAAGGATATGGATGATAGTGGGGGTTAACTTAAAAATGAAAAAGTCCTGCATAGGTTTTGTTTTAACTCTCTGTGTTTAAATAGTAACTTAGGGACCGCTCTCTGACATGCACGCACACAGACATGCACACACTCTGATAAGAAGCTGTAAGTTTCACTTCAGCTCATAAGTCATTATCCTCCTCAGATATAACTTTTAATTGTTCTTAATTAATTGCTTCTAATGTCAAAATCTGTTTCACACACCCGTAACATTTGAATGAGGGCAATCTAATAGCACATTCCGTAAGATTATTTTAATGGGAAAAGAATTTGAGTGACTTAGGAGTATGATTTCATGGACTGAGCGGATGACCGGCTGTCAGCTCTGAGAGAAGGAAGCAGTTCTTCCTCCCTAATCCTGACCATCCTGCCTTTTGAACCTGCATTAGTTAAAGCTTGCAGCTCTACATCTGAACAAGACAGGGAAAGGAAAAGTGGAAAGAAGAGTGATGGAAAAAGGTGCAGGTGAAGAGAAAGGAAAACAGTTTCAGCAGTAGCAAGACATTACATTTATGGAACTGTCTATGGCACTACAGCCTACATGTCAGAATTAAGTTGTAAATTTACGACTGTCACATAGTTGATTCCTTTGTTTAGTTACAAAAGACTTAATTGTAGCGGGCTAATACACTTCAAAAGGTCCAGGCAAGAGTTAAGTAACAATAATAATAGTGTATCTTATACTTAAGATTCTAAATGGTATATTAAAAGGTTAATTTTAAAAAAAGCTTTATCATGATTACATTATAAATTTTTTTTTAAAAGTAACATTTTTGATTGATATCTTCACAATTAGTAATGTGTACTTTTAGTCATCAGTGATACATTACTGCAGTGCCTTACATGATATGTGTGAGCATATTTACAGTTTTTCTATAAATGTAATGCTACCCTGACTCCTTTAAAGGCACATTAATAGGGCTAAGAGTTTATATTAATTATCTGACAGCAGTGAGGGGTCAGCTCTGTGCAGGTCTAGCAGTATAACCTTGGATCCCACTTGTCCTTCTCACTCATAATTTAACTCAGAAATTTCTATGGCTGTAGGCCCAGTCTAATATAGATGTGTTGTGTACTGTGAAAAGAAAAAAAATTGTGAGCATCTGCGGGCTCACAAAGATTAGTCTGAGAAGATTACTCTGTGAAAGGAACTGGTATTTTAAGTAACAAGCATAACTTGCAAAGAAAATTGATCAAGAGCAAATATGTTGAATTATTCTGTAATAGACACTTGAAAAATGCTCTTTTCACAAAGTCAGTACTTGGTTAAGATCCTTGAAAAATCTACATTAGCAGTAGTTTCTCTTTTACTTGGAATTTTCACACCTCATTTGATAGTAATTTTTGAAATTATGCCCTAAAGCCACTCTAAGATCGTATAACTTAAAACTTGTGCTTTTATTAAATGACAAAAACTATTTTTTTCACAAAATCCTGTTTTCATTTGTAGTTGTTATGGAGTTCTAAGAATCCATTTAAGTATTCAGATAAAGTAAAAGTTTAAGGGAATACTGTAGACACTTTAGCCAATGCTTTTTCCCTTACAAACACAGGGTGTGTAATATATTGCAACTTAATATTTAAGTTTAGCTTTTTCTAGGAAACTTGTGAATTTTTCAGTATGGCCGAATTGTGGTTCGGTTTTCTGTTTGGTTTCTTTTTTTGATACATCTGGAAAATCTTACAGGCTATTTTCAATTGATACAAGCACAGGTAAGTAGAAAATGCAAAAATCAAAGATTAAAGTACTCGGGGAGATCAACACTGGATGATTAGGCAAAAGAAGCAAGTTTTGAGAAAGCAATTTAACCAGCAAAACAAGAGATCACTTGGTGTGTTAACAGCAGGAGACAGTTGTTGCCAGCATAGTGGGCAATGGAAAGAGGCATTAAATCTGGACTGGGAAATGGGAGTTGAAATACACATGAAAGAAAAATTCATTTTGCGAGGAAGCCAACACTCTTTCTTTGTACCGAGTCCAGCAAGTTTTCCATGCATTGAGTATGTGGGCGAAGTTAAAACTACAGCTTAAACTGAAGCAGTGGTTTGACATTACAGAAATGGAAAAATGTCTTCTGCTTGCTTTGCCTTCTGTCTCTTCTTTGTCCCATGCGTCCTGGCCCCACACTGCTCCTTCATGCCTCCTTGCAGAGGCGCTCATGCTCATCCCTTAATAGCCCCCAGACAGCTATAACTGAAAAGCCTTCGCAGAAGGGCCCAGTGAATAGAGCTAAACTTTCTGTTCATAAGCAGGAATAGACTGGTAACGAGTTTGTAGGTGGCAAACTGTTGGAGCTGCTCAGCTCTGAATTGCAGCTGCATCCTAAATACGTGAGCAGAACGTTCAGCAAAGCTTTTGTGTAATGCCTAAATTCTGTCCTGCTCTTTACTGTCATCCACCTATGTGTTGTTCTCAGAAGTTATACAGTAAGTATTCACTTCAAGGACTGTATTCAAAAAAAAAAGTTTCTAAGCAGTTCTTTTGAATGCACTGAAAGAAGTCTTGCAATTGAAATTCAGTGAGAAAGCTTTTAATGAAATACAAATTTACTCTGCTCTAATATTGTTAATTTTAAGAGTAAATTGGTTGTTATAGTGTTTTAAATGCTGGATTTATAACTTTATTCTGCAGTTACAAAATCCGTTGAATTTTTTATGTAAAAGCATGCTGGTAGTCACTTGGCTGGACTGAAGTTACTTGCTGATTCACTAAGCTCAGCTGGTAAAGTATGGTGGTGGTACAAGCTCTTCAGAATATATGAGTTCAAAATAAAAGCACTAGTGTGCATATATTCCCATTTTACACTTGTTTAGTTCTTGTCTGTCTTAGGAGATGGAACAAAAATATCAAAAGTAACAGCAGATTTTTATGGCAAAATTGAAAGTTGAAATTCCCAATGACTTATGCTTCCCTCTTTGCCATTCTTTTTTGAAATACCAAAAGAATGCTGACATTCTCCAACATCTCTTTCCTGTCATTCTAACCTGTTACTGCAGTAATTTCTTTGTGCATTTCATTGTTTGCATTGTAAACCTTTCCTTGGTTTTTCCTATGGATCTGTCAGTTTTTGCTATCTTTTGCAGTTGTGCTTAGTGGTATCATTTAATCTCAGGGTACATAGCCCTAGGTAGGCATTGTGCAAGTACTAGAAAACTCAGTCCTGAATCCTGGAATGTTAGATAAATAATGAATAATAAGCTGAAGGATGGAGATAATAAAACATATAAGTTTTTTGAGTAGTGTACTAATATGAAACCTCTGTTGGTAATAGAAGGAGAATGAAAATGCTCTAAGAGATTTGTAGCCACCTTTGCTTATAAAATGTAATCTAGATCTTACATGGATAGGGAAGCTGGAAATGGAATAATTTAGAATGAGTCACAAGCAACTGACAAATTGAAAGCAAGCAGCAAGAAGGATTGGGAAAATAGAGTTGGTGGCAAGATGCGTGACCTAATTGACTGCAGAGTTATAAGGGAAGAAATGTAGACAGCTGAAGTTTTTAGACTGAAGAACAGAAACATTGAAATGTCATGAAACTCCATGAAAAACATTGGAGATACTAAGTTTTGCCTACAAAGGGTGGATGCTGTTCTGGAAGAGGGATGGCAGTTTTGAGCATGGGGTGGAGAGATTGTAAAGTAAATTGAGATAAAGATGAACCCAGAAAAAAATCCTTAAGATGGAAATAAAATGGCAATAGAAAAAGGATGAAAGATCAGCAGTGGTGGATTGAGGGTCAGTGATCAAGAAATGGTAGAAGAAATGCAATTACTTGCAAAACAAGAAACAATGTTTAATAAAGATACGGCTTGGCAAATTGTGATTTTGGAGAATGTTAGATCCAATTAGGATCACGTGTGAATAAGTAAGACCCAAGAAACAAATGATAATGTGTCATCTGACATGAAGATGGTAGACTTCAGCAAGACAATCAGCAACTGTGGGGAGCCACTGTGCATAGAGAAGAATGAGGGAACAGTTGAAGGGCGTTCTGTTGCTCATTCATTCTTATTATCATTTGCTGCATTGCGTGCTTTCGTATCATTCAGAGCTTCAAGAAAATGAATGTGATTCCACTTTTGCCTGTTGTACTAAAAGTACTTGCATTGGAATGTATGCATCTGAAGCTTTTCATTCTGTGTGTAAAGGCAACTACACCAAAACAGAAATGTGTAAGACAAATTCTAGTTTTAATTTGATTTTACTGAATTCAAAGGATCAACAACATTAACTTTGAGATTTGATGAAGATTTGTTGCTCTAGAAATTCCCTCTGATATACTTATCCTCAGAAAAAGGTTGGCGATTGCAGGTGAGACATGATGCACTGAACTATTTAATTTCTGTTCTTTTTGAGCAAAGACTACCAAGGTTACAAAGAAAAGATTCACGTCTAATTCGCTACAGTCTCTTGAAACATCAATATGCACTGCTAAATTTTCAGTGATGCATATAGAATCATAGAATCATTTAGGTTGGAAAAGACCTTCAAGATCATCGAGTCCAACCATTAACTGCCATTTAGTTTTCCAGTTTCAAAGAAATCCAAATAGCGAGCATGTGAAAGTTCACCAATTTATTCTTGAAGAGTGAGCTCTTATGTTAGACTGAAGCTTTGGCAAAGAATTTTAAGAAAACTTGCAATTGCATCTTTCTTTACTCTTTTGGCAAATAATATGGAACTATTTTCAGCTATTCAGGTTTCTTGGAGTATACTGAAAGAGCTAAAGGTATTTAGACCACTTCAGGCATCTAGCTTACCTTTTAATGTTTTGATGCTAGTAGAGCTTGCATTGTCAGTGATGGGAGATTACTTCATATACGAAGTTGAGGGTTTGTACTAGGGCTCACAGTATTGCAGACTGTGTGGATTTTTTGGTTAGACATCTGCTTTTGTGTTTTTTTTTTTCTTTCAGATAATTGGTGTCTCTGAACCTCTTTATATGAGGGAATCAATAGTGCTGCAAGCAGTAAAAGAGATACACTGAGAAAAATAAGTTTTATGGCCGAATTCCATGGTTCTCAGACTTTGGCTACAGTGAAACTAAAAGATGTAAATCAATTATGCTGTATTCAGTTGTGTTGAAAATCTGTTTTCTTCTACAGTTATTGCAGATTCTCTGTAGTAGGTCTTAATCTGTTGTTCTGGAAATATAGCTATGACCACAGACCTGCCCTGTAAATAGGAGACCTTACCATGAGGAATGTGGTTGTCTCTAACTGCCATTTTAAAAATGCATGTTTATTGATATTCAAGCTGATTCAGAAAGAAACATTTCTTGAGTGAGATCTGACTTTTCACAACAGAAAGAAACTTAGGCTGTAGATTTTCCTTTCTGTCTCTTAGAGTGAAATATTTTACTGCTGTGACTTGCTTACTCTGTTATATGCATGCTGCACTCTAAGACAGTTCCTGGGTGTTAGAATTGTTGACGAACTTTTAATGAATCATTCAGTGTTCTTGGTTTGTGTTCCTGTATGTTCCTATGTTGTGAATGAAAGGGAAGTTAGAGTTACATACTCAGTACTTTTTCCCAAAAGTGGATTTCTTACACCATATTCCCTCTAGACCTGGTGTCTGCTACAGTGTAGTGTTAAGATATTAAAGAAATGAAATTGTTACTGTTTCCCTGAGACACCATTTGACAATCATACTCATGTTCAGAAACTTTTTTTTCAGCCTATAATTTTTTCTTCTGTTTCTCTTTGTTATCAATTCTAATACTCTTAAAATCCTTCTCTATCTTTAATGTATATCACCTTCAAATATTCCATCAGATGAATGTTTTTCCTTTCAGTATTTCTTGACCAAAGTAATTATGTAGCTATTTTAATCTTCCTTTGTAAATCATTCTCCAGTCTCCTGATTATTTTTGTTGTTTTTTTTTTTTCTCTGAATTCCATGTAATTTGTCAATATCTTTCTGATATTGAGATGCCTAGGAGTGAATGGAATATTGCAAATATGTAATTACCTCTCCTCTCGTTATTCAGAGTTTATATTTATTATTGCTGCACATAGCAAATCCATATCTAAATTGCTGTCCACTATACTTGTAGGCTTTTTTCAGTATTACTGGATCACAGATTTGTATCTACTGTTTCAGATGTGTTTCTAGCATGCATATTGCCAGATGCTGTTCCTTGTTTTTCCATTTCCTGATTCTTTTATTTCATTCCACACACATTTCTAAACTCCCAAAAGCTGATATTACTTTTGCTCTGGCAGGTTATCAAGGTTATCTTGCTTCTTGAGTTGTTGCTTGTTTGACTCTTGGAAAATAATTTTGCTTATATATATATATATATATATATATGCTTTTTTTTCTGCAAATATGTAATAACTTCTGCTGCCCTGGGGATTGAGATTTGAGATTCTCCATCTTGTTTCTGTTAGCTTTCCTAGGTTTGAAAAACCCACTCTCATTATCTCACTTACTTTATTAAGTGGTCATCAGCACAGAAGCAGCAGTTGCTATGTGTGCATGAATTCATTCATACATGTCTATGTGTGTGTATGCGTTGTGTGTGTGTATGTATGCCTATACCTACTCAATGTATAATGCATTTCCCTACTCTTCCATTTAAAACAATGCTATTTACCTGCAGGAGGAGGAGGAAGAAACATATGAGCAAACTCTAGAATTCCGCAGAGGAGGTGATGGTCAGCCAAGACGGTCCACACGACCTACTCAACAATTTTATCAACCCCCAAGAGCTAGAAACTGATTAATAAGAAATAAAAGGTAAATATATGATACTGACATTTTGTTTATGGGCTTAGATTTCAAGAAAAGTAGATCTTGAGCATTGTGTACTTCAGTGTTCTTCAGTCTTTGTGAAGTTCACGAGAGAACTTTCTACAACTTTGCCAGTAGTTGGTTGTATAAGAACCATCAGCATTGGGTTGCAGATGATGAATATTTTGAACAAATAAATTATTGTAATCACCATTTTACAAGCAAATAGACAACTTAATTCTTAGAAAAACCTTGTTTCTCATGTTAAAAAAAAAAAAACCAAAAAAACCCAAAACACAAAACCCAAAACTATTAAGCACCAGCACATGTATGACCTACTTTGTTTAATAGTGGTAACCTGTTTATAAAGAGCAAGCACAGAGCAGTGATTGCTATACCTACAAAGAACTATTGATACTAAATCAGTGTCTTATTTAAGTGAAAGTTTTATGGTTGTGTCTTTTTAGTTTAGAAACCACTTGTTGCGATCACCTACGTGGAAGAGATGTTGGGCATATTGCTTCTAAATTTTGAGGGGGGATGTTGCTATATTTATGATAGAAGTGGAATCTCTCTTCCCTGCCCTTTGTGGCTGTATGAAGAGACTTAATATACCTGTGGGAAGAGGGGAGGCAATAAAAACACTTTGGCAAATAGCTTTTTAACTTTGCTTTATGTAAGGACTCACGTCATCTGTGCAAGCTTTTACTTGATACTTTTTCACTGAGAGTAGCAGCAAGTTTCTCTCATTCACATAAATTGGACCAGCTGCTTCTCTGAAACAGGTGGCTGTAGTCCCTGCTGAACTCAGTACTGTCTGTCTCTGTCCAAGGTCCCATATTCTGCTTTTTATGAGCCATTTATGTGAATAAATATTCTTTCTATTGTTTTGCTTAGCTTGGAAAGGAGAATTTGCAACACTAAAATCTAAAATCTGTGAGCTCGCCATTGAATGGGGAGGTACAAGGCCTAAGAATATTTACCATGCTCTGAATCTTGAGGATATACTTGCACCTATACTTTATTAATTAGCAGAAATTAAGGGATTATATATCATCCTCAGAAAATACATCTGATATGTACGTTCAGAAATCTAAAAAGGCCAGCCAGATAAAACAGTTAGAATTCTTTTACTAAACAAATCCAGTATGCTGTACTGCTTTCATTTTAGTTGTGGACCTTCTAAATCCTTGATTTTCAAAACTGATTAAAAGCCTATCCTGAATAAAAGCTTTGTAAAGTCGCATGCTATTTGGTGTACATCTACAATGTGTCTTTATCTTGAATCTGATTTTTTTTTTTCTCCTACTAGCCAGTTTATTTTTACCATGCTCTTTTTAGTTCCTTTCCTTGCTCCAGACCTCCATGTTCATTTGGCTTAATAGGTGCTGCTGATCTCTGCAGCTTTTGATGTTTCTGACATGCAATAACATATGATTTTACTTTTTTGATCATATGCTAAAATAGCTTTTTCATTTGGGGGACTGCTGGCGATATAAGAGCGAAATTTATTCCTGACTCTTGCCAAGGTGATAATTATTCTATTTTTGCCCATATAATTCAATTTTCTATTTTAAGTAAGTGTATCAGTCACTATCAATAAACATGTCGTGAGGTAATTTATGCAGAAATAATTGTGACATGTGCACTGAGCTGAGTTCTAAACCAGCTCACTTGGCTCAGAAGAGCGTCAGTGTGATCAGCTGAATGAGGTGTGCTCAGTGTAGACAGCACTCAAAACCAGGGCGGTTTTTTTGTGTCTGTAGGTAATATTTTTGGTATTTCTCTGATTTTACAGTATATAATTCTGGAAAACCGTATTTGGCTTTGGTCAGCTGGGAGCGGGTGGAGAACAGACATCCAGAGAGAGTGATAGTGACTCCTGTATCTCAAGAAGATCGAATAATTGTTGGCAAGTGAGGAACAACCTTTCTAAGCTACAAGTGGTTGTTCCTTGCATATTTTCTTATACCGTGCTTTGAAGATTCTAACAGGATCCTGATTTAAATGGACAGCAGACTCAGTATCAAAACCTACATACCATAAAAAATAAATAGTTACAGCCCTTCCCCTGCCCCAGTTCAAATACTATTGTTTTCTGTCAGACATCTCTAAATAAAGGGGCTAGATTCAGGTGGTAAATAGCGTCAGTTAAATAAACCTTAAACCATTTGTCAAGAAGTAGCAATGGACTCCTCTCATCCAGGAAAAAAAAAAATCAAGATAGATTTTGGAAAATATGTCATGAAGCTGAATATAATTTTTCAGCAACTACTTTGCTTTAAAAAGTACATCGTTTATTGGCAATACTTCCAGATATATCCTTCTTTTTCTTCATCACAATGTAAAACTCTGTTCCTTAATTGATGAAATGAGGTATTTCTTGTGTCCTCTTTTGGCCCAGGACTGTTCACTTCAACATCTGCTCAAGTTAGTGCCAATTTGTCATCCAAAACTGAACTTCTTAACCCTGTGCAGTATACAATCAGTGGCAGCTTAATCCTGGTAAACTTTGGCTACTTTTGTAAGTCTAACACTTTATCTTCTACAATACAAATAGCAAATATTGAAGGAGTTACACATAGCTTAAGTAGTCATCACTGTAAACAGCAATTCATTATGAGAAACTACAACTTACTGCTTGGCAGGAAGATTCATTCCCTCTGGATCAAAACATTCAATGCCATCATCTTTGGCTGCCATAACTTAATTGTCTTGAACTTTAATTAAGTGGAAATTCTCTAAATGGCTCAAACGTAGTCAATTAGAATATTTGTGTATTTTATATTAAAATGATTTGCTAAATCTAGCTATTTTAATTAGCTGCTTTATCAGATTTAGGTTTGTATTTGGAAAATTTCCAGTATTAAGCTCAACTACATTTCAACATAAAATAATGTAACAGCTATTCGATGTTAACACCAAAAAGAAGTTGTCAAGATATGAAATTGGTCTTAGATTCTTGAAATGTTAGGATCGCTCAGGTAGAAAAAGAAAATAGAGAGGCAAGAGATGCCTTCTATATAGAGGTTGGGTGGTGCTACTTAAGCATAGTTAGCTCCTGTGTTATTTCCAGTCAAAACAATCCTTTATTTTATCTAGAATTCCTAATATGGATTTTTTTCATCTGCCACTGTGTTCTAGTGAATATTTGGTAGGCTGAACTTCTTGTTCCTTTCTCTTCAAGAGTGTGGCATTTTCAGTCATCTCTGAATAATGTCAAAAAGTGGAAATTCTTCATCAGTTTAAGAACACTCGATTGCTGATCTTTTTGAGGATAAAAATATTGTAGTGCTGTATCAAGAAGCTTTTTCTGTGTGGTACAGTCAAGCTTTTGCCTGTTAGATTTGCTTTCTGAAGCTTGTGTAGAGTCCAGCGTAGCTGCCCTCATTTGCCTCATTTGATAGGTAAAGTCATGTGAGGAGGTGTTTATTGTGATGCTGTGGTGGACATATTTATCAGGTATGGCTTATAGCTCCCCATAGTACATCTCATGCTACCATATATCTTATACTTAGGTTGCATTTTGAAATGCATTGCACTTGACCTAATGAGGTACTGATTGAAGACAGTGGAACTGGAGAGAAACCAGTAATGAAAATCTATTAAGCTTTTCTAAAAATAAGTGGTAGATATAATCAGTTCTTCTCTGATTTTAAATGTAGGCAGAAAATCAAAGGTAGTCCTTTTCTAAATTGCTTCCAGCTTAGCCAGACTTGTACAACAGTGTAGCTTTAATGCCTTGATATGTAAAAGTTCAGGAATATTGAATGTCAGTTCCTAGAAGTGGATTTCTATACCTTTTTTCCTCATTTTTATTCCTTATAGCTTCTGAGAGCATGGAATATTGTTGTTTTGTCAAGTTTTTGATAACCTGTTAGATAAAGACATGATTTATTAGGGAAAGTTTCAAGGGATCCAGTGAGACATAATTTTACCACAACTTTCCACTGAAAGATGCTTTACTTTTTCACAAGATCATTGATTAATGACACCTTTACTCCGTGAGAGGGAGTACCTGTGTATTATGTAAAGTAACTTAATTTTTTTATTTCTGAAAGATGGAGAGCCCTTGTTGATGATGATTTTATATTATAAATTAGTAATTTTGGTAGAATTTTAATATTGTAGTATTTAATATTTAAAATGCCAAGGTGCCTTGTTTTCAAAGGCAACTTAGACAATTCTAAAAGTAAAGTTTGCTGGCCGTATTTGTATTGAGTATGATGGGGATGTATCAAAGATGAAACATTAGGTCCATACAGTAGACGTATTACCTCAGACCCAAAAGCTCTTAGACATACCGGTATAAGGTTACATCACTTGACAGGAAGGACTTATTAGCACTGGTACGACAATGCAGCAATGAAGCTATACTGCTTTCGAGATTAGTTTTCAGCATACTCATTTAGGTGTTGAAGTTGCCCTTGTGAATGTGGAACTAGTATTGAAAATTATCAGCTCGTAATCTATGTCTACAGTGTAATGTGGTTTTCAGTGTGAGGAGGCTTAAGTTTTTAAAATCCTGAGTTGTGTTTTAAAACTGGAATTTGGATCCATGGGTTTGTTTAGCATGCAGAAGAGAAGGCTCTGGAGGGACCTTATTGTGGCCTTTCAATACTTAAAGGGGCCTTATAGGAAAGGTGGGGACAGACTTTTTAGTAGGGCCTGTAGTGACAGGGCAAGGGGTAGTGGTTTTAAACTAAAAGAGGGTAGATTCAGACGTGGTATAAAGAAGAAATCTTTTATGATGAGGGTGGTGAAACACTGGAACAGGTTGCCCAGAGAGGTGGTAGATGCCCCATCCCTGGAAACATTCAAGGTCAGGTTGGACGGGGCTCTGAGCAACCTGATCTAGTTGAAGATGTCCCTGCTCATTGCAGGCGGATGGGATCAGATGACCTTTAAAGGTCTCTTCCAACCCAAACCGTTCTATGATTCTATCCTTCTGAAGAGCTTCTTGCCACACTGTTCTGCGCTTTGGGTATTAAGAACAATTGCCGCAGACTTGCAGAAAGTTTTGACTTGGTGTTTATTATGAAGACAGAGCAATAAAGTAGTCACGTTGAAGTGAAGCAACAGAAGTATGGGGTAGTCGGTACCTCACTGTGGTTAGAGGTGACCTGGAAATGATTGGTTATTAATATCTAGCAGCATGAGGTAGAGAACACTAACTCAGAATTTTATCAGACCACTGCACTGAGAGCCCTTGAACCCACTCCAGGTTGTTTAGGGTATGAGTCAAATACTGGCTTTAACAGGTCTGTAAAATAAGATATTCCTCCTAGACAATCAAGATATAAGAATTAGAATTTAACAATAATAAAAATACATCCTGAGATTACACTGCCTGTATAGAATGTCATGATAGTATGAAAAAGAAGGGGAACAGGTAATCAGAAATGAGTGTTTTGAAGGATCATAGCTTTTGGAGGAGCTTGAAAGAACCTAAGAGTGTGAACCTATGAGTGCTGGGTCATTATCTGTTTCTTTGATCTTCCTTTATTCCATGACAGAATTAATCTACACCTTGTCACACTTGCTATAAAATCGGTATTGAAGTCCTTACCAATGGAGAAACTGCGTTTTTGTGAGAAGTTATTGCCAGAAAGCGTTCTTTCCTTGTATTATACCAGTCATATTTATTGCATTGAAGTGCAAGCTTCTGATTTATTCTTTTAAAGGCTTACATCTGTAAGTACTGAAAAGCAGATATCCACTTTTTTTGGAGGAAGAAAATAAAATAACAGTAAAGAGTATGTTGCACAAAGAGCAGAGAGTTTTTGTGCTTATCTATTGTATTTTTTTTTTTTTTTTTTTTTTCATTTAGAAACCTCGGGGTGGGGGGAAATTCACTGGCAGCTCCAACTTGCTGAAGACTTCTAGAAGAAATTCTGGCTTTTTCCAAGCAACAGGATGGAACAAAGAAAGCTCGTGTGAGCAGAAGGAATTTGGACCTGAAACCACAAGACTTTTTTAAAGTTCTTAGTTATATGAAGCTGAATAATTTTTACATATGGAAGAGGCAAATTGTCATTGCTGCCATCAATAAAACCACAGTGCACTATTCTATTCTTTGCCTTGTATTCTTTTTACTGAGCCTTCATTGTTAGTTAACTTAATACTAATGTATCATGATTTTTATTAATTTTGCATTGATTTTGGTTCTAATATTGTTTCTAGTAAAAGTAAAACATATTTTCTCAAAAGCACACAGGATTGGGCCTTTAATTTAGTTTTTAGGCTAGCATTAGTGAAACGTTCAAAATTTTCAGCTAATTATTGTACAGTGAAATTCTGAATAGGTTTTGACTGTGTTTTCTGTGTTTATTTTCCAAAGTTGCTGAAGGCCAAATTACAGATTTGCCTATTATGTTTTTCATGATCTGTGACTAAAAGGTCGAAGGGGAGAAAAAAAAATAAATCATCAGTTTCAATAGTAATTTTCTAAATAATTTTACGTAAATATTTTCTTTTTAGGAATATTTATATTACAGAAATAGAAACATTTATAGAAGGTACAGGAAAGTAGTTTAATCAAAAAGTACTGGAAGATGCATATGAGTATTTTAAACGTAATTATGTGTATACATGCACGCAGGTGCAACCTGTTGAATAGTGTGTTCTAACTTTCTTGTAGCTTTAAACTCTGCTTTTATTGCTTCATATTAGAATTTTTTCAATCATTGATGCTTTAAAGAATCTTATGTCAGACTACTTTTCATTCTAAGCTGTATCTTTGAATCTTATGTGATTATGACAAACAGTTGAAATTTCACTATTTCTTTAGCTGAGAAGCACTCAAGATCTATGTACCATGCAAATCCCTTCTAAGCTTTATTCTGATCATTTAATTAAGATTGAAATAGCACATGTGTTTTGAGGTAGGTTTGTAAAGACAGAATTTTACCTGAGATATGTATTGATGGTATAAGAAATTCTACTGACTTTCTCTCTGAGTGCTCATACAAAACTCTGTTTGGATAGAACCTGGTTTATTTGGATGAAAAGAAGTTTTATATTGATGATGTAATTGAATGTATTTGCAGTACGTAATGTAGATTACTGTCCAAATGAAGGGAAATCTTACCAATCACATAAATATTTGCAGAATAGTAAGGAACCAAATGGTTAGCTGCCTTAATGGATCCTAAGCAGCTTCTGGAGAACTATAATGCAACTCACTAATAATTCTAAAGAAATTTGGAAGCTTAAAACATGACCTGTACAATGTTGAAGTTCTTTACTATCAGCTGACACACACCAAATTTTATGAAGTTTGTTAGATTTAAGTTAGAAACCACTTTCCAAATACTATGAATCATCCTGGTCAGTTCTGCTAAATTGTACCAGCAAATAAATAAATTGTAGATCTAATACATTGGATGTTGGATGCTTTACTTCCAGAATTATCGCTAAGACCACTGATAGCAGCTATTCAGCTTCAGAAATTGATGCAGCCACTGCATCGTTTTAAAAAGCAGTTTTTTCTTTACAAACAGACCGTGCATTAAATGAGCCCTACAATCAGTGTACCAAAGCAATTTCTGAAATTAAAATAACTTTTATGTTCTTTTGAGCTTTCATTTTTGCTGTGAACTAAATCATAAAATTCAGGAAACTGCAGTCTGATTTAGTGAACTGTAAAAAAAATAAAGCCTACTGAGGAAAATTTGAAGTCTGTAGAAATACGATGCAGCATTCTTCTGTAGTGGTTGTGGCATTCTCAAATTACCACATGTATGTGCAGCTGTTTGTAGGCAAATGAAATACATTTGAGGGTGTTGGTTTTGTTTGTAAGACAGTAAAGACTACGTCCTGGTCTTTTCACTGGTGCTGAGGAACTGGAAAGTCAGAGTAAGCAAACAGCTGGAGAGTCTCCTTGAAAAGACATGTTGTCTTTGTGTGTTTTATGATTCTTTGTGTTTTGGTTTCAACTGAAGTAACTTCTTTTGAAAGCTCTGCCTGTTTAGGATCTGAAGATGAGTAGATAAAAACTATTTGCATTAACCTATTCTGAAAAGCAAGAATTCATATATTCACGCTCATCGATTCCTATATTTGGAAACAACATGATGATAAACTAGGTATGTATGTAAGTTATTTTCTTGATTTGCATAATCCATTGAAACCGCAAATACAATAATTTGCCAGTCATAATGTAGTAAAGTTTACATACACAAGACCAACGTTAATTTATGTAGCTTTTATGTTCAGAAAAAGTTGTCATGACTAGGAAGGTCTTCAAAACTGACATAAAAGTTAACTTCTGATTTGTCAAAAGCAACAGCAAAAGCAAGCTCCTGAACTTTGTGGGGCAACATACCTGTAGTTAAACAAAAAAGGCTGATAAGGAGCACTGGATCCTGATCATCCGCACTATTTATTTACTAGCTTGATTTCTGACTCTATTTTGGAGTGTTCTTGACTAGCTGTTTCTAAGACAAACCTGTTAAAAAGAAACTTTCCCCTTTGCAAGCTAGACGTGAGCCAATCTGTGCCTCTTGACCTGTGAACCAATAGGTCCCTGGTCTGTGGCCTTCCTTTACTAGGGTTATAGATAGAATTTATGAGAATTTCTGTCTTGAATTTAGGAATGCAGTTCTAATGAGATGTTTTCCTTGCCATGGACTTGTATGTAGCATTTTTACATAAAGGAAATTAAAAGCTAGAATTTCTGATTTAAATTATTCTTAAAGTTATGTGCCAAGTTGGTAATGCTGTCATTGAATAAAATTTTAATTTATTTTTTCCCCTTTATATTGTTGAGATATAAAATAATTTTAAAACAAAGAGTGGAAATGTTCTGGTTTTCTTGTACATGTTTTCAGAGTTTTGTAACAAAATCTGATTGAAGTTGTCATGTTTTCATTTAAAATTCTTCCTTGGACTAGCATCTTCTGGTAGGTATTCATATATATTTTATATATATATATATATATATATATATATGTTAATACAGCTTTTCCTTTTGTCACTAACAGGTACTTTCTTATTAAGTCTTTGGCAAAAACTGTACAGGATCACTTGTCAAGGTCGCTCTTCCCAGAAACACTGCTGGAATTTTCTCTGCAGAATCTCTCTGTAATGACTTGAGCCTTATGCAGATGAAACTTGTTGGGAATATGGCTTTCCAAGGCAGTATTAACAACACGTATTTCCATTGGGTGGTGAAAAGTCGATAGATATCACAGGAAGGACAAATCTTATCCATGAGATGGACTTGGCATTAGATACAGAATGAGTAAAAGCTTAATGGAAGATAAATATTTAGCTTGAGGTAAACCTGAAGAGACATTTGCAAGAGAACTCTCAAACAGCCAAATTAGCTAATGAAGGTTGGTCTAATGTTAGCCAGGTAGCTGAAAGAATCTGGCAGTGTAGGGTAAACAGTCCCTTTCTAGAGTTATGGTCAGAGGGGACTTCATACAGAAAAACCTCCAGTGCTTTTGTGCATACACAGGAATGTATCGTTCTGAATGATTGGCCATAGATGCTTTCTTGAAGAAGAATCCTAGTTCAACTGTCCTTTCATCAGATGACTTGATCCAACTCCAGTAAAATCTTATAACTTTCTTGAGAACTATATAAGCCTCAAGAATGGCTAATTGCACAATTTAGCTAGCTCAGTTTAGCTTTCTACTTGCTACACAACTATTGAGTTGTTCTCTTGGTTTGTTTTTTTTTCTGAAATGTTTTAGAGCAACCTATTGCAGGAGAGCAGCTAAACTATGGAAGGTACTCCAGACGTAGGCACTGAGCTTCTCATAGCATGATATGCATATGAAAAGCTTTGGTTATTAGTGGTATCCTTCAAGCAATGGTAAAGACTCACAATTACTTTTTTTTCCCTCTGATATTAATTTCATATCAATTGCTTATGTTGCCCTGTTCTGGCTTTAAATTACAATTTTGTTTTGTGGTTTTGAGAATGATTCCATATAATTTAAAAAGTAAAGATAGAAATACATCAACACTTAATTTTCCCCCAAGACTGAGAGACCATAAAAAGTCAGTTTCCGTACAAACACATGGCCTTTTGATGGACATAATTATATTCTGGAAATTATGGTGGTATGAATGAAACCAGAATCTAGTAAAATGTATTTTTAATATATACATATGTTCAAATGAATAGGAACTGTGGGAAGGCAAACAATTAGGTATGTAACAGCAACAGAGAGCTATAGATGGTCTAAAAAAATTCTGCAGCTGCTTCTAAGGAAAATGTTTGCAGTCATACTATAGTGTATCCTGATTTCGGCTGGGATAGAGTCAGTTTTCTTCCTAGTAGCTGGTACAGTGCCATGTTTTGGGTTTGGTGTGAGAAGAATGTTGATAACACACTGATGTTTTCAGTTGTTGCTAAGTAGTGTTTAGACTTAGTCAAGGATTTTTCAGCTTCTCATGCCCAGCCAGCAAGAAGGCTGGAGGGGCACAAGAAGTTGGCACAGGACACAGCCAGGGCAGCTGATCCAAACTGGCCAGAGGGGTATTCCATACCATGTGACATCATGTCCAGTATATAAACTGGGGGGGAGTTGGCCTGTGGGGGGTGGGGCTCGGGAACTAACTGGGCATCGGTCAAGCAAGTGGTGAGCAATTGCATTGTGCATCACTTGTTTTGTGTCTTCCAATCCTTTTATTATTATTATTGTCATTTTATTATTGTTATTATTATCATTATTAATTTCTTCCTTTCTGTTCTATTAAACTGTTCTTATCTCAACCTACAAGTTTTACCTTTTTCCTTCCAATTCTTTCCCCCGTCCCACTGGGTGGGTGGGGAGTGAGTGAGCAGCTGAGTGGTGTTTAGTTGCTGGCTGGGGTTAAACCATGACACAGTGCCTTGTAATATTTCATGCAACTTGAGTAATCTATTTCTGTCTTAAAATGGATGCACAGGTAAGTATTATGCAGAAGATACTAATGTCATTTTCAGGCAGTTTAGTATGTCATGGGATCTTGCATGCTTTGCTTTAATTTTGTACCATATATTTCTAAACTGCAGAGGTTAAAGCATGTAAATAATATTTTATATTTGTTTTATAGTCAAAATATTCTTAACCCCAAGTATATTTTGTTAGTCATTAGATAAATGGCTATGCCTCTGCTAAAACAGCTGTAATCTTACATGACTGTGCAAAGATTTAAGTCTCAATTAACCATCTATTTTGTTCTGATTATTCTGTAGCTATTTAGCAAAGGAACTTGGTTTATTTACAATAATAATAAAAGTAAAAAGCAGAGTAAATAAGGGATGCTCTATCATTTTGACATCCTGCAAATGAAACTTTTTTTTGTACTGGAGAACTAGAACAACATATGCAAAGTCAGTGTTCCGTGTGCTATTCGAATGACTAAAATAGCTTTCTTCAAAATTGAAATTTTTTTTAATGTAAGAATTTGACACACACACACACACACACCCCACCCCCACCCCGCTAATTAAAGAAGATTTCATGCCAGTTTAATTGATGGGATAAGACAGATGATCACTCGGGCATTTCACTGCCCTTGCTGTGTCAGTCTCTTTGGGTATGTTATGATCAAATGCTCCCAATAACAGATATTCTTGATGGCCAGGTACTAAGTGTGTCTTTTACTCCAATTGGTTGGATTAAAATATGTATCAGAACTCAATTTAGCATTGTACATGGCAAAGTTGTCATGCTGACATTAATCAGGAGTAGGAGCTATAGCAAAGTTTCAGTGTACTACAGCTGCAGAAATGACAACAGAATTCAGCATGAGCTGCTCCTTTTTACTTAGTTGCTTAAACTTTGAACTCTTCAAAGGAAAAATCATAAATTCTTACAGTAAAACTGAAAATGTGACTGAATTTAAAAGAAGCTGATGCCTACTGCGTCTTTAGAAAGAAACAAAAAGTTGCAAGAGTTCTGAAATGTGAAAACGTGCCATGCACATCAGTGAAGAACCTTTGTGCTCTGTGGCTGTGGAATCTGGCCTTTTTTCCAAAATGTTGAAGATCTGAACAATACTGATATAGAATAGTCGTGTTTGAAAACAACTTACCCCAGCACTTCATTCAGTCTCTGTACCCCATGAGGAACCTGGCTTTAGTTGCCTCTGGCACTCTAGCTTTCTCGCAGCACTTTGCAGGAAGCCAGACCACAGTTGGGAGTCTCAGATGAAAGCTGATAGAGATGTTAAGATACTGATGTCAGTTTGAGTTCCTCCTAACTTAATGTAAGAAGCTGTACTCTATACTTGGAAAATATGGAAGAAGCTGGGACACTGTGGTTAACTAGTTGTTAAGGGTGAATGCTGTATCATTAACGTGTTGCAAACTGCTGTTGTGCGTACTTGGACAAGACAGGTGGAAAAAATAACCATTTAAATGATGATATGGTAACAATTTTGCTAAATAAAGTATGCTATCTGCAGAGTACTTAGCATCCTGAAATGCAGCCGCTGATGGGTAGAATGCACAGTACAGAAAGAATCTCAAATTTAAGATCCTTTGAATGTGTCATCTATATCAGCACCATTTGTTTGACTTCTGTGTTTTGCAATAATGTGATTATCTTGACGTGGATGTTAAGAAGGCCTTTAACACTGTTTACCTGAGGTGTAGGTGAGATGCTGTTGTTTTCTAGTAGGCCAATAAAAAATAGTCTGCCACTAGATTATTTGTTTTCTCTTTTCATTGGTTGTTAGGAATAATGATAGCTATGTATTGTTGTTTCCTTGATACTAAGGAGGCCACTCTTTTAGTAAGAGCAGGCCATATAGCTTCTTATGGAGGAATTGTGGGTCATATGCTGAAGCCCAGCCAATCTGTATAACTGAATTTATGTCCTCATCTGACCAAAACATTGATGTCTCCTCCCATAATTCTTGTACCTCCTACTGTAGAGAAAGAATTCATGAATGATGCGTCACACTGTTTCTTTGTTATATACAGTAATGTTCTGTTTGGGCAACAAGTGGCCATGGGGTGATCTGTGTGTATCTCAAGAAAATGCATGTCCAGTGTTTGTCTGGACCACACTGTTCAGTTGGGCCATTTCTGACCTGCAATCTGTAAACTGTTAACCATTGCATTAGTCATTTTTGTGACTTTTCCCTAGGTAATGTAACACCTACAATTCAAAGCCTGTATAATGCAGAATAATAACAATACTTGGTTTGGGTTTGGTATGTTGTTTTTTCCTGGCAAAAAATCTATTGTAAAACAGGGAAAAGTACTCTGGTTCAGGATTAACTAGGCAGGAGTAATACTACTATGTACTTTTGTCTCAGATCCTTTCATCGAAGACTGCTTATCAGTACTACTTTACATTTTAGTATCATATTTTTAAGGCAATTTTGACATCCATCATATAGGCTGTAGACTTTTATCCAGATATTTCTTCAGCATAGCAAACGGGAATCTCCCAAGTCCTTTGCGTATGAGGACTTTGTTAATTTTTGTGGACATTGATTAACTTATCCCTTTGATAAAATTCCTTAGCTCTTGGAAGCACTTAGCTGTTATTCCCAATTACTCCTATTACCAGATTGTTTCAGAATTTAATTCATCAGAAGGCTAAAAATCTTCTAATTACAGCCTAAACATATTCAGTTGTGCACACTTGTGCTTTTGTCACCATTGACCTTTACTTTAAAGAGCTCTCATCTGACCCTTGAGGTATTTGTAGGCAATTTCTAAACTGTGCTGAATGAGGGTATGGAAGAACAATATTCTGTGAATCCTGTTCAATAACCATTTGCAGTGTGGTAGCATGCTATCGCAGGAGGTTCTATGGCTCGCATGGTCCTTCATGCTTACATTGTGTGCAGTAAGTTCTGTTCAGTTGTATATGCTTTCCTTGAATTGATGAATTCTTTAAACTTGTAGTTTCATGTGCTTTTATTCTAGTGATCAGGGAAAAAGACTGTATAGTATTACAGAGCAGTGCAGGTTAGAAGGGACCTGAGGAAGTGTATCTCCAGGCCAATCTCCTACTCAAAACAAGGTCAGCTATGAGATCAAATAAGATTGCTCAGGGCTTTATCCAGTCAGGTCTTGAAAACGTTCAGGGATGCAGTTGCATAACCTTTCTGTGCAACCTGCTCCAATGTTTGGCTGTCTGTCCTCATGCGGAAAAAAGTCTTCCCTTACGTACAGTCTGAACCTGTCCTATTGCAATGTGTGCTTGTTATCTCTTGTCCTCCTGCCATGCACCACGGCGCAGAGCCTGGCTCTGTCTTGATAAATTTCCCTATGGGAAGGCTGCTGCTAGGTCCTTCTGCAGCTGTCTCTTTTCCAGGCTGAGCAAGCCCAGTTTCTTTGGTCTCTCATCACAGGGCAAGTGCTCCTGCCCTTGACCATTGCAGTAGCCCTCCACCACCGAACTCATTCCAATTTATTGATGGCTTCCTTGTATTGGCAAATCCCAAACTGTATGTGATATTCTAGGTGGGGTCTAATGAGTCCTGAGTAAAGGAGGATGATAATTTCCCTTGATCTACTGTCTATGCTTCTGTAGATATAGCCCAGGATACTGCTGGCCTTCCTTGCTGCTATGGTATACCACTGGCCCATATTCAACTTGCTGTCTACCAATACCCACAGGTCTTTTTCGACAGAGCTGCTCCCCAGCCAGTCAGTCTGAAGCATGTAGCACTGCAAGGGGTTCTGCCTTCCCAGGTGTTGGACTTTTTATTTGTCCTTTGTTTAATGAGGTTCCTGTCAGCCCATTCCTTCAGCCATCTAGGTCCATCTGAACGGTAGCCCTGTCTTCAAGCGTATCACTGTTCTCTTCCCAGCCCACCTCCAATTTGGTATCATTGCAAACTTTGAGCAACCACTTCATTACCTCTTTCAGGTCACTGATAAAGACGTTAAACAGGACAGATCCCAGGGTAGACCCCTGTGGTACTCCTGTTGTTACTGGCCTCTAGGCCAGTAGGTTTGTTGTCTCCTGCAAAGACATAGCATATCAGCACTCAGTGACTGCTCTGGTCCTTGAATCATCTTCTGTCTCCTTAATTACCATAGATTGCAAAGGAACATTGGTAGGACAAAGCTTAGTTGGTAATGAGTTAATTATTCCAGTAACTGGGGGCTTGTCAGACAGGTATGATCTGTGCTTCAGAAAACAAATGAAACCTTTGCTCAGTAAGGGGGATCTGCAGTAAGACTATATGGCAGGGATTACCTGTTACTATAGTATACCATGTGATATTTATTATTCTAATTACAATTTCTGTGCATTTTTTTCTATCTTACAATGTCTCATCTCCTTGTAAAATATTAGGAAGATCCAAAAATATGCTATTTTAAAAATAATTTAAAGAAAGCAAAGATAAGGATATAATTGTGATAGAAAAAATGACTTGGATTGTACACTCTCTAAGCCTGGCTGATCTAATGCTGCTACTGTGAATTTACTTGAATATGTTTCTAAAATAGTTTGACTCGTAGTCCTTGTATGCCAGATGGCTGTCGCTCAACAGAACAAAACCACACTCTGCTAGCAGATACTAGAGTTTTGTGTCAACCTGCTGATGTTTCTTGACAAGGTGTTGACCTGACTGGTTGTTAAACTCCACCCTAAATATAATGACAGGCGAAGAGTTGAGCACACCTGACACACAAACTCAGACAGTAGTAACTGAGCTTGAGGAAGAAGAGGTTGCTTATTATGTTGTTGATATTACCAGTATGCTGCAACTTTTTTTTATCTTTAATATGCTGTTTGGAATGCTTTGAAGTAGGGCAGGGAAGCCATCTGCTGACAGCGATACGTTATGCAATACGGTAGGACTGAGAAGCAAAGTAGTCTAATGCTGTCAGAGTAAAATCTCTGTGCTAGCTACTTGTGTGTCCAGCGTGGAATAGAAATGAGCGTCTTGGACAATGTTGGGAGCAGGGCTAGCCTTGGGCAAAAGATTAACAAAGTCTGATGAGCATCGACCTGGCAACAGAGAAGCTGGACTAATGTGTCTGTTCCCAGCAGCAGGACCTGAGGAACAGGGAGCTCCTGGCACGGTCTCCAAACTGCCGCCAAAGAAACTTGGAACTGTACAAATCATAAGGGTAGGCATATCCTGAAGTGCCCATTTAGTGAAAAATAAATGCTCTTTTCCTCCAGGACTTGCTCTCAATGGCTATGTTTTATTGCTAGCAGTTACTAGCAGGAGCTGTAACATGTATCTGTTTATCCCATAAAACTTGGAATAGACTGTGCTGGTCACAGAGTAATCTGAAAGATTAGAGTATCTTATTTTCTTTTAGATTACCACATCAATTTAAGTATGTCTCTTCCTCTATATTTGCCTGTGAACTGCAGAATTAAAGCATCACCTGAGGATTTATGTGAGAATAAATTTTAAGAGTACATTTATTGAGCCTTTTTGGTCCAGTTCCTCTGGCTGCTTATTTGAATGTACCAAATATGAGATTTGCTAGTGTATTTAAAACTTCCCTTTGCATGGAGATTTATACTGTGAGCTCATTTATTATGAGATATGATATGCTGTGAAGATAAATAACCCAAAATACAATATAAAAGTCAACATCTGTATGTGATTAATTGAAGGAGTTATAAAGGAGAGACCTCAGCTGTGCTTGGCAAATTCAAAAAGTACTTCCAATTTATCTAATGCCAAGCAATATGTAATGAACAAGATCAAATTATAATGCTATGGTCCATTGAGCGTGGTTGATTAAGATCATTGTTCATTCACCTAAGGCCTGTCATTTAATATTTACGTTGTTAGAGAAATGCATGACTCGGAGCCTAGCAGTGCTTACCTTTTCAAAGAAGAGCTATTTATAGAACATAGTTCTTTATAAATATCTTAGCACAGGTAAACCTGGGCCTAGAATACACTGAAATGTGTTCTCTGCCTAATAACTAGATCACGTAAGGGTATACTTTTCCCTTCCTGAGCTAATTATACTAGAAGCAGTCCTCCTGTTGCAAAGATCTATGGTCATTTAAAGAGTCATTCCCTTTCCCTTATGGAAA
The DNA here is from genome assembly GCF_900496995.4 of Aquila chrysaetos chrysaetos. Taxonomy (NCBI): domain Eukaryota; kingdom Metazoa; phylum Chordata; class Aves; order Accipitriformes; family Accipitridae; genus Aquila; species Aquila chrysaetos. The sequence goes on along the minus strand of NC_044017.1, from coordinate 24,901,063 downwards.
CAGATTACAGGAGTATGAACACTATGGCTGTACCAGTATAGCCAAAGCAAAATGATTTTTATTGGTGTCCTTGTGTCATGTGTCCATGTCCTCTGTCATACGAGCAGTGTAAGGACCTGCTCTTGAGAGCTTGTTGGGCAATGTTTGAAACAGGCTGGCTCACCAGCTTCAGGAAGGGATAGAAGATACCCTGCCCCAGACAGCGGGTATGGCTGCCTCTGCCCTGTGGAAAGACAAAGGGTTGTGCCACTCTGCCACACGGAGAACGCGAATGAAAATCATAATCTTTCCCTTTTTCCTCCTTAGTGTGTAAACAAAATAATCCATGCAACCTTTTTCCAGTGAAAATTCTGCCCATACATCCCCCCCACGTATTTTTGGCTATATGGTAACAGCAGTCTAAGAATAGCTGACCTCCTTCGATCTGTCTTGCCCCACCCACACCGTGTTTCATAGTGTGGATTGTACTAACCTAGTATGACATTATTTTTTTTTTAATTCTTCTACACAGGCAAACAATCCTGTAGTCAACAGAGCTTATTGTAATCAATAAGCCTTCTACCTGGTAATCTTACAATTTTCCATTGCAATTAGGGTATAACTTGGCAACAAGTAGGAGTGAATGTTGGCTGTATTTCACTCATTTTCTAATTGAGAAAGAAAATAGAGAAACACCTGCTACTTTTATTATAGCAATTAATGGTAAACCTAGAGCAGCCAGACCTGAAATGTCATTCATCTCTCTGTGCTCCGTATATTCTTGATTTGCTATGCTACTTCTGTACGTTGCCTTTGCCCACCTTTTGCATTTTTCTCAGTCATTTTACAGGAATCCAGATTTGCATTAATGGGGTTAAGTAAAGCATTTTTTAAAACCATGCAGAACTGCATTTCTTCTAACTAGTGCTGAGGATTAACTTATCTCTAGAATAATGTTTTAAACCTCTACAAACAGAACAGAGTTTTGAATGCCTAGAACACTATGTCAATGTACTAAAGGTATTTTTTTCTTTTGTAGTGCAGGAAAATTACTGTACTGGATGGCTATATGGCATCATATAAAAACATACTAAAAAAGAATGTTACAATTGCAAATAACCATCTGTCTCAAAAACAGTTTAAAAACTCTGCAAGTATATTGTTGAAATCATCACTTCTTACATAAAAATAAAAATTGTTGTTTTCAGAAATATTTAATTGTTTGGGGTTCTAGCATCAATTGTAACATTATTTTTGCTCTGGTTTGATACCTTTGTTTTGAATTGTGGCTTCTCTGTTTCCCTTGTTACAGTAATTCTGACGTGCTATGGTTTATAGGATACTTTTCTTTTTCTAGGGCAGTAGATTTTTCTGCATGCTGATATCTCTAAATTTCAGGCTTAAATCTGTTAAAAGTAGCAGAAATTTAGGTCTGTCCAGGATATATAGAAACACTAATTAGAAAATTTTCTTATTTATATAGTAAAAAATAGGGCTTGATTCTGAAAGGAAGTTTTAATGGCTTTTGTACTCTTCAACTTAAGTGGGGTCAGCTTGAATGACAGGAAGCTCATGGAATTTGTATGTTGAGCTAGATTAGCTCAAAGCTCATATTTCTATGATGCAGTAACAAGTAGATAACTTTTTTCCCTAAACAAACAAAGCCCCCAAAACCAAACCAAAACAATTTCCTGCTTGTGGCTCCTCCTTGCCTTTGTGGCTTTTAAAATATGTGTTCTAATAAAACATTTGAAATGAGCTTTCTGTTTGTGCTGTGCTCAAAACACAGTGAAAAGGTGTCACTGGTTTATGACTGCTGACAGATTCACTAAAAGATAAAATATTTGTGTATTTTATAAGATTATCTTTTTCTTACAAATAATATTCAAAATTACTGTTCATACAAGGAGAAGCACTGTATGACAATTTCTTTTTAAATATTTAAATAGGAAGTGCTTAATCTAAACATACAAAATTCCTTTATTTTTTCCCCCTGAAATACATGGGAAATTGAGAAAATGTTGTTCATTCTAGTTCTCAATAACCATTCTTTGTCAGTATGTATTAAAGACCAGAATAATTATAAATTTCTAAGAGTAAACATATGTGTTTATGTATGCATTGCCTACTGCCAAAAAGTATGGTTTCCAGGAACTGGGAAGGAATCTTGCCTGTTCCTATTAACACCCCCGAAACAGCTGAGTTAAGCTAACTGCAAAGTCTTTTACAGGTTGCATGAATTATTTTCCTCACATGGTTAAGGTTTCATTATTTGGAAGCTTCTTCAGCAAAGCTCCATTTTTAAATGCTTAATCATTCCCTATTACATTGGAAGATTTCATAACTCGAAAAAATTATTGTAATCCTGGATCCCATTGTGGGATCCAGACCTAAATTTCCTTGTTATAGAGCACTTGAATGCTGCATAATGAATACCATTGAATCTGCATTAGAGAGAAAAATCCCTTTGCCCTTGACAGCCAAATCATATTAATGTGAGAACTTAGGATAGCCCATGTTTTCAGGGGTAAAAGAAAGGGGTAATCATGTATTTGGACAGAAAGCACTTATATTCAGGCAAATACATAGTTTTTGCCTCAAACTCCTCAATACAGTATGCTTCACTTTTCCATCTTTGATGGAAGGGGAATTAATGGACTTTCTGGAGTCAGTAAAAACTCCATCTTAATTCTTCAGTGATATTCACATTAAGAATATCTAAGCTTCTGTCTCTGATGTGTGTTCTTCAAAGTGCTTATGTTGATTACTTGGATTTTTAGCACCTCTTGACAGAGTTTTGTGATTCTCTGGTAATTACTTTAAGAAACATCCAGGCAGTCTTTCAAACTGAATCCCTCCAGTTCTGAATGAAAAATGTCTAGATCAAAGTTTTTCAGATTGTGCAGAAATTTAAGAATGCAGCTTGTTCTTTAGGGTTAATTTCAAGCAGATGCTATTTTTAACTATGGAGGGGAACATGCCCGACAACTGCAATTTCCTTTTTACCTCAGATGTTATGTTTCTATAATGGCTTTCTGTAAAAGCATCGGACTTTCAGAGCAAACTTCTTTGAAATGGAAGGTGCAAAAACGTGGAAAAAAAACCAACTGAATTTATTTCCGATTTCAGTTATGTTTGTCTTCATTAATAAATGCAATATGTTACACCTGTCCATGCTGGCTAAAATTGCACTGCGTTATATTTTAACCAGTGACGCTTACGGTTCAATCTGTGACCTTAGAAGGCTTCTGTCTGTTGCTGTATTAGAAAGCTCCTCCCAAATCGTTGTAGTCTGTGGTTTATCTAAACATAGTCATTGTCCTTACTGCATCACTTAAAATGCAGTAGTTGGCGCTTTTTTTAATTGGTTTTGATTTCAACCTTTTATTTTCAATGAAATTTTGTATCCTTTGTTGTCATTAATAAGCAGACTGTTGTTGATTAACAGACCTATGTTTAGTAAGCACATTTAACAGGTTTTTTTGCAAACGTGAGTTGGAATCACTAAACTACAGAGCATGACTGCATGGCTACCTTGAGGGCCATCCCTTCTTCCTCCCTGCCTCCCATCCCAGGGAGGGAAAATCAAGAGTGCAAGGCAGTGTTTTAGATCTTCCTGATGACAAAGAAACAATCCTCAGAGCGTCCACGTGGAGGTGATTGATTGTAGGGTGTGTAAGTTTTGGGAGAAGAGCTTGGATTTTCACAGGTAAATTTATCATAACCTGATATTGACTGAGTGAAGTGCTCAAACTTCTAAAACAGTTCCGTGAATTTCCAGATAGAAGAAGCTCTAGCAGTGTGGTTTACATCGACTGTCCAGCCAGGGCTGCTAGGAGGGCATGGTGGTTTGTGACTTCTGCTACTAGTACAGACCTTACCATGGGAGCTCACGGGAGGGTTGCATTTGGAGGCCGTACATTCCCTGGCCATTTCTGTTGTGGGGCAGAATGTCCTGGTGGGTGTCCACCAGGCAGGTCTTACAAGAGATTTTAGTGAATTTTCTGCTTCCCACTCCACATGTTCATGTCACCGGGTCTGTTGCTAGCCTGAAAGCTAAGGTGAAGCAGTGGAGGCTAATTGACTTTCCAGCATGGTTTAACTTCTTAAAGTCTGTACCTTACTATGAAAGGCAAGACTGTAGTTGCAGGCAATAACGGACAAAATGGTGAATAAATACTTGCAATGGAATGCCTTTATGTCCAGCTGAGGTGTATAATACTGCTTTAGAGTCTCACTTTGAGTGGTCATTATGTATTTTCACAGAACATTTTATTTTCCTTAGTGTTTTGTTTTTTTTTTTCTTTTTAAACACTGATTCAATTTGTGAAGTGATGTAGAGGGAGTGTAGTCCAATGTGACTGCTAGTTGCTTTATCAATCCTGTATTTAAGATCACTGTCTTTTCTCGTAATAGAGCAGTACCTCTTACTCCAAGAGTATGTTTATCTTTCTTTGGTATTACTAGTTGCAGGAACCATGTACAGTTTGGATAATTTACTGGTTTTCTGTAACACAAAGTTTTGCCTTTCTCTACATTCCTTCTCTTTCTGTCCTTAGAGAGAAGGTACTTCTCGCAGAACAGTGCGGAAGTTTCTGGTTAAATGGGTTGCAAGGAGGAAATATATCTGTCCTATTTCTATTTTTATTGCACAAGAAATCTATTAATCTGTGTTTTTATTGGTTTATAAAATAGAGTGAAGTTCAACAGCGAAGGACTGTTTTTCCTATTGTCTCTCTTGTTTTCATCTAAAAATTGTTTCTCTGTTCAAATTTTCTTCTATATTGCAGGGAAAACCTTACCTTCTATTTAATTTGCCTTTTTTGTCTTTATTCCAAGGGAGACAATTTAATAAATTTTAGAGTTAGAACCAAGTCATGCAAATGGAACTGAGTAATCTTAAGAGAAGATTTGCTAAGTTAATTGTATGAATGTGACTATCACAAATTGCTATGAGTTTCCAGATGTTTAATTAGTACCTCTAGCACCATACTCTTTTCGGCTCTAGGCACAGTCTTCTGCTCTGCAAAGTGGCTGTAGCAGCTCCACTGCCATGAGATGGAGCTCAACTTCAGCTCTTCTCTTTCTCACCAGGGTTCTCCCCTACCAGATGATTTGGTTTCTTTTCAGAAACACAACTGTCTTGGGAGCAGGGCAACCAGCAGGTGTATAAATCTGCACATGGCAATACTTGTTAGTCTGAGGAACACAGTGTATAGAGCTCTTCAGTTAGAACAGAAAATTGAGATGTACAGATGTATTTTGATCACCCTGCTGCTTAACGTACCACAGACATACATGATTTTGTTTCCTTTGCCCCAGGCAGCACTATGCTTATCACAACTAATGCTTACTTTCACTCTTTGGCTCAAAATGTCAGTGAGTTCATGGGAATAACTTCTGTGCTCTCTTCTCAAGAACGGGAGAAGACCTGCAGAAAGGTGGGGGTTTAGCTCAGTAGTAGTCCTACACATTAAGGGCTCAATTTCTGCTCTGTATCACATCTCTAATGCAGCTCCTTGCATGCGTAGTCTCTTCCTGATAGACGCAATCACAAAAAGGACAAGACCACACATCTCACTAGAGGGTCATATGTATGCAGATGGAGTGAAAAGAAACTGATTGTGGAAATTAGTTCAAATGGTGCCTAGACATTTGGGATCTCTAAGGTTGAGGGTGGCAAGTGCGCAGGCTAAGATCCAAATTCCTGGTGTGACACAGACAGAGATCACAATATTTGTAAATTCAGTGTCTAATTTGACAGAAAATAAAATACAGGAACATGAATGTACAAAGAATTTCATTAGATGGGAGCCATTTCCCCAGGAATTCCTGTGACAAAGGACCCCCCAAGAAGTGGGAGATGATGCAATTACAATTTAAAGAGGCTTACAGCAAGGATGACTGACTAAAGGTAGAAGTTTCTGAGAGCATTAGGAAAAAAGAAATAGTGTGAAAGAGAGTATGTGTGTATGAGAGACAGGTTCACATTCTCATATGCATAAAGTGAGGATTACACCTGTTCTTAAGTTATGTGGTGAATGGAGTCAAGGTCCCTACCCTGGGCTTGGACCTGCTTGCTTTCCATCCTTTATTCTTTTCTTCTGCTTCTCTCTCTCTCTCTCGCCCAGCCCATTTTGCTATGTGCGAACTCCATAGTCATGTATGTGAAAAAACTTATGCTGATACTTATGGAGTCTTGTCAGATTCACCTGTGCTAACAAAAAGGGGCTCTTAACTTGCAAGCTCTGTCTGGGACAGTACCAGCAGAGAATAAAAGCCAGTCCCGGGTTGAGTCAGGAGAGCGCATATGGCTTCTTCCCTTGGGGAAAAAAAGGGAGGTTCCGGAGAGCCATTATCTTGGAGATTTTTTCCAGAGCATGATCATCAAGAGCTACCAGCTCTTCCCATTTCTCTCTAGTTACTGGCAGTTGTCCACAGAAGGAGGCTATAATATAATGCCTGGATAGAGAATTGCATGATCATGCATTCCCATTCCAGGTCCTTCATAGGTATTGCCATTCCTGAGCTAGCACAGAAAGTCTCCAATTACTTCAGAAGCATTTGAGATTGACTGCTGATCAAGCCCTCTACTCTTCTTTATTGCTAACAGCTGCTGCCTGAGCATGCCCTTAGGCATGGCTGGTCAAACCTTACTGTTTAACCCTTCCAGCTTTGGATCTGACCTTCAGTTTCAGCCAACATGGCTCTGAGTCAGTAGACTGGGTGCAAGCTAGGAGCTCTGTGTTTTTGTTGGTGGTGGGGTTTTTTGTTTTTTGTTTTGATTTGTTTTTCCCTTTGGATGAACAGCAGGGCTTAGAGCTCTCTTCCAGTTATTTTTTTCTAGTTTGTCAAGTTTTCCAATTCTAATGGAGAGATAAGGACAAATTTAATGTAACTATGGCAAACGGTAATGAGTGGAACAGCCTGTTGAAGAGGAAGGTACATTCTTGTTGAATTACTCAGAAGATACAGATCTTTAGTAAGAATGGAGTGATGCCGGGGAGGAGATTGTTATAGGTCTGTTCCTCACAGGTATGACAGAAAGGAATTAAGGTTATGGAATAGAGTGTATGAGTCTCGAGAAGGTGAATGGCTCTGCTGACTAACAAATACATACAGCTGATGGCAGTCAGCCCAGAGGAGCTTATTTTCAATTTAGAAGTTTCAGAGTTCTCCAGGTTAGGTGAGGAAAGCTTTGGATAAAATAATCCTTGAGATAAAGAAGGCTGTCAGTGGAGAAGGGAGATCTGAAGTGCACTATTGTGTCATCTGAAGCAAAGCAATGTGCCCTTGCTGCAAAGAAAGCTAATGGCACCCTGAGCTGCATTAGGCAAAGCATTGCCAGCGGGTCAAGGGAGGTGATCCTTCCCCTGTGTTCAGCCCTGGTGAGGCCACAACTGGAGTGCTGTGTCCAGTTCTGGGCTCCCTGGTGTGAGAGAGACATGGACATACTGGAGAGAGGTCCAGCTAAGGGCAAAGAAGCTGATGAAGGGACTGGAGCATCTCACATAAGAGGAAAGGCTGAGAGAGCTGGGACTGTACAGCCTGGAGAAGAGAAGCCTCAGGGGGATCTTATCAATTTTATAAATACCTGCAGGGAGGGTGCAAAGAGGGCAAAGCCAGGCTCTTTTCAGTGGTGCCCAGTGACAGGTGAGCACTGGCACAGGTTTTCCAGGGAGGTTGTAGAGTCTCCATCCTTGGAGATATTCAAAAGCCACCTGGACATGGTCCTGGCCAGCAGGCTCTAGGTGGCCCTGCTTGAGCAGGTGTGTTGGGCCAGAAGACTTCCAGATATCCCTTCCAACCTCAACCACTCTGTTGTTTTGTGATTTTGTGAAAGTAAAGTTATTTTCTCTTAAGATGAAATTGGTAGAAATGTCCTTTTTTTTTTTCTTTTTTTTTTCTTCTTTATTTGAGTGGAAAAACAGTATCTTGAATGTTTTCTTATTGAGGTGGTTAACAGGAAATAGAACCAGTTTATGCAGAGTATAATGCAGTCAAAATTGTCATAGTAGTGAATAATGAGTGCCTGGTGACAGGAATAGTAGCTGCTCTTGACCTATATAACAATTATGGTAGCAGTTCTTGTTCTGCCTAACAACTCCTGGGAAAGAGAGACCTTAAGTGGGTGCAAGGACACAGGAATCTGCAATAGACGTGGGAGTGTTCACAGCAGTGGATAATTTAAAATCTTCCTGCTGTGATATCTATAACTAGCCTTGGAATGGGTTATCCATCTGGGGATACATCATTAACTAATGAGAAGCATGAGATGCTGAAGACTATATAACTATTCTAGTTTGAATTAAGATAAGAAGCCTTTGTGAAGGCTGGAGATGATTAAGCAGGAGATACAGTTGTCTCAGACTTTTGCCCTGCAGGAGTGGCTAAGGAGACAGAGAGTTCCTGAACCCTATGGCTGAAACTAGAGGTGACTTTTCTCTCAAGAGATAGCAAAGCAAGTGACATTAGAACAACTCTTTTGGGTGTTCCCAAGGGGAGACTGGAAATGGGATTGTTACAACTGGATACTGGGCCTAGAGATGGCAGCAGTACTGGTAGAAATTCTGCTGAACTAGGCAGCAGACCACCAGGAGACTCCAGACCCTAGGCGCATTTCACTTGTAGAAAAGGTAATTTACACATTGAGACCTTCTCATCTGCTGTTTTTCCCCACAGCTAAGCTGAACCATCTCTTTCCCCTATGGTTGTTGGAAGCAAGTTCAGAGATATCTTCTCATTAGGAAGGGCAAGATTCATTGGTCCATCATTTGCTTACCTTTGGTGAGGAGAGCCAGAGGTTTAGAAGCCATCCCTGCCATAACCTGGCCGTGCTTTTGTTCCTACCTCAGAAACCAGGGGAAGAGTGGTGAGCCTGCAAGGTGATGTGGCCCAGCATAGCAGGAGGAATTTAGGCTTTACAGTCGATGAACTCCAGGCAGGTGTTTCTTCAAGAACGGCTTAATCTTGGGGCTCTGAGAGAGCAACAGCTTGTGGCTGTGGACAGAGGCCTGGCAGCTAAAATCCTGAGGCGGGCTGAGGGGCGTTGAGGCAGGCAATTTGTGCATGGGCATCTGTATGCAGATAAAACTTGAGAGAGCAGCTTTTTCTTGGACATACAGAATTATTTTGGCTCTATCAAAAGTGACAGTTCATGAACTCTAAACCCACTTGTGGGTTATGTTTCTTTTCAACTACTAAATACCCTTTTTGAATGGATCAAGATGGAGAAAGAGAAAAGGTCACATTCATGTGATGACAACCTGGAAATCTTGTGAAGTGTGCTGTGGCCAGGTGGTTCCAGCACATTGGGACATCAGCGCTTCAGATGTTGTTGATGAAAGTGAACCTGAAAGTGTATAATTGCTTTTGTAAGCTTTTAATCAACAACATGAGGAAAAATTCGTGGTCTGCGAAGCTGCATATCCTACTTGCATGTTGCAGTATAACTTTAAATATCCCCAAGATACTCCTTGTTAAGCAACACTGCTTGTCCAAACATAGAAGAGGAAGTGTAGGCTTCAATTCTATTTGAGGGGAGGAAAGAAGCCTCTGGGATATATATAATAGGGTACATGGCCCTTTAAAAAATCCAGGAAAATATCTGGAACTGCTGGATACCATGAATAGGCACAATTGGTAATAGATAGTGGAGAGAATATAGATGGGTAAATACTAATTTTACAAGTTTCAATCACCCATTTAGGAAAGAAAAAAAGTTTTCAACAAGGAGTCAGTCTCATGCACACATTCAAGTTCAATCTTTCATGTTTGGGCAAAGACTCCTGTATTTATCTTCCAGATGCTCTGGTCTTTATTCTATATTCTATTTTTCAGAGAGGATTTTATTCTCAGTGAACTGTCCCAGAAGCTGTGTTCTTGCTTGCAGGTACTCACCCCTATGTTTTTTCTGCTTGCATTGGAATTTAGAAGAACTGAAGAAGTGCTTTTGGGGTTTTTTTTTGTTTGTTTGTTTGGTTGGTTTTTTTTAAGAAAGATCCACTTAGCTGAATGATCCTTAAGGTATTAGCTTTTGGGCTAGGAGAAAGCTCAGTCAGATTCAGTAAATGCATATATCTTTTCTCTTTGCTGTTGATCTGAAGTGAAGGGCAATTCAGTATGCTTTGCCTGGCTCTACAAAGTCAGGGCCTTTCATATTCTTGCTTTGTTACCTATAGGACGAGGACGATCAGAGAAATCAAGGCAGAAACTGTGCTGCTGGATATGAGCTCTTGCCCACAGCCTTTGACAGCGACCAGTGAGTGGTACTCTTGTACAGGGCTCTCTGTGGCTCAGTTGCAAAATAACCTTCCAGGTCTGTAAAACCCATGCAGACCCTCCATCTGGTTTGAAGAGATCGACAGGGTTATTTGTGCGAAAAGCTGATTTTAATTGCATAATAACTTGAACATGGGCATAGTGATTCCTATATCACTGGATCATTAACTGAATGCAACAACAAATTAATATAAATTGGCTATGAATACATGTAGGCTGGAAATTAGGAGTTACCTAAATTAGGTTTGAAACAGCTCAGCAATATACTGTTCTCAAGTTCATTCTGACCCCTGTGAAGTTTGCCGAGGATTACCACAGACCCCCAAATGTCTTGAAGGTTAAGTATACACCGAATCTTGACTCCAGGGCTTAACACTAGGGTCTATTGTGCCTCTCCTGCCTCAGGAGTCATCTCAGCCTTCCTCCCTCCCTGGCAGCAGCTTTCAGCTTCGAGGGCACAATTCAGTAAAACACCTAGCTGTTGGTCACTATCCCTCATCTTCATTCAGCTGAACCCCTAAACTAATCATACTTGAAGTACCTGCTAACCTTAGATGAGGACATCAATAACCATAGCCTTGTTTCTGCCAGCACCTTCTTTCATAGTAGTCATGTTGGTCTTGGAGGACCTAACCTTTTCTTACTCCCAGTGGCCCAATTCCTAATCCCAGTTTTACTTAATTCTAGTTAGATTTCTGGCTAGAACACCTCTCTTATTATACAGACTCCTGACTGCTCCCTGGCCCAGATTAATGATGTGCGGGAAGTTTAGCTTTCCTCCTGCTGGTCCAAACGCAAATCCTAGCCACAATCCTGACCATATTCTGAATTTCCTAATTTTGTAATCTTTACATCCTAATTCTGCAATTCTCTGAAGAACCTTGCATAAGGCTTTTATGTCACTTATCCTCGAAGGTTGCAGCAGGTTCCTAACTGTTCCTTGAGTACAACTACTATGACCAGACAGACATCTGTCCCAGAGTTAGTTGTCCCTGTTGATACTGTAAGTCATTTTAGCTCTGTGTGCTGTGGATGATTCACTAGGAAATTTAATTCTTCCATTCCAGCCTTATAAAAGCCTAACCTTGCAGACTAACAATCTCTTGTTTTCTTGGCTAGGATTAACGCAAAAACTATCAATATGCCATTCAGGTCTTCTTTCTCTGATGTGTGTACCCCACAAACAAATAACTGATCTCCAGTTCCTCCTATTCCAAACCGTTACTGAGTTTCTGCTTAAGGCTAGAGTTAAAGCTGTAGTCCAGCAAACGTGGTCTGCCTCAAAAATAACAAAAAAAAAATCATTACTTTTTACCAGCTATGACCCTTATACTACTATGGACAATATAGGATACTACAACAAGTAGTCAAAATTAAAGCTAGTTTTCCAGACTCTTCTGTCTCAAGTCCTGCATAGCCCTATCCTTGTACTTACCTAGGCATCCCTACCTGCTCCAGGATCAACTGCAAGTCAACATCTCTATGTCAGCAGGTCCTGCATTATCCATTGTTAGTCTTCAAAAATTCATCAATAGATCTCTCTTCACACTCTTTTTCCCCATCTTAATTCTTTGCCCCAGCCTTAACCTCTGTCTACAAAATCCAAACCAGTTCTTCTCTTTTACATTACTGTATCACGTCTTCTAAATCTGTAACTGAAAAAAATTAACAAATGCATAAATAAAGATGTCCTGGTTTCAGCTGGGATAGATAGAGTTAATTTTCTTTCTAGTAGCTTGAACCCAATGTTTTGGGTTCAGTATGAGAAGAATGTTGATAACACACTGTTGTTTTAGTTGTTGCTAAGTAGTGTTTACACTAAGTCAAGGATTTTTCAGCTTCTCATGCCCAGCCAGCAAGAAGGCTGGAGGGGCACAAGAAGTTGGGAGGGGACACAGCCAGGGCAGCTGACCCAAACTGGCCAGAGGGGTATTCCATACCATGTGATGTCATGCCCAGTATATAAACTGGGGGGAGTGGGCCTGGGGGGGATCGCTGCTCGGGAACTAACTGGGCATCAGTTGGCGGGTGGTGAGCAATTGCATTGTGCATCACTTGTTTTGTAAATTCCAATCCTTTTATTATTATTGTCATTTTAATATTGCTATTATTATCACTATTAGTTTCTTCATTTCTGTTCTACTAAACTGTTCTTATCTCAACCCACGAGTTTTACCTTTTTTTTCTGATTCTATGCCCCATCCCACTGGGTGGGGGGGGAGGAACGAGCGGCTGTGTGGCTCTTAGTTATCGGCTGGGGTTAAACCACAACAAAAGATCATCCTGTTACACAGTGTACATGGAGTTCAAACAAACTTTTGTCCCAATTGTTAACTGAAAGCTCTTTGAAAAAACTAAGCTGCTCTCAGATAAAATTGAAGTTACTCTTTGGGAGAGGTTAAAAGATTATGATTTGAAGAACAGGAATAATCAATTTTCTGAAAGGGGAAATATCACTGATAAAGTGTTATCAAATAGATCTGTACTGTTTAACATAGCCATAAATAATCTGGAAAAAAGGAGTGACCAGTGAGATAATTCAGTCTGATGAAGAATTATTTAAGGTAATTATAACCATGAAGGTATAGGGAGAAGGAAAATGGATACTGGCTTCTCTGGCTGCACTGAAGGAAGAATGATGGGACAAGGATACCTAGTGAGATAATGAGGAAGAATCAACAAGAAAGGAGTCAAGGGGATCTGTGAAACGTTTAAAGCTCAGTAGATCACCTCTGATTAGGGTAGGTGAAGGAAAACCATTTGAAAAACAACACAAGACTGCAACCAGAGGAAGGTGGATAGCAGAAGTAAACCTATAGAATATAGGAGAGGGAAAAGTGTATAGGATGAGACCTAGCAAGTGACTTAGAATAAGGTTTTGTGGTGGGAACAGTAACAGGAGGGATGGGTGCAAGAAAAAGAGGGCTGGACCCTTTCTTCCACAAGCACTGTGTGAGACAGTCAGTGCCATTTGACTTCAGAGCTATGGATCAGCCCCCAGACCTCTTTTCTCCACAGCAATGTGGGCTTCACCTTTGTTACATGTTTACATGTGCACACAACTTTAAGCTTCTACAAGAGATAAATGTATATGTACGCTTTTATTTGTTTGTTTTAAATAGGGGAAGGTATGAGTCTTCTCTGTAGGGTGAAGGAAGGGGAAAATGCAGCTGTTACACAAAGAGTGGGAAAGGACCAGTCCAACTGAGGCACTGTCGTGGTTTAATCCCAGCTGGTAACAAAGCACCACGATGCCGCTCACTCACTCCTCCCCCCTGGTGGGATGAGGAGGAGAAAATATAAAGAAACACTCGTGGGTCGAGACAAGGACAGGGAGGGATCACTCACAGATTATTGTCACGCGCAAAAACCAGACTCAACTTGGGGAAAAAACAAAATCAATTTAATTTACTACCAATCAAACCAAAACAGGATACTGTGAAGTAGACCCAGACCCTCGCACACCTTCCCCAGCCCTCCCTCTCCCCGGCCCACCCCCACTCCCGGTTCTCTCCACCTCCCGCCTCCGAGCGGCGCAGGGGGACGGGGAATGGCGGTCGGGGTCAGTCCGTCACACCTTGTCTCTGCCGCTCCTTCCTCCTCAGGGGGAGGAGGACTCCGCACTCCTCCCCTGCTCCGCCGGGGGTCCCTCCCGCGGGAGACGGTCCTCCACCAACTGCTCCAGCGTGAGTCCCTCCCGCGGGAGACGGTCCTCCACCAACTGCTCCAGCGTGAGTCCTTTCCATGGGCCGCGGTCCTTCAGTGCCAGGCTGCCCCAGCGCGGGCTTCCCCAGGGAGCGGCGGCCATCTTGGGGGGCCCCCACCCCCTGCTCCGGCGTGGGCTCCTCTCTCCCCGGGCTGCAGGTGGGCATCTGCTCCCCCGCTCCCCTCCGTGGGCCGGGGGGGGACAGCCTGCCGCCTGGTCTCCCCACGGGCTGCAGGGGCATCCCCTCCTTCCCCCCTGCCCTCGGGATCCGCACAGGGGTTCCTCTCCCATCCCGATCCCCCGACTCCCGGCAGGTTTCCCCTCTGGAATCTGTTCTCCCAGAGGCCGGTCCGGCTCCCGGCCGGGGAAGCTTCCAGCAGCTTCCAGCAGGAGCCGGCCCTGCCGACCCTGCCCCGCTACCGAAACCCCGCCACACAAACCCAAAACGGGCACTTACTCCCTCCTGGGATCGTGGTGGCCTGGAAGTCTGGTCTACTCAGAATGCGAGGATAAGGGGCATGTGACCCCTGACTAGACCTGGGATGGACAGGAGCCAGTGTAACAGTTTAACAGTCAGGTTTGGGATTAAGTTTAGGGATACCAGAATCTGAAGAGCTTGACTTATTGGTGGATTCTGCAAGCTTTACAGGGTTAAGATGGAGTAATGTTCTGGTAAGGCACAGTTAGCTCTGGGATGTTGTTTTAAGGTTAGGGTTAGGTTTGGGATGGGGACAATATGGCATAAAACCTCATGTCTACTGAAATACTGAGGTATCCTGAGGTAGGGGGGAACATTAAAGAGACAGGTGAGCTGAAATCAGATAGGAAAATGAAGTCAAATTCTTTTAGATTTGCATATGTCACTTCAGCTCAATTTACCTATTTCCTTAAAACCAAATTACCACCGTAATTTAAGGGTACTTTCCAATTAACAGTCTCGGTGCATTTAACCAACCATCTGTAAATATAGATACAGAGTTGATATTCAAGCCACCCACACAACACACACTGAATCTCGTTACTCTTTGTACAGCGGAAGCTCTGGAATAATGCTTGTTCTGAAAAGAATAAAAAATAAGTTTTTCGTGCATCATTTGAGGAAGAGAAAAATGAAGACAGGTTTGAAAAAATGGAATAGAAGGCTTAATAAAATCCATCTGGAGACTGAGAAAGAGCTCAGGTAGCTCACTCCAGGGATGGATTTTGCCTGTTCTGTAATGCATGATGACTTTTCTACCTGTACTTTGCTTCCTCTGAGAAAAAGAACTGTGCAAATTTTTTTTTTCTTCCCATGCTGAGTAGTGTATATAGGATGGTTACGTTTCATCATACAATGAGATTCTGCTTTGTTGTAACTTGATTCTGTTGTAGTTTGTTTTTTAATCACATCCCTTTACCTTTTCTAAATCAATATTCAATCACTGTTCCTTCAGGGGAAAAATTTGCAATTCATTAAGGCTTGCCTGAATGAAGAGTATGAGTTTTATCTCAATAATGTGCATGCCAAAGTTCACTGAATCACTTAAATCTTTCTCGTTGTTTTCTACTTCTCATGTGATGGAAATATCATTTTGGAGTTGACAGAGAGCAAGGTAGCAGGACTAAACCAGAAAACCCATTTATAAAACACATTTTACAAGGCTTCCTATCTCAACAAAATATTTTCCCATTCTTAAGAAGGTTAATCTTACTGATGTTAACTTAGCAATCACCAACATACGCTTTTATTCATGGGTTGAACCTGTCTTTTTCAGTTCTTGTATAACAGAATCTTTCAATATTCTGAAGTGTCATGACTGTTAAAATAGTGATGTTTAACTTTCTCCCCATCTCTTTCCTGTGCATAACCTGATGTCTTCAGCTATCTAATAGGAGAAGAATTTTTTTCCTTCTATAGAGAAGATGGAGCCAGTCTCTTTTTTTAAGTAGTACACAGGTCAAGGATGGGGGGCAATAGACACAAGCTGCCTCAGGGAAAATCCTAACTAGGCATTAGGAAAAAAAAACATAGTAAAGTCAATCAGATACTGGAACACGTTGCCTCAAAAAGTTGTGGAAGATGCTTGAAAATACTCTGAACTCAGTTGGATAAAGCCCTGAGCTATTACCTAATGGCAAGGCTTCCCCTGTTGTGTGGTCAGACCGGATGACCTCCTGAGGTTCCTTTCAACTTAAATCAGTATATGATTCTGAAATACTCACCAGGAATAATCAAGATGCCTGTGCTGACTGAGAGCCGTCCTTTTTAGGCTGTACTGCCACTATTTCAGTCAGCAAATTACTTTAACTGAAAAACAGTGTGTTTTTTCTAAGTCTAGAGCTGTGACTTGTTGCATAGTAAGGCTGTCTAAGTTGATGTAAGTGGTCCCTATCTCCTTAGCCATTGCTACTAATACACAAATTAATGTTTTTGTCCTACCACATCTGTTTTTTGCAACTTTATCAGTTCCCCAAGTGAGGGAACTGATAAAGATATAATTTTTTCAACTGGATCAATCTAGGCTGTACTGTCACATATCGATAGGAGCAAATAGGAAAGATTCAGCCTGAGACTAGTTAAAATCTGAATCCTTCAGTCTATGAAAATACTAAAAAATTCAGTAAAGTCTTCTTGCCATATTTGGCCTCTGCTGGTGAAGTTGCCTTTTCTCACATGGTGAATTTTGGTCTAGCAGTGGAACCCAAGTTAGCAACAGAGTTGATTCAGGTCTTTTTGGCATTTTCTGCAAAATTTAGCTCAGTCTTCTAAAGGACAAGAAAAATAAGGAGACTAGAGGCTTTGACTGTGACATTTGAGGCTATTTCACATATATGTCTCCATATATAAAATTATAAGGCTTCAGGGATCAGTCCAACGAAATATAAAATTACATGTGTTGGTATACATTTCCATTTAAATCTAAGAATAATTGGAAAAATGAAGAAGTTAGGCAGAAATAATGTAATAATGAGTTTATCACTCTACACTGTAAATTCTTGAAGCATAAGCTAATGTATAAGCAATTATAACCTTCAGGGAGAGGAAATAGAGCACCCTAGGCTCTATTGCCCTTGTCTGGTTTTTGTGGTTTGGCAGTGTGGAGAAGCTGTAGAAAGAAAATCTTGTAAGCTGAGTCTATGCATTTATTTTTAGTTTTATATGAGGTATTTGCTAATGGCAAAATGTCCTTGAGGTTAGGAAGAGTTTTTTTGGCACAGCTGAGTTTCTGCATTCCAATTTTATTATGATTTGTTCTTTGCAATTAATAATAAAGGAGTTTGAGAGGAAACAAAGGAAAGCAATGAGACTAGAGAGGCCAAGTTATTAACCCAGTGTTATTTCCCCCCTTATAAGCAACAAATATAGTGTAGGGCACACAGGTACCATTAAGTTTATCCCATAGACCATTTCCTATTTCTTTCTACTACAGATTTACTCTCATATAACCTCCTTGACTTCAAATGATTTCAAAATGCAAAAGCTGCAGGAAAGTGGTACTAGGATGATCAGGGAATGGAGGGCCAATCTTTCCAGAACAAGTTAAAAGAAGCAGGCTTGTTTAGTCTAACAAAAGAAGGTTTAATTGCATAGTAGAAGCATACCCAGGGTAAATGCTAGGAAACAAGAGTTAAAGGAGAACAGTTAAAGTAGAAGAGGAGCCAGATGTATTCATTTTTCCATAGGTAAAGTTAGGTTAGAAACTAGAAGAAGGTTACTAACCTTCACAAGGGTGTAGGCTTTGGATGCATTTACTAAAGGTGAAATAGCTTGATTGACTCCATTAGGAGGTACTGGCCTTGATTCAAGAGGTCCTTCTAATTCATATCTAGGAGGATTACAGAAGGGTGTGGAGCACTCTGTAACGCTTCTTACCTCTCTCCAGAATCTTTTGCAGTTTAAAGAAGTTTCAGTCTGTATGAGAGATTTTTCCTGCCTTTGATAGACTGGTGACTATTTGTTTTATGGGGGATGTGATTTAAGCAGTAAAATGTCATTCACCACAGGTAACACAAAATGCAAAATTGTATTTTGTTTTGGCAGAAAGATTTTCAGTATGTTCATTTGCCTAAATCAGTCATTATCTCTAGGCTTAAGATAATTTCCTAATTTTTTCCGAAAATTTCAAATTACTTCAAAAGTATTTTATAGCATAGAGAGAATTCTACTTGTCAGTCTCACTGAGACTGAGTTTGTATAAGTTTCTAAGATTATAATTTTTTCTATTAGCCCCCTTTTCTTCTTGCCTCCTTGCCCTTCAATAGGAAAATATGTTTTCCATGAATGTACTAGGAGAATGACTTCTTACTATTTTTAAGCTCGTTCTGCATGGATCGTATCACTGTTTGTCTTACAGTAGTTTTTCTTGGTGTGTAGCTTGCTATCTTTTGATTAATTTCTTTGTCTCCTGGGATGCAAATATGTGTTTGTGATCTTTGGGTTGAAAACCTTCTATGAACTTGAGCTTTCATCTGCTTTCTAGTCCTTAATTAAGCATATTGACATATTGTTAGTAAGGATGATAGCTTCCTGTGGAATAGCTGGCAACAACTGATTCTGCTGTTATATTTATTTATGAGATATCACAGTAGATGGAATCATCACTTTGTTCACTGAAATTAGGAAGAATCGATCTCTTCCCATGGAGAGAAACTGTATTATTCCCATTCTTATTCAAAGAGATGTTCAGAATTATGTAGGGGGGACTGACCTCAAAAGTTTGGGGAAAATTACCAGGTGAACTTCGTATGTTTTTTAAAGGACTTCAAGAGTAAGTGAAACATCAGGGCAGATTCTCCGCTGGTGTAAATTTAGCATCACTTCACTGAAGTGAGTATAGCAAAAGCAGTTTAACCAACCGACAATCCCTCAGGTTATGCATTTCTTTCTTGTTTTGTTGCTGATTTTGAAATGAGAGGACTCCAAGTGAACTTTTTGACCAAATTATTCTGTTAGGGGTCAGAACAGGTCATGAATAAAATAAGAGTACAGATCAACTCCGAGCTCTTTCCACATGAGTTATACCCTAATCATGGCCTCATGCACTCCCAGAACTCGATTCCCTGCAGCCTCTGCCCTGCTCCTGCATGACCCTGATCTGGAATTAAATTGTTATCAGGATCACTGTAGTATATATTGTATTACTGTGTATAGCAAATAAAAGTTGGAAATTTGGCATATTCAAGACTAGGAATCATCTCACCTACCTTAAAGCACTTTTCAGACAGCAGTTCATCCAGTGAAAGCACCAGCATCTCCAAAGTGCTCCTACGAACAGGACTGCAATTTAATATTAATAAATTGATGAAGTATTAAGACAACATATGATGTAACCGTTCAGCGTGCAAGTGAGTTAGCTCCTACTAACAGTCCTGATCAGATTTCCCAATGGGGAATGCTGTGCTTTGTCAGATGACTGCCACCCTCAGTGTTCAACCCAGCATTGTGGTTTTTGTGGCATACTTTGTTATGTTTGAAACCTAAAGATGCTTAAAAAAAAAAAAAAAAAGGCAAAATGATTTTTCTCTTTACTGTCTGAAAAACATCTAAAAAATGATGCTGCAAACTTCCATTCAAATTTAGATCTTAATGGTACGAAGTCTGGCAAAACTGTTCTGTTTGCCCAAATAGTGGTGATTTAGACAAATAAAATAAGCTTCTAGAAACATTTTTTTTCAAAGCAAGTTCATACTTTAGTCATTATTTTCATGTAAATAGTTTATAAAACTTAAATACCTACCTGAATTAGGCCTGTGTTTCATCCACTTAGTGCAAGAAATATTTCAGTGTGGATTGTTCCTATGTTTGGAGCAGGCAGAGAGTCTGAACCTTAAGTGTGTGGTGAACTACTTGCTTCAGGTAATTACATTTTATAGGGGCAGGACATCTCTATGTACAGACCCCCACAACAGGTAAAGCCAAAATATCATTCAGGAACATGTCACAACATGATTTCACCAGGTGCTGCTGAATTTTGAAAGGAAAGATATTGAAATGCCACATTGGTCCTTAAAGGACCAAACCAGTCTATGCCACATCTCCCTTCCTTGCTTTCTACCCACATGACATGTGTGTTCAGTAGGTTAATTAAGTTAAACATTTTTGATATTTCATCCACGGTTCAATGGTGTTTTTTGCCCCAGGGCTACAGAGTCTATGTGTGTATGCATGCTCATTTCCTGCTGGGTCTGATAGCAGAACGGGGCTGCCCTAGTTCCCCTTCTCCTCAAACAGAGAGGTCACTCTTTAAAACTAATCAGACACTTCTTACTGTGAGGTTAATTTAAAAATTAACTACTCAGTGTGTTCATATCTTTCCTTTAAATAATGCATATATTTACCTTAATTTCTGTTTTAAATATTCTTCTATTAGAGTATAATTGTCTGTGAGAAGGATCTATATTAGAGTACTCTTCTATTAGAGTAACAGTGGGAAGCTATGCAGCATAACCATCCATTAATAGCTATTAATTATTCTGTAAATTAAAGCTATGGGCAGGAGTGTTGTTGCATGCTTGTGATATGATATGAGAATATGATAAGAAATAGAAAGTTCATGTCATACAGTGAAATAAGGCTGTATTTTTTTCCCCTATAAATTACATTTTTGTATTTCCTTGGGGTTTGGTTTAGTTTGGAAGAGATTAATTACATAAATATGATTTTTTTTAATGTATTCTAGTTTAATATTAGTAAATTGATACAGTGTTAAAACAACGTATGATGCAACCGTTCATTTTGCATGAGTTAGATTTTGTTTGGCATCAGTGAAAGAAAAGCTTATTTTTTCTTCCTCTGTAATTATGCTGATTATACTGTTTTTTATTTTTCCTGTATTGTGAGCATTTAAACACTGAACAGCTTGTTTCAACCTGTGAAAATTCAAGGCTTATTGAAATATTTTAATACAATCAGCTCTAGGTCTTGCTGAATGGAAGAGAATAAAAGTGCAGAACAGAACTGTATTACTGTATTTTTCCTTTGACTTCTTAGTAATTAGTCATTGCCTTCTTTTTGAAATACCAATGTTCTGCCACTTTGTTCTTAGAATTTAACAAGGTTTTCACTGCTTTATAAAAAATTGCAAAGGATTGAGCCAGGCCTGGTTTCTTCATAATTTGTGCATTTTAGAAATATAGCATTCAGGAATAATTTCATATGCTTTTCTACTTTGTAAACTATGCAATTTAAACTGCAACAATGGAGGTTTACTTCTGTTACCCCTTGAATATACTTGTACTTTACATTGCACTCAAGAGGATGTCTGCATGAGGACTGACCGTTGTGTGATGTACAGTAGTGGAAGGGTTTATACTCAGAAGTGACTAAAGAATTTGGAGGTCAAACTGAAGTCTATGGAATTACAGAAGAAATGGAGCACAAAAAAGCTAGCTTGATGCTACTTCATGGACTATTTTGTGAAAACAGCATGCTTCCAAACATGTAAAAAGAGAACAATCTCAAATTTTATTTCTTTGACCGAGTTTGTCCTTGCATATTTAGACACAGCCTCCCCTCCCAAAGTCAGTATGAAGCAAAAATAAAGTTGAGTGGGAACAGGATGAGCAACCAGAAGTATCAAATTTGCTTTGTGATGAAATATCCTCATAGGAGCTGTGTGAGCTGACACAGACAGGACGCAGGAACAACCACAAAACCACGGATGACATGCATAGAGTAAATTTATTTTCATTACCTCACAAACCAGGGGGTCCCTGAAGCAGCACCTGGGCAGAGGCACACAAGCGAGAACGCAGGCACCGTGGAGCTCGGTCTTTGCTAGAGAATCGCCGAACCTGCTGTTTGTGCCTGTTTTTCAGGGATTTGCGCAGGCGTAATTTACCACTGTGCTTTGGATTTTCCCACAGCAGGGCACGAATCTCAAGCATGTTTGATAGGGTGCCTCTAAGTCTATCACAGGCCTATGTATCTGAACACAGATGTTCTACTTGTCAAACACAGAAGGATAGACAACAATTAGAATGATATGTGTATTTTTCAACACCCCAGCTGCAAGTCACTTGAGCGTGTTTACGGTCCTCCTTGCCATTCTTCCATTTTTTTCCCACAGGAGTGCTCTTCCCATGGGCTGTGAACACTGTCAATTTACCTGGTAATGCCAGCTGACTGATACGGTCTCTTGGTATCTCTTGTTGAGATCTCCCTTGTTGCTGGAGATCTCTGTTGTGGCTTAGGACCACGACTTAGGCTTCTTGAAGTGCCCTGACACAAGGGGGATGGAAGCTGATCCATGCTTTGATCAGTGCTGATCAATGCTGGCATTAATCCACAGGCACTTCTAACAAAAAAATTTCTGTCTTCTGTGACGCTGTTCTGAGTCATTACAGTTAATGGCCTTTACTGAGAAATGCAGCAGGAGTAACTGAGAGATGAGGCGAGGACTTGCAGATGAACCGGAGGAAAGCTGCCTGTCTGTTCTTTGAAACTGCTGTAGTTTTTACGTAGTTATACATGTATGCAGTCTGGCTTCAACTGCCTTGCATGTATTTATTTTAAAAACTCTTCTGCACAGCTGGATCGCCATCCTTCAGCAGAGAGGGGGGGTTCTGGCCTAACGCCACGGTAGATCACACAATGATTTGCTTAACCCCACAGTAGATCAGGGACTTGAACTTGGCTCTCATGAACGCCAAGACATGCCCTAACCAAAGAGCTTACATTCCCCGTGGACAGGCTCACAGCTTTAAAGTAAACGGGTGGTTTTGTGTCATTTTTTTCGATGCTGGTTTCTACATGTGCTGGACAATTCCCTGTGTGATTTGGAACAACGTGTTTATTGTTCCAGATGAGATTGACTCCCTAGGGAGTTCATCTGCACAGCAAACATCAGCGTACTTCCCTCGAAGTTGGAGCCAGAGGCAGTGGAGAAATCGCAATAATAACTCTGTCCCACTGGAGGGCTCCCCAGCACTTGAAGTAATCCTCCTTTTTAATGGCTATCTCGGTTTTAGGACTGTCTCTTGCCCGCAGTGCAATGCAGAGCTGCTCCCTTGCAGCAGAAAAAATGAGTTTAGAGATGTGGGGGGTGCAAGACTCTTTCCTGCACTCCCCTGTGTGTATTTTTAGCCACTGCCCTCCCTCAATATTGTTATCAAGCAAATGGTGTGCTAAATACAACTCAGAATTTAGTGTTGCTCATTATATTTTGAATTTTGCATTGATTTCTGAGTGAGGTTGTCTAAATATCTTCACTGCTTCTTAGCGGATTACAGCTTTAGAAAGGTAACAGCAATTATTCTGGAATTGTTTCCTTTATTGTACTTCAAATTTTAAGGGATGCCTTCAGTACAATCCAGCTACTTAGAAGTGCTCTAAAGGGAAAGTGACTACACTTGAAGTTGGCTACTTTGCTCTTTCTCAGATGTGTTGCTTTTAATTTCATTTAGAGTTAAAATAAAATCATTGCTCAATTCATGAACAGTTTTAAGCTTCTGTTGAGATTTCAGGTGGTTGTTGAGTCTTGAGGAGTCAAGTGCTTTACAAGGATACTCTGACTAGAAAGCTCAAGTGATTTTGCAGGGAAGTGTATGAAGGCAAGTTAGTTGTCTGTTTTGTGTGTAGCAACAGAATAGCTTTCTACAGCCCTCCATTTCATCTGAAACGAGTTAGATGTGGCAGGATGTTGGAAAATTTCAGTAATTGTAAATGAACTTTTGTGAACATTGTAACTTTTCAGCTGCTCTTAAAAATGTTAATTCTTGGCAATTTCTGTATTTTCTTTACAAATACATTATTCTATTTTCGGACTGGATTTTATACTGGCTTACCTTGTAAGTTAGCTAATGTACCTAGTTACTTTTGAATTCGTGATTGTTTTTTTCCTACACCAATTGCATAGTGTTTCAGAAGTCTCATGTTTGAAGTTGGATGCAAATACCAACTTCTTCAAGAGAGTCCCTTTACTTGGTGTAGCATGCTAGGTCTTATTTGGTCTTGTCTTTAAGAGGCAATAATCACCTGAGCCTGGTACATTATTACTGACGGTCAGCTGATGGAAAACAACTTCTCCTGGGGCTGTTGACTCTAAATTGTGATTCTTTCCTATAGAAATTCCCTACTATGATTTGCCTGTAGGTATCCAGAAAGAAGTTTTCAAATGCATCTTTTTAACCACACTGACAATTTCTTTTAAACCATCAATGGTACATCTTTCTTCTTGCTTCCCAAAGCAACTTTCTGCAGCGTTTCCCTCTCCCCAACCCACTGCAAATGTTGAGGCTTATTCTGGGATTTAAAAAGAGTTATCCTTTTTAAGTTCATTGTGTGTTACTTGAAAGGGGCTTCAAACCGTAATTAAAAAGATCTCCACTTGTACCAGGAGCTGTTCAGCTCTGAGGAAAATTGTTATTATTGGTGAAACTTTCCCATTCAGCCAAGTTCTTAGCCAAGGGATATTTCGTGAGTTTATGTGAATGAATTTTTGTTCATCCTTTTTAATGCTCTACTGGTATTATTTACTTCCAATTTGCCCTGACAAAGGAAAATATGCTCAGTGAGGTACAGAAAAGCTATCAAAATGTTTAATGTTCTTCACTTAGAAAGAGACAGCAGTGTAGAGAACATTTCCCAATTATTCTGAGCATGGAGATATTAAGATTATGTATTAAATAGAAGGAAATGGTAGCACAATGGCTCGTCTGATGAGTGTCATCTGAGGAGGCTGGAGCACTTTTTTTGGTTTGTATACCCTATGTGCTTTGTAATTTCTATTTCATCCTTATAGGCGACTAGAAATGCAACAGCTCATGTTGACTGTTTACAGAGTTGGAGAAGAGTACCTGTGTGGTCTGGAAACCACATGTTTAATGTTAAAATTCACGTGGCAATAAAAGTATTAGGATTCCTTTCCATTAGAGACATTGTAGTGTCAGTGAAGTGTAACGTACAAAACAATAATGAACAGACTGTACGGTTTATAGTTTCTGAGCTGCACAAAATGTTAGCTCTATAAATGTATTTTAAAAGACCCACCAGCAAATATTTTAAAATAATTGCAAATTCTTCAATGATGTAGACACATAAATGAAGGAATTGTGCTGAGGCAGTTACAGTGTCTGCTGCTGCTGTGCCAAAAGTATTAGCATGATACATGAGACCTCCCACTGTTAGCACATCTCTGCAGTAACCACAGATTTAAGGTTTAGATCTTGGAGGTGAGCTGAAAAGATGTAAATAACTGCACAGGTTTCAAATCTAACGGGATGACTGTGGTGCTCTAATACTGCTGTGCTTGTCCAAGATGCCACTCTCTATGAAAGCTTTGGGATGGCTTGTCTTTTTAAGTATTGCAGGAATGAACTGTAATCAAAATGTTCAGGCAAATACTTGTTAAGGTGCTTACGGACTAAAGACATGTACTTTCCAGGGCTGGAATGATTCTTTGTATCCCCTCAAGATTGATAGTGTCACTTAATTTACAGAACAAAGTGGGGAAAAAGTCTTTTCCTGTTAGAAGCTAGCCTTGCTTCATCTTTTCTCTAACATGATGAATTTGTTGCCTGTTGCCTCTGAACATCTCATGACACCATTCTATAGAAGGGACAACAGGGCACCTTCTCTGGGGTCACAAAGGCAGCAAACAGCACAACCAGAAACTGAACCTGGCATCCTCGCTCCCAGCCCCGCATTACGTTGTTTTCCCTGCTGGCAAGCTGACAGTACTGTGGATACAAGTAAGTAAAGAAATCTTGGTAAGCTATTTAAATCCAAATATCTGTGACTTGTAAGTTTATATATACTTCTCTGAAATTAAGAGGGTATTCAGAAATGTTCACTATTTTTTAAAGCTATTTGTGCTTTATATATCTTAATTTTTCATTTTCAAATTTTTGAATAAACTTGATTCAAATGTTGATTATGTGAATCAACATTTCCATATTTGCTAGATATGAATCAGATGATAAGTGTTGGAAGAGTTTCTCTGAAAAAGTGAAAATCTAAGTTTTTCTTTGAAATTTTTCTTCAATGGTCATTAAAAATTAATCAAAATATACATCTGTGTTTATCAGATACTTTAACACACATCTTTTAATGAAAGAATTAAGTTTAAAAATGTAGAGAATCTTCAGGTATACCTAGGTGATGCTTAAATCATACCTCTTTTTTCCAGAGGTGCTTTGTAGGTGTTTGTGATTTCATACATGTAAGGTACAACATGTGAATGGAAGTGTGACATATCCAAAGCTTGTAAGTATTTGGATCTCTGTTTACAGCTTAGGACCATCCATTTTACCTAGATTGTTGCTGCTTCAGAGGACCTGGAAACAGATTCTTAGAGGTGGTCAAAGTGTACTTTCAGGTCTGTAACTGAGTCCAGTATATGTGTGCAGGCAGAGTCTTACCATGTGCACGCAGATGTCAGAGTACTCTTGCTCCTACCCTGTAATTCTGAGTTGGGGATGAGTATGAAAATGCATGTGACCGTGTTGAAAAGCTCTGCCTAGAGTTTATCTTGTTCACCAATGTATTAGTGCTTAATAGGTTCTGATGTTGTAAAAAACAGGTTAAAGATTTTTGTTCTTATTAGTGTTTTATGTTACAGGAAGACCTGCTTACTTCCCCATTTATTTTTGACATTGTTAAAGCAGAAGAGTTGGTCTGCCTGTGAATCTGTCAGCTGTAAACAATGCTCTTTGCCTTTTGCCAAATTTTAGTCTCCTAGTGTTTTCACTGTGCCTGGAGTGAATCTCTGTGACCAACAAATCCCTGAAAATAAGAACGTATAATAGAAAAGCTGACAAGACACTTAACAACAGGAGAGCCATGGGCTTTGGTATAAACAACATAATAACAGAGTGGATTTGAACGTCATCCTGGAATTTCAGTCTTCTGTTGCATTTCTTGTCCAGTTGCCTGCATGAATATTTCACAGTAATACTTCCTGGGATATTCCAAAAGCTACAGTTATTCATCTACAGGCTCCTGCCATAACCCAGCAAAAAAAATGTACATTGGGATGTTAACTGCTCTTGCTTTTATAACAGAGCAAACGTAGGAAACCCAAGCTGGCTATGGGATAAGGCAGTAGTTAAATTAAGCCTAAACAGGTAGTTCTCTGGTTGCGACCTGCTGGGATATTGAGGCTTGGCAGCATGAGGTGCTGTGACAGTGCATAGCTGTGTGCTAATGAGTCACAGTGTGACGCTTAAAGAAGAGCACAATCCCCTTTCTTCTCCTTGTCCCCGACCCCGTGTCTTATTCGAAATGAAAGGACGTTGGACTAGATGCACACGTAACTACTCAAAGACAGTCTTAGTCCCAAAACAGGTATCTGGTCTTCCCTGTACAACACTTGTGCAACCAACCCCCTAGGAACGGGGTTCTCAAAACTTCAGAAGCTTTTTAGAAGGGAATAAAGATGCAAAAGAGAGGTAAGTTGTTTCGCATTTAGCTGTCGTCTTCTGGTCTGTGAAAAGCCCCTCCTTACTCCTCTCCTTCTGCCCCTCCAGATCAAGGGCTCTGAACCCTTTTTTTTTGCGTCTCAGCTGCTCAAGGTTAAGGGAGGGTAATGCTCAGAGTGTGGCTTTTCTTTTAAAATATTTGTAGTAGTTCCACTGCTGTTGCCTTTCTCCTAGTTGGAAACACATTAGTTAAAGCACTCGGGGAAAGTCCAGTCCTATATGATTTACTCATGTACATATTACTGTTAAACAGTGTCCCTATGGAATAGCATGGCAGCTCCTTCAAAAAGGAGTGCCCTTCAAAAGAGAGTGGATCTCTGTTTTGCCCCAGCCATAAACAAGGATAGCAACACTCTGAATAAAGATACAAGGTTTTACTCATTGATCACACTCCAGATATCATACCCAGCCCAGGAGCCAGGAATAGTTCATAAATAAGTTGAGTGGCAAGCTTGTAAGGTAAACTTCAGGTAAAATGTAGGTGCTTTGCTTTGTGCTACTAATCCAACAAATCCACAAAAGCCAGTTTGTAACCTGTAGTGCTAACAGACTTCCTAATTTTTATTTATGTGCCAAAGGCTAAATGACTGGATTTTGTTATCTGGTAATTAACGAACTCTTCAGTCCTTAGTAGGATGTGCGGAGGGAAAAACTCGAATTCCTGGAGGTAGGGATGGGAGAGTAAGAAAATAGGACTATTCCTAGACTGCGTTGTTTCTGTTAATTCTTTCCTCTATTCATATCCTCAAAGCCACTCTGCTAATAAATTGGAAAGGAAGGATTAAGATTCCAGACTTGGGGAGATTCAGGTCATACTGAAACATATTAAACATAGACTTATTAATAGAATTTCCTGTTTTCAATAACATGCTCTCATACTTCACCTGTCCTTGACTGAGTAAGATACAAGAAGCCCCATCTGCAGTTGTTGTGAGGTTACAATTCAATAGATAATCTAATTATATGCCTTTCTGAAGCTAGGTCAAGATTGCATACAGAATTATATTGATTACATTTTAATGCCAGCACTGTCATGGCAGCAGAATGGCAAAACGCCAGTCAGCTGCCACAGAGGAGATGGGTTGCCAACACATGCGATATACCCAAGTCTTGTGAAGAAACTCTAGGCAGTTTCAGTGGATACTCAGATATTTAATATGTGATGTCCCTGAAAGGTAACGACTTAAAAAGTCACCACCTAAACTCGCCGACAATATGGTTAGCTTTTATCTGTCCTGGTGCCCTGTCCT
Organism: Aquila chrysaetos chrysaetos; assembly: GCF_900496995.4. Lineage (NCBI taxonomy): Eukaryota > Metazoa > Chordata > Aves > Accipitriformes > Accipitridae > Aquila > Aquila chrysaetos. Next base: position 24,872,449 of record NC_044017.1, on the reverse strand, counting down.
GAAGCTGTGCGTTTCAATGTAGAGTTCTGATGAATGCTGTGGTTTGCTCATGTGGGAGAGTCCCAAAGGCTGAGATGCAAAGAAAAACCTCGATCCTTTATGCTAAAGCTGCAGTGAAATTTCAGCATTGAAGTGGAAACTTGTAATCCATTCATCTGGTGCCTGATGTGAAAGGGTTTTGTTTTTTGGCCAGTGACTAAATTTCAAAAATGCCCAAAAATGTCTTAGTTTGGGTTTTCACGCTAGTACCTACCACTTGCCAAAGGAGGACCGGACTCCGGACACTTAACTTTCTTTCTGCTTATGTTCCTCTTTTAAAACTTTGCAGAACAGAAGCGGGAGAAAGTGGTAATGGTGTGAGAGCATTCACAGTTAACCTGAAAATCCCTCCTCCATTTGATGGGAATCATATTTTCTGCTCCCACAAATTGCCTTAGCTATTAGGCGATAGTCCATCTGAACAGACAATATTTCCTCTCCTACTGTTGAAAGCTTGCCCATGTGCAGGAAAAAAATCAGGGCTCTTCTAATCTATCCGTCTGTTCCTCTTACTTCAACCTTCCACCTCAAAGTCACATCTCCTCTTTTTTTTCCTAATCCTTTTTGTCACTCAGTTTTGGGCTCTAACCTCCAAATGACACGGTGCACTTCAGAACATTATGGGAGCAGTGTCAAGGAGAGAACCGTGGTTGGAAGCAATGATTCTCAAGCTAAAATTCTGGAAGTATTAAAGGTCTCTAAAGGCTTTCCTGAAGTTACATGGACATGATGTCTTAAGAATTGAAAAAGAATAAAAATAGCAACTGAGGGTTCTAGGAGGGAACTTTATGATTTTCTCTGATGAAGCCGTCCGCAGAATGAACTGTTGAGAGATTTGCGGGGCTGAAAGAAAAGCTGTGCTCCCTTATGTGTTCCTTTCTGGAGTTACAGAGCCATGGTGTACGTTGCTGGAAGCTATCATCTGTGGTCTAACAACAGATGCACCTCTTTGATAGCTGCCATCTTCTCTCCACAAAGTCTGGAAAAGAATATTAAAACAATGAATACTCCAGATAAGTTTTGGTAGCTGCCCTTGGAAGAGACAGTGCTATGTACTGCTTTATTGCAAATTCATAGAAAACTACAGTATGTTAAAACTTTCATTGTGATGATGAAAGTGATTTAGCATTTTTCTGGGAAACAATTAGAGCTTTATTGTTTTAATAGTTGAGGGTTTACTTGTTTACTTCAAAAAAGTTATCTCATAATTCAGCTTCATGGAGCTTTTGACAGATTCTTTCTGTAAGGGAAGAGGAAATTATAAATTATATGAACTGCAAAGATCCTTGTAGATATATATATGTAAGTGTGTATACACACACATATGTAAGTGTGTATATATGTGTGTGCATACATACACACACACACACACACACACAAGTGTGTCTTTTCTAAATACCTCTGTGTGTGTGTGTATATATTTATACACACACACATTTATATATAGAAGAGTGTATATTCCCCTTTCATATTATGGCCAAAGCTGTTGTCCTGAAAAAATTATTTTGCAAATCTTTTAATGAGATAAATTTAAATATTTTGATATTGAAGCTATAAAAATTTAAATCAGAAATTAAGAATGGACTTACTATTTGAAAGGCAGCATTCCTTGGAAAATACTCAAGAGACATGACTTTTATCACCTCAAAATAAAGAGATATTTTGACATTTATTGTACATATACAATAATATGGTATTTGGTAGGCTTATATTCGAGGACTGTATGTGAACTGTTAATGATTTAATCTTAAAATTCTAGAATTAAATATTTTTGTTAATGTTAACTTTTAGTAACTTTTTAAAAATTTTATTCTTTATTATTGCTTTACGTACCTGTAGTAGATCCTGGATTTTGGATTTGTATTTGGAATTATAAGCTGCTCAGGATCAAGAGTCTAGTATGTGTTTGATGCATTTCACTTGATGGACTTGAAGGATGATTTCCTAGGGGGGCTCAGATGATGGACTAAGGAAGCTTTATCCCTCCTTCCTCTTTAAGACTATGCAGTATGAGACCTGCTCAGAATACTCAGCTTTTAGGAAAAAAAAAAAAAAAAAAAGAAAAAGAGAAGAAGAAAAGTAAAGACTGAGCACTAATAATTTCTGCTCATAGTGCATCTCCCTCTTTCCATTCAAAGTTATATGGCCTTATTTTCCTGAGTACCCAGCATGAATGGTTCAGGTAGCGGTGGGTATGAAATCTCCCTCTGGCTGGTTGCTTTGCAACATGAAGTTTGGTTATTATTTATCTAATGTGTTCAATCTCATGGGTTAAGGAGAGAGAAAAGCAGGGGCTGTGAAGTTAATCACTGCAATCTCCTCTAGAGAAATAGCCTGAGAAGTGGTGGGCTCTGCTACATGTCTGAGAACAGAAACAAATCTGTGCACTGGAGAAAGGAAGAGATTAAAGGTGAACGAGTTCAAAAAAACAAGGCTGATTTCCAGAGAAAGTCCTGACAACAGCAAGGGGGGTCCAGCTAAAGGCCTTTTGTTACTCTCTGCTGTGGCTGTAAGCTATCTTTCATATCATCACTTGAAGGTAATCACTTAGAGTCTTATAGATTAAAGTAAAAATCTTACATCGAAATCCAGCAGGTTTACTGAGAAACAAATTGGAAAGCAGAGCTCCTAAGCAGTGAGTTCACATAAAACAGACTGCAGTAATCTGTACTACCTGCAGGTTCAGACTAGTCTCGTGTTTTGAGGCAAATCAGATTCTGTTTGGAAAGGCCCAGGTACTCTTCTTTCCAGGAGAAAAACGTGCTCTTGTCTATTCCACCATTTGAGTGTAAAGAAGTAGCTCCAGATATAACAACAATTACACATCTGCTTTAGTGTAGGTAAACATGACGTTCACAAGAGGCTGCTTAATGATTATTCCATATTTTCAAGATACTTTCTGCAAAAAGGTGGGAAGATTATGGTCCAGTACAGACAGTTTCTCTGCTAATTTCTCTGTGGCTAATGTGAACATTTAATCCTCATGGCTGCATGGTGAAGTGCCTGTAATTAGCCCTCAGTGGGGAAATTGTTTAACTCTTTGCACTAGATATTTTAATGCATGCTTGGCAGCCACTGTCTCATCCATCTCACAGAATAAAGAATTGCTAATATAATGATTTATGCATAAGCAAATCCAAAACCTTTTTTTTTTTTTTTTTTTTTTCCTTGCTGGTACTAGTCACTATATTATGTATAGGCTCCAGGTTTCTTTAAAAAAAAAGTAATTGACTATATGTCACCTACACAAGGGGAAGTCATGTAAGGCTTAGGAAATGTTGTCCTTTACCCTTTAATTGTATGTTACTGTCTACAGGGCTAATAGGACCCATCATGTGGTGCAGGTGGAAGAGCATTTTGATGATTGTGTAAATCTTATTATAGGATATTTTAAAGGAATTGTGGCAATGTGCAAGACTTACACATGGAATGGGGAGGAATGGTGTGGGAACATAGAATAAAGGGTTAAAAGACCTGCTTGAGTGTAAACAGGTTGCTGGGCAGTACACTTGTTTGACTGAGCCTTGTGCTTAATTACTACAGTTTGCCATATCTTATTAAACCCTACTTTTACTGTCTGTGTGGGTGAACTCTCCATCCTGAGTGTGTGTGTGTGCACGTATGTGAATGTTAATGAATTTAAACGTGGGCTAGCCAGTGAATAGGAGAAAGAGGCCTTAGTACCAGCAGCTGGAGTGGGACCCTGAACATCCAGGGGCTCACAGGTCTGTGTGCCTACAGCTGGGGAGACCAGAGGATCGGGGACCAGCTACTGCATAGACTGAGTATCTAGGCCAGCTGCTGGAGGGATCGATATTGCACATGCACATATAACAGTTGTACATATTAATAACTGTGTGTACGGACACCTACGGCATTACATTCTACTGACAGACTTCGGTCTTGATCAGCTGGAGAGGAGGAGCAGGGATCAGGCTGCCTGTTTGTGTGAGTGCTGTGTGTTTTCTGTCTGCATTGATCTGTGTGATGTGTGTGAATATGGATATATCTATATACGTACACTATATAATGTGCATGTGTCCGTAATGGGAATGAATGCTCAACCTCACTACTGGCTGGAGATGGGGTCACAGAGGTGCAGCAACCTTGCATCTATCAGGCTATGGTATTTGGCAGCTTCTAAGAGAGAAACCCAGCCCGAGGAAGTGAGGCTTTTTTAAAAAAAAAAAACAAAACAACAAAAAACCAAAAAAACAACCTTATGTGCAAGCATATTTTTGGAGATGGATCTATTACTGCCAAGCAGGTTTAAACCTCCTGCTTGTAGAGGGTGGTTCATTCATATATCCACTAACATTGCTCTGTAATCCTTAGAGACTTTCCTTTCTTAAGATTGTGTCACAAGCTATTTTCATAGAATAAGGAGACTTCAAAATAAGCTGACAAGCAGAAGAATCACAAGTCATAAAACATAAAGAATAGAGGAACTCACTTTATTAAACTGCCTTTTTTGAATGACAGAACAAGCACAACTTCTGCTTCTTTATGTGTGATATTTTAGCAATGATCACTTTGCTATTACAAATTAGTATTGCAGTTGGGGAAATGACTAGCTGAGGTTTGTTTTTTGGGGTGTGGGGATGTGGTGGGAGGCTGCATGCTAAATCATAGGATCTAGTTTATGTGTTTCTTGGGGCTAAAGGCAGTGTATGTTCCCATGAAACAGAAAAAAAGTTAAATTACTTTTCTGTTTGAAGTACAATTATACATCCGTTCCTCTACTTGCAGGTAAAGAGAGTAGGTACATGAGCCAAGGACTTCTGAAGATACTGCCTCTTCTTGTCTTCATAGGCAGATTGATCTGGCCCTTGTAGAGAGGTAAAAGAAACTTGCTGTGTTCATGATATAGAAGATTCTATTACTGTATTTTTATTTAGTGTGGTGATGTAGAAATTCATTGCAGGTTATATGAATTCATATAATTTTAAAGCACTTCTAAAATTTACCTGCAGTGATTCTATACATGATATCTGCTCTATGTAGTGCTTGTTAGTTGATGTAACCAATTGATCCAGTTTATTAAGCAAAAACACCTGAACTAGGAAAAACAGGATGTTAAAGAAAGCTTTGCCAAATGGTACAGGGCCAAACGAGATCATTCCTTCTAGGGCCCAGAGCTCCTGATCCTGTTCTCCTTTCAGTGCTGCCCTGCCCAGCCCTCTCAGATGTCCTGCCTTGGTCCCCTCCAGAACGCCATTGTTGTGTACCATGGTTTTTCCTTTTGGCTGATTTCTTTGGAGCACCCGGGGGAATATGCCTTTTCCCTTTTGCACAATCGCAGGTCTGAAGACAACATGCTTTCCTAATGAAATGTCTCTGTGTAGGAATAATTACCTTGCATGAGAAGTCAAAGCCATCATTTCTCACTTTCTCATCCCTGTGGCACACTGGTTCCCACCAATTCAAAGGGCAGAAGCATTTATAATGGTTCATGTGAAACAGCTGTGGAGCAGTTCAATGTTTGTTCCACTAGTGCCATGTGCTGGGCCAGCACAGCACACCTCTTGCTGAAAGCTGGTTAGCCTGGGAAGCATGGCACCGCACTCTGGGCTTCACAGTGTGTGTCCTTCACCACCTCCACCGAGATAGTTTCCTCTTCCCTCAGCCTTGCATTTTTCTAGTCACAGCTTTCTTGCCTAGCCTCTTCCTGGCAAATAAAGTTATCAACCAGGCAGTCATGGTCTTTTCTCATTAAGCTCCCAGTTTCTCTTCTTCCAGCCTCACCAGATTTTTTTTTTTTTTTTTTTTTTTTTTGGCAGCAATCTATGCTTTTCGCTCCACTGCCCCCTCTAGTTTTCTTTCTTTTGCAGTCAAACCGGATGGTTTCCTTGTCCATTATGCTTTCCTGCATCTAGGGGAAACTGGTTGCCACTGACGACACTAGACGTGGGCCAGGTTCGTTGTTCTTACTTTTGCTTCCTTGCTCAGCAAATGCCATAAAGCATCCTGGAAGGAACCGTCTTGCCTCCAGCAGCTCCTGAGTGGAGAGAGTTAATGATGCCATGTGGATGGCAAATGGAAAGTCTGTTTGGGCTTAGAAACTGTGACAAAATTTTCTCAGTGCTTATAAAGTATTTCAGGCTTTTAAACATTAAAATTGAAATCACAGCACATACATAGAAAATTTTGGCCTGAATTGTTCAATTTGTTGAAGTCATTAAAAAAAACAAACCCACATTTTTATAATAGAAAGTGTTGCAGCCCTAAGTCCTCTGCACTGTTAGTCTTTGAGGAGCTGTAATTCCATGTCTATTTTAGACTCAGTTGGATTCAAAATTCTTTAACTAATGAGGTAAATTCTCCGAGGGGCAGGTACTTGTTATTCAGTTAAACTGGCAAGAGAAGACAGGTTGTAACAAACAAACAAAAAAAAAGCACTGACAGTTACCACAAAGGACATCTGTCTTTGAATGGGAGAAAAAGTTGCTAATTTCAGGCACGAACTTACAGTGATCATTTAGGTAATTATATTAAATTATGGTTAATGTAAGTAATTATAATTATTTAGTTATGACATAATTCAGCACAATTAGACTCAGTCATGAGACAGGTTTGGTGTCTTGCCTGCAGAGAGGGAGTACTCTCAGACATAGTGACTCAGAGTCACTAGTGCTATTCACACAGCTGGAAGCTCATGGAATGACAAGCAATGGAAATATGAAAAGCAAACTACGTACCTTGCCTTCTAGCCTGTGAAGGCTTGTCCTGGGAGTACTTTTGCTATCATTATGTCTGATGGAGTTTAAAATTCCTAAATGCTGCTCTGCTTTTTATTCTTTTCTCCAAATGATTATGCCACAGTTTAATAGTTCCCCTTATCAGAGTATTTTTTCTAATAATTATTCAATGTTTTCATCGTCAATAATGTAATTATATGTATTTTTTCTAATTATAGCTACTATTTTTCTTATCTGCTTAAACCAGAGAGGATTATTTTCTCCCTACTTCTGTGACGCAATACCTCAATCGGAATTGCATTGCCTTTTTTGTTTTCCTGTCATATTACATACTAATCTAATTAATTCCCAATTAAAATCTCCAGATCTCTTTTGGGATCAGTGCCTTTCGGGTTCTTCTCACCCAGAGGCTAATAGTTAAATTATTTGTCCCAGATGTATTAAACTCTAATCCTACACAGAGACTTATGCAAGTGCTCAGTTTTATCCTTTATGACTATTGCTATAGAGTCAGATAGGACTACTCAGAGTGCATAAACTGAAGCACACATACAAATCTTTGTGACATCAGGCTTTTATTAAAATGAATCCTGATTAAAAGTAAAAGTGGTGTTATAATATCAGCTTTTACATCTCTTAACCCTTTGATGAAGAGGTGTTTACAGTTTGTCTTAGTTAAATAAGGTGTATCAATAATTTCTGAAAACCAGAATGAATTGTTTAAATTAATATATATTGCTTTAGTCTAAGAATATTTTACGTCTCTCAAGACATTTTTATTTTTCTGAAATGAGACTGTAACATTTAGAATTCTAACAAAAATTCTGCTTGTTTTTCTAAGGAAGTTAAAATAATTTTTTTTTCCCTCTTCATGCATTATTCAAAGCAGCCAGATGCTTTGGGTATTCTGGTTGCCTTTGGAAGGAAACTAACATTTCCAATTTAGGTTTATAATTTAAACTGAAATATCTAGGTCTAGCATAGTTAGCGTACTTTATTGCTTTCTGTCTGATTGAACACATAAGACTGAATTATCTTTACAACTCTCCAGTTTTGATTTCTCTCATGTTCTAGACTTCTTTGTTGAGGTATATTGTCTTCTATGTCTCTAAGAACTGTCATTTCCCAGCAGCTCTGAAAAGTTTAGTATTTTGGCCCCATTTCCTTTTTAATTCTTTCTTGCTAAAACCTTTTGATATGCTTTGGCTCAACCACAGTTACTGGACACAAAGCAGGATTTAATACCTGTGGCCTGTGTTACACGACAGAATAGACTTTGTTATAGCAATGGTGCCTCTTTTACCCTTCTCTGAATCTCAGAGCTTATGTAAAACTCTGTTTGAACTCTGATTCAACCAATCATCCTTACTTTGCAAATTTCTAAAGCATGTGTGTATAGTAGAATGCTTGCTGAATAGAGAAGGATGACAGGATGTGCTTATGTTTCATTGAGCTATTGTGTAGGAAAGGTTAGAATAGCTGAAGGTTAACAGATGCTGGAATCTCTTGGGTTTTTTGGTAGTTCTTTGGAATGTCTGAGCTTTTACTTCTTAACACATTTTAGATGACCAGAAGAAGAACATGACTTAACAGGGAATTGAACAAGTTTGGTAGCTAGTCCTGAATCCAGAGAGTTGCATTTGTATCTTCACTCAGATTATGAAAGTTACTGTAAGACATACAGACTAAATCTCTTTCTGCTAATCTGTTTTCTTGCTGCATGGAAAATTTTCTTTCCATCTCCTCTGTGACTATGGAAGGAAACAAACGCTTCATCTTCTGTTCTCTTTGGAGTACCTCGATCAAGCGAGACTTTTCTTTCGAACTTTCCTGTTTTCCCACCATCCTTATCTAGGTTCACTCTAGAGGGAGACAGCGACAGATTTTCTAGGAAGTGAGGGAGAACCCCCAGTCTGGTAAGAGTATTTAAGAATATGACAAGAAACATAAAACGTCCCTACTGTGTCAGAGTGAACATCTGCCATCCAACAATAGCCTAAGGAAGAGTACATGAAGAAAGTCAGCATTCGGTATTTTCCAGAATATTCTCCCAGCTTCCAGTTGTTCCTGACCGACGGGTTTATGGATCAAGGGGTGGTTTTGCATTTAACAGCCCTTGGTGGATATTTTTTTTTTCCCCATGATGTTGTCCTGTCAATTTTGAACCTATCTAGACTTTTAGCATCCACAACCCTTGGTAGCAAGGAATTCTACACTATGGGGTCACACACAAGAGATAAAGAAAGGTGGTTTGTTTATTCTGACACCTCCAGTTTAAACTAGCTCTTCTCTTTCTTGACAGACATCTCAAGTTCCTCTCGAGGAGGTTAGAACCTCATCTTTTGGTACAATTTTAACACTCTGTTCTACTGCTGCAATCTTTGTATAAACACACACACATACTCTCACACATCACTTCCCCATGGACTACGCACACACAGCTCGCCATGCTTTGGTGGCCAGCAATCAATTTCAATCAGCTCTGTCTGTCCAAATCTGTTCATATCAGATTGCAAACCGTGCTCTATCAGCTGCTGTATGAATTCTCCTGGGCAGCTGAAGGAGAAATGAGCCAGCTGCTGGCCCTGCCCTGTTAGAGACCAGGTTATTTCGCTGTGATTTAAAGCCAATTACTCCTTCCCAGTGCAAAAATGTCTCTGTGAGCAGAGAAACTGAAAGTGGAATTTGCCTTTTGTTATTTCAAAAATAAGCAATATATGGATGTTTTGACTTGGATTGAGCTGTGTACTTTTAGATACCTAAACTAGGAGCACTGTCACTGGCTTTTCCCCAGTCAGCAGAGTGACTTAATCTGCTCAAGGGAAATCTGGGCCTCTTCCATTTGGGCTCCTGTTCCAAATTACTCTGTAGAAGTTTGCCTTTTCCCACTGACAATAAAGGGAGTGTGACAAAACTGGACAACTAACTTGAACATTAAAGTCTGTTAGCTAAAGTTAGGCATAAGTAAGTGTGGGCAAGGGAGGATATGAGATATTGACCAAGGCAATGAATGGGAAGCTATCAAATGCATTAATTATCTGAGTTAGGTTGCTAGTTAAGGGATGTGAGTCTACTAGTATGTTAATGACCAAAGCTGGCTTCTAGCTTCTTCTGTAGAAACTCATGACTTCATGTCTGAAGTCCTTCATCTGGTTCTGCTATGCTGTCCAGAAGGGGATCTGTCTTGTTAGTATACATTTGAAATACTTTAATCATGTATAACTTTCTTCTCTGCTCCCATCAAAACATCACGTGCTCTTTTTTACTGCATTTGTAGGATAAAAATTTCTTTGAAAGCAGACCCTTACTTGTTTGCTGCTGTGGTGCTTTGATATTCTGATCTCAATACTGCCTCCTTTATCCTTTTAATAATACATTAGAGTGTAATTTAAAGGTGGTACCAAAAAAAAAAAAAAAAAAAAGTGAGATCATAGCACAGTGACAATTTAGAAATTTAAAGTTTAATTATTATCCATTCATTGTACATTAAGTCTACTAAAAGAGCAGTACACTGGATTGATTGTTCTCTATTAATCTCTGTAGGAGAAAAAGTTTAGGCAAGTACAGTTGAGCCTTGTTCGGACTTTCAACATCATGCCATAAATTAGCTGTACTGTGTGATGCTGCAGATGGTATATGTGCTATTTTTATTGTCACATTTTTACTCTTTAGCCTTAATTTTCTTATTGCCCTTCGTAATCACTGGGCAATTGGTAGGAAACCAAAACAACACTCAATCCCACAGACGGGCTTTATTAATAGGATAAATTTTTATTAGGATGAGCTGATCAAAGGCACTGAAAAATAAAACTTTGAAATGAGGTACAGATCTCAAATCAAGAAGGCAATAATTCGCAGTTGCCTGGTGATGTTGGCAAGAGAAGATATATGCAACTTATTTCCTTGGTTATTATACCTTTTCTCTAAATAGCTAAAAACTTGATACTGTTCATCTATGAGTGTCCCAGTGAAAAAGCTCTCCTGTCAAGAGAAAGAATAGTTGGAAAATAGACAAGAAGTGCCTTGTAATTTTGTGATATATAAAAATACAGTAGATGAAAAACGTGACTCAAAAGCTACCAGCAGCAAGCTATACATTGTTTCAATTTCTTTATCAAGATATGCAAACCATTATCTTTGTGTTACTAAGACCTTTGCACTTTCTACTTATTGCTGTACTAGTGCTGTTTGGCATTTCTGGTCACTGCTATGTCAATGCAGCTGGAAAGCTGCCTGGCGGAAAAGGACCTGGGGGTATTTGTCAACAGCCAGCTGAATATGCACTGTCAGTGTGCCCAGGTGGCCAAGAAGGCCAACGGCATCCTGGCCTGTATCAGAAATAGTGTGGCCAGCAGGAGCAGGGAAGTGATCGTCCCCCTGTACTCGGCACTGGTGAGGCTGCACCTCGAATACAGTGTTCAGTTTTGGGGCCCTCACGACAAGAAAGACATTGAGGTGCTGGAGCGTGTCCGGAGAAGGACAATGAAGCTGGTGAGGAGCCTAGAGCACAAGTCTTGTGAGGAGCAGCTGAGGGAACTGGGGTTGTTTAGCCTGGAGAAAAGGAGGCTGAGGGGAGACCTTATCGCTCTCTACAACTACCTGAAAGGAGGTTGTAGGTAGGTGGGTGTTGGTCTCTTCTCCCAGGTAACAAGTGATAGGATGAGAGGAAATGACCTCAAGTTGCGCCAGGGGAGGTTTAGATTGGATATTAGGAAAAATTTCTTCATAGAAAGGCTTATCAAGTATTGGCACAGGCTGCACAGGGAAGTGGTTGAGCCACCATCCCTGGAGGTATTCAAAAGTTGTGTAGATGTGGCACTTGGGATGTGAGATGTGGTTTAGCCATGGACTTGACAGTGTTAGGTTTATGATTGGACTTGATGATCTTAAAGGTCTTTTCCAACTTAAATCATTCTATGATTCTATGAATGTCACAGAATCACAGAATAGTTTGGGTTGGAAGAGACCTTAAAGGTCATCTAGTTCAAACCCCTGCAATGAGCAGGGACATCTTCAACTAGATCAGGTTGCTCAGAGCCCCGTCCAACCTGACCTTGAATGTTTCCAGGGATAGGGCATCTACCACCTCTCTGGGCAACCTGTTCCAGTGCTTCACCACCCTCATTGTAAAAAATTTCTTCCTTATATCTAGTCTGAATCTCCTCTCTTTTAGTTTAAAATGATTACCTCTTGTCCTATCGCAACAGGCTGTGTTAAAATTTCTGTTCCCATCTTTCTTATAAACCCCCTTTAAGTATTAAAAGGCTTCAGTAAGGCTCTCCCTGGAGCCTTCTCCAGGCTTAACCACCCCAAATCTCTCAGCTTGTCCTCATAGGAGAGGTGTTCCGTCCCTCTGATCATTTTTGTGGCGCTCCTCTGGACCCACTCCAACAGGCCCATGTTTTTCTTGGACAGAGGCGTCCAGAGCTGGATTCAGCACTCCAAGTGGAGTCTCACCAGAGCGGAGTAAGTCAGTCAGTATTTGATGATATTTTGGATCTTCTACAGCTGTGGAAACATGGTAGTATTCTCCAATATTATTTTTCAACACGAATAAACAGATCAATCCATTCAAACATAACTGTATTGATACTCTGGACATTTCAAACTGCTCCCTCATCACTAATCAAGTGCTACCACGATATTCAGAAAGTAGCTCAAGATTTATCACCCCACCCCTATACATGCAGGCTGTTGTTATATTTTATTTGGTCTGGACCTGTGGTTCTGACCATTCTTAAAACCCTTGCTGAATTTGTGTAAGCAAAAGCTAAAAAGACTTCATATTCATGGAAGGTCAAAGTCTACATGTCTCTGTCCTCCTTTTTCTCATGTATATACTTGGGGGGGTTTGACCACTAAACCAGGGTAACTCTGAAGTTGATTCTTCGTCATAAATAAGGTGGTAATTTGGACGATACAATTAAAATAGGATAAACTATGGGCATCAGTGGAGAGACATCAGATCATACTACATCACCCCCGGTCTATTTAGCTGTATGACTTCTAATTCTGTGATGGTTTTGCTGAACCCAGTTTAATTCTTGCAGAACTTTATAGGCAATGTTTACACTAGTAAATTAAGAAATGCCAAAGAACATGCCCAAGCACTGGGGATCCATTAGAAACTGTTCTAACAATTTTACAGAGTAGGTGGTGTGCTTTTTGCCTGTGCCAACTAGCATGGTCTGAACTAATCTGTGAGCTAGCATAGGCCAATGACTGTTCTCAGTAGACACTTTGTATTCAACCACAAGATTTTGGAGGCAAAGGCAATTTGAAAACAAGGTTGTGGATTGTTCTGTGCTAGATTGCCTTAATGCCAGAGAATTGCCACAGACAAGTTTAATTTACACATGTGGATATAAACTCTGTATTAACCCAGAATTCTGGGTTGCAGGATGCCTCTTGTTTTGGGTACAAAAACCCCCACACTTGGTTTGTGTAAAGGTATGTAGAAAGAGAATGTCTTCCGTAAGATTATCTGGTCAAGGACTTTTTTCACTGGATAAAAAAAGATAATAAGAAAAGGAGGAAGCTAGCTGCTGGAGCTGTTGGGGACTTGATGTCAGCTACTGGAGCTGGTGGGGATCTTTAACCTCCAGCCACTGGGGTGGGAATAGTGTGTGTTCCAAAAACCAGCTATGGGGGTACAGGCATCAGTGAGGTGAGTAAGGGGCTCAGTGCTGGATCGGGACCGCGGGTCACAGCCCGTGTGCCGGCTGCGGGGGGTGAGTGTCTGTACCTTCCCCAAACTGGGTGTGCCTGGGGTGTGTGAGGATTCGCTGGGAAACCCCGAGCTGGACCAGCCGGGGAAGTAGGAGGCCGCGGATCTGGGCAGGGGTATCAGGCAGGCGGAGGGTCCGTGCTGGTATTCGGGGGGACCCACAAGGGTGGGGTGCCCGTGGGACGAGTGCGCGAGTGCTGCGCGTGTGCGGCGAGCGCCCAGCGGGACCGGCCGGCGAGTCGGGGACCCGTGGGGCGGGTAAGGGGGGCCGGGACGCGGGCAGGGGTGCCGGGCGGGCAGAGGGTCCGTGCCGGTGCCGGGGGGATCGGCGAAGGCGCCGGTGCAGGTGGAGAGTGCGGGGTGTGTGCTGCAGCAGGGACCTTCTGCCTCTGCCAGCCCCAGAGGAGGAGGGGACGTGGCTGGGCTGAGTCCTGAGCGGGGGGGCTGCTGGAGACACCCCCTGCTCTGTGACCATCTGTCCGCGTGTCCGTGTCCTCTGTCTCCGTGTCTGTGTCAGCCTCACTACCAGTTGAAGGGACAGCAGAAGCCGCATCCCTCAGCCTGCGCAGAGACCCTGGGACCCCGGCGTACTGGGCTGGGCTCCAGTGGCCGGGCTGGAGTGGCTGGAGGAGGTGAGCACTCTTAACTTCCCTTAACAGTACGAGGCTGGCCCTTGTGTTTGTATGGGGCTAAGCCAGACTATTGAGTGCAGGTAGGCAGAAGCTAACTCTGTACAGAGACACCTTCACTGCTTTCCCTCCTCCTACTTCAGGTTTTGAGTAGGAGGCCAACTAAGATGTGGTCTTTCTCTTTCTCCTCTTCTGGGTTGAGCAGCAACAAGAATGTGAGCCAGGGTTTGGGCCAACTTCTGTTCCTGTCTGATCACTGGCCTCATTATTAGCCCTTTTGCTTTACATAGGACCTCAGACAACCTTCAGAAGCAGAAAGAAGAATGCTCTTATTTTCCAACATAGATGAGTTAAAACCTGTCTGGGAATTATTGAAGATTCATGACCTTCACCTCTGGGGTGGTCAGCTGATAGTGTGAGCTGACTGGTTGGCGAGCAGCTTTCCCAGCAACCATCTAAAACTGCTTTATGGGCTAGTTTGATCCACTGTCCACACTTCAGTCACCCCTGCTCTGCTGCATTAGCTCTACACATAAGGAACTGTTATGTCTCAACTAAGACTACCATGAGGAATGAATCTGTTAAAACATTATCTTCCCTAAGCACCATGTTTGTTTTGCACCTCTGAACATCTAGTTGCTCCTGGAGATGCCTTTCTGTTGTCCCTTGCCTTCATGTAAAAAAGGTATTAAATCAGCTGGATTATGCGCACTTTAGGAAGAGGTCAGAACTGATCTGTCTGCTTTGAATGACAAACTAGAACATCAGACATCTTGCCAAGAAATTGCAGGAAGAACTATATTTTCCTTTTTAAACTTTAGTTTTTCATAAATTTAAGCTCCATCTCCTTAAACTGCTTTATATCCAGCACCTGAGTGAAAACATGCTGCAGCTGGAAATCTGAAAAAGGTCATTTAGCTGAAACATTTGTTGATAGGTGTTTGGGGATTTTTTTGTGGTACTTAATGCTCAATATATAACAAACAAGATGCCACCTTATCATATGAAACTGCCAGAAGTGAAAGTGCATACAGTAATAAGAAACAGAGGTATAGTAAGTGAATTATCTCTTTGTCAGACAGTAAATTCATTAAGACCTTTTACAGAATGCTCTACATGTCTAGCTATGTCTTTTTTTTTTTTTCCCCAGGATGATTCAAGGAATCTTATTTCTTCAAAGCAACATCTATAATTCCCCCATAACTGGCAGAGGTTTAGAGTATAGTAAAGTGTGCTCTGAGAAGAGAAGACAGGAGGAAAAGGAAAAAAAGGTATTAAATATTATAGCAGTGCAAGCAACTTAGAAGCCTTTGGCTTTCTGTCAATAAGAAGTGATTAAACTTGCATCAAGGAATTAACACATTGATGTGGCACACTGTGCAGCTGAATACTAGAGTATACATTAATAGTACAGAAAAAACCCATCTTGTTATAATTCCTAGTGATCTGCACAATTAAGGCAACAACATTTTTGTATTTTCTCCTGTCCTGGCAGAGAATGCTGCATCAGTAGCTTCATTAGTATGCATTGTTGTATGAACTGATTCCCTATTGTAGCTGTAGACTGTCACTGGCAGCCACAGGAGGTCTAGGAAATTATACAAGTATGGATCACAGATTGATTTTTAATTAAATGTGGCAAATAACAAGAAATCTATGGTTTATTTTGATTGATTTACATTATGGTAATATCATTCTACTGATAATGCAATGACACTTTAATTAAAGTTTCAAAATTTTTTTGTCTAGTAATTCAGATTTTCATTCTGCTGAAATATCTATTAAAGCAATTTATATATATATATTTAGTTCTGTCTGAATTTTCCGTTGTCAGATGTTCATTCTCCTACAAATCAAAAAGCCTTTGGTTTCTCTGTGACATTCCTATGGGAATGTTCTTGAGAACTGCATGTTCTGTGCATGCCTGAATCTATTTATTTTGCCTCTAACATTATCCTTCATGAGATAGTCTTTTGATTCATTCCTGTGGCATTTGTTTCTGAGAATTTGTTAACAAATGTGAATGAGTCATCTAGAAAAGAAGAAAAATCCACATGGCATGTAAAATATGTGAAGAAAGTAACAATTCTTACAGGCATATTTTAGCACTTTATGCTGTCATGATGCCTGTTGAATATTACTTTTAATCAAACATTTAAAAATTTTGTCTTATGTTTTGATGAGAGCACTAACCTAAGCCATGCTTAAGTTTATGTTGTAAACTTCTATTCTCAGGACTTTTGTTCAGATATGCATACATGCATATGCATATATATAAATATATGTATCTGTATATCTTAAACAAAGGAAAATAATTTGAAAGGACTGTCTTATTCCTATTCAAATTCACGATGAAACTTTTACTTTGGCATTATGTTTCAGTAGGAGGAGCCATAGGGCCTCAGAGTGACTTCCTTGCAATTTAAAATGAACGACAGAGCTGAGGTATAAACATACCTTTGACTTTTCTGCTTTCATCCCATTGATTTTCCAGATACAAATTGATTATGTAAATCAAGTATTGCAGTTTATTAGTTCATATCAGTATTTTTCTTTTAATTACTCCTTGCAACATTTAAAGGAACATTTTATGAAACAGCAGCAAAAACTGTCACTGTACCTTCATTATCCTTAATTTTCTGTACAGTCAGCGTTGCTAAAACATAGTAATGCGCCACTTCCTATGACTAATCTTTCACATGGAAATGTATCCTGCTGTGATCGCGCATCTGCACTTTATGATAGATAATAGCAATGTCAAGAATTCCACTACAGTGTATTCTGTCAATTGGCATCTGTCAATCTGTCAACTGAAACTTGAAACATGACAGAATGTGCTCCGTGGTGTGGGTCTGTAAAACACATTAGCAATAGTTTACGTTCAGTATTTGCAGCATTCTCAGTCATTACAGTGTGTGTTGTGAATACATATTAAGAATAATGTGTTATGCTCAGCTAATTTTTAACATACTGGTTGACATGTTCCCCACCCCCAAACACCTTCTAAAAGCTCTTGCCTTTTCTTTCTGCAACACAACATGAGATACAAAATGCCACAACTTACGTTCACAAAATGTTACAGATTTGATTTAGAGTCTCAAAAGCTATATATGGTCTGTGTTGCTCAGGGGTTTTATAATAATACCAAGCCTTAAGCTGGCAGTAGTCACCTTAATTTATTACCATCTGAAGACCGCATGGTAGTCCATGCAAATTTGGATGGTAGCTTCAGTCCTGTTCCCAGGGGACAGATGTCCACAACATAAACTGCCTCCACAGTTGTTACTAGGCATGTCTGTTGAAGTTCATGCACATACAGAGTGGATAAAAGTGATATTCTGCAAGCAATTTTGAAAGTGAATGGCTTCAACATCCTCTTGGAAGTGGTTGCACCATGATGGATTTCAGACACATTGAAGAAAAGCATGGGAAGCATTCACTCGCCTGTACTTGTCTGACCCCCTTCAGAGGTGGATAGGTATTTTATTTTCTGCAGCTGCCAATCCACACATTTGAGTACATCCATTTTGATAAAAAAAAGAGATGCTGAAAACATGCTCGAGTGCTTGGCTCACGATTGTCTATGCTGCTCATTCCCTCACTCTGCTGTGGACTCCCTCGGCCACCTTCGTCCAGGCCAAATCTGCTTTTGGGAAAGTGGGGAGATAGTCTAGCTGTGAGCAGAAGGCATGTGAGCTTTCTTGTGGCACACAGCTGTGAGACCAGAAATCAAGCATTATTGGTTAAAAGCAAACAAAAAGCCACTGGCACTTCAGTGACACTCCTGTTAAATGCAGCTTTCCTATTTCTCTGTAACCTTTTATGGAGGCTGCAGCTGCTTTTTGCATGGGTATGATGTTCTGTGAGCTCCACAGAAGTCTAAGATCCTTCTGTCCTCTTAGTGCCAATAAAGACGATCATCAACCAGTCTAAAGAGAACGAAGCTAGAACAGCAGCTTTGAGGACTTTTTCCCCATCTCTCCCACTCATGCACTTTAGGTCACTCCAGAGCTGAGATTAAGTTTGAATTCTCTGCCCAGTGCTGACAAGCCTTGATACCTTGTTTTGACTCTGCATTTTCACTGCTCTGCCTGGCTAATTTTAATTTTCAATCTCTCACCTCCTGTCATTCCTTTATTTCTGGGCTCTATTAGTCTATTATTCATGCCACCATGGAGCACTGTAGAGGTTTTCTGGTGGGCTCGACAAAATAGTCCTACATGTCTTGCTTGTAGCAGCTTTTTGTCTGTATTAAGTCCTCATAGTTTCTTGGCAGGTGACACCTGTTATTAATAGGGGAGTTTTTCTTTTGTGCTATTTTGAGCATCAGATAATCATAGAATCATAGAATGGTTTGGGGTGGAAGGGACCTTAAAGATCATCCAGTTCCAACTCCGCTGCCATGGGCAGGGACACCTTCCACTAGACCAGGTTGCTCAAAGCCCCATCCAACCTGGCCTTGAACACTGCCAGGGATGGGGCATCCACAACTTCTCTGGGCAACCTGTGCCAGTGCCTCACCACCCTCACAGTGAACACCTTCCTTACATCTAATCTAAATCTAAAATCTACCCTCTTCCAGTTTAAAGCCCTTACCCCTTGTCCTATCACTACATGCCCTTGTAAAAAGTCCCTCTCCAGCTTTCCTGTAGGCCCCCTTTAGGTACTGGAAGGCTACTATAAGGTCTCCCTGGAGCCCTCTCTTCTCCAGGCTGAACAACCCCAACTCTCTCAGCCTGTCCTCATAGAAGAGGTGCTCCAGCCCTCTGATCATCTTCGTGGCCCTCCTCTGGACTCACTCCAACAGGTCCATGTCCTTCTTATGTTGGAGGCCCTAAAGGTGAATGCAGTACTCCAGGTGGGGTCTCACAAGAGCAGAGTAGAGGGGGAGAACCACCTCCCTCGACCTGCTGGTCATGCTTCTTTTGATGCAGCCCAGGGTGTGGTTGGCTTTCTGGGCTGCAAGCACACATTGCTGGGTCATGTTGAGCTTCTCATCAACCAACACCCCCAAGTCCTTTTCCGCAGGGCTGCTCTCAATTTACTCATTGCCCAGCCTGTATTTGTGCTTGGGATTGCCCTGACCCATGTACAGGACCTTGCACTTGGCCTTGTTGAACTTCATGAGGTTCGCACGGGCCCACCTCTCAAGCCTGTCAAGGTCCCTCTGGATGGCATCCTGTTCCTCCGGTGTGTTGACCACACCACGCAGCTTGGTGTCGTCGGCAAACTTGCTGAGGGTGCTCTCTATCCCACTGTCCATGTCACCAACAAAGCTGTTAAACAGCACCAGTCCCAGTACTGACCCCTGAGGAACACCACTCGTCACTGGTCTCCACAATGTGTATGAATGTCAATTGTGCCCTGGGAACCTGGAAGGAGCAGGGAGACAATAATAGTGGATTGTTCTAGAGTATAAAGGAGATTACAATTTCTGCTATTACTACTTCTAAGGTTGCAGGAAAAGCCAGTCTATTTTACCCATTTTTACACGAAGCATAGTTTCTAGGTATAGTGCAATAAGGGTAGAAGAGATAACATCTTTTCTGAACAAGTTTTCATTACTTGATGAGTTTAGGTTAAAACAAAATTATTTGTGTGAATTTTTAACTTAGTTCAGTGAAATCAGCTTTATGGAGGTCATGGTTATGGTGACTGCTTCTGTCTTTAATGGGATTTACCATGCACAGCTCATTAATAGTGGTATTATCAGATGACAGTGAAAGACACAGTGTATTGTTATCTAATTCAGACAGTGCTCATGTTGTTGATTTATATGAACTGTAGACATTCTTATTAAAGGACAGAATGGTAAAAGGAAAGGCATAATCCGAACACAGATGATGAATATATTTAAACTCTGTTCCTGGCAAAAATAGCATTGCTTTCTACTGTTTCCTGCTTCCTCTGTTGAATTGATGATAAAGTAGATGCAGAAAAGGACTGGTGGCTACAGCAAGGCTGTTAGAATGAAGGAGCACAGATGTAAAATTGTTTAGCAGAGACTCACCATTTCTCTCCCTTACGCCTGGTAGTCAGGTACTGCCTCACAATAAACATAGTCATTATATGCCATCTGTTTTTAAAATTTATTTTAAAGTTTACCAGATTTCTTGCATCATCATGCTCTATTTATAGCATTTTGTTGTATAGTTCCTACCTTAGATCCAGAAACTAGATGTTCCTAGTTATGTCCCCCAAAGGCCAGACCTACTTGTCATATCTTGAGGATGTCTAACACAATTTTTTTCCTTACAAAAATCAGACATTCTCTCCTTATTTTGGAAAGGAAAAAGAACTCATCAGTCTTTCCTATAACAGCCTAGTGATTACCTCACTCATCCCAGAAATGGGAGAGCTGGCTTTTGTTGCTACATCTGTCTGATAAGCTTCTTCCCTGGAATGGCTTCTTCCCACAGTTTATATGCTCAGTTGCAAGAGGACTTTCCCCCACTTTCTGCTAGATCTGTGTGATTATGGAAAATCACATCCTTTGTTGTGTTCCTTACTTGTGGATTTCCCTGACCTGCAGGCTTCTGTATCAATGCTCTTTGGTTTATAGTAAACGTAATTATGCAATACTTGTAAGATTGCAGTTCAAAATGCAGTGTTCAATAAAAAGACTCCAGTTCTTGATGAGATAGGTGCTATATCATTTGCTATATTCAGGTTTGAAACTGAGCCCACAGGACTGACTGGTTTTGTGGTATGGATCTTCCCCAGTTAAATGAACTGTGACCAGAGAACATGTTCTATTGACTACCAAGGTGTGAATTTGGTAGTTTGGTGAGTTGTATTCTGAAGGAGAAATATGGGTGAAAATTGAGTAGCCATATCCAAAAGCTATTTGGTGGCTCTTGAAATATTGAGAAATACATGACTAATGGCCATAACCAGTGAAAGTGTATCTAATATATGTGAACTATCTTTGAATACTATTTATTTCAAAGTTATAATACTGATTTTAAAACCCAAAGCATACTCTCTTATTTTGAACCCACTTCATTTCTGCCCTTCAGTCGTAAGAAAAAAAACCCTAATAACATACACAAAGAAAGGAAAATAACATTTGGAGTGGTAACCAGATGGTGGTTGTGGTGTCTCTGGTTTTGGAAATAATTTATGACCAGTTTCATTGGCCTCAAAACGAGAAGTTTCCTATGAAGCCTGGATGGGAATGAGTTGATTACTCCCTAGCTAGCTTATTAACTGCAAGGAAAAAAGGTAGTAGTGTCCTGGCTCTGGAAATCAGTGTGAGATCCAGTAATTAAATAAATACTTATATGTCCTATACAGAATTTCACTAGGATATTGAATCAAGTTAGATCTCATTGGAAAAATGGCCATAAACAAGTAATGTGCTAGCAATTTCTTCCTGTGACACTGGAACTGTGTTGTTTTCTCTTACTTTTCTAGCTGTGATGAGCTATCATCTTTCATGTTATTCTTGGTGAATTTCTACTCAGTGTTCCTCAGCTTGTAATGAAAATGAATGTATAGCTAACCTGAGAGGTACCTATCAGGCTTCAAAACTTTTTTTTGTTTACATAAGTGTATTGATATTGGCCTTGAGTCTTTTTGATTTAACTATGTCTGCGTCAGCAGACAGATTGACCATTTGAGCCCGTGGTCCCATTAACTCTGAAAATTACCCCATCACTTGGGAAATCTTCAGGACCAGTCAGTCAGTGCTGTAAGTGGCATAGGGGGGGATGGTGAAAAGAGCTCTGCAATTCACATGAAAAATGGTAACAAGGCTACATAAACATGGTCATGCAGCCTTGAGAAGTACAATATGTTAAAGAAAGCAGTAATGTGTTTTCAATAGGATAGCTTTATGTACCTAAGGAGGCTTACTAAATTTAGTAAGGTAGAGATGAAACAGACATGTACAAGCTTGCAGGGACTGTTATCAGGTTAGTCAAAAGATTAATGGAAGTGTTTATCACTTTGCTGTTAGTAGGCTTCATGTACCTTCTTCAATTTTTGGGGGGAGTAATTGTGTCCCCTCATTTCATACAATCACAGAATCACAGAATGGTTGAGGTTGGAAGGGACCTCTGGAGGTCGTCTTGTTCAACCCCTCTGCTCAAGCAGGGGCACCTAGAGCTGTAGCCCTGGCCCGTGTCCAGACAGCTATTGAATATCTCTAAGGATGGAGAGTCCAAGACCTCCCTGGGCAACCTGTGCCAGTGCTTGCCTGTTACCTTCTCTGAGTTTACTATCTGTAATAACCGACCTGCCTTTTTTTGCTACTTTCTTGCACTGTACTCCGGTTAAGCTGTTTGGACTGGGGCTTTCTGAATCTTTACAAAACCAAACAGTAGTTGGGACAGGTCTATGAATATGCTACTTGCAATAAAACAGGGAAATTACAGGAGTGAGAGATGATACATATGGAGACATCGACCAGATAAAGCTTGAATGTGCAATGTTTACATATTATTGGTACTTCTGAGGAGTGGCACATTCAAACCTTACCTGACTGTTTCCATATATACATGGGAGTCTGTGTATTAGATCAATCCTACATCGAACCAATAGCTTCTTACTTTGACTAGTTAGGAACATGCCCTTTTCAATTATCTTAATGTTTTTTTTCAGCTTCCATTCATCATTGGCTACTGCAGTTTTCAGCTTTTTTAGAAGTTCTGTTGGCTCTCACACTGTGGTTGTACCAAAGGTTTATTTGTAAATTCGGTTGCCACCTTTTCAATTGAGTAACATCTCTTCAGAGTTTTCTTAGCACTAGGAGATTCAATGCACGTATCTTCAGGTGCTTTGCTTTTAATTAACAGCCCATTTCAAATTGTTCTGCCTTTCTTACGGGTGAATTGCATTGTGGCTTGCTGAGTCAATCATTAAGGGGTTCTGGACTATTAAACATTTCTTGTTTCTCACTTTATGGGATGTTGAATTTTGTGACTGGGAGGGCAAATGACAGATGGCTTTAACTCAGTTTAAATCATAACTTTAAATAAGTTACTATATCTTATCCAGTATGTTATCTTTTCTGGTTATGTCACTTCCTTGTCAATCATTTTTGTTATCTCATCAGTCCGTCTGATTTTTGTCTGACATTGTAGATTAGGTACTATTAAAAGAGGTCACTATATTGATCCATTACACTAACTTGATTGAAAAGCTCACACTAAACCTTACCTACATTGTGATTTTCTTGTGCAGTGTTAAGCCATAAGCAGTCTTAGGAACTCTTTAAACCTTGTCCTCAACCTATATGCATGATGTGACTTTTCTTTTTTGAATTTTAAATAGCAGAAAATAATCCCCCCATAAAACGTATGTAAGGAAAAAAAAGTAATCAGTTTGTTTTTACACATGTTTCATAAATGAAGTCAAGGTCTATCTGCTTTCTTCACATCAGTGGACCCTAGCAAGCACCATTGTCAGCACTGTTGTGCTGTGTTGTCAATAGTCATGACTCCCTATTACAGTACAGTTCACCTCTTAAAGGCAAAATTAGATTGAATATTAAGATTAAATCTTTCTTCTTTGGAAACCTCACTTTATATTTGTTCTGAATCTAACTACCAAAAGAGATTAGATGGATTATAAACTTTGTTGAAGGTACAAATATAACATTTCTGTATAACTGTGAACTGCATGTTTTCTTAATGAGCCACCAATTGTATTATTCTTTTATGAAGTGCCTCTCTGGAATTTACTTCCATCACTCTTTCCCTTGGCTAGTGTTTTGAGCTGGAAAAAGGGGAAAGATAAATGTTATGAAAATGAAGACTCTGAAGAGATTGCTAGTTGGTAGAATGTCCACAGATATGTTATTCCTATTCTTCCATATGGGTATCTTCAGTCACTGGAGATACTATGTAATTATCAGAATGGTGATTGCACTTGGTAATGCCAAATTTTAATGATGCCAAATTTGTATAGTTGAAGAGTGAAAAATGTGAGTTAATGAGCTATATAATACGATGATAGGATTTGAGTTTGTTACAAGATGCTAGAAAAGCAGAAATCTCCTTTCTGACTCAGTCTGATATGTAGTCAGGTGGGGTTTATTAGCAGGGGTAGAAGATGAGTTGGAGTGTTACTGGGTAGTAGAGGGAGTTAGGAAAGGGAAAAGAGGGTTCCTGTAAGAAAAACAATAATGAATAACTAAGCTCAGGAAAAAGCTTACACGGAGATTTATATTGCAGTCATTTAAGTTAGCCATAAGGCAAAACATAGGAATTCTGGGAAGTTTCTGTCAGTTTCTATGTCAGAAACAGGGTTAAAGCAACATCTGCCTAGAGCTACACAGTGCTTAGTAGGGAAGAAGTTTGTATTTTTGGCCTAAAGCATGTAAAAACAATCAAATGCAATCAACATGGAATGGAGGAGTGCCTGTGGACTAATATTCAAAGATCCACTTGCACAGAAATTTGTATAATACGTTCTCAGTCCAGTGGGCAGATGAGAAGAGCAAGCAAACAACCCTGCCCCGCACTCTATAGAGACTTGCAGCACGTTAGAATTTTTTTGTTGTTGTTCAGTACACAGGCAAAGGCTTTATAATATTCTCTTGGAAATTAAAAAAAGAGAAGATACAGTTATTGAAATGTAGCTGACCTGAATAAATACACGGATGACATTTTTTTTCTGCGGTCATTCTCATTAACTCACAGAGAACCAAAATCCAGTATGGTGAGTACAGCACTAAAACACAGGCATCTAGTCATAATGTTAGGGTGATCTTGTAGAATGAGCAAATAGGGTCGTCTCCATGCTAAAAGGCTAGCACCGTGTCTGGCTTAGGTTCCTACTAATTAAAAGTTGTCTTCCCATATGGAGGGATCTGCAGAACTATCCTGCATTCAGCACTTCATGGAAGGGACATTTGGTTCAAAGTGGGTAAAATCTGTGGGAAATGTTAACTGAATCAGAAAAAAAAAAGTGGCAGATTTAACACGGAAGTTTCAGCTTTGAGTAGAATTAGTTGTGCACTCAAGCATCCGTGTCCCAGAGGATTTCACAGAATTTTTCAGCTGTCTGTAGCTTGCATAACTGCCAGCTACTGCAGAGATCAAAGTGTGGAATGGAAGAACAATATGTATATGTGTCATCCTAGATTACTTGGTCCTATAATCTACAATGAGGCATCAGTATAAGTTTATAATTTGCAGCAGATGCACCAGTCAAATACTGGTTGAGCATTGTTTAATTTATAAAAATCTGTATCAATTTTACTGAGACTCAATATTCCTAAATTTCAGAAGAAATAAGTCCTTTCTCAAATTCATATAATGATTAATTTGGCATCTTCTTAGTAAAGCTAATGTGTTTCAGATGAGCAAAAACCATAGTAATCCTTTTTTTTTCTTTCTGTCTTTTCAGTGTTATGTCCTGAGTGAATGTCTAAAGCAGAAATTGTTTGAACAAAATATGTAACTACATATAGTAGAAAACTATAGTATTCTTTAGAGTAGATTTGTCTTAAATTTCTCTTAAAAGTGGAAGATGTCATAAATTTTTGTATTTCTACTATATTCCAAATGCCTAAAATGTGTTTTTTATGAAGAGTTCTTTTGCATGATACAGCCTGGGTAATTTACCATAGTCAAAGATCTATATAAACCATGCCTTTCAGAGTGAAGAAGAATTACTTTTCCTATTGAACAGAGTGTTTCCACAGACAATGGAGAAGTCTGCAGCAATGAACAAGTCTTCACAGTTCAGTGGATTCTTCTGAGATTAGAGAAAATTCCATGTTAATGTTAGTACTAATGAAGTTCACAAGGTATATTTTGAGCCTCTTTTGCACTATTGTCATTTGATCTTCTGGCACATCTGCTACAGATTTGATATATCCAGATGTATTTGAGGGAAGGTCTGAGGAAAATAGATATTGTAGGAGTCAAGAAGATTTCTACAAGTGTTTCTTCAAAGTAGAGCAGGTCTACCAGAAAAAAAATGGATGTGTCTGATTCTATGACTTTATGGTGAAGTATTTTGGAAAAGCACAGTTTAAATCTTTGTTCTGTATTTAGCAAAGGACTATGTAATAATAAGGTATGTGCCCTCTGGAGCAAAAGCAAGTTTGCAGAAGCATTATTAAAATACAGGCCACACAAACAAGGTTGTTTTGAGATTATTTTGCAGGGAGGTGAAGGTTTGCATGGTCAAGTGATGTTTTCTGTTCAATCAGTTGGTACACCTAGAAGAAGAAATGCTTCTGTACAGAAGTTCTTCACCCAGTGACTTATTTTTCCATTCCCAATAAAACATGTTACCTCGCCATATGAATCTTACCTAGTTCATCACAGTTTCAACTGCATTAAGCCAAGGAAATATTCATATAGAACTGCATTAGAAACACAGCTTATGAACGTTGATTTTCCTTTTTGCTTCCAACACACACAAAATCAGAATAGTATCAGGTTAAATCAGTTCTTCGAGTGTATTCACAAATTCAGGGGATCAGCTATATGAGAAAACTTTTATTGTTTGCATACTCAACTATTGGTATGTTGTGATAATTGTTTCATTAAAAAAATTTAAAAAAAGAAATACTGTCAAGTTTTTGCTGTGTTTGCTACTAACAATATACACTGAATTTTTCTCATTTTGTGATGACATTTCATCCAACAAAACAGGTGTTGGTCACTATCCGTCATTGATGAAGCATGTGGCTCATTCTGTTATTTCTTGCTACCTTGATAGCTGAGGGGAAGGTTTTGATTAAATTTAGATTAGTCATTGGGTTTGTAACTATCACTGTGCTCATTGCTGTCTTACCTGGAAAGGATTCTGATGTATTTAGATATCCAGGGGCAAGGAGTGAGCAGATTATATACTGACTTTAACGGATGAGTAATAATCAGTTTCAATCTAATATATGATGGACAGCTCTGTTACTATAAATACAAAGTCTCCCCCTTTGCTACTAGTTCAGCCTGCTGGATATATTAAGCTTGAGCATGTAAGGATTACAAGCCATTCCTTCTACTGTAGGAATTGTTGAATCTTCCCTCCTGAGCAAATGTCACAAGAGAAAACAAAAGCAGTTTAAATGGCACGTTTAAATCCTGTAATCAAGTGAGAAGAGATCAAATTAGATCCTTCCTTGAAAGTGTGTTGTAACCAGCTAAAGTTGGGGATGGAGCAGCCCTGCTCAGTAAGTCATGTCACATCATTGTTGTGCAAAGAGTTTATGAAACCATAGCTCTCAAAAAATTTTTTTTGAAGGACACATATTTTGACATTACAATTGACCAGATTTTGCATGATGTATGCGGATTGTTATCTTGTTTTTTAAAATCTTCTCCTGTGTTAACGTTTCCTCTATTTTCTTCCTACAAAGTCTTTGTCTCAGCCCTCAGTGCATTTTTTGACTGCTGAACAGGGTAAGCTACCAATGTTCTTGGACAGATAATCAGGAACCACAGAGTACCACATCCATCAAATATGTCAATTATACATGTATTTTCCTAGTGATTTTTCATTCTTGTTTATAATTGGGGAAGAAAGGAAGAGGACAAGAATAGTTCATTCTTGGCCCTAAGTCCTGCTGCAGCATGGGGCTTAACAGAAACTGGACAGAAATAAAAGCTTTAAAACATTTGCTTCAATTATCAAAGGCTTTTGTTGACTAGATTCAACACCTGGTTTACACAACTTTCCCAAGACAACATCCCTGAGAAGTGCTCTTTTACTGTGGCTTTCTAACTGAACACTTCAGCCTCCAGGGCCTGGTGCCTCCTTCTTTCTGTTTCTGGGAGGTGGATTTCACTTGCCTCCTTCTCTTTTCTCTTCAATTCCCCTTGTAGGTCTCTATTGCCTTACATCTGTTTGCTATTCCCTTTATGCCAGTGGTCACAGTCAACGGATGCCTTTGCTTAATTACAGTGATTCAAAAGCTGCATACTTGTATGACTTTGCTGGATTAGATGCCCTGTGGGACAAAGTTCCTGATCTGAGGATTTTAGATATGAAGTTGATAGGTGTGTTGCGAATACCTAAGCTAGAGAGCAGGACAAATCTAAATTGGATGGATGCAGTGCAAACAAAAGATGAAGCAGAGGGATGGGAGCTGTGGTGGAAGGCTGCGCTGCCAGGGCACACTCTCATCTGCCAAGCCATTTCTTTTCCAAGTGTAAATTGGCTCCATATCTGTAAGCTTTTTGATTCAAGTCAACCTCAAACCCACACCTGCATCTTTTGTATTTAGGCAGTACGTTGAAGAAATAAAATATTACGCATTACTAATTCATTTATTTATAGGTCATGCGATCAGAGGGCTGCTAGTTCTTTGCTGAACTAAAGTTATAAGAAAGAATTCAGGAAAAAGTCTATAATAGGATTTTAGGCCAATTTAGATGAAAAAGCTATTGCTGTTTTTTGCTTTTAGATTAAAATGTTTGGGTGGTTCTTGTAGGACTGAGCTTTGTGTAAAAGTATCAAACTTTTACAGAGAAATTGATTTTTTTTCCCTTTAAGGAGCTGAAAACATTATAATCTATTTATTACTTATATGCACTGACATTCATTATTAATTTTATGTCCCACTTTATTGCTTTCTTCAGGGCAAAACTAACATTCATTTGTTGATCAGTGATATACAGTCAACACAAGGTGTATGGCTGCTGATTAAATAACAAGCACATTAGGATATTTTTTTTTTTATGGGTGCTGGCAGTAGCTGCTGCTTGACAGTCAGTTAAGGGCAGTTTGCTTGCTGCGCTGGTGAACCAGCATTGCTCAGTGTGTACTTCCAGCCAACAGCCCAGAATTTTTTTAAAATTATGAAGAATCGCCTCCTCCCTCCATGATTGGAAGTTAACAGTATGGAGGGATTTTTCCAGACTTGATAATAAAATCTAAATTGCACATTTATCCCACCTCAGCTAGGTGTCTCTGTTAGAAGTGAGGTCATGTCTCCCAGAGCCTGAGGAGGAGGAGAAGAGAGAAAGAGAGTGAGTGAGAGAGATACGACTTCAGAGGGCAGTTCAGCTCTTCTGTGTGTGGGAATTGTTTCCTGGAGATGCTTGCTGTCCTCCATGGGTCAAAGAGGTTGCGTCAAAGTTGGGTGGAACGGTTACAGCTCCTACTTTATGTGTTTCAGGTACTGGAAGAAAAACAGGGCTAAAGACTCTGTTTCCGAGCCTCTGTATCAAACGGCTCCGGACGCAGGTGTGGTGACAGTGCGTCTGCAGCACGTCATTGGGTGTGATACCTGCACGGGCCAAGGCAGCTCTGAGCACAGGTTGAGACAACTCGTATTCCAGCAAGGCTGCTAGCTCAGCCACAGCCCTGCACTGCTGTGCCTAACCACCTTCCAGCTCTGGGAGAGCTTTCCTCGGAGCCTGGAGCTCCTGTTGGCATGTACTCCACGCTGCCATATAGACCTTATAGAGGATGTCCCTCTCGTCGCAGGAAAACCAACTATGGAAGGTGGCATGGACTCCTTTTTCTCCTTGATTAAGCCCACCTGTATTCAGACTCTTTGTGCCAGTTTGCACTGCTACCTCAGTGGCAAGTTGACCTCACCAAGGCAACATCAATTTGGCTTTATGATCTCTTGTGCTATTAAGCCTTTATATGAGATTGAAAAGATATTAAATTTCAAATGACTCATTGCATACTTTGCCAAAGCATGTAAGTGGCTCCCACACCAGGATTTTATGGTGGGTTTTTTTTGTTGGTGTCTTTTTATTATTTAAATCTTTATGTAATGGTCAAAAGCAGGAACCAGAATGGTTGGTACAATTTCAGAAACGTACACTAATTCTGAATAATTTGTTTGCACAAATCCTTGTTTTATGCTTGTAAATGCTCATACGCACTTGTAAGCCTTTGGAGATCAAGCTATACCTGATGCAGAGCAAGTGATTCTTCTGAGGCTTAGGAAGGGAATAACTATAGGAGAGTTAAGATTAGTGTCATTCCAAAGTGCCATTTTATAGCAGAGGTTGGTGTTTGGTTAAGGTTTATACTAATTAGGTGAAATATTGTATATGCAGGCCCCCATGGAAGATCTGGGCTCTCTTTTGGTGGCCCATACAAGTTCAAATACATGTTTAGATGAGGCCTACTAGCTTCCTCTCCCCATTTAAAAACATCATTTACTTAAAATGCACTCGCTGCAGTGAATGGATTTACTTCTGATACTCCATTTGTTAAAATGGGAACCTCTTCTTTTTCAGGAGGCATATTTGTGCCCTCAAAGAGTAGTATTTCAATGTTTACACCTATTGTGTATTTCATTAGTCCTGTTGGTCAAGAAGAATGATGAACTATGCATCTCTCATAATGTGTATTGATCATCTTGGAGATGATTTAAACATCTATCAATACTCTCTTCTGGCCTCCATATAAGATAAAATGCTGTATCTTCTCTCCATTTGCAATTCTTACAGTGGCATGAAATCCTCGCACAATTCTTTTCCTTCTCTTTAGCAATAATTCAAAAACATCTATTTATTTTAACAGTTAATCAATTAATAGAAAATTACTGCACTGGATTTAGTTTTTTTTTTTCTGGTGTTAACTTCATTGTTATTGTCCAAGTTCTCTTTTGTTGTGTGTAGTTTCACTATAACTTGTTTTCTCATTTGCAACAGTAGGACTCAGTCAGTCTCTTTGGTACTGTTAGTCCAATGAAGAGACCAGAATAAAGTGTTCTGTGACTGGAGTATAGTTTATGATGAATTAACTATGATCTAGATTTTGAATGTAATAATGAGCTTTTATCATTCTGTTTCAAACACCTAACATTCAGTTAGCCTGCAATTTTCTTTGCTGTTAATTTGGAAATGTGCCTGGATGACTACATTCATAACTGCATTATGTAAACAGTGTAAATACCCACAATAGCAAAGGAATCCTGACCTTCAGCTCTGCCCCAGCAGCTCCATGGGTACTTAGTTTCCTTCATTGTTCTGTGTAGGATATTGTTCACTTGGATATGTTTTCATTGTTTTGGAATCTTTTTTAACATAATTGATTAAAGCGCCTGTATATAAATTGAATTTCCCATGTGGACTTTTTAAAGCTTCTGGAACCTGATAAGCTTTTGTAACAGAAGAAGAAATGTTTCATGTGGCTTGAAATCCTCCTTGCATAAAGGAGCATTTCATCAGCCACCGTCTGCTCTGCTAAGCTCTGCTGGCACAGTGACACCTGAATCCCATAGTCTAACTCTAACTAGCTTTTTTGTCCTTGCCTCAGGGTAAGAGATTCAAGAAAGTTGTTTTGTTGTTAAGCAATAGAAGATACTGCTGAGCCAATGCATTAAAATAGCATAAAAGTTCCTCTCTTCTTGGAGAGAACTTTGCATAATCTATAAAGGGTATGCCACTCTCTGTTTGTGGGGCTCTTTGGATACAGTTGTTTAAAAAACTTGGAGTAACTAGCAAACCATTGAGAATCTAAGTTGATATAACAAAATGGGTGGACATGAAGAAGTATTAAACACATCTCATGTTAAATTAAAAGTAAAACTCAGGAAAAAAAAAGCTTGAGCTTCAAGCTGTGGGACAATCCTGGCTGGTTTAGTGTTTCCAGCAACAGTGACAATCAACAGGTAAGGATGAAAGCAAACGTGCATGGAACAAGAACATTTTCCATCCCTGTCACTTTAAAATATGCCTATTTCTGTGTCTGATCTGCAGCTATGAAGTGGAAGGTGTGCATATTTTAGAGTTGCAGAAAGGAACTGTAATTATGTTCTTGCAAGGGCTGTGAATATTATGTTTTCCTTATCTTCCCAGGAGTCAGATTTTCTTAAACATTCTCAAATACTACAGCAAAGCTCAGTCAAAGAAAACTCTCCCCTCCCCTTTCTTTTCTTTAAAACCTGAGACAACTGAGGAAAAGGAGAAATTACAAGTGCAGGTTTATTTTATGTTGCTTTCATTTTGCTTTTATTTTGTGAACATAAGACACTTACACTTGATGATTCTCTAAAATCAGGCTTGCAGTTCAAAGAGTGAGAAGCAATGATTAGTTAATAAGACAGAGCTGTGTGATGTACAAGTGTCATTGATGGATTAACTGGGAACCAAACACATTTTAACCAGTATCGGAAGAGAGACCATAGCTTGATATGGATGACAAAACTTTAAAATTTCCTAAACTTCTTTTACTGTTCTTACGTATCTTATGCACTAAATAGACAAGAATCAGTTCAATACCTGATTGGGAGCCACATGGCTACCTGTAGGTTTTTCACTACTAGTCAAGAAATACAACTCTCTCAGCTAGAATTAGCCAGCACGACAGCATGGTCTTAGAGTGCATTTCAACGTGCGGAGCATTTCAATGGAGCCATCATCCATCCATGGAGGACCTGGGGGTGTTGGTCGACAGCCATCTGAATACAAGCAGGCAGTGTGCCCAGGTGGCCAAGAAGGCCAACGGCATCCTGGCCTGTATCAGCAATAGTGTGGCCAGCAGGAGCAGGGAGGTGATCGTCCCCCTGTGCTCGGCACTGGTGAGGCCGCACCTCGAGTCCTGTGTTCAGTTTTGGGCCCCTCGCTCCAGGAAAGACATTGAGGTGCTGGAGCGTGTTCAGAGGAGGGCAGCCGAGTTGGTGAGGGGCCTGGAGCACAAGTCTTGTGAGGAGCGGCTGAGGGAACTGGAGTTGTTTAGCCTGGAGAAGAGGAGGCTGAGGGGAGACCTTATCACTCTCCACACCTACCTGAAAGGAGGTTGTAGGTAGGTGGGTGTTGGTCTCTTCTCCCAGGTAACAAGTGATAGAATGAGAGGAAATGACCTCAAGTTGCGCCAGGGGAGGTTTAGTTTGGATATTAGGAAAAATTTCTTCATGGAAAGGATTATCAAGCATTGGCACAGGCTGCCCAGGGAAGCGGTTGAACCACTGTGTAGACATGGCACTTGGGATGTGGGACATGGTTTAGCGGTGGACTTGGCAGTGTTAGGTTTATGGTTGGACTTGATGATCTTAAAGGTCTTTTCCAACCTAAATCATTCTATGATTCTATGAACTTTTCGATAACAACAATAAAGCTTTCCTTGCATAGGTGTGATGCTCTTACTTCTGCTGTGTAGCATGTATTCTGCAAACAGGCACAATGGAGCTGGTGGAAATCCTTATGGAGGGTAATACCCTTCAGATGAGGAGGTGTTATAGCTCTGACCACCCAGAGACAAGTGACACAAACAGAGGACATGAGAGGGGAATAATGCTGATTACACTTCCATTCCAAATTCTGGGGCGTCTTTGCAATCAGGAAGTATTCAAAGAAAGACACTTTTGTTGGGAAGTAGAAGTTCTTACTTCTAAGTAATATCAGAGAAAGCTTGCATTTGAATATATACAGAAATCTCAGGGAATTGTGTTGTCTACTGAAATTTTTGGGATCAAGTCTCCCAGAGCTGGGTATCAGTATGTTTTTCTGTAAAATAGGAAAGGACAGACAAAGACTGTATTTCTGTTGTTGAGGCAGCCATGACATCAAACCCCTCTGTAAGCCATGTAACCACAGATCAGCTCTGAGAATACAGCATTGCCCAAAGCCCTGATCTAACTTGGAACTCAATACCAATGTTGTTTTCTCAGCAATTCCTTCCTCAGCTTCCTTTTGATTACTATTTTTTTTCAGTTCTTTACTTTTTTTCAGGATGAGGCCGGTAAGAAAATAGCATTTGCAGGATGTAAAATTTCTGCACAATTTCACCTTGTTTATCTATTTATTTGGTTATTCATAAATCCAGAGGATTTATAGTGCAACCCCAATTTAAGTATTTCTATAGTACTATGTGGAGAAGTTTCTTTCTTTAATTGACCGATAAAGAATGTTGAGTCACTAGCTTTCAAACTTCAGTGAAAGTATTCTCTAACAGAAGTTCAGTGAGCAAGAAGAAAGCAAAAATTAGAAGTTTGGAGAAAAAGAGTAAAGTAAAGGGGATATGGAGGTTTGCTCTCTTCTGTATATTTTTCTTATTCTTCTTCTGAGAGAACAAGTGATGACTTACCAAATTTATAATGTAGTACTTTTTCAAACTTAGAACATTTGCAGATAAGCTGCTCTACCATGTATCCCATTCAACACAAAATCATAAGAAGTCTATTACAATATGTGGAAGTATTTTTTTTCCTAGATGTATGATCATGGATTTAATCAGATTTATTTTATACCTAAGATGGCAGGAAAACTTGGAGTCAGTTTTTATTGCTGATATTTTTCCACCTGTAATCATGAATGGCATTTGGTTTTATTGTCAAGTAAAAAAGAAACAGTGTTCCAATGTTACATTGTGGAAAAGGACAACAAAACCTGTGCAGGTGCTCCTCTGTCCAATTCATTGAGAGGTTGCCAAAGGCTTGGGGAAAGCACTTATTTAAACTTTCAGCAGAGAGTTTTAAAAGGTTTGTCTGCTTCTTGTACTTTGGCAAATGAGGGAAAGATGCAGACCAAATGTGCAGCCAAGTATTTGTCTCACCCATTTTGGGATAGTTCTCCTAAAGCTGGTGGCTAAGTTGATTCCAAAGCTTCATCACATCAGCTTGAGTATTCATCCAGCTGCATAGTCTTTGCTGCAAGGATTTCTTGTAGCATTGAAAAGTAGCCAAGCATGTTTCCATTGGGCAACTGGCTTAAAATTGTCGTTCCTTAATCTTTGATTCAATTCCATCTGTGTATTTAAAAAAAAAAAAAGACTTCAGGGCCTAACTTCAACTCATTTAGGCAACTCACCCTTCCCTCACCCTGGAAAACTCTACAAAGCACGACCCAAAATGCAAGCAAGTAGGGTAAACATTGAAGCCAGGGAGTGTCTTTCAAAGTAGATGACATTTAGAGGCATGGTCTGTGTGAAAAAGTGTGAACTCACAAGAGGATTCAGAGGATGTTTTCCCACTGTGCAGCAGGCATCCTGAAAGCACAGCAGCAGAGCATGTATCCTTTTCCTGTTTTACCACACAGGACAAAAGCAATTCTTCACTTGGACGCCTTACCCTATTGATAATCATTTTAACTGAAACATACAAAAATGCTTAAGTCTGTTCTGGGAATCAGAGTGAATGCTGCAGGGTACTCCTTCAGCTTCTGTTGCTATGACCTAAATGCATGCTTCACGCCATGAGCCCACTTTTTTCCCTGTTATTGATTTTATCCTCTCAGTACAAACTCCTGTGCAGCAGGAGTAGTCAATGATATCCTTGCTTATGAAGCTATCAAGCAGTAAAATCTATTTTTTCACAGCTGTTCAGATAGGGAGGAGATGAGAAAAAGAAAAAACATCATGCACAATATTTTTGTACACATAATGAACATAAACCAAGAGAAAAACAACATCAACTATGTTCATGGAGTGTCTAGATTCAGTGCAAGATGAGGAGAATATTTTCTGCTGTGCCATCTGGGTAGTAGGACACTGTATGATGAAGTTCATTCTCCTGCTCTCACCATCATTCAGCAAGAGTGTATGGCTTCATTGCTTCAGTCACTAGGTTACTCATCTTGTGAGGTAAGTCGTCTTTCATGCAAGAAATTGATTTCATATTTTGTGCATGTTTTTTATATTGCTTTATATAGCCTTCAGTTTGTTTTTGTAAAACTAAATTGGCTTGCCTTTAAATTCACTTGCTTATCCTTAAGATGGCAGTGAGAAAAGAACAGCTACCTAACAAAGACTTTGTCTCACAGCACACAGCCTGTGAACATGTTACTTGTCCCAGTTGATATAAATAAAAATTCAGAGTAGCTTTTATCACAACTGTACTGCCCTGTGCTTTTCCATGGTGAGATGCATCCCAAGTAGTGAATCAGGACATATCTCCAGCCAACTGATAGAGATAAAATCAGCTGAACACCTTCTGATACCTATTAATTTCACTCCATAGAAAGTACCAGTTTTTAAATTATTATCTGTATTTTTTCCCACAGAGTGCAAGAACAATGCTGGCAGCTTGATGCCTGAGGGCAAAGGTTGATCTTTCCGTGATCTCCAGTGAGATGGAAGCCTGTAAGGCCTTTCAGGCTCTGCTAGGAAAAGAGGCCAGAAGGGTCCAATAGGCACACGAAAACAGGTTGATTTATGAGTCTCAAAACATCTGGAGGCATTTCTGTTAAAGCCAATTAGTTAAAAAGTTGGAGAAAATGTGAGATTTATAATTATGCTGGAGGAATGGAGACAAGCCAACTGCTCTCCATGTATAATGGTAGAAACAGATACCTTGAACTTATGGCACAGCTTTGTCGTCCATATCTATGAAATTTTAGGCAAGGAAAGCTTGGTAAATTTTTTCTGAAAGGAAAAAAAAGGTTTGCTTAGGAGGAGCTGCTTGTGGCCCCCCTTCACTGCTGTGCTGCTGTTAAGAAATAAAACAGTTTATTCACCAGGCCTGGGCAACACGCACAGCTGGTGGGGAAACTGGTCATGGGAAGGACTAGCAAAGCAAGCAGTTAGTAGCAGGAGCTAGCAGCAAGCTGAGATGATGAGGAATTTCCTTGCTAATCGAAGTCACAGCTGATATATGACAAACACGGGTGAATTACTCAACCTGGTCAGGGAGGAAGAACAGGAGGTACAACACATGATCGAATTGAGAAGACCCTAGGGGGACCTTTTAATCCGATAGCGTGAACCCAGAGTATGTTGTATTTAATGTCATTAACACACTGTCATTTGGGCTCCTGAGAGCCTGAGATTCAGTGATGGCTCATGACTAGAGCAGTTTCATACAGCTAAAGGAGAAAGGCTTATTTGGGAGTATTCCCCCTGTATTGTGAAAGGTATTTTGCTTTTCAGAAAATATGCATATTTCCCAAAATGTCATCTTATTGTGCTTTCTCTTCCCCCCCCTCCAATAAAATCTATTTATTCAAATCTTTTTCATTTGTTTGTTCGTTTTTAGCATATTTTTTGTGAAGTACAAAATATTGTTTACTGGGTGGCCAGTCAATGTAGTTGCTGTTCCTGGCTTTCTGGACAGGGACTAGGGCACTAGTTCTAGAAAAACTGAAAAACTGTGTTGTTAGTAAGTGCCTGGCAGAAAAGTTACATTTCTAAGATACATTTATTTTGTGCAAAAATAAGAAAGGTATAGCAGTATGTGTGTTCCTCTAACCTAATGGGCAATAATAATAATTTGTTGAGTGTGTCACCTATCTTTTGAAATTAAAATGACTGATAGTTTCTGGCTAGCAGGTGAAAAGTTCAGTTATTGCAAGTAAGTAACTCATAATGTGCACATGAAGGTTCAATTTTAGTATTTTGATGGCCAAGTTACACTTCACTATGAAGTGCTAAAAAAAAGTCCTACATTACAGGATTTTTCTTGCAAATCTCTTTGACAAGTGCTCATGTCTTCCCAGGAGTGTTCATCTGATATTTTCAAAACTGCTGTTACAAAATAAAATCAACATTTCTAGGAACAGAAGAATTAAAGAAAAGTTTTGCTATTTTCTTTTTTAAATAAAAAATTTTTGGCTGTAGTTGAACTCTGACATACATACATATTTTTGTTCAGCCAATGGTATATTAAATCTGTTTTCTACAATTTTAACAGGAGTTGCTGCTTTATTATTGAATAGAAATGCTATTTCAAAATTATTCTCTTCAAAGTATATTTGTTATGTAAAGCACTTTGCCAAAACTGTACAGGTACAGTGAAAGCAAGTGCAACCTTGCTGGAATAAATAAGCATTATCTGTGCTGATTAACTTCATAGGTAACCATTCTTTAGTCATTTCCATTTTCGAATTTTTTTTTTCCTCTTTCTCCAATGAATCTTCACATATCCTTTGAATTGGCAGTCATCAGCAAAGTCAATTCCCATTTCTCTACCATTCTCTGTTCTGCATTATATACCACCCATTTAATCACCAACAATGAATTGCATGAAGAGCTTACAATAATTTCACTGGGAGGTGCTACTTCAGAGGGGTTTTTTTATTACTAAACTTTCTAAGAAATAAAGCTCATGCTTCATTTTTGTGATAGGCACACATGTTCATTGTGTAAATCTGCTGGTTGATTCATTGGTTTGACAGAGATAGATGTCTTAAAATAATTTTTTTTTAAATTTCAATCCTTAAATATTTGATCCTATTAATATCTTCTGCAGTCATGTGTAGTAACCAGGGTTCATTATTTTAGTTCTCACAGAATTGCTTGTTTTAAAGCTACTATGAATTTCACTTTATTATCAAGGTTGGCCCTCCAGAAACTACATTAACAGCTTTCAACTAACCAATATTTTGAGCTATTCCTGAAGACCGTTCCATGTTTTAAAAGTTATCACTGACTATTTGAGTGCCACATAGCATGGGAAATCATTTCAGTTGAATGAGTAAACCTTTTCCTTTTGTTCCAGTTCTTCATTGCCCTTCTGTGGAAACCTGTTCCTGCACTTTAGGTACAATTGGCTGTCTTCAGTGGGAGTTTGAGTTAAGCAGGATGCTGGCTTCAGGATTTAAATATTTTGATGGCAGAAAGGTCAGAATAATTGAAGTAAATAACTTCAGTAGTCACCAATAATTTTCTAGCCTTTTTGGATTGGCAGATTAGTGTACTTAGTTAAGGTTGTTAAGTATTTCCTTGAAAATCCCGTACGATATACTGCAGCAGGCACAGTTAGCAAGAACTGAACTATAGATAGTAACCTCTGTGGAAGAAATAGTTCCATTATCTTAAATAATGAAGTTCAGAGGCAGAAAGATAAAGGCATTTTCCCTTGTTATTTTTAATCCTCTAAGCTTCAGGATCAAAAATGGGAGATAGATGTCTCTATGGTATGAATGGAAAAAAAATAGAAAGCTCAATGACTATGGGTTTTTTAATGCACATAAGTTTCTTGACATTAATCTGTCATTGCAGCAAATTTTTCAGCAACAGTACTCTATGTCTTCCGTAAATGGAAGTCTTGACTGACTTGTTCATGAATGTGATGAGTTTGGGAAAAAAAATCCCTAAGTGGAAAAAAAAGGTGAAGCTTTTTTTTTTGTTTAAGTCAAAAAGGGTGTGACAGAAACAGGTAGAAAGTGGTGTACAGCAGCTGACAAGTGGAGCTGTTAGTTCTGCTTTTATTCTGTATGTCTCTTGGCACCTGGTGTTAACCTTATGTCTATCAGTAGTTTTAATCGGTTGTCCTAACATAAAAGCAAGAATCCAAAGAAACATCATACCACCAAAAAGTGATGTGATTTATCATACCACAGAGATCTCTAGAGGGATGAGGGACTCTGGTGAAAGGCTGTCATTCTGCAACACTCTGAGAAAGAATCTTTTACAAGTCAGAGAAATTGCAAGGGTCACTTCTGCAAAATCAGTGTTATGCATTGAAAGCTGCAGAAGCATCTATTGCTTGCTGAAATCTCTCAGTTGCATAAACTAGATACAAATCTACAGTAACTAAATTCCAAGTGGAAACTGGCACTGGCAAATGAAAGCTATTTGAAATTAAGATGCACTTAAGCATGTTTGTATAAAGATACAGACAGTCACATTTCCAAATTTGGCCTTAAATATGTATCACTGAAAGAGTCCATTATTTAAAGGCATACTTTTGAAAACTGCTTAAAAGTGATTCTTAAACAAGGCTGTCTTCTTTGTTTTAAAGAGACTTTGAAGTATGCAGATCTTGTAGCTATGATTCCTATTCAACTATATTCAGCAGAAAAAATACTTAGCTCTCTCTCCCACACAAAATCTAAACCAATCCTTTTAAAAACAGACAGCAACAGACAGCAAATTGTGGTATGGGTGGCTTATTTTTCAAATCATTTTATTTTAAACGAATTTAAATATATGAAAGGTTTAAGCAGCTCATCAGCTAGAAAAAATTCTCTTTACAACTCTACAGCAATGCAGTATTGAGGTTTTGGGGGTTTTGTTCTTTGTTAGTTTTTCTCCCCCAAAATGGTTCTCTTGTAGGAATGTAAAATAAATATACCTGGTGAATACCTATGCTCCATAGACACAGGTGACAAAGGTCAAGGTACAGCCTTGATGTGATCACTGAGGTTTAGAGTCATTTGTAAGTCATGAATTCATCTACATAAGGTTCTTCCTATAGCTCATGGGCAGAGGTAAGTGTCCATTCTGCTTATCATAGAGATGAAT
Organism: Aquila chrysaetos chrysaetos; assembly: GCF_900496995.4. NCBI lineage: Eukaryota > Metazoa > Chordata > Aves > Accipitriformes > Accipitridae > Aquila > Aquila chrysaetos. Next base: position 24,832,307 of record NC_044017.1, on the reverse strand, counting down.
CATAGTCTGAAGATACCTATCTCTTCCCTCATGCTTAAATGATCACTTATACCAGGTTATACTGTTTAGACAGCAAAGGTTAGGTGAGATAAATCTTCCTGCAAAGAGTTGGAGAGAATAGTCGGCAGATAATGAACTCTTCTGTAGTGTAACACTTGTAAAATTAAAAAAGTAACGCCCATGTTTTTTAAATAAAAGTGAACAAAATATGATAAAAAGCAATGACACTGCTTTTGATTTTTTTTTTTTTTTTTTTAATCTAGAGAAAATTTACTAAGGCTGTGCTCACTCCAGCCACTTTTGAGCACCTAACAGCTAGGTGGGAGTATCATTACTCTTTGATCCTCTGCATCCAAAGGAAGAAGATAAGCTCTGCCAGAGTGTGATTCATCTCATGCTTTCTGAATGATTAAAAAAACCAGGCAGCTATTTTACAATAAGTTAGTTAATGGTGTAATGGTGCCAACTGTGAGGCTGATACATAATTCCTCTACAAACAAGTGTATTTTTTATTTCCTCCTTCTTTGCAACACATTCTAGACCGCTATTAATATCACTGGTGTAGCTGTTAAATAGTAAACTGGATTTGGCTGGAAAGCTTTCTGTAAATTGTCAAATGAAACTCATCACTCATTTCACTTAAACACAAGAAAGCGCTGAATATTCTATATGCAAAATTACAAAGCAGCAGTTCTTGAGGGTAACTAGTTATGAAAGGGACAATACACGGTGCAGATGTATTTGAAACGCTGAGTGCTTTACGGTCTTCTTCTACAGCTTCTTGAAGACTGTTCTCAGCTCTAACAACTACATCAATACACATTCATTTTGAGGGAAACTAGTGATGTTTCTGTGTTGATTAAGGCTAAGTGTTGTTGCCATAGGGATGCTGTCCTCAAAAAGACATGGATGAAAGGACTTTTTTTGATGTAGCCTTTCTTTTATTGGAAAGTTTTCTCAGACCCTAGGCAGTCTATGCACTGCTCTCCATTTACTGTATGCCCTGCCTCAATTAGTTCAACAACACTGGGACAGAGAACCCTCAGTTAAGTCGCTCTTAGATGGCCACAAGGCATCATGGCTGTGCTGATTTTCATACAGGAGCTCCGTGAGTAAGGTGAGTTGCAGGAGCATAGTATGAGATAACAGTAAGTTGTGTTGGTCTTGCTAGGAAATGAAGTGGGGGACGTTATAGCATGTATCTTGCTTTTTGAGTTCTTGCACTGAAGAAAGGCCTTCAAGGTTCCTGCCACCACTATTTGGAAATGGCCTTTCTGTCTCTCACAGCTGGGGATTCTGTGTCCATGGGAGGTGGCAGGCTGTGGGCATTCAAGACCATCTCTGAAGCTTCCCTCCAAGGGTAGGGGTCTTGACTCAATAATAAATTCAAGATTCAGGGCAGTGGGAGGCCACAGCACATGAGAGTTTGCTTTGGTCCCCAAGTATAGAAGAAGGAGGCTGAAACCTTGGGGGTAAGTTTTGATTCTTCTGTTTTGTACGGGCTGCTGTGAACAAATGCAGGCTCCTGGGGAGTGTTGTGAGGAGGGCTGACAGCCCACTGGTGGATCATGTTCTGTCCCAGGACCCTTCATTTTTTTGACCTGAGCCATTGAAAGAACATAGCAAAACAGGCAGAATTCCTGTGCTGAGTAACAGGAATGGTTTTATATGGTGCAGGTGTGGTGGGATGATTTGCATATAAAAAATGTTTGTTCCAAAGCTTGTAGAGGTATTTTCATATAGCTGTGACTAGGGCACCTTGTTCTAGAGTAGAGCAGAAGATCCTGAAACAGATTATATCAGAGAGAAAAGAAGGTATAGCTGACCCCAAAATCAGAATATGTCAACTGAGAATTCAGTGCTTTCTTTTCTCCTGTGTATCACCTGCTGTGAGATTCTCAAGGCAGAGCAATAGCGCATAGAATCAAATTATCTGCTCTTTTTTACCCCCTAAGTAAGGTTACTGGGAGTATGATGGAAGTCAGCAGAGAGCTGCACTTCTGCCCTGGACCAGGTGCCTTTCCAAGAGCAGTAATAGACAGCAAGTTGCATCCAAAATCATACAGTCATAGAATCATAGAATTGTTTAGGTTGGAAGAGATCTTTAAGATCACCGAGTCCAACCGTTAACCTAACACTGCCAAGTCCACCATTAAACCATGACATTAAATCCTGGAACCCTCATCATGTAGTGTTCTCAGTGAGGCCACAAGCATGTTGTCTGACTATGCCTTTATCAAAAATTTGTAACTTTGAATCTCTAATTTGAGAAGAGAAGTTTTAAACATAGGTAATTAGATATTTTTGTAACAGGTTTTTTTTTTTTTTTTTTTTTTTTTTTTACCATAGTATTAAAATTTCCTAGCCAACTCATTTGGTTGCATTTGGAAAAAGCTTCTGTCTTTGGAATTCAGAAGACAAACTAGAAAGCACATACTAGTCAATATACAAGATAAAAGAATTGGCTAAGTGAATGTAGCAAAGAATCAAGCTTCTGAGATAAGCTGTGGCAAAGATGAAAATGAAACCATGCACATGTGCCCCTTATCCTGACTAAGGAGAGGAATTGAATTTTTCAGTTTTATATGAGCTTTCAAACTTGAAATGCTATCATCACCTTTATTTTTTTCTTTTTAAAAGGAAAAGTTAAAAAAATAATAATTTTTCAGGGCAAATGGATTCCCAAAGTGTAATGATTTTGTTTTCAAAGCATTAAGGCCAAGCTATTTGCATTCATCTGTGATAAAGTGGAAATAGGATTTGTCAACAAGTCATAAAAAGAACAACAAATTAGTGTGTCATTGCATAATACAAAAGGCTATGCCCTACAATAACAACTTACGCTGAGATTATAAAAATAGAAAACAGTGTATGAAGAGAACTAAGTTCTCTGGAATACTACTAATAAGGGGTTTAATATTAAAAAGAAAGTAAGTTATTAAAAGACACAGAAAACAGAACTTTGAATGTACTCGGTGACATGATGTCAAAAGCAGTAACTGTAAGAAGAAACTGAATAAAAGAGTTGAGATGTTTATTGAGTATTAATAAAAATGACAAGGATCCTAAAGACAGTAAAAATGCAATTTGAGGAGAAGGAAACTGTGATTAAATAAAAGTAAACAAGCTGGAACAAGGAGGAAAGGTCTTTCTATAAATTGTTTTAGTTTGGGAATATGTCCTGAATAAATGAGATGGTTACATAAGACTGTCAAAAGGCACCATTAAACCTATTACTGATAGACTGCTCAGCTACCATATAATCAAAGTGTGTTAAATGATTCTTTTTGATAGCGCTGACATTAAAAGATATCATCAGACTCAGCTATTATTGTCTTTAACAGAACCACAAGTAACATGAGGTGAAATGTGCTCTCTAAGATCAACATGTTGCTCATCATCACTGAGGTTTGTTCTGTAATGTTGCTTTTAAACAGACTGTTTGTTTCATTTAATAGTCATAAAGAAATACCATATAATGAGAGCGCTCTGATTTATCCTCCAAATAGTTGACAGATAACATGGAATTAAGTCAGTCTTTCATCTCTCAGCTCTGTTTTTCATCTTTTTGTTAATATGTCAGTGAATAAACTAATAAAAAAAGAATCCTAATTCAAATGCAGCTCAAATCCAACATAAGTGCCTTGCCAAGCTGTCATTTACTTCCACTAACCATATAAAGCACTGTAACAAATTAGTCTCATTGCTTACAATCTCTAGAAGAAAGTAAAAGTTAAAAAAACCTCATTACAAGGTTGGGGCTATATTAATTTCTATTCTTTTGAGTTAATTGTGAAAAGTAAATCTATAGCAATTAGCAATGAAGCATTAAAGAATTACAGGAATTTCATCCAAATTACCTTTGCAACTAGATTCAAAGTTGAGGATCTTGAGACCAAAATGCAACAATCTTTGAGTCAATTGGTGCAAATAACATGCTAATGGGAGATCTTGGAAGATAAATGACTGTCAAGAATAGTGGTTGATAAGCAATTGATTTTTAGTTTCATAATAAAAGAATTAGTCTGGAAGCAAAAAATTTCTTCTCTTTTTTTACTAAAATGTAAAGGTTAACAGATTTCAGGTGGAATACAATGGTTTCTTTTATTCTCATTATATTGGGGATGTATTTTAAAACATGGCAAGATAAAACTATTGTCTACTTTAATTAGCTCTGAACCACAGTATAGGTTCATTTTCTATATTGGCTATCATCTCCTTTGACTTAAATGGGAACTTAAGTTCCTAGCTCATATGTTGACATATGTATTTAGACAACGAATTGTAGGTGAACTATATCCTGTATTTTCATCATACACAGTTAAATCTAATAGGATGAACTGCATCCCATTCCTACTTCAAGATGGGATGAATTGCTCTGTTGAGGTTCCCCTTTTTACTTGTATGGCAAGATGTTAAGTGAGATCTCACAAGTGACTCTACAAACTAGACATTCCCCTATCAGGATGAGCATTGCATTCATTTTCCTGCTCCAGGCTACATATAATTACTATTGACACAATTTCATTTTGTCCATGGGAGAAATTGAACACAACCCTTTGCAGAATGTTCCAAAAAGCAGGAATAAAAGCATTTATCTGAACAGTGGGCCCAAACATCAAGAAACAAGGAAAGATCCTGAACCTTGATCTTGCATATACGGGCTGAAAACTTGGGTTATTGGGTAACTGTGCAAAAGACTAGAAACATCATATCAATATCTTTAAATATATGATTTTTGGGAAAAAAAAAGACTATTGACATTTTTCAGTAAATCCAACCTCCCTCCCCCCAAATTTCTAGATGATCAAGCACAAAATTTTTGACTGAAGAAAATGTTATTATGAAAAAACCTGATATTATTCAGAAATATTGCAATATTAAATCAGAATAGACTATCTATTGGCTCATTTTTCCTCCACATGATCAAAATTTTTGCAGATGGTAACCTGCCACTCAACCTTTCTTTATTATATTACTTTTGAAAAGTGATTCCACTATGCATCAGCAAAATATTTCATAAATTCAGCTCACCAAAAAGCATTCCATTCATTTTTTGCATGATTTTGATTCATTTGGTCGTATTGCACATGAACAATTCGATCAGAACTGATGTTAATTGATGCCTGCTTGAAAAGTCGTGAAAATTTACATAGGTGGAAAATAATCAGTAAAGCTGGTGCTAAGATAAGCCTCTTGCTTTAAATAAGTTCTCAGAAACCAATTTTTGCTTCATATACTGATGACAATTTGCAAGCAGTCACCCCTTTTATTACATTTAGATGCTTGCTCAAAGAAAAATACTATGCCATGAATTGCTAACATCACTTCCCACAGTAGGTATGGGCTCCTTGGAGTTCTTTTGGCCAAGTACCAAACTAGCTCGTCTCTGCTCTGCTTGTGACATTTTGTTTGATCACAACATAAAGTGGTAAGGCCGTAGAATGTATACATAGCACTATACCCTAATAAAGTGTTTATCCTTTAATGTCTCCCAGATGCTTGCCTATAGCTTTTTCCAGTCGTAAAGAGAATGTTTTGGCTTGATGTGATCTTGTGTTTATATTGTCTGCTGGGTCTATGTGATAAGTCACGTTCTTTCTTCCTTTACTTTTGAAGAATCAGTAAAGCAAGTGTTGTCTTAAAGGTCTGTTCCTCTATGTGTAACACATGCAAGGTCCATTAAATAGCTAGGATCAAATGGTAATAAAAACTGAGGTTAGAAGAACATCCTTGAGGGAAAAGCAGTCAATAATCTCTGTGTTACGTGAAATCACAAAATTCCATGGGACTGATGATGTTTAACTCCAGGGAGTTCTGGAGTAATTAGAATGAACAGAAGATTTCCCAAATTTAGCAGAACACTCAAGACTCAACATGTTTATTCTGCCATTCAGAAAGTGCATGATGCTTGCTCTGATTCTTTATTGCTTAGCATTTGATGCTGGTATTTATGGTAGTTAAGGCAGGTGCAAACAGAAGTGTTGTGACTACCTTTTTACTTACGTTTTGCACAGTTGTAAATCACCAGCTGAATCAGCATCGATGCTGCAGGGCAGTAGATAAATGAAACCCTGGCTTTTTTACTGAAGTAGGAGTGCCTGTTGAGCTAAGGCTGAAAATCAATCAAGAAAAATCAATTGGAATATTCTAACAAGTTATTAAAATGAAAATGTAATGTTAGCAGTTTTTCATTGTTTACTCTGTCGTGAGATACCAGGTAAAATTTTTGAAAATATTTAGGTGCCTTTCAAGCCCAAGTACTCTTTCAATAGCAATACAGACATTTAGGTGCAGACTATGCTTGTCAAAACACTTCACAGTGTATGTATGTGATTTATTCTGTGTCTGTTATAAAAGCATCTGCCAGCATACTGATTGTCATCAGTGATCTTTTTTTGACAACACAAGCTTCCATTACACAAACAGTTGTACTGTCAAAACTGAGCTTTTGCTGAATTAGTTAATTTTGCTTGAAAGGGCTGGAAGAGATCATGTTAGTGGAGGCACTGACTTGTCAGGATGATACAGAATACCATCGGGACTAAATTTTTCCTAGTCCAAACATAGCTTTAGTTGTGTGCATCCTGTTTTTACAAAAGTGCAGACCTGCAGAGACTCAGTCTGCAAGATCCAGTACAGGGCTGTGGGTCTTCAAGTTTGCCTCTGGAATGCCTAGGTGTTATGAACGTGGTCCTACAGAGTCCCACATCCCATGATAACATGGCTCCCTGTGCACACCCTCTGAGGCACTTTGGAGGGAAATCCACACAGCCAGCACCTTGAACAGGTTGTAGCCTGAGGTTAGCTTGCTCATGGGAAAGCTGTCCTGAGAGAGCCACTAAACACCAAGCACAGGGACAAGCCCTAAATGCCACCTGCTGCATATCTCAATAACAATGCAGGAAGAAAATTTTGTCCACTGAAGAGTGTCATGTTTAACCTCAGCTAGAAACTGAGCCCCACACAGCTGCTCGCTCACTCCCCTCTCAGTGGGATGGGAAGAGAGTCAGAAGAGTAAAAGTGAGAAAACTTGCGGGTTGAGATAAAGACAGTTTAAGAGGTAAAGCAAAAGCCGCGCCGCAAGCAAAGAAAAACCAGGAATTCATTCCCCACTTCCCATGGGCAGGCAGACGTTCAGCCATCTCCAGGAAAGCAGGGCTCCATCACGCCTAACGGTGACTTGGGAAGACAAACGCCATCCCTCCGAACATCTCCCCCTCCTTCTTCCCCAGCTTTACATGCTGAGCATGACGTCGTATGGTGTGGGATATCCCTTGGGTCAGTTGGGGTCAGCTGTCCCGGCTGTGTCCCCTCCCGACTCCTTGTGCCCCCCCAGCCTGCTCGCTGGTGGGGTCGGGGGAGAAGCAGCAAAGCCCTTGGCTCTGGGTAAGCACTGCTCAGCAACACCTAAAACATCCCTGTGTTACCAACACTGTTTCCAGCACAAATCCAGAACATAGCCCTGTACTAGCTACTATGATGAAAATTAACTCTATCCCAGTCAAAACCAGCACAAGAGGCACAAGTAGATGGTGATGACGCAAAGCTCATCATTTTCTTCAAAAATCCCACCTTTTCGGTGGCAGGAACAGTAGCCTTCTGCTGCTCTAACAAATATCTGTGGTGAGAACACACATCAAGGGAACAGGAGACTGATTCATTCCGCTGTGGTGCCTGAGGGGATCAAATCAACTCCTTCTGCCTTTCAAGTGGGAGGCCATAGATGCTTTCCACCCATCGCACTGAAGCTGTGCAAAAGATGACCCTATAATGAAGAGCATGGCAATCATCTGATGGTCAGGATTATAAGCTACAAAGGAGAGAGGAAGATCGTGAGCTATATTTTGATGTGAAATACCTGCCTGGGACAGTTATTGGATAAAACATTTAACTGCTGAAACTATTCATAAGACATTAAAGAGGGGAAATAGTTATTAATGCCAGCTCCACATGATGACATAGAAATTAGGTCTTGCTGTTTTGTGTTCCAACAGATGGACATATTTGATTTAAATTTGTAACTACATAGATAGAATATAGTTAGAGCTGTGTATAACTATTAACTTAGTATTATTGGCATGCTGATTAAATAAACATCATTATCCAGAACTACCAAAATGCACCTTATGTGTTCTGAAGTTTGATAAAGCTGTAGTTGGTGGGGAAAGATCACTGAAAGGAACTCTTTTAATTACTTCATTGATGTTAATAATAGGACCAGTGTTTTCAACACTTCCATCAATAATTTGAGAGGAAATATAAAAGTCCCACTGATAAACTTTGCAGAATCAACTGCCAGAGTAGAAAATAGTGCTCAAAACACAGAAATCTGACAGCTTTGGATTCTTATCTGTGGCCTCTCCATCAATACATACGTCGGTACAGCCACATCCAGATGTAGCCCTTTCAAAATGACAAATGCAGAGTTTAGCTAAAATCTGTGGAGTGCACTTTGGAAAGGTTTCTAATATAACCTTTTAAAAGGTCTTCTAGTAATCATAATAAATAAAAAACTAAGTTTCAGCTCCCATTATGAAGCTGTGGAGAGAAAAGCCAATAATCCTGGGATGCTATGAATTAGGGATTTTTACTTTTGTCTGTGATTTTAATGCCTCTGAGGCAGATAAATAAAAGAGGGCCAGTGATTATGCCTGTGCCTTAGGGTCCAGGTGGACTGATTAATTCACATCCATGATGCTTAGGACCTTCTCTACAGCAGGTTTGTCCTGAAGAGAGCTGACTGGAGAAGTAGAAAGCACAGACAGGAGAGGAATTAGCCATCAGGGTAGATGATTGGTGTTCAAGCTCATTCCTTGGCCCTCTTTTCTATAATGCAGTGTATAGGTGCACCTGCTGAGACCTTAATTAGAATAGTGAGATCATTTCAGTGCAGATATTTTCAAAAAGGTGCAGAATAATTCTAGAGAGTTCAAAAAAAGTGTCAAGTAGTTGGAGAGCCAGAAATAATACAAATCAGTGGAACACTTGAGAAAATTAGCTTATTTGGCTTTTTAAAAAGGAGGGTGAGAAAATGATGTGATTATAATGCATAAATACCCAGAGAAGGAAAGTAGAATGGTATAAAAGACTTTATAAACAAGTGAAAAAAGACACAGCAAGAACCAGTTACTGGAGGTGAAGCCAAGCAAACTCAGATTTTAAGTAAGATATGAATTATTAATAGCAAGCTGATGAAACAAGGAGTATATAGATATTCTACCAAAGGAAGTACTGATTTTTCACATTTTTGTAGCTTCAGATCAAGACTTTTCAAGAAGATATGCTGTAGTCACATGCAAGCTTTTTGTTCAGTTATGAAAAAGACCAGCTGAAATATAATCACCAGTCATAAGCAGATAGTCAGTTTAAATGACCTAACAGATCCCTTTTGGCCTTTATTTCTATGGATCTATATGCTAAAGCATTAATATTAATTGGAAATTATCAGGCAGAGTGAATAAGTACTGTAAGATTTACTTTGCATTGGCCTAGATAACAATTAAATACAGGTGAAACAGATTTAAATATATGAAAAGCTAAAAATAATTTTATAAAGTAAACAATACATTATTTTCATTATGACTGTGCTCTCCTTAAAGCACTAGGTGTGGACTTATTTTAAAAGATATTTAGTGGTTTTGGAAAGTATTGCCTTGACAGCAATGAAAAAGAGGATTTTGTCCTACACTTGAGGGTAAGGTAACAGCTATGATTGGATTTTATTTAGCATATATTCTATGCCTGGTCTGGAGATGGGAGACAGCTAAATTAAGTAAGTGCTTAATTTTTGACTTGTATGCTGAGTCTGGTAGAAAAAGCATGCTTTGCAACATTGATTTATGGGAAACGAACATTCCTTTGCATGGAACTGGATTGGTAGCCCCAATTCACTGCAGTTAGCATATTGGTTTAAAAAATAACATACATGCAGTCTTTTTTGGTCATTATTTCTCAAGACTGTGCTTGAACCAATGAGCTAGTGTTCAAAAGTCAGTATTCTTAGAGATCTGTCAAATGATCACTAGCCGTCAGATGGTCTACTTCTTTTATTAAAATCAATAGCAACATTCTTATCCTGGGCAGGAATGGGATTGCACTAGGTGCATATATACTGTCAAATTGGTCTGCTTCTTGTTTTACTTCAGGAACATAGCTCTGCCAATAATCTGCACAGTGCACACGTTAATTCAGTCACGGATTCCAAGTAGCAAACTGAGCAGTAGAAATCTGGCTATGGAAGAAAGAGTAGTTTGTTGTGGGGGGTTGCATTATACAAAGAGCATTGATATAAGCCAGTGCCCAAACTTGCCCTAGTAACTAGGGTTCAATTTGTGCCATCAATAACAAGGTCAGTATAGATGGACTTCAAGCAGCTAAAAATTCAGTCAATAGGGAATGTATTAACTGTATGTAGGGAATGTATCTGTAATTAGATCTATGGTGAAACAAAGTGTGGGACAAAACAATCACGTCAATTTAATTTATAAAAATAAAAAAAGGGCATGAACTTCATATATTTTAAGGTCAAAAGTCACAGTTTGATGTCCTGGTTAATGTAGGTCATAGGACTTTCATGAATTAATTAGCATTGACTTCTACGGGACCAAGACCTTTATTGTTTGGCTTTTCCCTGTTACATGTAACTACTGAAATCACCAGATCAGAAAGAAAGCTAAGATATTTTTCAGTTCATTCACTTTGAACTTTTCAATGTTATTTGCAGTCCACTGCATCAATGTCATATGCTGCTATAAAGGGAACTCATGTGCCCTTTCTCATCTAGGCTCTTCAAGAGCATAATTCTTATTAGCTCCAGGTAACTACATAACTATGTGAAAATAAAAATGATAGCAAACTGTTATTTCCCCAGAGAAAGGGAGGAAGAGGAAAAGGAATGAGGTAGACGGGGAACAGCATGAACATGTTTGCTCTTGTTTCTGGATCAGTTTGCAGACTAATGGGCTAAACAGGTGAGAAAGAAAACACCCTCGTGTTTTAAAAGGTCATTACAATGGATATCTCACTACTTTTTTTTTTAAAAAGTATTCTTCCTTCACATTTTTAAACGAAACTAGAGTCTTCAGTATGCAAAAGTGAGAAGAGTCTTGCATCCAAAAGCAGTCAAAAGCAGACACCTACGTGACAATATATGAATATAGAGATTATGTGGGAGTTCTTCCCAGGTATATTCCCTTTGCCTCTGCAGATCTGCAAGTATAGCGAAATCTGTACCTCATCAAGTTACCTTTGCATTTACTGACTACTATTGGATTTGTATTTCTTCTATGATTTTTTCAAGTTGTTTTGTGAATACACTTCAAGTTTGGAATCCACAACAACCTATGGCAACTAATTCCACATATTAATGACAGACTGTGTGAAAGCATTCCTCCTTTATTTGTTTTGATTCATCTACTTGTTCATTAAACTTGATGGCCTTGTTTATTTGCTCATTTCTTATACTGAAGCCTTTTCTTTTTTTATTGGGTCTGTCTGGGACAGAGTCAATTTTCTTCATAGCAGCACGTATGGTGCTGTGCTTTGGATTTGTGGTCAAAATAGTGTTGATAACACACCAACACTTTAGCTATTGCTAAGCAGTACTTACACAGCTTCAAGGCCTTTCTGTTTCTCAAGCTGCCCCACCAGTGAGTAGTCTGGGGTGGGAAAGAAGTTGGGAGGCGACACAGCTGGGACAGCTGACCCCAAATGACCAAAGGGATATCCCATGCCATATGATGTCATACTCAGCAATAAAACTTGGGGAAAGAAGGAGTAAAGGGGGTTGGTCAGAGTAATGTTGTTTGTCTTCTCAAGTAACCATTAAGTGTGCAGAGGTTCTGCTTTCCTGGAAATGGCTGAACACCTGCCTGTCTGTGGATAAATTCCTTATTTTGCTTTGCTTGTGCGTGCAGCTTTGCTTCACTTATTAAACTGTCCTTATCATGACCCATAGGTTTTCAGCTTTAGCTCTTCTGATTTTCTCCCTCATCCCACTGGGGGTGGTGAGCGAGTGATTGGGTGGGTGCTTAGCTGCTGGCTGAGGCAACCCACCACAGTTATCTTTGACAAAGTTTGGTACCTTTCTTCATGAACCTTCTAGGGCTACTATATTCCTTTTTGAGATCTGAGAACTAGAACTGCACATGGTGTGCAAGATGCAGGTGCACCACAGAGTTGGATGGTGAAATAATTTTGTCTTCAGCTGTGTTATCTATTCTTTTCCTAATGATTTCTAGCATTTTGCTTTCCTGTCTGACAGCTACTGATAATTTTCTTAGATTATCCATTATGTAGCTCAAAAATTTTTTTTTTCCTTGGTGGTAATTAACTAGTTCAGAACTCATCACCCCACATGCAATTTAAGATTGTTTTTCCCCCATGGGCATAACTTTGCATTTATCAAGACAGAATTTCATCTCTATTTACAGTACCCTTTTAAACTCCCTGTAAAGTGTCAGGGGACCAAATAGTAACTATAAGGTACTCTTGAGAAATACTATTCCATACCAACCAAGGTGATAAATACTACAGTGAAAAAGTCCTCCAGGAGATTGAACTAGATTTTCCAGAAAGCTCCAAGGATTTTTTTGTGCATGATTATTCTCAGGCAAAACCTTATATAAGTCACAGTGATTTGTACTGACAAAAGTAGGTGATGTTCCATTTTGTCTTCAAAACATGTGACTATTATCTCAAGATATTCAAAAAGGGGCTCTGTATTAGCCAATCCTCTTTCTGCTTTAATCATCTAAAAATGAGTGGACAGCCCTGTGACATTAATGAGAAATGTTACATGTCTTTGGCTTGAGAGGTATGGTCACTTTGAGCTATATTTTTCTGACACTAATTCCTGAGTTCAAAGACATAACTAAATACAGATTAGAATAGAAATATACAAGGGATCATATGTCTGAATTGCTTGCTCAGGTAAAATAGAAAGGAACTGACTTTCTCCATGAAAACGTTGTGAAATCCATTATTAATCTAACATATCAGACCTAAGAAATATGCTGCTACTAATGCATGTGAATGTACTTATGTAAAATATTTCAAATTTAAATTGAAATATATTTAAAGAGAAGTTGTCTCAACCATTTTTGATTGCTTTGCTGCTCTTGCAAAGCCAGTGATTTATTTTCTTTCCAGAATGGAGTAAATAATCAAGTCACTGTTAAAGACTGGATCAACCAAGAGAAAAACTCAAGCCTGTAACTTAGTAAATATGATGGTATTGGCTGAGGAGACCATATATTTGTAAGACAGTGACCTAGGAATCTTTCAGGTCTAATTTCCCGCTTCTGTTCAGAAAAGCAAAAGGTCATACAAAGTGCATTGGAAGAGGAGAAAATATGCATGGAGTAAGTCTTTTTTTGAGATCCTAGAGTAACCTATCAAGGGTTGTTATTTTTCTCCCCTATTTTCCTATGTTACTTTTTTTACTAGTCTATAGCCCCTGACAACGTTTCAGGTCCCAGAAGTGTTGCCTTTTTGTTAAATGGCACACAACTCAACAGCTGAAGGGAAGGCGCAAGATGTGGGTCGGAAAAATAACATTTATTCGCAGATCTTCACATTCTCTTCCCAAACATATATCCCTAGCCCACAAATCTTTTTCCTGCCTCTCACAATGCATTAAGTCTTTTAAAACAATATGTTGGACGTGCCTCATTCTGTGACAAGAATCAAAGACATAAAAGACAAAGACATATCAAGAACATACGGTGCACAGCAAAGTAGAATTTGATCATGTGTGTACCATGAATCCAGATATTTTGTTGCACCTTTCGAGTAAAAAGTATTAAATGTGCATTTATTGCCATGACTTTCACCATACATGGTGAATCATAGCAGTTTTTCTGTCATGTTTCCTCCATTTTTGCTTCCCTACAAAAACTCTGGCTGCAACCCAGACACTGCTAAATAAGCCTTTTCCTTCCTGCAGTACTCAGCATAAGGTGCACATCAAAGATGGAGAAGAAAAAGGAACAGGCATGTGGTATAGGCTGGCAATACTCAGCTGGTGGCAGTCTGTTGGGATAATTTTCAACTTGTTGCCAGAATAGCCTCCAGGCTTCACTATGATCCACATTTGGGGCTTGGCCCAGGAACAGAGTCAGGATGCTGTGAAGTTTATCTTTGATGCCGATTACCGACTGTGCCCACTGCAAGGCAGGCACAGCGGACAGCAGGGTCTAACAGCTTTCCCACTTCTAGGCAAGTACCTGATCAGCTTTCCAGACGATATCTTTCTGGCCTCTCCCTGATGAAACTGTGCCTGCCTGACACCTGCATTTCATTCTGCACTGTGTCTCTCAAGGAGACTTTTTTCTCTATGATTGTCTAAAATAAAGTAGTTGTGAGACTTAGAAGCAATGTTGCGTTCTGTTTCCACATTTTTTCCCCCCAGGAGTAGCACATGTAGTGATACGAGGCTCAGAGCTGACAACAGACAAGGTGACAAGTCTCACAAAGGGCACTTTGGAGTAAGCTTCTGTAAGGCTCCTCAGCAACTCCAGGGTGCTGAGTTGCCTGTGTAAGATTTGTTGACTGGGAGTTTGCTGTGCTTTCTAGCTTTTATTGTATCTGGGAGAGTATTGTCCTTCCCTAGTTAGATTTATGCTGCCGTAATTTAAAATGAAGGTTTTTAGCTTCAAATTGCTTGGCTATTGAACTAAAGGACTGTGGTTGAAAGTTCTCATCAAGGGCACAAAGCATGTCTAACCATGTCTTATTCAATATTTCACAGTACTGCTCCACTTGGTCTATGCTTAAGCACTGGTAGGGAAATCAAGACTTGATCCCACTTTATCTCCTAGGTTAAATCCTCAGAGAGATGCAGATTAGCTATTTTCCACTATGAATCAGACAATAATGCTACAATTAACTCTTTCGTGAGTTGTAAAACTGAAGACACAGGAGCTTTACATGACCTTGCCCTCAAAGCTTCATTGCTTCTCAGAGAACAGAGAAAATGACATTTCATATTTGTGATTGACAGACTGATGGTATAGGTGGACAGATTTGAGCTAGGTATCCTAAACCCTCTTACAGTTAATGTAAAGAAATAAGTGCTTCCAGGGCATAATTAATCTCATCCTAAAGTGGCTGTCCAAAACAAGTCAAGTGAATGGTGCTGTAGGAGTACCAAGAGAGCCTAGGGTGAATAGCTCATCTGTTGACATCTAAATAACATAAATTTAAAATTAAGTGAGGTGACTCCTACTCTAATCTGTTGCTTAAATGTCAGTTGGTTTCCATACTGTAACATTTTTATGTAGAAGAGTGCCAACAAATTGGAGTTTGATTCTTGTTTGCAAAAAATAGCTAGAGAAGACAAAAAGGTGGGGCTCAGTTCCAGGCTCAGACTCCTGCCTGTAAGGTCCCTGCAGTGCATATACCTACATGTGAGCTATGTATATAACATCCCATACAGTTAAGGGAGATCTAATTAATACAGTTAGTGGAGCTGAGGCAGCTGTTCAGCTGGGCAGATGTACATGTCTTCTTTAGGCTGAGCTCTGAGAGCTCTCTTTTCACTGCCCATAATGGAAGCCTAGACACTGTAGAAATAGATGCATGGTACATTGATGCATTTAGGTGTCTGAACATGAAAATTAGCTCTGTCTCAATATGGTTAGAGCAAAATTTTTGTGGTGGTTCTGAAGATAACAGTGATATTTCATTGCTTATAGTGATTTAATCCTAGTAGGTGGATGAATGACTGTGCCTCTACATTTTAGCTCTTGCTTAGGCTTGGAACTGAGGACATAGGCATGTGTGTTTATCTATTGTTGGCTTGGTAAATAATGACTCACTTGTGCTGGACAGATAGGTGTTTGGAGGATGATTATAATCAATTTAGCATTTGGAAGATGGGGAGGCATAAGGGCTGTACAATATTTTTGCACCCTTTTGTGACACACATATCACTCTAGGAACTATTTTTGCTTGACAAAGGAATTTATATGCTTTTCTGTGACTCATTTGAATCTTCAGCTATGACACTGTCACAGTTTAGGTAAAAATGCTATGTGAGAGTTAAAAAAGTCGAATAGTGTAGATATAGGGTAGGGATTTTGATGGGGCAGAGGGGGAATGGAATTAGTTCCCAGCTGGAGACCTTCAAAAATTATTACAATAAATACATATCAATGAGAAAGGAAAAAAACTCGAGCTGTGAGCACATTTATTGTTAGTTCCACTATACTGCTGGTACAGGAGTAGAAATGGCTCATCCTAACTACTCATAGAAGAACTACATGGCTCATAAGTACACAACCTTTGTGAATTTATAACTCAGTCAAGATCTATTTATCTTTACAGTGTCAGGGCTGGGTGACCTTAGAAATACATAAAAGCTTCTAGTTTATGGAGTTCAGAGTACCTTCTGAAATGACTATTTGGCTTCTAAAATTTCTAAGCTTCTATTTATATTTTTGGACATATTCTACTGCGTATAGAACCTGGGGCCTGACTGGGACCTAGAAGAACTTGAGAAGTGGGCCCATGTGAACTCATGAGGTTCAACAAGGCCAAGTGCAAGGTCCTGCACCTGGGTTGGGGCAACGCCTGGTATCAATACAGGCATACAGGGGGATGAAGGGATTGAGAGCAGCCCTGAGGAGAAGGACTTGGGGGTACTAGTGGATGAAAAGCTGGACATGACCCAGCAATGGGCACTCACAGCCCAGAAAGCCAACCATATCCTGGGCTGTATCAAAAGAAGCGTGGCCAGCAGGTCAAGGGAGGTGATTCTGCTCCTCTACCCTGCTCTGGTGAGACCCCACCTGGAGTACTGCGTCCAGCTCTGGGGTCCTCAGTACAGGAAAGACATGGACCTGTTGGAGTGGGTCCAGAGGAGGCCCACAAAAATGATTGGAGGGAGGGAACACCTCTCCTATGAAGAAGGGCTGACAGAGTTGGGGTTCTTCAGCCCGGAGAAAAGAAGGCTCCAGGGAGACCTTATTGCTGCCTTTCAGTGCTTAAAGAGGGCTTATAAGAAAGATGGGGACAAACTTTTTAGTAGTTGTGATAGGACACAGGTAATGGTTTTTAACTGAGAGAGGGTAGATTTAGTCTAGATACTAGGAAGAAATTTTTTACTATGAGGGTGGTGAAACACTGGAACAGGTTGCCCAGAGAGGTAGTACACACCCCATCCCTAGAAACATTCAAGGTAAGGTTGGACAGGGCTCTGAGCAACCTGATCTAGTTGAAGCTGTCCCTGCTCATTGTGGGACTAGATGACCTTTAAAGGTCCCTTTCAATCCAGACTATTCCATGATTCTATGATTCTATACCTGGGTATTGCACCTGCAGGATTTTCCATGTCCCTAAGTGGTACTTCTTAAATTCAAGTATCTCCTTACATGAAGTGTAAATGCTTAATCATTTGCTTCCAAAGCCCATGATCTAGGTCATGCTATTCAGCACATAGTAAATAGTCACTAATATGCATGATTTACCTGTGGATAAAACCATGACTTCATCTGTGCCACAGACATCGACTGGTTCAAGCTCATACTTTCTGGTCCATTTTTCTACAACCAGACTGGAAAGGCAGCATTACTGTGCTGTGTAGATGCCACTTCCAGTTCAAGAACTTGCAAGAAGTTGCACCAGAACCTTGAATCTTGTGAGTAGAAGTGTCTCGGACAGGCCTGGGAATTTTGGTAGTGTGCAAGGAGAGCTGATATAATTTGATTTTTTTTTTTCCTCTGGCTGTTTGTTTTTTTTTTTTTTTCTGCTTGAGACTTAGTTTTCGAGACACCTAAAGTCGTTTTTCTTAACTTATATTTATACAGATATGAAAGTCCTTGGCAATGATGGCAGTGTACAGTGAGCTAATGATCTCATTTATCATTTTTGATGTTTCATTTCTAACTACACTGCTAAAAGGAAAAGAAAATTAAGCCAAAACATTCCCTTAAACATGCTTAGAACCCCACTGGTTTTTTTAATGGCATGAAAATTGTACTTTAGAAATACTTCTTTTTTGCTTATGAACTCTACTCATGGCAGTGTAGTTTTCAATTCAAAACACTATGAAATGACTGCCTAGAAATACTTACCCAATTCTGTGTTGAGTTTGGATGATTACTTCTTTTCTATTTTCTCTCAGACATTTGCTAACTGTTGAGAGACCAATTTATCTAAAAATTGTGTAGGAGGCCTAAAAATTGAACAGTTTATTTTTGTTATAGAGTGTACTTTCAGTTTTTAGAAAATGTAAATCATCTATGTTTTTCATGCATTACTCAATTTTTGAATAGAGGTAATTAAGCTACTGTAATAAAATCATTTTTGGTTGGTTTACATTAAAATGTCTTTTTATGTATGACAAGAGTTAGCTTGCAAAATTAAAATGAAGTCTAGGAGTCCAATTATTCAGGTCAGTATAATTTCACTGTCTTCAATAGGATTTTTCTTGACTTACCATGATGGTCTGGTTCTTGCTTTAATTGATAAAAATTGGGACAAAGTAATGCTATTAATCTGATGTAAAGAAAAAGGAATAAACCTTAAAGTTCCCTGAATAGAGAATAATGTTGATGCATATAATATTAAAGCTTAACCAGCTGGAGAGCACTGAATAAAGAACCCATTTGAGAATGCACCCTATCCCAAAATAAGTAATTGCTGAAGTAGTTTTAGAATCATTAATACTAATATCTGAGAAGTCATGGAGAAAGAAAGGAAATGGGGTAAATATAGTGCCAGTGCTCAAGAAAAGAGGAAGCTAAGAATGACAAGCATATCTGTTAAACTTGTGCTGTTGAAAATTCTGTAACAAATCATCAATTATTTCAAGATATCTGGAAGATTACTAAAAAGATAAGTAACACTCATGAGAAATCTGTCAAAAATTAATATTTCCAAATCAAACTAATATTATTCCACAGCAACATAATGGGCTTTGTGCATAGGAGAAAGAGAATGGATAGCTTCTATTTTGAATTTGATAAAGCTTTGGGCACTGTCTGTCCTGACATTCTCATAAGGGAGCACGTTCTTTTCATACCTACTGGGTGCATGCAAAATAGATTAGAAAAATTTAATAGGAGTGTTATTTGTAATGAATCTAAATAAAATTGAAAGGTATATTGAGGCTGTTTTTAAAGGAATTTTTCCCAGACTTATTTCTGTTCAAAATTTTCCTTATGGTCTGGATGGAGGAATATGGAGACTACTTATTACAGTTATGCAGATAGAAGCCTGGGCAGTATCTGTGGTGCACTGGATGACAAGATTAGAATTCAGATCATTTCAGTGCTGGAGAAGACGCCTTAAAAATAGAGTGCAGTTCTGCAGAGATGCATATAAGTACATATTACCAGGGAATAATCAACCAGAGAAAGAATGTCAAAACACTGGAGAAATTGCCTGGAGAACTGTGGCATCTCCTCTATTCAGTGGCTTTAAGAACAAACAGGACAAATATCTACCAGGAGCACTATTTCCAGAAGCAGAGACATGGTCAACAAGCTTGTGTGTGGTACCAAACTGAGCAAAGCAGTTTATAAACTTGTGGGCAGGACTGCTATTCAGAGGAGATCTCTACAGGCTAGAGGAATGACCCAACTGGAACTTTGTGAAGGTTAACCAAGGCAAGTGAAGTCCTGCACCTGAGCAGCTGAGGAATAAAATTATTTTGTAGAAAAGGAACTGAGGGTCCCAGCAGACAGGAATTTTAGGGTAAGTAAATCAGCAGCATGGCCTTGCAGCAAAGAAGGAAAACCTCATACTGGGCAGCAAGAGTGTAGGCAGCAGGTCAAGGCAAGTGATCATTCCCATCTGTTCAACACTTATGGATCTACATTTCAGTACAGTGTCCAATTTTGCGCTTTCCAGTATGAGAAAGACATTGGCCTACTGAGGTCACCAAGCCAGTCAGGGGACTGCAGTAGTTGGAGTACAAGGAGGGACTGTGAGAGTTGGGTCTGTTCAGCCTTGAGAAGAACAGGCCAAGGGGAGACCTTATCATTGCCTATAACTTCCTAACTGGGGGGAACAGATAATATGGGGTCAGACTTCTCAGTAAGGCACAGCAAAATGACAAGGGGCAACAGGCACAAGTTGGAAATCTTAGATAGAAGGAAAATTTCTTACTGTGAGGGTGGTCAAACACTGGAGCAGGTTGCACAGAGGGGTTGTGGAATCTCCATCTATGGAGATACTCAAAACCTCACTGAACATGGCCCCGAGCCACCTGCTTAAGTTGCCCTGCTTTGAGCAGGAGGAGGATGACCTCTAGAAATGTCTTCCAATATAACACACTTTATGCTTATGTGATTCTATAGGGGACAAATAAAAATTGCATAGGAAGTATTATATTCTAAATCATGCTCCGAAATAAGAAAAACAAATGCTTTATTTGAACAAATGCTATCTTTGTTCCTTGGTCACATAAACAATTTAAGAATCTGTCCAGAGTAGAGAAATCAGTAGGTGATATCTTAGCCAAATGTTAACTTAATGAATTGATTACCAGTTGTGTTTTTCCACACAGTTCAAGCTGCAGGGTCATCGACAGCACGATGAGTCATCCGAGGCATCTGAAAGGTCAGACATACATGCAAGATACAGGACAACTAATCAGCAATTACAAGCTGCTGCATGTCAACAACTTGTGTGTGTGTATTCAGCTTATAGTGAATACAATGAGGAATAAATGAAGTAAAAGTAACCACCATTTGCTGGGGCTAAGTGTTTACACTGACAGTGGCAGTAATTAGCTTCTGGCTAGCTGGCTTGGCAAATTATCACCTTTATATTCCTGCATAGTCTCTTTTTTTTCCTCCCTTTCTTCCTGTTTTGGTATTGTTGCTACTACCATTCTCTTTCCTCTATCTATTTTTTTTTTTGGTGAACTTCTCCTTTTCCTCCAGTTCTTTACTAAATCTCACAAATCTTTCAGGACTTCTCCTTAATTTTCCATTCTCCCCATTAATTCCTGAGATGATCTTTTGTCTGAATTATCATTCTGTGCCTAGTTTATGTCTTGCTTCATCTGATGGTGAGTTCTTTGGAGTAGATATTGGACTGCTTATGTTGAATATTACTGGATTCACGAAAGGAATAAATCTGGTCCAAGGTATTTAAGTATGTGTTTGTAAAGCACCATATAATGCATAGAAATAGCTGTGATTAACACTAATAATATTACTGTTGTCATGGTTAATAATAAATGTAATCAATACCAATATAAATATAATTTGTCACCAGCACTGTAGTTATTCAATGAAGGTGGTTTTGATAATAATAAACACTGTCAACGAATAATATTCTTCTTGATTATAGAGGAGGCTTTCTAGTAATTTGCCTTTCTCATAATTTACCTGATGTAGGTAAAATATGAACTGGATCAGTAATTATTAATGTACTTCGAGCTACTCATTTAATGAGAGGAATAATTACTGCTTGCTTCCACTCTTCAATCATTTTGCATTGGAGCATGGAAATGTACATATCGGAAAAGCAAAGAGGGTCCCACTGAGCCCTTGGGGTTTTATTTTCAAGTGTCTTAATGGCTTAGTTCTGCAAGACATACTTTAAAAAGTTATGTAACTTTTCTTAAAGAGATCTAGAGCCACAAGAGTGAATGCCCTGATTATGATCTAAAAGGTGGTAAATGCCTACATTCATTTTATAATGTCAAAAATACTTGGAGCTGGGAAAGCATTAGAAAGCAGTATTACACATTTTTCATGTTGTTACTTTTCCCAGGCTATTAGTTTGTGGCTACCATGGAAAGCAGGCTCCTGTGCTAGATGGACTTTGGATCTACCTAGTGCAGCCACTCATATGAGCATGGGGAGCATGAGGTCACTTCGGACAGACGCCCCAGAAATCAGCCAACAGCTGTACCTGGGTAGAACATACTGAGAGGGGTATGGAAAATACCCTAACTCAGAATAGGGCACGGACTTATGTGTTGGACTTTCCTTCTGGTGGAACAGACCTATGAATACGAATCTTCTCAAAGAGGAGGGGGTTAAACCTTTACATCCTTCAACCGGTGTGTGCACTCTTAGCATTGTTTTAAAATGAGGTGGTGGCCCCCATGTCCTCAGTGTGGTGCTAACTGCAAATCTGAGCAGAGGGTACCTGATCTGCATGACCAAGCTGGAGGAAAAATGCAGTTTTTGAATCCTCCTAAAGTACAAGCCTGAGATAACTGTTCAGCAGCTCAGCTGTATCTAGACATTTTTAAGAAATAGGACTTTGTGCACCTGGGAAGCATTAATATTAACTAGCCAAGATCTTGCCAGGAATAGAACCTTGAATTATACTTTCGTCTCATGAGTTTCTTTTCACTGCTAGTCTCAACAGTTTTGGCTCAACCACTGATGTTATTAATTATAATGAGCTAATTAATTAAATAAAAACAATCTAAATATATTTTATAATATATTACACCAAAATTATTTTCAAATCCTACTTTATAAAATATTTGAAAATAATTGAAATAAAAAAGCAGTGAAATTTAATATTTTTTGAAATGGTCCTAGTTGCTGAAGTTATTGTTTCATAATGTTTGGTTTGTTATGAAGTGCTAGCTTCTGGAGTTGTAATGCTCTCAGTTTTTACTCTGTAAAAGTAGATTTGTGGAAATTTTGGTATTCTTTATAGTTACAGAGAAACATCCAAAATATAATCACACTGGAATCTTAAGGATAGTTTTAAAGAAAGCAATTTTTTTCTCTTTTTACGTCTTATATCTCTTTTCCTAGGGGACCTGAGGTCTGGGTTTTCCAAGTGGTTATTTTTGAATGATGGAGGTTGATAACATTAGTTCCAACAGAGATCCGGATTCTGAAATAGAATTACACCTAAAAGAACAGAATTTTAAGAAGTGGCAAAATTAAATATTACAGTATAAAGTTGTTCTAGTTAGAGTTAACAAGTACATCATGTTCTATTACTAAATATAAAAGGTTAAAATTTAGTTTGAAATTCTTAGTGAAGGAACAGAATAAACCTGTGGAAGAGGACTTAAAAATTTTGAAGCATAGTTCCACTCCATAGACAAGATAAAACCAAACATCTGGGAAGTCCCTGAATTGTGGATTAGCAGAACAAAGAGGGTTTTTCTTATTCTCTGAGCTTGACATCCTTTTTGTTCTTAAAAAAAAAAAAAAAAGCCTTTTGTAAGACTGGAACTTTTATGCTTAGGCAGGAAAAAGGGAGGCTTATGCACCCAGAGACTAGGGAACGATGGACAGTAACTGGTAGCTACAATTAAACATTAATTAGATATTCACTCTGCTTTATTTTGAACATTTGTGCCAACTCAGAAATCTCAATTTGCTATGGTAATTAGGTAGGCTTTCTGCATAAATAAGGCTATATTAAGACAGTTTATGTGGATAATAATTTGTTCATAGACTTGATTTTTCTAGTTCATGATCACTCCCATTTTAATTAATTACTTATTTTTATATGAGTGATAGGAAAGTCATACAACTGCATCCCACAGCATGTCCCTGGGGAGGCTTCTGCTGAAGTGTTTTTGAATAACAGAGGTAAGCTAATGCTGGACAGACTGAATTTATCTAGTAAGTGGCATTTTTATATAAATATGCAAAAAGAACTCCTTTTTTTTGTAATATGACTTACAAATGTTCCCAAAGGGAAGAAATCTGTTATTCCCCTGTATCTTCTTTCTTATATATGGAAATCATTGTATGTACAAACATATGCACAAAAAAAAAAATCCTGTCTCTTGGATTAGAAGCAGTAATTATCTCTGCTTAATATATATGTCACAGTGTTAGTAACCAACTGATAGGGAATGCTTGTGCTTTTCTGCATTCATTCAGGCTTTCAGTAATTTTTTTGAATACTTAAGAAAATTCAGTAAAGCTCAGCTGTGGCTGAAATATTGGAAAGTGCTACAAAATCTGCTTAATTATATCAGTCAATACTGCATCAGAAAATTTCAATTTCTGCAAATGGATAATTCAAGTGTGCTCCCAAACTGAAGCAGGCCATGACTTGTACTCCACTCTACTAAGAGTTGTTTGGTATTTTCATTTTTATTTTCAGTCTGTAATAAGCATCATATAATAAGAATCATTACTTTTTATTCTGGGAACACTTGTTATAAACTTGATACTGCAGACCCGAAGAGAGGCATAAAATGGAATTCTCTCTGAAGCTGTGGTTTGCCAGGCTGTCTGGGGGCAAGTTCTGCTGACATCCAGAGAGTCTCCGCAAAGATGTGTTATGAAGCAGGCAGCTGCAGGCATTAAGGTTAAGGTCCCCAGAGGAATTTATGATAGCAAAACTTAGCTTTTAGGTACATTGCACTCCTGCCTGAGAAGTTCTCAGGAATTAGATGCATAAGCATGGGAGCCTGACTTCACCCAATGAGACACTTCCTAATTAGCCATGGGAAAGCAGAGAGTAAATCTTGTGGTTGAAATAATTTTCTTCATTTCCAAGAAACTAAGGACATTTTCTGAGACTGCCAGAGGGGCCTGTCTCCAGCTGGGCCTTACCACTTTGAATCTCTTTTAAAGGAAGGTTAGAGACTTGAGGATTGTACAAGGTATGCTCATAAATTGCCCCTGGGAGGAGTGTCTTTCCTTTTTTTCATGAGTTCAGTGATTACAGTGCTCACTTGACATGGGGAAGAATGTTGTTTAATACCTGTCACAATATAAGTAGTCCTCGAGTGCTCCAAATGCAGACTTTAGTTGTCTGAAGAAATGCAATGGCAAAAGCCTTCAGCATAGGTTGTTAACTGATCCAGGACCTTGAGGATCTACCAACTTTTTGAGAATGCTGACACCTCTGGAGTGAGATGAGAAGGGGTTAGTGCTTCCCTGCCAGAAAGTGAAAAGTATCAGGCACATTAGCCATGGAAGGACTTCTATTGGTGTAAAGTATAGACAGTTCATGGATCTGTGGGGCTTTTGGTTGTTTGTTGTCATTATCTTTTAGTGCGGCTATTTTTTGCTGTGTTGAGCTCAATAAGTCTACAGGAGGGATTAGGAAGTGAGGAAAAAGTAATTCATCTCCTAATGGTCCTTATGTTCAGAAAGCACTTGGAGACCAAGCATGCAAGAAGAACTCATAAAAATATTCAGCTCAGATTTACTCACCCCACATGTCTGAAAGTGTCTGGTTCACAATATGCACACCTGGAAGCTGTACCTAACATTACAGTGCAGTCTCATTACATCATAATAGAAATTTGAAGCCAACTTTTCAGTTTCAATTACTGATTTTTCACTGGCTTTAAACAAATCTGAGAGTCTCCAAATTAAAGTGCAAAACTGTGAATCTTTCTTATTATTCATGTTATTTCTTGCACATATCTTAAAAGGGTCAAAGCTGATGGGTTTCTGTGCTACCTATATGAAATAGACAGCTTGGCATATCACCAGTGTGAAAAGTCCTTTAGGCAGTCTAGGACCTAGCTTTCCTGCTCTAAGCCCTGGGCTATTGTGCTACACCCAATCAGCTCAGTTAGGTACCTATCTTCTGAAAGTAATCAATAGTTCTTATTGTAATTAACTGTATTAGTGAAGAAATGCCAGGTAATGTTCCTATGCACTAAAATCTCTACAGCGTGTACTGTTAACTGTACTGGCTTCCAGTATACAAAAAGACTAGGGGCCATTTGACAAAGTCTGTTTACTGAGGTCATCTTATTTTGAAGGGTTTAGACATTTAATAGTATGATGTGGACTATTCTGTATTAGTTACTTAGATGCCAGAGAACAGCCCCGGACATTTACTTCTGTAGGCAATAGCGTCCGTGGACAAAGTTGCTTAATTCAGGGGCTTAACTCTGAGAAATCTGGGAAAAGAGATACTGTGCTGGATCTCCTTCCATCTGCCCAGCTCTAGGGAGACTTCCTGTTCAGTATGTGGTCCACCACTTGTCATGTTGGTTGACTCTTAGTTTCCTTAAAGTTTAATTACTCTTGCTATATTGTTTGTGAAACAGTTGAATTAGGGATAAGTCCCATGCTGAAGAGCTAAAAGAAGTTGCAGGTTAACAAAAGTCTTTTCTTCTTACATTATCTTTTAATCTGTTGTATAGATGTCACAAGCAGGATCCACTTTAATCCCCAGGAAGACAGGTGATGTGATATATTATTTCTGCAGTTAGGAGCAGCAGTAACAGATATTGATTGATCAGAGTATGACCCTCATCATGGAGATCCACCATGATAGCTATAACAGGACAGGGGAGCAAAGACTTTGTGCTCCCTTTGATGAGACATTACAAAAATGCCAATAGTGAATAAAACCAAAGCTGGTATGTTTGCCTATAGCTGTTAGTAGCTGTATTCATGTAATATTTCACTAAATGCAAGAATTAATTCTGAGTCTTAATGGGTTTTTTTGACAGAAGCAATAGCAAATATTCTGAACTTTGCTTGACTTTATCCAGGGTGAAACTGATTGACAGAGTCAGAAATTGCTTCTGCATGAATGTTGATTTTATTCTCAGAAGACTCATCAGCAACACTCCAACACTGTAGAACCAGATTAGTCTCTTTGCCGCAAATATTCCACCTGTATAGAAGCAGCAAATTTTATTGTCTTGCTGTCTTTACAAGCAGATGGGTCTTGGCCCACTTCACCCCAGGAAAATGTTGCCATTCCTCCTTTGTCAGACAGATTTTCGGTATTTGGTTGCTGACTGAAGCACCAGAGTTTAGAATCAGTGGTAAGTTACAAAGCACCCTATTTCTTCTACAAGCCTTTGTATGTGTTTTGTACATTTTTATGGGTATATATAGAGAAACATATCCATTTTGCTGCCAAATAGAAAATGTGAACTGTAATCTAAAATACATGCATGAAACATTAAAAAAGAAAAAGCTCTGAGACTGATAAATAATTCCCTGGCTTTTATGTTCCTTGTTTACGGGTGTATCTAATTTTGGAATCATCAACACAAGCAAAGACTGACAAAATGATGATATTACTTTTTGAATCAGAAATTACCAATTATGATCAGTTCAGTTGAGCTTAGTAGTGGAACAATTCCAAACTGTTTGTTTCCAAGATGTATAAGTATTTGCAGCTCTTCTTTTATCCTCATTGACCTTGTCTCTTATTTTTTCTGCCAAGGGAGTTATACTGGTCAGTATGGCACAGGAATAATATATGATGATCCCTTTGAGGCTAATGCTAGTTCACAACAAAATACCTGTTAACCAGAACTTGTCATAGAGAGCTTTTCATATCTGAGATCTGTTATGAGATTTCCATCTGTAATCACAGTCTTCTGATATCTGCTATGCTACAAAATCCATCTGTTTTCTGTGTCAATCTGAAAAAGAAATTGGGTGGACACCTTTGACTTCTATTCCATAGGACATAATAATTTTAATTAAATTGCCTCTCTTTCTGAGGCTTTGGAAATGTTTGTTTTACTTTTCCTGTTCAGTGAGGTATCTCTATTCTTTCTGTAGCACTAACAAGTTCTCATTTTCTTCTGTGTTTACACTTTCATTGAGGATCCTATGAGATCTTTTCGTGTCATCCACCCTTCCGGCCAAAGGCAACAATCACAGCAACTCAGAGCTCCTTCATAATAATCGACATTTGTGTTTTCCAAACTAGGGGAGTATTACAGCTAATAGAGAAAGTTGGCGAGACAACAAAATCTGTAAATATAAAGTGGAAACTAACATGTTTCATGCCCAGTAAGTAAAACCAAGAACCCCAAACAAACAAACTAAACAAAAAAACCCCTCCAACAAAAAATCCCAAGCACTCTGAAAGCTGTGGCTACTGCATGTGCAACAGAGACCTTATAAAGTATGCTCCAGTTATTGCTGTAACCTGAGAATCACCATGATTGCTCTTAGTTGTGAATAAGGGTATCGAACTTCCTAAAACCTCTTTGCCAGCTAGTCAAATTGTATTAGAGCTGGAACAGCCTATGTGACTGGGCTGACCTTCAACAAAATAAAATTTAATCCTTTTAAAAAAAGATTTAATCATTCTATAGAGGTGAAGCAGTGATAAGTACAGACCACGACAAAATGAGCTACCTGGGTGAATACACTGCCTAGTCATTGACTACACTACATATACACTACATATTCACTTGGTTATGTGTTGATAGTACTTTTTGAATATAGAGAGTGTTATGCTCAAAATATTGTTATGGACAGAAAAAAACCACACCTCATATGTAAACTAATTTATTAGTGTATTTGAAATCTTAACAGTTTCATCAAAGAATGATTATTAGTCCAGATGTAACTCTTAAAAAAAGTAAAAAAAAGACTGATATAGAAGGAAAAGAGTTAATTTTTTTATACATACTACCCCTTTTCATAGCATCATAGATTCACACAGAATTACAGGATGGCTGAACTATTAAAACACCCCCGAAGATCACTTAGTCCAACCCCCCTGCTCAAAGCAGGGTGAGCTACAGCAGGTTGCTCAGGGCCATGTGCAGTTGGGTTTTGGGTATCTCCAAGGATGGAGACTCCACAACCTCTCTGAGCAACCTGTGCCAGTGTTTCCCCTACCTCATTGTGAAGAAGCTT
Source organism: Aquila chrysaetos chrysaetos (assembly GCF_900496995.4). Taxonomy (NCBI): domain Eukaryota; kingdom Metazoa; phylum Chordata; class Aves; order Accipitriformes; family Accipitridae; genus Aquila; species Aquila chrysaetos. The sequence goes on along the minus strand of NC_044017.1, from coordinate 24,803,769 downwards.
TTTCTTATGTTTAAGTGCAATTTTCTGTATTTCAATTTGTGCTTGTTGTCTCTTGTCCTGTCAATGGGCACCACTGAGATGGTTCTGGCTCCATCTTCTTTACTCCCCTTATGAGGTATTTCTACAAATTGATAAGATCCTCCTGAACATTTTCCAGGCTGAACAGTCCCAACTGTCTCAGCCTTTCCTGGCAGGAGAGGTGCTCCAGCCCCTGCATCATCTTCACACTCCTTTGCCAGTCTCAGTCCATGTGCCTGTTGTACTGAGGAGCCCAGAACTGGACCCAGCACTTCAGATATGGTATCACCAGTTGTTTGTTTGTTTGTTTGTGTGTCTTTACACACAAGGGTGGTGGTGTCACCCTTCCAATGTCTTCTTGACCCTAAGATGAATGTTTTAACTCTGGTATGTGTGGGGCATCTACAGTCAGTTGTCAGCATCCCAAACCCTTTGTTGGGAGAAGCATGATCATAATGATAGTTTCTTCTTCCTTACTCTACGATCAGTTTGGGATCTTGTTTGTTTACTTGCTAACAAGCACTACACCTTGCTCTTTTATCTCTGGTCTGCAAGTTCACATTATATCCAAATTTTCTCTATATGGTGTTTTTTATATATGTTAGATAGCTGTTTTTTCTTCTCTGTTACCCCTAAAACTGTTTGTGCCCAGCTTCATGTCTGCATTTCTTTAACTGACCATTGCCAAGTTGTTTTTAGCCTTCCAGTTTCTAGATTTCCAGTTCCAGTCTGTGCCCATTTTCTTGTCACACTGTGCCCATAACCCCTTTACAGTGCATCTTGTGTCCCCATTTCAAGGCCTCTGCTTCCATGCCAGGCCCATATCCCTCTACACTCCATCATAATCTCAGTGTCGTAAATATTTCATTCTGCACAGAATAACTACTTGTTATTACTGTCTTTATGAAATTATGGTTATACCATACTGAGATTAACAAAAGTAAAATAAATTAAGCTTAGCCACCTGTTCATTAGAAAAAAATCTGCTACATCTAAACAAACTAGAACAAAGTGGCAGGTAGGTCAAAACAATTTCGGACAAAGCAAACCTGATAAACCTCAGTCCTAAGGAGCAGAAAACCCAGTATGAAGCCTGTGGCCTGTTGCTAGCAGTGGCAATACTATATCAACTCCACTTCAGAGGAACCAGAAGGAGTTTCTGGATCATGGTAGAAAGTTCTAAATGGTGAAAAAAATCTGAAAAGTGGAGAAAAAAGATGACATATATAAAGTTCATGATTTTTCTCTGGTTTCAAATCAAAGTTTGCAGTGTATTCTAAAGTGCTGGCTTCCTGAGAGCGTGAAGAAGTTGCTGTGACATTTAGAGAGCAAGCATCCATAATTGAAAGATTAAACTTGATTTTTTTTTTCCAAGGCAGAACTTGAAGGACTGCAAAATCAACAAGACTTGATTAATCAAGTGGGTAATGTCAACAGAAAAGCCTTTTAGGCATCATATCTGATGTATGTATGAATCACGAGCAGCAAAAGGTACATACAGTTGCAGAAAATGTACAAAAGCTGTTGTTTTGAAAGTTACACAGCCTGAAGCAGCTATCCCAACAGGGCCTTTGTCAAATAACAGTGTTCTGCAGTGAATTAATTACATGGCTAAGTGTGTCAACATATTTATTGGGGTGGTACTTGGTGCATCTGTTCCAGCACACTCAGTGGAAAACTTACTAGAAGCATCTCCAGAAGCAATCTGAGATTTATATTCCTTGAGGGACTGATCTCTATCAAACTGCTCCAACAGTGCTAAGCAAGATAAGAGCACCTTGGCCACACAGGTAAAGAAAATTAACCCAACAACTCTTGCATTCACTCTCTTGCAGTCCACAAATTTTTTGCCACTAAGATCGTACTTAGAAACTTGTATTAAGGATGGATAAAACGTGTGGCCTTCTATAAGGCCATCAGAGAATTTTTGACTTACTGGCATTGCTTCATGGTTAGGCTATGATTTCTTCTTTTGTGAGCAACTTTTCTTTGCCATCAGCCAATGAGGCTGTCAGCAGAGAAGGTCTAACGTGATTCTTTGCACTAGGCTGTAGGCTTTTCTAATGACTAACATTTGTCCTTAGCTGGTGATGCCTTCAAAAATTCATTTTGTGTGCTGCACCTAATCTACCTTCCTGACAGCTCCAAGCACCTAAATGAGCAGAACTTTTCTCTCCTGAGGCTGAAACTGAACCTTTGTTTACATGTAACTTGATAAAGGCATTCATCAGAAAACTTAAAGGTGGCTATTTCCTAGGCATATGGAACAAGTTTATCTTGTTTTAAGATCTTATTGACAGAAACCAAAAACAGTGTCTGAAAATGTTACGGACCTGATACTCAGTGGTAGAATTGTTTTCCTGATGGGATGGGAAAGAAGTGCTTACCTGTCGATTCATCTGAGCTGCTATTGGCTGTGTTATATGGGTGGGTTGTTTCAAAGTGAATAGTAAATATCTCCTAAGACTGTGCTTTCTGGGTGACTTTTTATTTCCCAGAAGCTCAGAAATGTTTACTCTTTCTGAATAAGAACTCAAGTTCCTTTGTAAGAGCCCTGGTAATTCTCATTCTATTTCTATCTTCTGAATCAGGCTTCTTTTCCATCATAGTGCCAAAGAAACTACCTTGATAATATTTTTGGTCAAAAGTGACTATAGATTAAGTATTCCTGCAGATTTATCTTTGTGTAGAATATCTTTTACTGTCTGGAAAGATTTATCCATCACCATATTCTTATGGTGTTTTGAAGTGTTGTCTCTTTAAAATGATTTTCCTACCTCCAAAAGGCTCTACTAGATTTTGTTATTATTTCCAGTATTGTAAGAATCCCAAGAGAATTCCAAGAAAATATTCTCTCTTCTACAAATAGAAACTTCCATTTCAAAAAACTTGGGAACTCTTGTTCTGCTATGGCTACAGCCAGCTTTGTCTTCTACTAGAGCTAATTTAGCATTTAGAGGGCAACCTCTCAGTCTGTACAAGTACACAGAAAGAAAATCTGACAAGGAACGAAACTTCAGACTCTGACACAGCTGTACTGAATGACTCTTCTGTTCTGCCAGACCAGTTTAGCTATCTTGCTTTTTCTTCTGTGCAGGCTGAGAAGCCCAAATCTAATTAAATAGCAGAGAAAAACGAGACATGCAATTGATCTGTGAGAGGAGAAAGGGGAATAAATTAGCATTGAAAAGTTTAAACTAAAAAGTAATTTCAGTGTATTTATCAGATTGGCATTTGAGGCAATCCATTTGTTTTGGACGCCATTTTTACAGTTAGCCAAGAGATAATCCACCATTTCCCGCTTCTCCCCCCCCCCCCCCCTTCCTTTCAAAAGCAGAAATCAAACGCTCTTGATACACCTTCAGAATTTATCCTACAGAGGAAAACAAAAATAGCTTTCCTAACATCCCATTTTCTTGTCCTTGCCATGTATCTAATATTCTCCCATAAGACACATATCCTTGTCAAGACCTTTTCTATTCAGCTACATTTTATGTCATTTCTCTTCATGAAGTGCCACCTGGCCTCTTAAATTTGGCTTTGGCAGAGTGCTTTGAATATTCAGATAAGGTATACATAACCCATTGAAGGGCCAAGTCTGAGTTTCATGATTCTTACTGAGAAGGGGAGAATGCGATTAGAAAGAGCTTGAACTGCCCTTTGTATTATCATATTGTCATGTTCAAAGAATATTTAATATGTAAACACAATCAATCTTATTCTGAGTATAGTCTGCAGCATTATCTTTACAGATTATACAAGCAGGTGTACAGTGTACTTCATAGTCTCATTTTAAAGGGGCTGTAATTCCATATCTGCTTAGTGAGTCTCTGCTCTGACTCAAAGTGCATCAACATGCAAATAAGGGCATAAATCTTAAGGAGAAGGAAATGAAACAGAAACTTGGCTGTAAATTAACGAAGTTTCACAATCAGTCAAATATGCAGTATTACTCAATACTTGGTACATCACAGCTGCTTCTAGTCTCTCTAATCTCAGCATGTTTGATATCTCCAGAGCTTTTATTTGATTCACTCATGACTTATGATCAGAGATGTCATGAGATGCAGTTAAGCAGTGCAAATGAGCGCTGGGTGGGGATGCTGTTAGGGGTGTTGTAAATCACACTCTTCCAAATATTTGATAATATCCCCTTGTAGTGTCATAATCTCGGTGTCAAATATTATCAAATCTTCAAAGCTATGGGACATGATGGAATACCTCTGCCTTCCCTTGTATCTTTCAGAATAGGATATTTTGTAGACCTCACAGGCTTTCTTCAGCTGTTTATGCTATGAACACAGCAGGATCTTTTGGTGCCTCAAGTAAGCTACCTGGGCATTGGTGTTAGACAACTTTTAAAAATGTAGACCTGGTTATTTTTCAGGACTTCTAATGATTCATATTAATTCATTTAGAGGTGGAAGCAGAGCACAAATTCTTCTTCATACGGAGAAAACATGCAAAAATAACTTTTTCTTCTTCTGCCCTTGAAAGGAAAAAATGCTCTATTTTAGTGATGTTTTGAGATGGGTTATGCAAGAATTGGCTGGAAAATGGGGGAAAAGGCCATTACTCTCTCTCTCTAGGGAAAGGAGAAAGAAACAAGTATCTGCTGCAACTGTAAGAATCAGATGCTAGCAAGGTTGAATTACATATGCAGTCAGTGAATCATGCTAGAAAGTGGTGCAATCTGTTATTGAGGAGCATGTGGGCACTGGCCTTTGGAACCAAAGAGAATAACAGATTGGAGGAAACTCTGAGCTATAGTGCACATATATCTTTGATTTTGGGAATTTTCCTAAACACCACTATTCAGTGCATATTCAACTCCCAAAGGAATGTGAGAAATTGTTCCTCAGAAATTCTGTAATGTCTCAGTATAGGCCATGTTTTAATGTATATGGTTTTACTTTGAATATATCTTAATTGCTTTTTTCATGTGATGAAGTTGCAAAACCAGTGACTAGAACTGAGACTGAGACAAAATGGTGGGTGTTATCAGATTGAGGCTATAAATGTCTCCATTCAGAAGGAAAATGTTATTTTTCTGGTGGTAATCCATAACTAAAAAATTTACATGAACATGGAAAAACACTAATGAGGTATTCTTGTGAGTACAGAAGGGTAAGTTGTTACTAAGGAGGCTGCCAAGATATACAACACTTGCATCGCTAGATGAAATTTCAGAATATTTAGGTGGGTGCATACAGAATAGTAGAAGACCCCTGTGGTACTATAGCTCAGCTTTCCACTGTAAGCAACGAATTGTTATTTATGCTAATGTGGGTCCCTACTGGAAATCAGAGAATAAGAATATAAACCCTAGAGCAATCCAACATGATCTATAAATTTTGATTAGACTCATGATAATATAACACATTTTCAAGGGAATGGGATAGCATTCTTCAGACTGTACTTCACTCTTCACAAACACTTTTGGTGGCTGGATATTCGCTATTGTTTTCTGATGATTTGGATAAGCTCATTAGGTTGTTGAATTCTCCATATGTGTGTCCCACTATGCTTCCCTTGGTTAAGGAAAACTCTAACACTGGCTCTTGTCTTCTTCAGAATATTTCTATGGTGTAGTCTGTCTGGTATTTCTTCCTAGAAATAGGAACTGAAGGTCTACCTGTCTTAGTCCTACAGATCAAACACTGTACAGATTTTCTGATAAATTAAAGAACAGTCTTCTCTTGTGGGTTTACAGGCACTGACACCATTGGGGTTATATGGGTATGTGGAAGAGTAGAGATTCGCCTTTGTATTTTAGATCATAAAGTAATAACTCTTTCACAGAAAATTTAAAAATAGCAAAACCCCCTCTAATCTCTAAAATAAAGTGGATAATTTACCTTCATGTTATCATTTTACTTATTTCTGAGCTAATGTAGGTGTGGGAGTTTGAGTCAGCCTCTAAAATTGAGTCCCAGAAACTCAGCCAAAAATGACTACAGAGTTTTCAAGGGTTTTTAAATTTGGTTACAGTTGGACATTATAAGGATGGAAAGGTAAATTTGCAGTACAGCTAAATTTGCATTGAAAATGAAGAAAGTAATTGATATGAAAACCAATGCAAAAATTAATAGTTTTGGTGTTGGTCCCCCCTGGTGACGTATCTTTTGGCTTATTAAATTTCCAGGTGGCTTTTCTTGCTTTCTTATGCACTAAATAGGTGACGATGACTGGTATTATCTATACGGAAAAAAAAAAAAAGACACCTCTGAAGTACTATTTTGGGAATCTACTGCTTGTCACATTATGAGTAACTTGGTTGAAATGAAATGCTTTCATTATGAATGCTTTACAGTGCTAGGAACTCTTTGTTCTGTTATCTTATGTAAGACTCACTGAGACCAAATAAATGTGATGTGCATATGCTGTTGTACATATGAGCTCACTTTGCTAGTTTTGGCTCTTGGTAACTCAATTTCTTTCTTAGGTGATGATTCAGTAGTGGGAAGGGAAAATCTGATGGAAATGTTACACATCAGAGGATTCTGTACCGATGACAGAGGTGGTTTTTTGCAGATTCATGTTGCTGTTGCTGGCATTGTAATGTTACGCTATATCTAATTTATGGTTTCATTATTCCAGGTGGTCAGGAATGTATTTTGGTGGAAAATGAAGTTTCTGCATATACACATACACAAATGGTAAGCAAATTGCAACTTTCTACTATGATAGTTGCTAGAAAGTATTTCTTTTCAGTCAATTTGATGTCAGCCTGAAAAATATGACTTGATGCAAAACTTTTTGTTTCAAATCACTTAATCAAAACATTAAACTGCATTTCTTTGTCAGTATTTATCTCAGTCAGGTTGTAGTTTGGTCACGAGTTCTTTTCAAGAGCCTGTAGCTCCTAAAAAAGAATATCCCTCCATAATGAATTCCCCCCCTTTCACAAGTGGGAAGTCAGGAGATCCATGAAGCTCTTGGTACATTTTAAACCTGGCTTTTAGAAAAGCATGGAGAAATTATGCTCTTGTACTAAAGTTCTCATGAGAAAATATAGCAGAATGTTTAAATCATGTTTTAAGTTGAACTGACTAAAAAGGAAGTAAAGAAGAAACATTTTCATTTTGGGATGAGATTCATTTTTACTAGAAATGTCAGAAATGAAACTCTCAAGTTTTCAAATCAAATTGTTGAGATTATGCATAGTAGGACAGTATGCCAAAATGGATCAGGTATTTTTATGAACAGCTAACAGACCAAATAGTTCTGAAAAGCAGGAAGTCAAATGGGAAGCTCAGTCTAACAGATCAGGTTCTGAACAGTCATTATTTTAGGTGTGTGGATCTAATGAGTGGTACAACAATAATATGCCTTAATTAAATGGGCTGTTTTTGAAAATTAGAGGTCAGACATTCAAAGTAAATGGCATCTAGTTATGTATGTGTAATTTGCATACCTATTTCCTTCAGCCAGTACAATTGTATGTCCTCCCTGGTTGAGGAATTATTATACTCATTTTGTGGTTTTTTTTGTTTTGTTTTGTTTAAAATTTCTATATGTATTGATATTTTTAGGGTTTACTTTACAGTAATGTTAGAAACTCTAAAGGAAATCAGGGCCTCATTTTGGTATGTATTACAAAATAATAATGCAGTCACAGAAAAGAACCTTCTCTTCCCACAGATATCAGAGGAAAAGAATTAGAAAGAAGATTCTTTCATTAAGGCAATCGTAGCATTTCCAGTGCAAAACCATTTATTTTCCCTGCTCTTGCCATTGTTGACATTACTTCTGTGTTGAGTGCTGAACAGAGGCATAAGTGATTGCAAGAGTATAGTTCAGGAAGCTGGTTGAAAAATGTGCATTTATAGAGAAAAATAATAAATGCAGACAACACTTCCATAACTATATAATGTCATCTTTTGAGATGTTATCAATCTTTGACCTATGCTTCATTTTGTCTTGGGAAACGTAATACACTTCAATAAACCACCTCATGTAGCTGGAAAAAACAGACATGCTTTCAAGAACACAAATTTTCAAGATTTGAAAAAGAGCTTGTGTGTCTGTTTCTCTAACTGTGTCAATTGGTCTAATAAAAGAAGTTATTTCTCCCTATAAGCCTGGCCTTACTTATATCCTTAAAGACAGTTATGATAACATTACTAGATTGTTTCTTAACATGCTAATAATTTCCTTCAAATATCCCATGTTTGGCTAGGTATTGTACTGAATTTCCAAGTCAGAGATGCATTCCTTTTGCAAACTGTAGATTCAGTTTAGTAAACCTGATGTGTCCCACCATTGACTATAATGATTAGATGAGAGTATAGATCATAGTCCATCTTGAATTTCTCTGCTGTAAAAGAAATATTACATATGTTGTTCTTAACTGGTTGAACATCTGAATTCCTTAGGCAATAAAATATTTCGCAATAACATTGGGTGTTTCACTGCCTGTTACCAAGGGAAGTGCTTATATACATATCAATATATTTATTGTAAGAAGTAATTTTAATAAATCTTACTGTATCATTTTATTCAGTTTTTGAAAGGAGGCATATTGTACTGAGAGAGAGTGTATGTCCTTGGCAGATAATACCGACCTGAAAGTAAATGGGTTTGAAAAAATAAAACAGAAAGAGGGATCATTAGAAAACCAGCAAGCTGTTGAAAGAACAGTCAGCCAGACATTGTCATAAAGAACTGAAATGCTGCAGTGTTTTCTTTTATGGCAGTTCGCATTCAGAAAGGTCATGATGGTATGGAGGATGAAGGGTTATCTTTTATGATCTCTAGCAATTTAAAATAGTGTAAACAAATAAATCCTAAGAATGAGTAAATGTTTATTAGCCTTCAGAGATTTTGCAAGAGTTTAGTTCAGTTGGTGAAGTGCTATGAGTGTCATAGGAGGTGATGAGAAGATCAGTAGCTATAACCATACCCTGCAGATTTTAATACCTTAGAGAAATGTTAACACAAATTCCACACAATAATAAAAGCAGAAATCTAAAATCAAGGTATCATTACATAAAATATTTCCTGAATTAATAGGCAGGGTGGAAAGAGGGTAGGGGTTACAAAATGGGTGACATTTCTATGTAGAAAAGGAAGGAAGAAGGAGGCACTTGATAAACAGATGGGGTCAGACAATCTGTGGAGGGTGTGGTAATGTTCTACTTATTTAATTTTCCACAGCCTCTCTCTAATAAAACTTCACCATGGGTAATATTTGTGGCAGCTTCCTACTTCTGGCTATCAGTTCAAAAAATTTAGTCATGTTTCAAAGCAGTCAAGGTAGTCAGTAGTAAAAGGTCCTTGTTTTGAGCATGGGTATAGGTTCAGGTAGTTGATGAGCTGTAAACACTTTTCTCAAAAATAGGATTGACACTGGCAGATCCCCATTCCCCAAGCATGTAAAGAATATTTAAGCCCCACTTCAACTAACTTCCTAAGCACAATCCTAAGGTCCTGAGTTCTCTAAATGTAGCCAATGACTGATCATGCATTTAAGATTAGTCATTTGTTCAAGCATTTGTTGAACATTCTGCCATCTGCCTGTACAAGTGTGGTGGTCAAAACTTTTGCAAAACGACCTGCAGAGAAAGGGAGGAAGTTTCCTGGGAGCCTCTTCCTTCTCCCTTATGTGCCACTGCTGCCAACCAACCTTCCTTAATTTGGGCAAATTTCAAAATGATTCATAATGTGGAATGATCAAATTCTTATGAGTATAGAAGGATAATGGTAACCTTTACAATTTTGTTCTGGAAACATTCTGAACCAGGGAATATCTAATCTTCTATGAAACTCAAGCTACTAAACTAAGCATAACAGTTATGTTATGATACTGTGAGTATAACAAGCAAGAAAATAGTCTGAGACACAAATTTCATAGCTAGGTTCAAAGACTTCTTATAAATCAAGTTTGAAAAGATGGCAAAATGTAGAGGTGTTTGTATTTTTGTTGTAGGAGATGGTTATTATCCATACATAAATTATGATTGATAAAAAAGGTTAGGTCTATAAAGAGAGTTATAATTTTATCTTGAGCAAGTAGAAACTACAGCCTATAAGGCTGTACTCACAATACACACTGTATTGTTTAGATTTCATATTCTTTTTTAAAGAATGAAAAACTCTTAATGGATTTTTAATAGTGAGGTTTGTATTTTTTGAGCTTACAGTTTTTATTGACATCAAAATGGCTGTGGTCAGTTGACCTTGGCTGGCCACCAGGTGCCCACCAAGCCTCTCTATCCTCCCCTTCTATCAGCAGAACAGGAGAAGAAAATAAGACAAAAATCTTGTGTACCAAAATAAGGACAGAGAGATCACTCAGCAATTAATCTCACAGACAAAACAGACTCAACTTGGGGAAATTAATTTAATTTATTGCCAATTACTTATAACAGATTAGTATAGTGAGAAATAAGAACAAAACTAAAAAAGCCTTCCCCCCACCACGCTCTTCTTCCTGGGCTCAACTTCACTCTTGACTCTTCTACCTCCTCCCCTTGAGTGGCACAGAGGATGAGGAATGTGGGTTGCAGTCAGTTCATAACACTTTGTCTCTGCCTCTCCTTCCTCTTCATGCTGTTCCCCGGCTCCAGCGTGGAGTGCCTCCCATGGGATACAGTCCTTCATGAACTTCTCCAACATGGGTCCTTCCCACAGGCTGCAGTTCTTTATGAACTGCTCCAGCGTAGATCCTTTCCACAAGGTGCAGTCCTTCAGGAACAGACTGCTCCAGCGTAGATCCTTTCCACAAGGTGCAGTCCTTCAGGAACAGACTGCTCCAGCGTGCGTCCCTCATGGGCCACAGGTCCTACCAGAAAACCTGCTCCTACATGGGCTCCTCTCCAGGGGCTGCAGCTCCTGCCAGGAGCCTGCTCCAGCACAGGATTCCCACAGGGTCACAGCCTCCTTTGGGCATCCCCCTGCTCTGGTGTGGGGTCCTCCCCGGGCTGCAGGTGGAGATCTGCTCCCCCTTGGACCTCCCCGGGCTGCAGGGGGACAGCCTGCCTCACCATGGTCTTCCCCACGGGCTGCAGGGGAATCTCTGCTCCAGTGCCTGGAGCTCCTCCTCCCCTCCTGCTGCACCGACCTGGGGTCTGCGGGGCTGTTGCTCTCATTCTCATTCCTCTCTTCTGGCTGCTGTTCCCCAGCAGTATTTTTCCCCCTTCTTAAATCTGTTCTCCCGGAGGCACTACCACTGTCACTGATGGGCTCGGCCTTGGCCAGCGGCAGGTCCGTCTTGGATCCGGCTGCCATTGGCTCTGTCGGACGTAGGGGGAGCTTCCAGCAGCTTCTCACAGAAGCCACCCCTGTAGCCGCCCCCTCCCTGCCCCCCCCCCCCCCCCCTTGGTGCTTTTAAGAGTTTGTCTGTGCTTGAAGTTTATTCTTTCATAAAACAGAAATATAACATTTGTGATATCACTCCTCATTTCAGCAGACGGGATTATGCTGTTACACCTAGAAGATGATGGCTTAAAATGAGGAACAAACAGATAAACTCCCAGAAACAAAGCTCCCGCTTTCATGCAGAAGCCTCTAACAACAAAAAGATTCAGAAGAAAATTGCAGAAAGCCTGTGACATACAGATAGTTTTATTGGAAGAAAAGATTTTTCTAAAGTGTCATTTGGGCTCTGAGAAGAACTCATCTGAGTACACTTAAACCTTTCAAATAGCATATATATTAGCAGAATATCAATATAATGTTAGCAAGATCATATTCTGTGAATTTTGCAATATCCAAACAGGAATTAGCCAGCGAAATGTAGATTTTGATGTTTTTATAACATGAAAAATTGTGAGGGTTGTGAGGGACTGAAGGAGTTAATGTCTCACAGACTGTGGCTGGGCACGTTCTGCAGAAGGACGAACTCCGCATGACGAGGAACCGCAGGTGAGGAGCAGATCCATCAGCACCGGACACCGGCGACAGGGCACGGAGGGCCTGACCTGCCGTGCCGTGCCGTGCCGTGCCGTGCGCGGTTCCGGGTTCGGCTGCGCGGAGCGGGGCAGCTCCCGCCGTCCGGCCAGAGGTCACCCAAGGCTGACGTGAGGAAGGGGCTCACGGCCGCCCCAGGGACCCTTCGCCACCACCGGCCCCCAAGAGGGACAGGAGTCCTTCGGGGCGGCGCGCGGAAAGCCCGGAGGGGCGGGAGGGACGGGGAAAAAAAAGGCGGGAACGGGGCCGCACGAGGCGCGGGCGGGAGCGGCCCCGCGCGTGCCCTCTGGAGCTGGGCCTCTGGGCTGGCTGGAGCGACGCTGGGCCCGGGGCTGGTGAGATCCTCCTCTTGTCTCTTCCTTTTCCCCTTCAGTCCCTACCCCTCGTCCCTCTAGACACAAACCGCTGGCCGGGTCTGGGACTGGGAGCGGATCCAGCCGCCCCCGGGCTCCTCTCTGAGAAGGAGTCCAGAAAGCAAGGGGGTCCGCTCTGAACCTCCTGACCCGACGGGAGGGCTCGCCTTACTCCCTGAACTGGTCTAGGTGTGCTTACGGCGGGTTACACGGTTCGCTGAGGTAGTCTCGTGCCAGTTCCTGTTGTGAGAAGCCCCGCCACCTACTGCTACACCTTCCAAGCTCAGGCTTCTGCCATGAATAAAACGTTCAACTGATCGTCTGGTGTGGCTTCACCTTAATTTAGCCTGAGGGAATTCCGAACCCTCCACGACACCTCCCTGGTCTGTCCAGCACACGTTGTGACAGGGCTTGTTAACAAAATAAAATGGTAAAGGGGAAGCATAGGAAAGAGCTCATTACCAGATAGGTTTAGGAGGCAGTGGTGTGTTATAAGGAACCTTGTCTGTATTTAGTTAAGCACTGACAGTTTTCTCTTTGAGTTCACCTCATATCACTTCTGAAAGTCTTAGCCTCCTTTTCAGTTACACTGATCCTTATTATCCTGAATATAAAAACACTATAATGTTATTTTTTTAGCGGAGTACTGCTTGTATTTTCAGCTTAGTGTCATCATACAATCATGATAGTGGAACCTTGTTCTGAAGACTTTTGAAATTAAATGCTTGAATTTTTGCTGAATTTTCACTAGAAGTAACAGAGTTTTGTTTGGTTTTTTTTTTTTTTTTTTTTTTTTTTTTTTTAACAGGCAAGGTATGTGATAATAATCTGCCCTTACTAGAGTCTTCTATGTACTCTGAAGGGAGACTGTGATTTAGTCACCATGTATCCTGTTTCTTTTCTGGCTGAGTATAATACTGCTGAATGTACAATTTGCCTAGTTCAATGGAAATTGGTGGAGACATGGGCCACTGTTTTTCTTTCTCATGTGCTCTTGGAGACAACTAAACAGAAACCCTCTGAGACACCTTTCACTGCCTATGCACTTGCATGGTTTTAATTTGATCAAAATTCGGTCCAATGTTTTTGCCCGTTCCACACCACTGCCTTATTGATTTCTCTACATGTTCCTGATAATATAGTTCTCTGACTTGCATTCGCATGTCAGAAATTGACTCTATTCCATTAAAATCAATAGCAGCTCTCCTATAAATTTAGAATTGACATAGCAATAAGTCTACTAAAAAAGAAAAAAAAAAAGCCTCTCATGGCTGTGCTGCTGTGTTCAGCCACTCTTTTAGGCCAGCCCAATGAGGGCAAGTACGCTAGCCTGCTACTGACTGTCCCAGTATTGCCCATGGGCATGGAGCAGCCTTGGACATAAAACATGGCCCTTGAAACTTGCGACATCTGCAGCAAAGACCTTTTAGGAGCAGTCCCACTGGACCTGTTTTCCTCAGGTCCGTTGCAGGATACATATTCTTAGCCATCCTCATTAAGAGAGGTTCATGATTTACTCTGATTATTATATCATAACTCAAAACCTCACTGATGACTATGGCTGATTTATACATGAACACTGTGGACATCAGTCTTACACATGATGGCCAAATGTTTTGGAACTGCAGCCTCTGTCTCCAGGGCAAAAATGATGCTGTGTTCCCAGCAAACAGCGTTAACATTCATTGAGTAGGGATACCTGTATCATTATATCAGCTAGCTATGCAGGTCTGTGTCCCCACTTTGATGACCAGGGTATTCATATGGAGTTCAACAATTATTTCTTGCAAGCTGTTAAATGTACCTTCTGGTGATTCAAGACCTGCTAGTGCTGTCTGTAAGATCAAGACAGTCATGAAAGTCCCTGTAACATGATGTGCACTTTTTTAATCTGTTCAGAGGTGGGATGGAGGGCAGATATACTACTGTTCCCAGCCCTGTGATGACCTTAGATATTGCTGGATGTAGCTCAAATACAAGAAAAACTATGTGCCATGAGCACATACATCTACTGGGTCACACACTGCTGTCTCTTAGAATTTCTCTTAAGATCTGCACCTCCTCCTGAGTTTCTGAGATTTCCAGGGATTTTGCTTCTGCATGTACCTCCAGAGCTGCCACAGTAGAGTGAAAATGCAGCCCATGTGACTATGAAATTAGTGCCTGCAATATTTTGTGTTATAAAAACAAAAGTGCAGTAAGATTCTCGCTACATCTGTTACCAAGTTTGGAGAGGGAAAGAACGCTTAATGTTAAAATTTATATGTTTGTATATAGGAGTTCTGGTTTTTGCCACAATGCCTTATATACAGAAATAAGATGGGTAACTAAGATTAATACTTGCAAGTAATGAAATCTGAAGAATTCTAAACATGATTCATGAAGATTTATATTTATGGTTTGTAGGCACTTTTAAATAACTCATCTTCTGAACCTCATATATTTGCTCTGCAGACAGCTGTTAAGAAGACTTAATGCTGCTTTCTGCTTTAATCATATTTCTCCTTGCAGACACAAATTAGTTTAAGTTTTGCAAATAAGTAATCCAATAAGCTTTGGGGAGCTTCCAAGTGCTAACACCACCTGAAGTATTGTTCTTTCAAAAAATAAGAGTTCATAATTAATACAAAATTATATATTTTTTTCCACTTTGAGGATGAAAAAACTGATTTGGGCAAAAGAAAATTTTTCTATTCTCTTTTGAAGCCTTCTGCTAGGTTCAAAACACACGTTTGGGAGTTTTGAGATGTCCAGATGTGGTCCTTCAGCCTCTTTCCCTCCTGGTGCAGAGATGGGAGAAATCTAGCTGTTCCATTTCTTCCAGTGAGGACTTGCCTGAAACAACTCTGAAGTAGAAACAGCTTCAGGGTGAGATGCTGGGGTGGAAAACAGAGATGAGAAAGTGGGAGAATTGATATAAAGAACTAGGAGTAAATAAGGAGGCAGAGGGGAGAATGGAAGCCATCAAGCTGTATCAGCTGAATCTCCCTGATGGCAGGCATCCCCTGATGGGCCAATTACTTCATCTCAGCAGCAGGAGACAGACATTTTCTGTGGATCCCAGGCTAGTAATGCTTTAATGTTGCTGAAACTTGTTGTCAGGTGGCTGCACATAGCACAGCTGTGCTCAGAGATACGATTTCTGCCTAACAGTGATTGAACACCACTCATCCATGGAAGACGTGGTACAGAAGCAGACCAGGCAAGCCTTCTTTGACAAGCAAAGTAGTCTGCAACAGATGAGCAAATTCTGATTCCTGTATTTGCTGGGAGGCTGAGGGGAGGGAGAAACACTGAGTCCTCCATGCCTGTACTAGCAAATAAATTAGTCCAGGGCCTCTTTGTCTAGCTCTGAGGCCAAATGCAAATGGCAAGGCACATCGTGTTAACTGCACACCAAAGATCACACCAAAGCAAGGTAGCTACACCTAAACCCCATAATGGAGCTGTCCTTGTCTTCTGCTGTCCTTGAACTGTGCCTGACATCGTCTGGGAAAGAGGTAGGTGGTGTGGGCCAGGACCCACACCTGTGAGAGAGCAAGAGCAAGAAGGTAAGCAGCATGGATGTCTAGAGGCGTGTGCTCAGCCTGTGCCCTAGCCATTTCTTGATACACTCATATAGAGATTTTTGGCAAGTTTCATGACTGCTGGGTTCTTTTCTCCTTAGTGATGTGTTGTCTGTGCCTTGATTACATGCCCGCAAATAAAGACTTGCCATCAAAAGTGTATTTAAATGCTTACATTATTGAAGTGCAGGGTATTCTCCCATGCATGGACAGGCACGGACAGTGGAAAACTTATTTTAATTATCTTGCTAGGATGTTACACCTGTTACACCTAGGTTGTTTGCCACCTTTATTAAAAATGAAAAAACTACTTATATGCAAGCTGCATGTAGAATAGTGGCATATTTATTTATAGCCTTTTGTTGTAATGAAGGGAGTGTTTTGCCTAATTAAAAGCAACTCCCATGTAATGTTAGATAAAGTAAAGACACGTGGAGCTTTAAGAAGAATATGTCCTCCTGGCCTATAAATCTACACTATTGACTCATAGGTCCAATTGCACTTGCTAGAATGCAGTTCTGCAATCTCTATTTAGTTGAAGCAGTTTGTGCAATTTATTTTACAGAGTTGTAGAATTAAATATTTGAATGCATACTTATTTTGTATGCAGTACTTGATAAGAAATTTTAAGTGTGAGTTACGGTAAAGCAACTGTTAATTGCTGCCTTTCAAACTATTTAGTTAGAAAGCAGATTTCCATGAATGATGGATTCCTAAATGGCCAAGCAATGACATTACTTCAACAGGATCTCAGAGAGGAGTAATGTATATCATAGTTTTCTAAAACTACAGAACACTGAGACAAGAGACTTCTCATCCCTTTTTGTGTGCCCTTCTTTGTTCACAAAGAAAACTTCTCTTTTGACGTGATATGGAAAGTTTTAGGAACATTCTTATTGAAAAAGACCTTTTTTACAAACCCTTTAGAGTGTTTTTGGAAAATTCAGGAAAATATGGTTTGCTGGAAAATACTTTGTTTAAAATGTTTCAGTTATTTCATAAATATTTAGAAATAGAAGAGCTGCTAAGGTATGTTTATTTGCAGTATTTGTAGTTTAACAGACCATTTCTGTAAATAGTTTGATGGTTAATTTATAAATAAAGTCACCTGATAGTATTGTTGGTTTCTAAAATAAGAAAACTCAGTTGAGACTGTTTATTTAAATTGTGGTATAACTAATTAGATAACAATGTGAAACAGTTTAGCTAACAAAAAGAAAAAAAATTGCTTCTCTAAAAATTGTTAAGAAGAGGAATTAGTGCTTGCATTTTAAAAGTAAACTTTTTCAACAGCTTAACAGTAAAAAAGAAGCATGTTTGCAACTGTGAAACTGAACTACCATTGCCTACCCAAGGTTTATCTCAGGAATGAACTGTATATAACAAATTGCAGTTCTGAACTGTAAATACCATGTGACAAGTCACAACTTGTGTATAGATTGTATATTAAGAACCAGAAGGTGATATTAGCTCTAATCCATCAAGGTCAGAGCCACCTGCGGTTCCCTCGACTGCTTTCTTGCTTCATTAGTTACACAGTGGCCCAATTTTGAAGGCACAGTGCCATCTCTTCCCTGGAAAACCCTGGAGTGTGTGGTTATTGCCCTCCTCTTGAGTATGGAAGCTGGGAGCCTGAACCAAGGTCTTGCAGTTCTTGGGCCAGCAATCTAGGTTGTTATATAAAATGTGGAGGACGCTGATTTTACCATCTTCTCAAACAATATCTATGCTCAAAAGAGAGTAATGTATTCATATGACTGCACAGACAGATGTGCATATCTTTTTTGTTCCTTATAAACCCCTATTCATAGACCACGTTTTACTCATGGAAAAAGAAAGGTAGTCACCTAGAGCAGTCTGGTTTGCCTGTAGACGGGCTCAATTCCTGCACAAGAATACCTAATTTAGTTGGTCTGAGTTGTCCTCCCTAGGTTTCAGAGGCAGTATCTAAATGATGTGACAGAAAAGCTTTTCCCAGCTGCCATCTCAAGGTGTGTAACACAGTCACACCCTGACTACGTCTTGGGGCGAGACCTGGTGATATTCCCTTTTAGTCAACTCACCGAGTAATACTAGGCACATAGATAAGGCACGAGCCCTGGTGAGCTCCATTAGGTCCCAGTAACTCCACTCTCCTGTCACCTTAGATGTAGTCAAGCATCACCTGTTTCCATTGACTATACAGGGACCTTAGAATGCTAATCTCAGAAGTAGTAGCTCCAGAACCAGCTATGTATCTTCTGTGTCCCAGAAGTTAGGGTATCCTTAAACTGTTAAACATTAGTTTCATGATTTTAATTTTCTTCTGTCAGACATTTTTTGCATAAGTCTGTATTCTCGATGCGGCCCTGTCTTAGCCCTGCAGAGTTATCCAGCTGTATTAAGGCACAACCAGGCTTGAAGCTGGTACTTATGTTAATATCATGGGCTCTCCATACAGTTTATACTCAGTATTTTTGGGAATAAAAAAATAGCCATTTGACAAAACCAAAATAACTATGAAAGAGGTTTGCACTGTCAATGGATATGGTGAATATCTCAGAGATGGCCCAGCAATGCCTCTTCTGCTGTGCAAACAGTGCTATGCAATCAAGGAATGTTTCTACTCTGACATGATCCCTCTACACCAGACTATGCCAGTTCTGTGGACAGAGCCTGTTGGCAAGGAAGTGCAATGTTGCTGGTCAAAACTGGGGTTGGGATTCGATCCGTTCACCGTTTCCACAGCAGCCATATGTTCTTTTTAACTTTCATGGCACTGACCAAGCTCATCATAGGGTCAGAGTGGCATGGTTTAGCTATAAGCCACCTCATCTTTTTCTCCTCTTTTACTGGGCTTGAGGTATATCAGTGCCGCTAACTGAAACCAGTAAAAGAGAGAAAGCTTTTTAGGACACAAATGAAGAGTGACACAATCCAATGATAAATCTGTCTTTTCAATTCTGTAGCCACAAACACAATACTTTGCTGAGATGCCATTTTTATTTCATTGCTTAAATATGCAGTGTCAGTACTTACATAATGTTTTTAACTTTTTATTTTCACAGTGGGGATCTCATGCCTTGTGTATAATTGAAATGTGTAAAATTACAGTGAAATCTTACTGAAGCATATGCTGAATTTAATATGCATAGTATTTTTATTTTTCTACTGAGAAAAAAAAAGAAAAACACTTAGTAGGGTTAGTATGAAACACTTAGCTTTCATACTAAAAACAATGACCTATGCTATCTGTCCCTCATTATGGAAGATTGTCAAGATTCTTATTTATTATTTGAACTATAAAAAACCTTGCAATATATTTCAGTATTCAGATTAGGTGTTATCATGTTTACATTACTAGCAAATCTGAAGTACCAGCTTTGACTTTCTGACCCAACATCCCAGAAATGGGAGTGCACATACTCTTGGATGTCCGTGCACAATACTATAGCATAGATCATGTATTCCCTGGGTGGAAATCTGGACATATGTTCAAATATGGGTGCAGCTCACCCCATAATTTGGTTATGACTACATTTAAATGCTGTCAGCTCCTATTCTTTTTGCATGGCTGCTGTGTCTGCAGTCCTTTTGGGATGCTGCATCTGCTGTTCGCTATGTTCTGGGAAGGGCAGCAGATTTCAGTGGGGAGCTGAGGACAGTGATATAGCATCAGGAGGACTAGCTGCAAGGTATGGCATGTCAAAACAGTTTGAAACACAGGCAGGAAGAAAGTGCTGTGAAGAAAATGATGGAGATAGATAACTGAATGAGCGAAAACATCAAGTGTATCATTTGGGAAAGAGGTTGGGAAACGTGAGAAGGTAACACTGAAAGCTAGCTGAAGGAACAAATAAAGAAATTAGGTGTGAAAAAGGGAAACTAAATCTGTATACCTCATGTATCACTGAGGATCTGCTGCAAGACATTTTGAAGTTAATGAATGTGATTTAACTGAGTCTTTAATGAAAAAATACAGAACTCAGGTAAGCATTTTCCTTGGACCCCTTAGTCTTGGTTTCAGGTGGCTGGCAAATAAAAGCATGTATATTAAAACTTGATAGAATTACTGGTAGGACATGAGGTATGAGAAGCAGATATGAAGGTTTTCAGGAAGTGCACTTGGTTTGTGATGAGTTTTAACTGAGGAAAATAAAGGGTGAAATAAGTTTTAGTTTGACAGAAAAGGAATCAGAGAAAAATGAAGTAATTTTGGCTACAAAAAGGCTGAAAGGTGATGTTTAGTCTAATTTCCTTTGATTTAAGGGCAAGACTATTTGCTCAAATAAACTCAAATGATTTTTTTATGTCCCTGATTCTGGATTTATATGTTTCAGTTGTACACATTGTTTCCAAGTAAATTAGGTTATTTAACTTGGAGATTGCAGACATTTAAGTCATGATTTATTTAGATTGCCTTATGCATATGTAATAAGTTTTACATCTTTATTGTGCTAAAATGAGGACTAGACTGTGCACTGTGGGCTTCATTTTAATGAAGTTCAGTGTCAGTTTGGAAAGCATTCAGATCACTGGGGAAAAGGATAGGGAGTCATAAGGTAAAAGCAAGCAGGTTCACGCAAAAGTTTCATTTATAGGTAGATGTGATGTGTATGGCTGATTCCTCTGAGGTGTACCTATTTTTTCTAGCTGCACAATATGCTGCCATTTAGGCTGGATGTATGAAGGTTTTTGTTAAGATTAATATGAATTAATTGATTTTGCTTTTTTTAATCGGGGAGGACGCATCTAATTCTGTGATGATAGCTGATGGGACTACATTTATGCCATTTTCCATGCATCTTTTTAACTATCACTATATAATTGTCAGCAGTATTCATTGTACCCCTGGATCACTAAGAATAAAATACAGCCAATACTATAGGAACACTATTTCCCCTGTAGCTTTAATGTTTTAATTATTGCAAAGTCATAATAGACACATTGATTGCTCTATCTTAACATGTGCAGATCAAGTCTTACCCATGTTTGCTGAGAAACTACTTTTTAATTTCAAAATTAGTCAAAGAATCATAGAATGGTTCGGGTTAGCAGAGACCTTGAAAAGGTCCACTAGTCCAACCCCGCTGCTGAGGGCAGGGACATCTTCAACTAGGTCAGGTTGCTCAGAGCCCTGTCCAACCTGAACTTGAATGTTTCTAGGGATGGGGTGTGTACTACCTCTCTGGGCAACCTGTTCCAGTGTTTCACCACCCTCATAGTAAAAAATTTCTTCCTAGTATCTAGACTAAATCTACCCTCTCTCAGTTAAAAACCATTACCTGTTGTTCTATTGCAACAGGCCCTACTAAAAAGTTTGTCCCCATCTTTCTTATAAGCCCTCTTTAAGCACTGAAAGGCAGCAATAAGGTCTCCCTGGAGCCTTCTTTTCTCCGGGCTGAAGATCCCCAACTCTGTCAGCCCTTCTTCATAGGAGAGGTGTTCCCTCCCTCCAATCATTTTTGTGGGCCTCCTCTGGACCCACTCCAACAGGTCCATGTCTTTCCTGTACTGAGGACCCCAGAGCTGGACGCAGTACTCCAGGTGGGGTCTCACCAGAGCAGGGTAGAGGAGCAGAATCACCTCCCTTGACCTGCTGGCCACGCTTCTTTTGATACAGCCCAGGATATGGTTGGCTTTCTGGGCTGTGAGTGCCCATTGCTGGGTCATGTCCAGCTTTTCATCCACTAGTACCCCCAAGTCCTTCTCCTCAGGGCTGCTCTCAGTCCATTCATCCCCCAGCCTGTATTGACATTGGGGATTACCCTGAGCCATGTGCAGGACCTTGTGCTTGGCCTTGTTGAACTTCGGGAGGTTCACATGGACCACTTCTCAAGCCTTTCAAAGTCTCTGGATGGCATCCCTTCCCTCAAGCAAATCAACTACACCACTCAGCTTGGTGTCATCTATAAACTTGCTGAGGGTGCACTCAATCCCACTATTTCATTGATGAAGATATTAAATAGTATTGATCCCAGTATGGACCCTTCAGTGACACCACTCGTTACAGGTTTCCACTTGGGCACTGAGCCATTGGCTGCAACTCTTTGGACTCTCTTTGGGAAAAGAGATTAACATTGAAAACTGAGGCAAAAAATTGTTGGTATCTCAGCCTTCTCTATGTCAGTTGTCACTAGTTCTTCTATCTTATTTATTGAGGGGGTACCTTTAATTGTTAACTGCTACTGGTAAACAATTATAGAATCATAGAATCATTTAGGTTGGAAAAGACCTTTAAGATCATTGAGTCCAACCATTAACCTAACACTGCCAAGTCCACCACTAAACCATGTCCCTAAGCACCACATCTACACGTCTTTTAAACACCTCCAGGGATGGTGACTCAACCACTTCCCTGGGCAGACTGTGCCAATGCTTGATCACCTTTCCTGTGAAGAAATTTTTCCTAATATCCCATCTAAAGCTCCCCTGGCGCAACTTGAGGTCATTTCCTCTCATTCTATCACTTGTTACCTGGGAGAAGAGACCAACACCCACCTACCTACACCCTCCTTTCAGGTAGGTGTGGAGAGTGATAAGGTCTCCCCTCAGCCTCCTTTTCTCCAGGCTAAACAACCCCAGTTCCCTCAGCTGCTCCTCACAAGACTTTGCTCTAGACCCTTCACGAGCTTTCTTGCTCTTCTTTGGACACGTTCCAGCACCTCAATGTTTTTCTTGTAGCGAGGGGCCCAAAAACTGAACACAGCACTCGAGGTGTGGCCTCACCAGTGCTGAGCACAGGGGAACGACCACCTCCCTGCTCCTGCTGGCCACACTATTTCTGATACAGGCCAGGATGCCGTTGGCCTTCTTGGCCACCTGGGCACACTGCCGGCTCATATTCAGCCGGCTGTTGACCAAAACCCCTGGATCCTTCCCAAAGCGGCGTTGTGGGACAGATTGGATGACCATATGGGATTGCACAAGACAAAAGCAATTCCTCTACCTTTGAGCAGGTGCCAGGCAGTATTGCAGTTGTATCATGAAAAGGTGAACGAAAATTTTTGATGAAGCAGGCTTTTTACTGGAAACAGTAGCTTTGTTGGAACTGAATCTTTCAATTGAAACAGGACTATTTCAAGAAGGGAAGAGGCTGAACAAACAATTTTGACTTTTTTTCTTATTTTCCTTACACTGAGTGTTTTATTTTGGATTCTATATTTTCCATTTATTTCATTTTGGTTAGTGTATTACATGATACGTGTTGTGTCATACATATTTTTGACACTAAAAATGAAAACTTTCAATGAGTTTTTCTGGAACTTTTTACATAGACTACTTTGTTTTTATTCCACTACAGTTTACAAAGAGATTTTTTTTTTTCTTTAATGTATTAGAATTTTCACCTTCTGATAATTAAAATAAATTCTTAGCTCACATAGTTCTTGAGCCTGATGACCACCAGGCTGTATATAATTTCAGTGAAGACGGATCTTTGTATGACACTTACACTTTGGAGTCTTGTCTTGTTTGCTCCCAGTTTTGCTATTTCTGGTCAGCGTACCCGAATAATTGTCCTTTTTCCCTACCAGGCACTTGCAGTAAAGGCAGCCTACTTGAATATGTATATATAGGTATGTGTATGCGTATGCACTACTCTAGCCCTCTGACAGGCATATTATGTGTACGTGTGTGTATGTATGTGTTTAATTTTCATAGCTTGTTCCTTGCAGTCAGTGACCTGCAGGACATGATCTGGTCTTGGGTTAAATTAGGGATATATTGGATCCTTCTTATCTTTATGTGTTTCTGTTCCTATAAAGGATTCAACAACAAGGCTTCTGTCATGGTATTATGACAGCATTTTGTTTTGTTTTGCTTTGTTAAGGTAAGAGTTTAACCTAAACAGAAGATCAGGCATCAGAAAATTGATAAAATCAGATAATAATTTGATAAAAACTTTAGCGGTTCAGCATGTTCTTCTGAAATACTTCTGCATTTCTGCAAAACTTACTTTCTTTTGTCTATGTCTCTGGCATGGACTCATAGTTCTGAGATACAAAGTGCAGTATTTTCACTCTTCCTGGATTTAGCTATGTCAGCATAGGAATCCCATCAAAGTTAAAGAAAAACCTTTTGTTTCTTGTCTATGAATACTTTTGCTTGCAAAACTGGATTTTGCACTGGGTTTCTCTGTGATATTCTTCTCACATGAAGGAAAAACATTAAATGTTTGCTTCTTTCAGCTAGGACAAGCCTCTCATGCTTTGTTTGTATAACACAGCTCTGTCCCTCAAAGGAGCAAGGTTTGTTCTTTAAGATCTACTCCTGTCCTATTGCCCTTCTTGCTGATTTTCTGGCAGCCACAGGAGTGGGGCTGCTCCATGAGTTGGGATAACTCAGTTGGGAGCTGAGGGTGACCCCAGCATGGGCAGTACCCCCGCTGAAGGGGTGCCATCCAGCAGGGATAGAGCGTGGTAGGCAGAGCGTAGCTGGTGACAGAAGGGTGCATTGACAGCCCCTGGGATGGCGAGTAGTGCACCAGGTCCAGAGTCCATCCAGGGGCTCCATTCTGAAGCCAAAGGAGAGTGGGCAAGAGACAAAGCTATGGTGTAGGTCAAAGGCCCATCCAGGAGGCAGGGCCAGAGACAGGGCTGGAGACCCGTCCTCCTATGGGATTGCTGGAGCAGGGACTGACAGCTCTGGCATGAGCCAAAATGGGGTCTTGTGCCATGGGCAGTGTGGCAGAGGTTCCAGGAGAGGCTGGGAAGGGATGATGAAGCCTGTGAATGACCCCAGGGCCCTAACACTGATATGGACAGATCCTGAGTTCTTGTTTCAAGGACAACATGTATCTCTAGAGCTATATCCCCAGTTTAGTATGTGGGGCTCAGCTTCCATTGCTGGAATCTGCATGTGAATTAAAGGACTAGGCTTGCTGGTAGAAAGATGAGATCTGATCTATTAAGATATCAGATAATGAAATCTAAAGCTATCTTAACATTTGCATTTATAAGTTTTTACATCAGGTCTCCTTTGGGAAATAAAATTTTATTAAACCTTGGCAAAGGGTGCTGCCATTGATTTTATTAAGATTAATCTGAAACTCAAAAATTATCTGTCTCATAACTTTCCTGTAGAAAGTTGAAGAGATTTCCCCCCCCCGCTTTTTTCTTCCTTAACATCTATTTTCATCTGTCTTACCTCAGATAAATATAGGTATCCAAGCAGTTATCTATACCCACTTTATACAGCAGCCATCTATACCCACTTTATATAGCAGCCTTCTTTTAATTTTGAGTTATCTCAAGATTCCCCCCCCCCCCAGTGATTCATTTTAGTGTAAGGAAAAATATTTTATTTAGTGTAACTTTAGCTATCTAAAAGTTAAAGGTCTAGATTAGTCATCTAAACACTCTCTAGAGTCAGTGGAGAGGGATAAACATCTGAAAAGCTATTTAATACCATATATTTTAGACATCAGAGCTATGATGGACTGAATCATCCTTGAGGTAACATCTCACTACACTAATTTTGAATAGCCTAAATGATAATTTACAGAAAAAAACATTTTTAAATAGATGAACTTATATAAGATAAAAAGTAAAGAATTTTTAGTTTGCAATATGAGTGTTTAAACTGCATTCCTCCATATCTACTTATACATCTGACATTCCTGCATCCATTTATAATGGAATATATTTTTCTGTAGTGTACCCTTTCCATTTTTTTGTTTGTTTGTTTGGAAAAAAATATCATTTTTGTAATTCTATGTATTCATGTCTGAGGCATATGAGAAAAAAACAGTGCATATGCTACAAGTATAACTGAGATTTTAGCTGAATTCTCTTGAATCTTTTTTAATTATCTTCCCAAATAAATTTCCCACTAGGATAACCTACAAAATTGCATAAGAGCACTCAAATCAAAACAGACAAGGCAAATGGAAAAATGCACTTCAGTAAGAATAGCTGGACATATGTTATATTACGAAATGTGATAAAATGATGTGCATTTTTAAAGAAAGTTGCATTACATTCCTTTATATTCTTCCACTGTACTCTATCATTGTCACTCTTAAACTAGAAATCACCCTTTGGTTCTGATTCAAGTATCATGATTTGTTTGTGCTTGCTATAAACTAGCCCTTAGCTATAAAACTAATGGGCCTAAGTGTACATTTAAGTACCTAAATTGTCATGCCTAAATGCAGGTTTCTAACTTTAAGCATAAAATACGAAAATTGGTTTCCTTAAAATATATTTTAAAAGCCAGACTCAGATATTATAATGTTTCAGTTTTACTAAAAATGGTATTTAAAAATGCTCTTTTGGGCATAGATCTTTCGCATACACTTTGTTGTGCATAAATATCAATTGATATTTATGCATAATAATACTTTTGAGAGGCCAGAATGTTTGTTATTCATGGCTATCACAATCCATTCATGTACAGTAAAGTTTTGTGCTTACTTGATAGTTTAATGTTGTAGCTTTTACATTTAATGAAAGCTGAGATGGGCGGTTTTTCAGTCTGTTGTTTTATATAATAAAGCATTCATAATTCAACACTGAAGAGCTGAGATACTTTCCTTTTCATTTCTCCTTTGTCCTGACTATGGTAGTACTTAGTACACACAATTCCAAATATATTGTGCTTGGGTTGTCAGTAGTTACATGACAAAGAAAAGTCTGCAGAGCCAGCTTCTCTAGCTTTTACAGTTTAGTGATGTTGCATCAGAGCTATAAAAGATGCTACAAACCCAGAAATATGCTCTCTGTTTTTCATAAGGCAGAGACAGATGCCCAAGTTAGGATCCCTTGCAGTCCGGACAAGGTCTTCTATTACATCTTGAGACTCTGAATCTAACATAGATAAGGAACATGTGTGGGACTCTGCATTGCTACTAGGTATTCAGTGGTGGAGCATTTTGTCACTCACATTATGTTCAGCCTTGGATGAACAAACTCTAGTGATCCAAGTCAAGAATGGAAAACAGCTTGCATAATATTACACAACAGCTTTCGAAGGGGTTCTCTTTAGAACTTTCGTTTGATCCACTTGACAAAGTGGCAACAACCTCTGAACAAAGACATTCTGTGTTTGTTTCCAGTTTCTTGATGTTGTTTCAATTTTGTATGCCCGCTTCATCTCCAAGACCTCTTTTAGGTAGCAAACTCTCCTTTCCATATAGTACTTAAATGCTGGACTGATTACAAGCTCTTTACTTGGTGACTAGCAAAGTAGTTGTGGGCCTCCCACCACCCTCCACATTTATCAGTGTGTCAGCTAATGACTTGGTTCCTGCTTATCAGTCTTTTGCTAAAACAACAATAGCCTTGTGGCTTTCACAGCTGCTACTACTGCAACAGTTATATTTTTACCAAGAAGCAGTAGATAGGATAGAGGGAGGGAGAAAAGAAATAATGCCTGTACTTTGTACTGTGCTGCTTTTTCTTCCCAGGAAATTGAAGGTTTTTCTAGTGTTCAGACAATTGGTCCTTTACTAGCATGTCACTCATGATAAAAAATGTACATGTAAAGAAAGAAAGGCATTGCATAGATTAAGGCGAGTCATTCACTTCAGTAATGTTGCCTCTGTTATGCAGCTGTTTTCCTTTATCTTGGAAAATCAAAACAAAAGTTCAGCATAGACAATGAAGAATATATTGCGACCATCCTCATTGAATGGTCAATCTGCCTAAGTGCATAAAATACCTGGAACAAAAATTGGAAAATACCACAGCAGAAAATTGTGTCAAACCATTTTGTTTACCTGAAATGATTAATTTTCAAATATTTTTTGTCTTAAGTTGAAGTTACCTATGTATAACAAAATATTAAAATGTTTAGTTTGAACATACTAATTTTTGAGTCATAACTTCTCCCTGATTATGAATTTTTAAGTCATTGTAGTTATTCAAAACAGTTTATTTAATCCATATACAGTATGTCTACAAAAATGTTCTTCGGGTTTAATTAGAAGACAGTTTTTCCACTCATTTTCTGTGTTCTGTTTTTATGTCCTGTTGAAGATTGCCCACGTCTAGGTTTACTCCACCTAATTTTAGGCACTAATCTGAGGTACTTGTTAAGAATGTGGCATATAATTAACCATATAGTCTTCCTGTGTCTCAAAAAGAAGCATCTAAAAATAAGGAATACATTCTCAGAGTGCTGAATAATCTCCTGTAGTTACCTGGTTTTCCATTTGCAAGAAAAGCCAAGCTAACTGAGCTCCTAACTTTGAAACTTCAACCTCTATACAGGGCAAGAAAAGCTTGCTTTTGTTGTCACTGTTTTCAGCAAAGAGAACTAAGGTATCTGGGAAGAAAGGAAATAAATACAATTTGAAAGATTTTTGATATTTCCATAGTTAGGAACACTGTAAAGACTTGAGAGATTGTTTAGTTAGATGAACTTTGTACATTTCATCTTAGTTACTCAGAAAGATCGCAGTCTTTAGGTTTATTAAATATGACTTAAAGATAGAAATCTTTAAATTTGGTGAACAAAAGAAAAGTTATGTCTCCGAGATATGTATCTCTAGACATGCATGGAAAAGAAGGATTTACTGGTAGTTGTAGAGCATGGTTGAGTAGGTTATACAAGTGGACCGTATTACAACATCTTTTAGATCCTGCCTTTTCTGTCCAAGCTTTGCAATTAATTACATAGCAAAAGACTTAGAATCATGTTGTTAGCTTTTTTTTTAATGGAAAGCTGGTCTTTATGCTTTAACACATTATAAAGAAAAGAAACGGAAAAAGGAAGAGACATTATTTAAGCTCTGTGAGAGTCGTATTTCCATTCTAATCTTGGCAAGCAGATGTACAGAGTTTGTAACTGTGGAAAATTATCCATTTTCTTTGAGAAGACTTTTCACTTACCCTTCTGTCAAGGGAAAAAACGAGGTAGTGACTTCATCTTGCCAATGTTAAAAAAATGAAATGTCTTGCAAAAACATTGTAAAAACTTCATTCCGTGATATAATGATAGAAATCCTCTTTAGACTCTGCTGGTTGAAGTTATCAGCTATATATTCTTGGTACCCCTACATCTTTTCCTTTTACAGTGTCTATTACCAGCCCAAGTTTGTGGATTGCCATTGGAAACCAGGATTTGTCATCTCCAACCATTATAAGTCAGTCCAGCATTATTTTTCCTTTTTTTCCTTTAAATGGAGAGTTGTAAAATTTTATTTGATCCCCTATTGGCTCTCTGTCAATTTCTGCAAGAATGAATATAATTTCATTTTCCCCCTTTACTTTTTCTCCTGTTCTGCACCTGCTCTGTTCCATTATTCTCAGGTTCTTGAATTGATCATTGATCAGCATTTAGTTAACTATTTTTAACTTGTTCTCCTTCCAGTTTTTACTAGCATTAATAATAATGAAAAATAAATAAATTAATATTTGGTCAGAATCTCTTTTGTTGTAGTCCAGTCAGAAGTCTCACAAAGATGGTAAAGCTGTTCATCTGTTGAAGAGAACAAGGAGGTACCCTTTTACAGTATTTGCAGTTCTCCTGGCAGTTATACAAAACACAATACAGTAGCCAATATTTCTTTAATTTTGCTGTATGAAATAATTTTATGTTTTTAAAACTAATTATGGTGTTCAGAAGGCACAAAATCTGCATAATTTTCACATCAACAAGGTCTAATAATAAGCTCCCTCTGTCCTTATGTGAACACAAGTGACAGTTTTAGGATGCAGTATGAAGGTTTTAAGAAGTGGTTCAATTGTATTGCTCTACATTTAAGTGGTTCTATTGTCTCCCACTATATCTAGAGAAAAAAAATCTTATTATCGTTACAGAGATCTGTGGGCCTCTGTGTTAATAACCTAATTCGCTTATTCTATCGTTAATTGGTTAAGATAAGAAACCTTGTAATGGCAGAATAATTTCAGTGGTTCCATTAGTCTCTTTTGAAGGAACCATTGATTTTTAATGCTGTGACTTCCTAAACTCATTTTACCAAGGTTTTATTTACCATTAGCTTCTAATCCTTGCATGTTAATGCATTTATTAACCTCTGGAATCCTGTGAGAGTCTGTGTTAACAAAAGCGATGAACAAAACTTAAACAGTTTGGCTTGGATTTTACATGCTCAATGCAAAGCATAATCAGGAAAATTTATTTTTAATATTTCTGAAATTAAAGGGCCTCTGTATTTCAAGAACACAGACATAAGGAGACTGCAGAACACTACAGAGAATGATGGATTTTGCTATATTTTTTTTCCGGTCCTTCCCATTTCTTTTCTCTGTTTTGCCCTAGTCATCAACCAGAGAGAGCTCCTAAAAGGTATTCTTTTTTCCCCTAGTCAATTTTATGATAATGATTCCTGGTCTGGCACATAGCCAGACTGAGGATTAAAAGAGGATTGGTTAAGCAGTAAATTCAGCACTCCTCCAATCATCACATTAATCCCCAGCCTATGAAATCGCCCTCTAATAGGTAAAGGTATGGAATTAATAACTGCCTTCAAGATATCTGATCTGGTAACTCTCAGAAGGGGCGGACTGCTATGGCAGATTCTTACAATCAATTATATTTTTCATTAGATTTCATCAGATAAGTTAGTTCCATATATTCCACAGTCAGTAGATATTTTTCAGTCTTTACTTAGTAGTATCATGGACCCTGTTAGCTGAGTTTTATTTTGGACATTATTCTCATTCTCCCTGGAGCAGGTGCCCACTAGACTGCAGCCCACAGCGTACCCCACCAGACCTGGATCCTGACAGGAGGTTTTTGGGAGCTGTTGTAAAATGCATTAATAATGGTTATTATTATTCACTTAAGTTACTCACTTTTCTCAACAGAGGCATGCCTTCATGAGCTGCTTTTCTTGCCCAAATTCTGCCACGTATCAGCCATTTGTTTCTTTCTGGCAACCCACACAGAAAGTGCTTGATGATCAACTGGCAGTTGCTGAGGACAGTTTGAGAACTATGGCAGAAAACGCAGACTCCTTCCACAGGTTTCTCGGGTCCTGTGCTCTGGAAGTAGGTTCCATAAATCTGATGTAGGAAAGAAGTAATTTTTGCCAAACCCTGAACACAAAGGAAGGGATGAGATAGCTTTACCTGGACAATCTGAAAGGCTGGAGAGTAGTATGTGTCTGCATGTTCTTTGAAAATTAAAGCCTTTTTTGCATTACTGAGATAAATGCCCATCTGATATTAGGATTAACCACATCAATTCCTTTTTTTTTTTTATTATTTGTCATCCTTTTGACCATAACAGATTGGTTAAATTATCTTCTTTGAAATTTTAATCTGAAACTAATCATCATTAAAACAATAGACAAGGAAGTAATACATTTGCCTGGGAAGTAAGAGAATGGAAGATGTCCTTCACTGCCTCACTCTTTGCATGTTTTATGCTGTGGCTCTGGTTTACAATGGACTGGTGGCCCTTAGGAGTCAAGGTCAAAAGTTTGCTGTCATGGAGGTTGGTGGAAGTATGTAAACGTGGCCTTTCTTGAGTCTGTATCTGGTATTATGAATTTTTCATAGTTGGCTGCGCTCAATGGTTGCATTTCAGCAGAAGGCAGAGAAAGAATGGCTGATGGATCTTTACTTTCAGCTCTGGTGGCTTGGATAAGTAATATTGCAGTCTTTTTAGCTGAAGCTAACATAGAACCTAGTTCTCTCACAAGTTCAGGAAAATGCTGCAATCACACATCTTTCATAAAAGTTGGGAACTGGCATTACTTCCTTCCGCACTTTTGAATGAAAATGACACAAATGGATATGCTTTGTACTGAATTCAGTGACGACTTGTGTACTGGTGGGTGTGAGTGCTCACAGCAGTTTAGTCTCTTCAGGAGATGTCGGAACATCAAATTTGCATATTTGTAAGGTAGTTGCTGTGATGGTCAGCTTATCAAGATGGTAACACCTTGTACATGCATAAATCTTTCAATACCTAAGTAATTATACAGGCAAAATCATAGGTGATATAGAATCTTATCCTAATACAGATACCTTAAGTTAGAGGAACCATACCCTAAAAGTGACTGTTTGTCTTCATTGCCTGGGAAGGAAACCTAGCTGACAGGTTTAGACAGAGATGCCCACTTGATAGGTAGGATACATCCCACTCTAGGTATCCAGAAGGTGTCTTTTTGGATCTTGTTCTTGATCGTGTAAATTAACAGCCCAAGTGCTGAAAGATATTTAATTAGTAGTAGCTGAAAACTGGAAGCAGAAATTTGGAAGTAGATACTAGTGTCATGGTGCCCGAAGGACATTTGTTGAATTTGATTAGACATTCTTCATCTTCACAGAGCAGCTGGGCAAAATGGAAAGAATTAATTTACTCAATGCACAGACACCACATGGCCGAACAGCTCAACATCTGGAACAAAGACAGGTACATACAAGGTCAGGGTGTAGTGTAGGTTTTGTCTGAATTAAAAAAGTTTCAAAGCTTAACTCAAATAGCTTAAAATGTGGACACATTAAATTGGTTTAGCTTAAAATGAGTTTTGCTTAAAAATGAGTTCTTTAGGTTTAATACTATCTACTTTTCTTTAAATGAATCTGTGGATATGGGTATACAGCTGACAGCCAGTTATCAGCTGCTGTTTACTGATCTGGGGTACATGTCTGTTTAGCTTAAATTTAAATGTTTGTTATTACCTTGTTTTTCAGGGAGGTTTAAATCATGCACACAGATTACCCGTAATTCAGTGACGCTCATCTGACAGGATAATTTAGTAAATGTTCACAATTTAGTTACAGTTCTGAAACCCAGGAAATTAGCTCCTATACAGGTTTTAGTAGGAGCATATTTTCAAATTAATTAGGTTGATCTTGAGGGCAGTCTTGAACTGATAATACAGCTAAGATTAAATCTATGCTAAATAAAACTAAGGGTGGTCCACACTGCCTAATTCTTACTGCAGTCCCTGGATTGCTCCAAAAAGCCTTCTCCAAGAGCAAACTGCTTTACAAAGGGTGAAGTCCTAAATGATGTAAAGGAAGTCAGTGCCCATTAGCCTTGACCTCTTTTATTCAGCAGTAAAAACCTAGTTTCTGACTCTACAGATGGTACTGACTGGCTTAACTAAGTTGCCTCTTAAACTAATTTGCATTAAATTGGTGGCTTTTTGGACCAAACTGGTATTAACTTATTTTTTTCCTTCAATGAAAGAATAACTGTTAGAGTTCAATCTTTTCTGACAGCTCAAAAAGCATGTAATCTGTAAAATTTTGACTATATTTGATTGACTCATTTATTTCTGTTTAAAAGGCTCATTCATAGTGTAAGTTGTCATGTTTCTACTGTTTTTTTATTATCACGTTCTGAGGATTTATTTGACAGTTTTCAAATCTAGTGCCAAATTAATGTGATTTAGTTCAATGCATCAGCCTCACAGTTCATGAATTTGTGGTTATTCTTACTAAGTTTTCAATATAACTATTCCTTGAAAATTACCAGACTGTATAATATCCAATAAAAATTATATAGCAACAGAAAACATAATCATCTGGATTCAGGGCTTCTTGTTGTTTGTGCCCAATTTGCTCACTACAGGAAGTCAAAAAGTCATGAGGTGAGAAATACTTCAGAAATACTTACAAACTGTGAGAGGCATTTGCAAAAAGCTTTGCTTAAATAGGAAACATGGTATCAACTCTTGGTATAAGTGACTGATAGATCTTCAAGTTTTTTAAAATTAAACTTGCTTTGGTATCAGACACACAGTACTCTGAGGTACCCTGAATGTTTTTGGCAGATAATGGTGTTCAGGACTATTGGGTCAGCTGGTGACATCGTTGCAAACTCTGTATTGCCCCTTCTGAAAGGCACACCAGCATGCCTTGAACTAGCACAGTATCAGAGAATAGTAACAGACTTCAGAATGCCCAGCATTTTTGCACCAAACCAGTGCTGATGTGGAGAAAAAATGAGCTAGACCTCTTTTTAAAATTCAAATTAGCATTTCTAAACCTGACAAACATTTTTCTGGGAAGTGTAATTAATTTGAGAATAACAGTATGAAAGTCAAATGTCAGTTTTTGAAGACACATTCTACACTGCTCTGTTTGCTTTTTAGCATTACAGGAATTTCACTTAAAATTTTCATTGCTGGTTACATAGAGGTAAGCAGTTACTTGGCTTTCAGAAGTACAAGTCATTGGATTGATACATGTCATCGGGCAACAGGAATAGGAAACCAAACCGAAAACCTTTTTAATTCTAGTTTTGTAATTAAACACTGGGAACAGGAAGGGGAATGCACAGAACAAAAAAACCCAGACCAACAAACCTACCTTTTCTTTATCACTTATCAGGTAAAAAAACAAGAAAAAAAAAATATTGTAACAATCTTTGTTTTATTTTATTTTTAAAAGTATCTAAATTTATGTGTAAATTAGATCCAATGCTTACTCTTCAGTGCACGTTTTAGTGCTGAAAACAGGGCACCCCAGAATTAGGATGACATATATGACTGTGTCAAGTTAAAATACTATGGCAAAATGTATGCAACAAGGAAATTCTGCCAGCAGAAGACTTCATGTCTTGGCAGTCACATGTAAGTCAGTAAACAGCAGAACAAGGACACTTCAGCTTCTCATTTCTGCAAACACAGTTACAGGGTAGTGAGTATGTCACAGGTCACTGCACACTCTTGGCACTAGTCCGATGTACTGGTCAATAAGGCATAACCCCAATTTATCAACAACTTAGTATCTGGTTAATATGTCACAAAGTCCATATGATGACAAGAAATTCAGTATAATTCTAGAAGGGAGCTGTAGTGCTGCGCCATGTGGTGATCAAGCCCTGCTTGTTGTTGGAATGACTCTTCAGGGCAGTAGAACTACAGCAGAATTAGATCTTCAGAGAATAGAAGTAGGAGGCTATAGGGAAAAATGCTAGAAACTTTTTGCTATGTATACTTTGCTAGAGGAACTTAGACCTATTTACTCATGACTAGTAATACACACAATCTGGTTAGAAATGTGATTTTTTGTGTGTGTGTGTCTGTGTGCATGAAAGCATTATACTCAAGATCTCTTGAGTGAATTTATGACATTATATCAGGCTAGAAATATATAATACCACATAACTTAACAGCCTTACTCCAATTTATCTACTGCATTTTGTCCAACCTGGACAAACATAATTGCCTCCACCCAGGGAGACTGTGGTATATAACAATAGCTATGCGGCTAGCACAGTATTATGTTGACATCTTGGAAAAGATTTATGATTCTGAGGTAGGAGAAACTGGGCTATAATGGACACAAACTCAGTCCAATGAAGAAAAAAGTAAGTAAAAGAAATTTGGTGCATCAGTATGTTTCTAATTTTTCATCTAGTTCCTATGAATGGGCATCAAAAATTCTCACAAAATGTGTGTACAACAATTAATACTGGGTTTTATGTGTCCTTTTTTGTGCCTTACAAGGAAAATGAGCTTATTTATAATCTCAGATATTTTTCACCAAGATAAAAGGAGGAAAGTCAAGACAGCCAGCCTTTTTCATCCTTGTGAATGTATATTAGCCATTTGAGCTGAGCTGTCATGGAGTTAAAAGGTGTAGGACTACACCTCTTTCTATCTCAAAAGTATATTTTCTAGAAAGAGGGGTGGACTGGGTATCCCAGATAGAGATGCACCCCATTGTACTTGATAATATTAAGTTAAACTGCAGTTTACAGTTCAGCTGTAAATGTCAGATGAAGTGACTATCTCTTCTGCTGCTTCAGTTACTTATATAAGTATGTATGTAGACACATTTTAGAAAGCCAAGTATATTTTCACAAAAATTTTGCAAAAGTCTAAGTAATTTTTTAATCATGATTTACTACAATAGGTGAAAATCTGGTGACTGCAATGCAAAACTTTCCTTTCTTAGGCCAATACCATGAAGATGAAGTAAAGTGCTTTGTTGAGCCTTGCTTCCAATTACAGCTTCTGATTTTCATGAACAAGTGGCATATACAATATTTTGGTACATAAATCACAGGGTACTAATGTCATTTGTATCTCAGTGCATTAATACTTAGTTCTTAATATCCTGAATCAAAAGCCTACCTAAAGTAGTGTGAAGTCTCCTATAGGCCTTTGGATCCTGCACGTCTGAAATTTGTAAACATCTCTCGTTGAGGGCAGCAAGAATTTTTGCTAGTTTACCTTCTGTGACTGAAACTGCAAAATTCTTTGTGCTTTAAATGATGGCAAGGCTTAGTTATATTGCAATTAGGATTGTTATAGCTGTGTTTTACAATGCTTCTAACAATCATCTGATATTTAACTTACAGTATCTGTCCTTGTAAATCTTAATTAAATGCCTTCCCAGTTTCTAAATTTGAACAGTCATCTATCATGTCTCAGCAGTGGTGTCTCTGTCCATGAAACCCTCCTCCCTGTTAACATGCAGCATATACTACCGATGAATTTCATGCTGTGCTCACCTTCACAAGCATCGGTAACATTGGAAAGGTGGAGTGATTCTGGCAGCATAATATTCTCTGTCAGGAAAAGCTGGGTTATTGCCTCCCTTCTCACCCTTGCATACTGCCTAGAATATTTGTTCTTCCACCTGATTAACTTGAACATTCATAATACTTTGAACAATTAATACAAGGCATGATTTGAGAAAGTAGATTGTTGGCCAAGACTGTAGTTGCCTGATTGTATCAGTATGAAAGGCAATTAAAGCATAAATCATGAAATGCACACATTGTTAAAAGTTTAACTCTCCATAGAATTTATTTATCAGCATTTTTTATAATGAGTATGTCACAAACTGGGGCTAGAAATAGTAAAAATGAACTTGAGAAGGCAAGGATTTAAAAAAAAATGTGAAGAAGATAACTAGCAGAAAGTTTGGCAGTGAAAAATCATGAATTAGGAAAATAAAGTCTGAGAGGTGCTATTTTTCATGTTATCACTGCAGCCACACAAATTGAAAAATAGATAAAGGGTTTTTGTCATGAAAAAAGGTAACAAATATTACTCTTGAATGTAAATTCTTAACATGTGACAGCACCAGTCCGGTTGAAAAACCTGAAGATCATAAAGTTATTGTTGTCAACTTATTGCAAAGGGTTAAAGAGCCCAGAGAGCTGGAGTCTGCAGCGCTGTGATGCTGTAAGCAGCCTTCATAGAACTGGCAGGTAACAGCTGTGAAGAGCTGCAACATCAGTGGAGTCAGTACCAAGTGCAATGACTAGGAATGAGATCTAACCAAAGTTGCTTCTGCATTACTTGTAGTGTTTTTTCATTTTAAGTTTCTTCAGTCAGTTCACAGCGATAATAGTTTCATACTATCATCCTCTTTCTCTAGAAAACATTTGATGATTTCAGTAGAAGTGACTCCAAACTACTTCACTCTCCTGCATGTTGCTTAATGGTTTGTTCAGATAGGTGATGATGAGCAGCAGCAGCTGATTGAGTTCTACTGCCATGCAGTTTAATAAATGCTTGTCTAATCGTGCTTCAGGTGTGGTTTAATTTTCAGTGAGCCTTATTCATTCCTTTTGAAACAATCTGCGTACACATCATGTAATTGTTAGAGGAAGAAAACGTGTAGCTTGAACTCTTCGATATCAAATTTACTTTGCAGTGTTAGGATTGACTAATGCTTGTGCAGATGCTCTGCTACCATGCCCAGGCTTGGCAGCCCTCCAACTATCACTTGCTCATTTGCATCTTGCAGGAGTCAGCGGCAGATTTCCATGTGACTTCTTTAGTTTTCAGGTTCATATGGACTATGTACCACCTTCCTATTTAAGTACTGTATGACAGCCAGATTTGGAGCATATGTTTGCATGTTCCTGGCATCAATGTCATTGATCCACACCCTTCCAATATTGAAATATACTACTGTTTCTTGTGTCCCTGCGTAACCTTCTGGGGGAGGGGTTTTTAGCCCACTGGATTGATTTGCTCATCAGAGTGAGAAGCTTCATTACCAATGGAATGAGGATGACATCACCTCAGAAAAAGGAGAGATACCTGAAAGATCTAGCAATGGGTAAAAAAAGTCTGGTATGATATCCAAACCTCTCCTGTTTGTGTTGTCTGCCCATGTTAATGAGAACTGATAATTTTTTTTTCTTGGGAGACATCCTGTGTTGTGGATAAAAAGATCTTCTTTTATTGTGGAGAGCAATGAGATGAACAAAGACCTTAGGTCTACCTAGGGCTCTCCTAAAAGTAAGAGAAAACAGAGTTGTAGGGGACCTCAAGGAGTCATTAGCTCTGTCCATGTGAGTAAACATGCTGGGCACAGATGTTTGTACCGGCATACAACGGCCTGTACAGTGACTGCGCATGTTCTGAGGGAAAATTTCAATGCAGGGAAAGCAGCGCCCTGGCAGACAATGACCAGGAGTGGTCTGGGGAGAGCAGTGGCCAAGGAACATCGCCAGCTTCTCAGTTTGAGATGTGGATATGTAGTTTGGTGAGGCAAAAGGGTTTAGCTGTATGAACATATGTCATGCCAGACTAGTTGAAATCAAGAGCAGTTTCTGATTTGTTTTATTTGCTGGTAGAGGTGCAGCAATTTAGTTCATTATCCTACCCCAGGACAAGTTCTGACAAGAAAGAAATCTTATTAGTGAGCTGAGCTATGTGACAAGTCTGAAGCAATTCAGAAGATGGTGATATGGTCATCAAGTATGCATCTTTTTGTGACATATGGTGAATTGCAGTGCTATTCAGAAATATTATTCAGAAATTTTTTGAAGTATTATAAGACACAGTCATTGTTTGAGAAATGCTGGTTGCATGTTACCATTTTGTGCTGAAGTAGGAGCAGGTTCAAATTTTTTCCCCTCAAACCGTACACTTGACACAGGGATGGGAGCAAAGGGGTTGTTTCTAAAACACGTTTGCTTTGGGAATTTTTATGTTCTCTTCCTGTAGCCAGCTTTAACTCCTTCTAAAACATTTTTATCTCATTATCATTTCTTATACCATCCCCTTCTTGCTATCATAACACCATCTCTCTTACCATATGTACAAGGCGCAACGTACTAACATAATTGAATTTGTTACTGTAAAAAGAAAACACCATCCAAATTAATTTTCTTCAGTGTTTGGTTAGTGCTATGGCTGAAATTATAGACTTAGCAGAATTTCTGAGACACATTTCATAGCTGTGTATACAATATTTTACCACAGCATTTATTGCACAGCATTTTATCTGGAATTTTTATCTGGTAAAAAGACTAGCATTTCAACAGTAGATAAATTCTTTTGGGGGAATATTTTGCAGCTTAAATGTGCATATAGATGAAGATTTGCAGAAATAGTAAGGCACCAGGGGAGCAAATGGTGGAGAATATTTTTAATCCCTGAGGTTCTGAGCACTAATTGCAAAAATCTATTAATTTTACTTTGAGCATTGCACAGGATATAAAATGGTCCTTAAGCAGAGTTAGACCTCTGTTTTGGCTCCAATTTTTTCTAGATTTTTTTTTACCCGAGTCTGAATATGCAGTTATAATTTCTAATATTCTGGAGCATGTTCCCCGTGAGGAAAGACTGAAGAAATTGGTCTTGTTGAGCCTGGAAAAGAAAAGGTTTCGGGGGGACCTAATAGATTTCCTGCCAAACCTATGAGAAAGGTACCAAGAGGATGGGCCCAGGCTCTTCACAGTGCTGAGTGGTGTAAGGATGAGAGACAGCGGGCATAAACAGAAACAAGGAAAGTTCAGGCAGAACATGAGAAGAAACTTTTTCACCATGGGGATGGAAAATAATGAACAGGTTGTTCAGTCTTCATCCTTAGAAGTTTTTTCATGGCCTGACTGGTTAAAGCCCTGAGCAACATCGTCTGATTGCATAGCTGACCCTGCCTGGAGGAGGAGGTTGGACTGGATCCATCCTGAGGTATTTTGTGGGTAGCTAATGTCATTGAATATATTTCTGGTCTGAGTGGGCTCATTCTTTTTTTGTGGTAAGTTGTATCAGTGATCTCTTCCAGCACAAGCAGTTTCTGCAGACGCACGTGTGACTTCTAACCTGATCTCCACAACCTCACCACAGTTTCCGAAGCTGTCGTGACAGCCATGTTCCTTCAGTAGCTTGGGACTTCCTTCAGTGGCTCAGGTTGACTGACAGAGAGTGACTCGTGCCAGTCAACCAAGCATTTCTTGTGAGCCAATCAAGTGTATACTTCCAGGCTCTCCCAAAGAGCAGTGCACAGAACTTGTATTCATTTCTCAAACAGATTAAAATAGTACAAAAAACCCCTCATTGCAGTATGGTTCCAGAACATGGCATAAGTAAGGTAGAAAATATGTTACTGTTTCTGTATTATTCTAATACTGGGAAGGAAGAAGAGCTGAAAATGTTATACCAAAATTTAGGGTGATATATTCTATCTTTGATGCCTTCTATCTTTGATGCCAAACAAAATGTGTAAAGAGTAATAGCTTCTTGTTACTTTTCTCATCTCCCACAGGCCAAAAATTTTAAGTGGTCTGGTACTCAAAGATGAGTGTGTTATTGGTTTTCCAACCCTTATGACTAGGTAGCTAGAGGAAGCAAAAATTAATGTGTTTGGTGATTTTTCTAGGAGTTTCAAAGGACACAAGTGAGGTATCTGTGGAATGGAGTTCCTGTGGGCTCAGAAGATGACTAAAAAAGAGCTGATTCAATAGAGCTCAAGAGATAAAAGTGCCAAGGACAAATGGAGGCATCTGTTGGAGACTGCTTTACCTGAAAACAGTTTCAGCTGTCTCCTTCCTGTCTACCATCGAAGGGCTACTCAGGCAGCCTATCACTCTTGGTAAATGTCACATATTGTATCTCACACATCAGACAGTGTGAAAGTGACTTCACAACTGAGAGGTGCATCTTTCTAAGGTGCGTCACTCCACAAGTTACTCTAAAGGGACCATACATAAAGCCTGACGTAGCAGTGATTTTGGTGGCATATAGTTGTAACAACAGTAGTAATGGGGGTGGAAAGGAAAATAAGCAAAGGAGGCATTCTTCTAAGTACCCTCCCTAGATAACTCCATGCCTGGATGCAAGTTGAATTTCTAAACAGACATGTATTTTCACCTTCTGACAATGTGTATAGCTATGAAGGTTCTTGGATGCATTTACACTATCACCCTTTTTGTGTCAAACTGCCATCTGAAAATACCTAAGGAGATGCAAATGTTTGTCCTTTGGTGCTTTATTTGTTTTTAGAAGTTGCATATTAAAAAAAAAGCTTGCTTGGAAAGTAATCAATAACTATTTAAAATTACTATGTCTGAAATATCATAATTTCCATAAAAACTTGGGTAGTATTCTGGAAACATTCATGAAATGTTTGATGATATATTTTGTCCTCAAGCATAAGAAAGTTCATGAAATGTCATAGCAATGCTCATGAAATATTTCATGAAACACTCATGAGAAATCTCTCTGAAATTGTCATGCAAGATTTACGATATTTTCATGAAATATTAAGCAATGTATAAAGAAAAAAGTCCACTCAGCTACAGCTACAGTGAAGTACCACATGAAACAAAATATACAATCATGGAAAGTTCCAGAAGAACTGTTCACAGAATCACAGAATAGTTGAGGTTGTAAAGGGCTTCTGGAGGTCATCTGGCCGAACACTTCTGCTCAAGCAGGATCACCTAGAACAGGTTAGCCAGAACCAAGTTCAGCTGATTTTTGAATGTCTCCAAGGATGGAGACTCTGCAACCTCCCTGGGCAACCTATGCCTGTGCTCAGTCACCCTCACAGTGATAATGTGTTTCCTGATGTTCAGAGGGAACCTTCGGTGTTTCAGTTTGTGCCCATTGCCTCTTGTCCTGTCACTGCACATCACTAAAAAGAACCTGGCTCCATCCTCTTCACACTCTCCTTGCAGGTATTTTATGTATGTTGAAAAGATCTCCCCTCAGCCTTCTCTCCCCTAGGCTAAACAGTCCCAGCTCTCTCAGCCTTTCCTCATAGGAGAAATGCTCCAGACCCTTCATCATCTTTGTTGCCCTTCATTGGACTGTCTCCAGTATGTCCATGTCTCTCTTGTGCTGGGGAGCCCATAAAAGGACACAACACTCCAGGTGTGGCCTTGCCAGTGCTGAGTGAAGGGGAAGAGTCACCTCCCTCCACCTGCTGGCGATGCTCTGCCTAATGCAGCCCAGGACAGCTTTTGCTGCAAGGGCACATTGTTCAAATTACTGTCCACCAGTAACCCCAGGTTACTCTACCTCCTCATCTTCCTGGCCTGTCCTTCCTACAGATCTTGTATCCTTCCATTGCAGCACTTCAGTCATGCAAGCCATCCCAGTTCTTAAACATGAAAGCAGTTTCCTGACTTAAAACTATTTGCGACATTTCTTACAAATATCTATGAAGTTGTTCATGAGCTATCACATGGAATTTATGTGAAATATAAAATATAATGCAAGGAAACCTCATAGCCAGTTGAATAAAGTGTAAGTTTAAAATTGTTAAAATAACTCTAGTCCTCAGAATAGGAACTCTGGGCATCTCTGAGTCAGTGCCTTTGGCATCTGTCATTTGGAGGGAGAGGAGTTTTTTTGTCTCCTCACTGCATTTTAAGAACGTCCCCTACTGCACCTCCCAGGGTTCACAGGGAAGCTCTTTCTCTTTTCCCCTTGGGTATTTTGGAGTATGTGGTGTACAGTCATGGCACGAAGGAAGTAACATTCAGCACAAGGCAGCAGCAGCTTCCCATTAGTCTCCCAAGTGCACCCTGTACAGTCATTTGATGTCAGTTTAGGCAAGAGGTAAAGAGTTTCTTTCTGTAATCCAAGTGGAAATTTGTAAAGTTTAACTAGAATTAGTGGTGTAGAGGGCAATTCATGCCACTTGGATATCTATTTTAGTCTGGGATATTCCTTATTGGTTAGAGAAGGAGGTTACGTGATTAGTGGTCTACAGAGCTGAAGTAAGAGTAAATTAGTCATAACCAGTGACTAACAAGTGTCTAATTAAAGGCTTCCTAGGTCAAGTAAGCAGAGAAAAAACTGGACTATGCAAAATTACAAGGGAATTTTAACAGCACTAACATCCATAATGTCTGGAAACAAATATACTTTTAAAGTTAAATAAAAGAGGTGTCAACTGACATCCTGAATCCTTGTGTAACAAACTTTGAATAACACTGGTGAAATTGCCAATGTGGTCAACCAACTTTTGAATGAAGAGAGGCAGTAGAAATAAGCACGTGGGTTCTGTCTGTTGTCCTGTGCAATGTGGGAATCAAAAACCCATGCAAAGTTATCCACAGCCTCTGAGAAATCACAAACTTTAAAATCTATACAGACAATCAGGACTGGATGAGGTGTTAGTTACTGCTGGGGAGTTTTGGTAGTTTAGATCTGACGTTTACAGTGATGTTCATAACAGTGAGTGATGGCCACAGTTTTATAAATAGATAGAGGACATTTCATGCTGACCTGCAGTTCTGAAATGAGATCTGCACAGAGCTCCAGAAAAATGGTATTTGTTTTCTTGATAGTCTACATCCATTGCCACAGATCGATCTTTTCCTCCTAGAAATGAACCCATAAAAAGCTTTGAACTGAGGCCATAGTTCTGTGTTCAAATGATTAGAAAAAGACTTGATATCAAATCAATGCTTGTTGGGGTGGAATTTTTATCCAGCACCAGGAGTGCTAAGGCTTCATTCCCTGCTGTGGTTGAATCACAGCCTGATCCGTGGACACAACTTCACAAGCTGTTGATCTGTATATCACTTCTCATTTCCTTGCTGCTCTCAGGCAACTATTGGTACTACTGCCAAAGCTCCTTCTCCAAACTAACACACACGCTAACCCACCTTAAGATGGGAAATGTTTTGCCACTAGTCTCAATTTCCCTACTGGAAGATAAAAAAGGGATCTATATCAGAAAGAACAGAAAAGGATGTACAGTGGAGCAGGAAGCAAAGAATAGTGAAAACTTGAACATTCAATTTGCCACTGGAGGACTGTGGTCCATTAATACACACAGTGAAGGCTAGAATTCATCTGAGAAATATGGACATTGCCAGTGCAAATGTCAGTATCTGAATAGATGATCTATATTCCTTTCACAGGAAAGCACTCAGGATCAGTGCTTCATCTCACTTTAACTTAGATGTGATTAAAAAGATCATATGGATTGTGTCCTACAAGTGCCCATTCCTTTACATTGACTGGGAAGAAAAAAGTATCATAGAATCATAGAATCATTTAGGTTGGAAAAGACCTTCAAGATCATCGAGTCCAACCATCACCATGCCCACTAAACCATGTCCTGAAGTACGCTGTCCACTTGCTTTTTTGAATACCTAAAAAAGTAGGGTGTCTAGCTTAGATATAGACATCTAGGTTACTGA
Source organism: Aquila chrysaetos chrysaetos (assembly GCF_900496995.4). Lineage (NCBI taxonomy): Eukaryota > Metazoa > Chordata > Aves > Accipitriformes > Accipitridae > Aquila > Aquila chrysaetos. The sequence goes on along the minus strand of NC_044017.1, from coordinate 24,759,656 downwards.
TATCTGAACCTCAATCTGAGGCCGCCCAAATACCTGTTCAGAATATTGTGGAGAGAGTAGCCCTGTGCAGTACTAAGTTTGCATTGAGCAATCTAGCCATAGAAATGATTGTGGAACATTTGTTCCACTCTGAGTAGAGTACCACAGCTCAGCACAAAACAGTCTCCTTGTGTGTCAAGCCCTAGCTTGAATAAAAAGGAGATGCCCTAATAACATTTTAAACCCATATAGTGACTTTCCTGCACAGATCTCCGTCTACTTTATGAATAGTATTTGTCCTTGTAACACTCGTGAGAGGTGGAAAAGAATTATTCCTACTTGAAAAACTGGAGATTAAGGACAGAGCTAGAACACAGGACTCCCTATTTCACATTTTGGCTTTAATGGCTAGATTGCACTTGTACTTCTGACATTTGGAAAATTACACTAGAAAAACTTCATCTGAGAGGTTAAACTTATGCATGTGCACTAAACATGTAGCATCAGTTTTCCTCAGTGGTACAGAATGCTCTAAATCTTAGGGACAGGGCTATAATAAAATGATACAAACAAAGGGGGTCTCAAGATAGTAACATTCGTAAATTTGCTCTGTGGAGCTATTACATAGAGGTAGACTGGCAATCAAGATCTTGATTCAGCTTTATGTCTATTAAAGGTTGGCTTATTGCTGTAATAAAGGGGTCTTAAGTTCCTTTGGAACAGTTGATAGTTACTGTCCCAAGAATATGGTACAGCTGGGAATAGAGCACACAGTGTTAACCAGAGATGACTTTCCTTTTGTGATGATCTTATGATAAAAGCATTGGACTGGAAGGTCTAAGTTTTATTTCCTATTCTTACAGAAACTTTCATTATGACCTTTGGAGGCCACTTATTCTGTCTGTACCTCACTTCCTTTTTTTGTGAAATTCTGCTCCACAATGTATATAGATTCTTATACTGCACTCACATCCAAGTGCCTCTCAGTGCTGGGTTAAGCAATGTGACTAGTGTTGGTCCTGTGTTTATTCTTGCCCATCCCTGTAAAGAAGAAATGTGTGTAGTACAGTATTTCAACCTGGTAGATTTGTGGAATATGAGAAAGGGTATGAAAGGTAGAAAAAAGTAACTTTTACTTCAAAAAGAGATAGTGCCAACATTTATAACTGTCAGTTCTTGATTGAATAATTTCCCAGTCTTGGGCTGCCCCATATGAAAACCATTTTCTTGCAGGACAGTTCAGATCTCCTACAAAATTGAAGTTGCCTGTTATTATTTTCAGATAACACTAATAAGAAACAGTTTCTGGAGCAAACATAACATGCAAGTTTTCATGGGAGGTACAGCCATTTTAAGCATGCTTTGACATGCAGGATCTTACATGCTAGAGATGACAAACTTTGATGGTGCTTCTGTAGGTTTACAACAGAAAAGGTACATAAATCTGGTCTTAAAGGCATTATTTAGAGGAGGTTCTAACTATGTTGCTAAAAAATAAGGGTCAGAAAAAAATCCATGGCCCTAAGGCCAAAGGGCACTAGCTGGGTTATATTTACACTGCCCAGGGCTGCAGCATGTTTACCTTGTAGACAGTTAGCAGATTTCATTCCCCAACTGACTCCTTCAAGATTGCCCTTGCCCAGAAATTTGTTACATAGGAAATAAGCCCAAAGCCAGGGAGTGACATTAGAAAAGGACAGATAAAGGGACCATCTACTGCACAAATTCATCCACTAGCCTTCTTTCATTAACACAGAACTAAAATATTTGTGGTCATGGTTATGGAGTGCTTTCATGATAAAGAAGACATGATGAAGATAGAATTACTGTACGAAGTCACGCCGAAAGATCCTGCATCATCTTTCTAATGTTAACCAAAAACTGGACATCTAGGAAAGTGTGTAGGAATGGAACAAATACGGTTAAACTTTCTCAGCATACTCTTGCAGTCTTTAGAAACTTGCAGCACAAGGAATTTCTGAACAAGAAATGCTGATGTGTTTGAAGTTAATAGCTGCTGATGAAAATTTCTTCCATGAACTTGTATAGTCTCCACTTGAATTAAAAAAAACATTTAGCATTTAGCATTGTGGCCGGAATGCAGATTACTTACACAGTGTGTGAAGATTCACCTTTTCTTCTTTTGAATGTCACACCTAGCTTTGTGCGATAGCCTGTGGTACTTTCATTCAAAGAAAGAATGAACTGTCAAGCCCTACTTACCTCTTCGCACCACTCATTACTTTATTGAGTCCTATTATACCTCCACCATTTTTTTCCACATTTTTTTCCATGCTGAAATTCCTAGCCTATTTACACAAAGCATTTAGAGGCACTGAACTTGATTATTAATTCTATGAGAACACACTGGTTACTGCAGGGCAGGTCTGATGGGCTGAAGCACTCTCTCTCAGTTGAGAATATCGAAGCACTGAAGGTGTCACTGTTTCCTAAATGTCATTGGCACTCTCTGGCTGAGCAGTGATAAATAAATGAGCCCAGATCATTTTCCATCAAGATAGGTCAGAGACTTTTGTCAGGTAACAGCAGAGATATTGCCAACCTGAATATAGTTGGTAGATATATTGCTGAGCTGATTGGATTCAGCTTCGGTCACAGCTGAATCTTCATCCAACTATTTTATTCAAGAGGTAGCCCTCTCCCAGCACTCTAATATTACAATTATACTAATCAGATACAGTGGAGATTATGTAGCACTGTGTGTCTCCTGCATATAATTGGCACTTGACTTTGTACCAATGGCTGAAATTAAGACACTGCGTCACTTATATTCCATGGTACGCTTGTTCTTCCAGATCAGGAAAACAACTGGAGAGCGCTGTGACTTTCAGCCTACCCATGCCAGGGTTTCCTTCCAATGGAAACAAGAACATGGTAAGAGATATAGCCAGGATGTAAATTTGCAATGTGGGGAATCCCACAGTGTAGGAGCAACCGTGGTTACCTGTGTCTGGGAGCTGAAAAGGAGTGGGAAGACAGCTATATTTAACAATTAATAAATCAGTTGAACTCGGGTTCATTTTCTCATTATTATCTACTGGTATGAAGTAGGGGGGTCTCGGAACTCTTTTAGATACAAGTTGCTTCTTTCTGATGAGACAAGATTTTATTAGTGGTACATGTTGCAAATAAGATTGGGAAGATAAAAACATACATCTGTCTTCTATACAAGGGAGAACCACAATTTGTAATCTTAAGGCAGTGTTAATTCCATGCCTGAAGTCCAGTTTATATACTTTTAAAAAAAAAGAAAAGTATTTAGTCTAGTAGATAGTATTTGGGTGTTTGTTGGTATGAAAGTTGGGTGTGCTGTCAGGATACTTTTTTTGTGTTTGCAAAGTATTCAGGTACCACCAATATGAGTTAATAGAAAATAATATAAATAAAATACTATTACTATACTTCTGAAATGATGTTATATACTCATAAATGGTGACTACTTCTGATGATAACCAAAATAATTTTAAGTTTTATGGTATCAGAGGAATGAAATATGTGATTCTACTGCACTTAAAGGACTCAGGTAGCCTGAATTAATGGCTGCCTAAAGCTTAGTGAAGCCTAATATTATTTCTAAAATACAATCTTGCTGATATCAGCTAACAGTTGCAGAATGGAGACAGGTCTCAGTGAATCAATGATGTATTTTTAGATTATCACTTAGAATTCAAGCTATGAGAGTAGGGACTAAAATCCATTGTCTTCTGAGATTATATTGTTTCTCTGTATTGAAGGGGCCACAATACATACACCCTTGATAGGGAAGCCAAAGGACCTAAAAGAACTTAGAAACTGTATTTTTACCCAGTACAAGACAGTATCTTTCAGACTGGTCAAGCGGTATGTTTGTGGCTTTCCTCATGCTGTGTGCTGCTTTACATGGATACCTATTCAAGTCACGAGGGCTGCTAAATTTGCATTTTTCATTTTAAGAGGGCAAATATCTTATGGCAGGAAATGCAGCTTCAGCCTTTTCAGCTGTAATCTTAGTGTTGTAAAACCAGTTTATTTTTTCTTCCCACATGTGTGGTAGTTAAAGAATCTAAGTGAATAAATCTGCGTCCCAACAGGCAAAATGGTTCAAAAGCATTTGGGGAAATTACCTGAAGTTGTAAAAAGGAGACCCTTCTGAGTATTTGGACATCAATCTTGGATAGCTGAGAACTATAATGAGGGTTGCTTTCACTCAGTGATTCAGGAAAAGTGTAGTGTGTAGTATAATACTGGCAAAAACTATTCCTTCATCAATAGCTTTTACAGTTTTTATATGTGGACTTGCTGTTGAAACTTCCATGTGAGTCATGGGAATAAACTGGAAATGGCCTGAGATTGCCAGGAAAAGACATGAGAGTGTCTATAATTATAAAGTATTTGAATCTCTGTGGTAGCTTCTGCCCTCACAGAAAAGTAATTAAAAGTTCTAAAGCGATGAAAGGAAGTTGAGAAATACTGTGTACATCTCAGGATGCACTTTCAGAATCTTGAGAGAATGTTATTATCATTTAAGTGTCTAACATGAGAAATTCAGTTGTAGCTGTAAACTGTGGTATAACTTTCATTCTCAAACATTAAAAAATCGCTGTCTAATGAATGTATGATGGTCTTACCTCAGTGCAGTGTGCATCACCTTTTTCAAGCTTTCCAATGCAATCTGCAGCATTGTTAAATTCAGTTTAAATATAAGTAATGCTATGATGATAGCGGGATTTATATACTAACACTAAATCAAGCACTAGAACACAATGAAGCACTGTATTGTGGCTGTAATGTTAGCAATAATGAATACATAAGCAAGAACTGAATTAGCCTGCCTTTTGAACAGTCATTAGTTGTTTTTTTTTTCCTTTGAAAAATCACTTCAACATATGCAAAATTATTTTCCAAATTTTTTTCCAAAATTCTGGTGGGTGACATATTTGACCTGTTATCAGGTTTCTTGAGACAGCAACTTCAACACCATATTGCAATTTGCTTTTCTTCAGGAGGTATAGTGCATTAATTGGTTTTGTCCAGAAGAAAAGAAATTAAAGGTTGTACCTTTTATTGTTTCAATAAACAACTCACACAGCACATACAGTGTGTCAAGAGAGAAAAGATAAAAGGGGAATCTTCCCTAAAGATATTATATCATCAAAAGAAATTAACAGTATGCTTATTTATGTTTTTAGAAGTAATAATCTTTGTGTTTAACATCTTTGATGAAAACTGAATCCCATATTTGGATGATGGGAATTTAGGAACCACAGGAGTCCTTTATGTTGAGTATAACAGTATTTGATTCAGTGACAGAGATTATATACAGATTTGAGTTTGTGTTTATATTTTCACCTAATTTAAAGAAGAAATCCAGATGCTGCTGTCTGTATGAAAGAATCATTAGATACTATCTTTCATCTTAAATACATGGAAGCACCAGAGTTATGTCCTGATGACAGCCTCCTAAACTTCAGTGACCCTCAGTCAGGAAAGGTTTTAAGTGACTGCCTAAAGGGTTTCCTGAAAAATGACGCTTTTCCCAGTTGGGGCCAAGCTGCTTTATAATCATTATCTAGATAATCCTTGCAATATTTGGCTGCAGTGAGTAAGTGGGTAATGTTATCAGCATGTTACAGTTAATGAAAATGTGGCAGACCTCTTGTGAGTTAAAGGCAGATTTTCAAATTGCCCTATTTCCATTAAGTGCTTAACAAAAATTATTAGCTTTTCAAAACATCTCATGTTTTTTGAGAACACTTGTGCATACAGTGAGAGTAAAGGGCAACATTGAAGATGTAGTCCTAAATCATCAGACTCTGGTGCTTAAAGGAAGTTTCTTAATAGCGTTTTAGTGCCTCAACTCTAACTATCTAGATGGACAGGGTGAATTTAACTAGCTAAGCTAGTCATGGTACCCATATATATTCAGTGAGGAGCATTGCCTGCAAAAGGCAGTTTAGAAGAAACTGAGACCTTTTTCTCCAGGATATTATAGGAAGTGTAAGTGACCCATGCCAAGTAAGCAATGTGGATGAGATTGCCCCATGTTTTTCACCCTCTGCCCTTCCGTACTACCCCAGAAGGCTTTGCACCTTCAAATGCCATCACCTACCCTACAGGCAATGTGTTGGTTATGCAATACATTCACATGGCCGTGTTTTCAGAAAACAACTCTACTGGGCTGAAGCAGAGTTGTCAAATTATTTCAAACACTTTGAACTGAAGACAAATCCAGTCTCTTTGTTTCTCACCTGGTTTTATCTTACCGCAACAAAAACATAGTATGAAGCCAGGAGACCCAAAGCTGAAACCTATGAGGTCTTGATGCAGCCAATCTGCTCTAAGTGGGGCTGGCCATAAGCAGGGTGGACACAAGCTTGTGTAGGCCCTCTTGGCTTGGGATCCTGTGGTGGACATATTCAGCAGCATATACGTAGTTTTAGTAAACATTTGTGTTGAAGAAATGTATGGAGGTGATGCAACACAGTTTCCTTCTGGTTCAGGACAAAACCAGATATGTATTGTGTTTAAGTATTATATGTAATGCTGAATTTATTGTGGAATTAAATAAATGGAATTTATTTTGAAATTTTGAGGATTTTTCTGCATAATCTGATAAAAACTGTTTTGGCGATCATCTGTTTTGCACTGTGCATTTATCTGGAAAAGTTTTTTTGGGGGGCTTAGTTTGTTGGAAAGATGTTCACACGGGAACATAAGTCTGTTAGAGTACAACTCTTTCTGCTATCAGTCCAACAGCAGAAGGTCATTTCTTATCTAGAAAAGTCACCAAACCACTGCCTTCGCACCTTCAGCAGCCAATCTAAACATGGCTTTTGTGTGCACTTCTATTCCTTGATAGCAAGGTAATCTGTCACTGCAAATTGCTAAAGACAAAATTAGAAGTAGTGGTAAAGAGAAAACTCATTAAGGCTAATATGTTAAAAACAATGAACCAGTACCTTCTGTAGTAATAAAACCATTAAATATTTTATAATAATAGTGCTTTACATTTTGAATAACTATAAGCTAGCAAGTTCTTGACAAATTTGGGTGAGGTAGGTAAATAAATCTAATACACTTAAGCATTTTCTCACATTAAATGGAACTTTTTTACCCAGAAGATACTAACCACAGAATAGTGTTACAGGGGACCTCTACTGATTTTTAACCATGCTTCAGTATTTTTCTTTAAAAAAAAAAAAAATCAGTTCATTATTTCTATGCAGTGATCACATTCCCATTTTTTGCATGCATCCGTTGTCAATTAGGTGCATATCTTGTCATTCATACAGAAAATGTTGGTACCTTTCACAGGAAATTGGACATACTTCAGACTGATTGTTGTAGGTAAGGATTTTTGGAAGAAAAATAAGTCTTTGGCTTGCACTAAGTAAATGATGTGAGGTGTCTATTGCATTACATGCACTGAATACCAAGTATCCATGTTATTTATACAGTAACAGGTAATTAAGGAAAATATAATCTGTAGTTCTTTCCAAAAGAGTTATTGCTATTGCACTGATTTATTTGCTCTTTTAGCTAAAGATCATAAACAAGAATTCTTTGTAAATGAAATAAAGGTCAGTAAAGAAGTATTACAATTTCTGTGTTCTAAACCAAAATTTTTAGTCTTGCTTCTTTCATTACTGTTAGATTATGATCTGCCTAATTTAATGTAAATTTATAGGAAAAAAATCACAGAGATTTTAAATACTATGACATTGCCACCTTATAGAGGGCTAGCAGTAATTTTCCTCTAACACATATTCACTAGTGATCAGATTTCCACATCATATATTCTATGAAAGGAGAGAAATAAATAAATGGAGTGCAAGATCTGATTCATTGGCAAAGTGGTGTAATAAAAGTCCATAGAAGACACCTGCAAAATATTGTTCTAAAAGACAGAACCCGATACAACTCTTTTAGGATTAGTGAAAAGGAGGTTCCTTTTGCTCAGGTTCTGACACCTATAATGTGTTTACATCGAAGTGAGTCTTTTAGACTCCCTTTGACTGAACACTAATATAAATGTAAAAATAGATTAGATAACTTGAATACTTGATGTTTTCTTCTGGGCACTATCAAGATTTTAAAGGTTTGTAATACTTTGCTTGTTTTTATGGCACCACAGTTAAATACATGTGAATATAATTTATAATAATTAACTAAGATTTAAATATAATGTAAATGACATAGCATACCTAAGGGCTAGAAGGTACAAAGAAACATATCCATTCATGAAATTCCAATTTCAGTCAAAAGGAAAAGGCTTTCAACTCAAAGGTAAAGTCTTAAATGGGTTAAATATTAATTCAGTATTTATTTAGAATTAATATAAATACTTTTCATTTTAAGAATTATATAGTGTAGTCATATTTCTTATTTGTTAATGTGCGATAGCTTTCCTTTCAAAGCTAGTTGGAAAATTTATTTTAAAGCTTGATGTCTTTTGGGGTTAGATAGCCAGTCTTCAGGCCAATCCCTCCACTGCTTGCCATGATATAAACATCCCCCCCCCCCCAAAAAAAATCAGCATTTAGTGCTAAATGCTAAGCATTTTACTGCACAATGACTATCATCACTGTATAATAACATCTGACAAATAGGCTATTACCATCAGAGGGGAGGCTTTTAAATCAGACCTAAACTACTTTTATTAAAGGCTTGGAAGGTAATCACTGAAATTATTTTTTTTTTCTTGTGTGTTTATGGTTCTGTCTGGAGTCTTTAGAGATTTTCCAGTTACAATCTATCTACTACCTGTTGTGAAACACCGGTAATGAGATAATACAAGCAATTAGAAAAGCATTGCTCACTTCTGAAGAAGTGTTATTGCCTTAAATGAATGTTTCCAAAGGGAATACACAATAGCATTTCAGTGACATTTTTTTGTTCCTATATTTTCCCAAAGATACCTTTTGTTTCTTACATATCCTGTCTAATCAGTAACTCACAGGTGGCTGCAGAGTAGTGCTAATGCAGTAAATATACTCCCTTAGGAGTAAGTAACATTAAATCTCAAATCCACAGAAAACAAGGTCAGTCTGTGATTCCTTTATACATGATGTCAAAACAGAGTATCTTCTTGGTTAGATTTAATGTTATGTTTCTTAACATAACATTATGTTTTCTTGCCATGCTGTGCTGCATGCTTTTTCCGTGCCTGAGACCCTGTGTGATGGTCCCAGCTGGTCACCCTAGTCTGTGACTCACTAGGTGCTTCCTCATACGGGGAGACAAAACACGGGCTCCATACGGCAGAGTTACGAGGTGAAGCCTATCACTTTGCTGCCTGGTCAGCCAAGGGCTCTTCTGCTGTTTTGCCTCTTATTTCTGACAAGATAAAGTGACCCCGAGGTTTTCCACACTAAGTGATTTCTAAGACAGTAGGAAGTGATCTACAAAGTGGTTACTAGAAATAATAATGAAAGAAATTAGAGAAAAAACACCACCCTCATACACACACCACCAGTGCCCTTTTAGCTGTTGGGTGAGTGTCCCTCCCTGCTGGGAGGGTTGATCAGTGGGGTCCTGCCCTGTTCTGGGGAGGTCTCCAGGATGGAGTACCTCTACCTTGGACAGTAAGCTTGGGAACCCAATGTGGTGGAGATGAGTTCTCGTGTCCATATGCCCAAGGGGTCCCTCCCCGCCCCAGGCTGGACATATCCACACTGTATAGGATTTGGTTGTGCATCTCGTCTGGGCCCCAAGTGTAAAGTCTAAGATTAAAAAACCACTTTCGATGTGTGTGGCTTTTTTTTTTAATTCAAAGTGCAACACAGCTGACCAGAGTGGTGTATTTTTAACATGAAACTGAAGGTGTGTTTTGCTTGGCCTATTGTCTGACATGAAGGCGTGTGGTGGCATTTGAGGAGATAAAGTTTGCTGGGATGTTGTTGGAAGACAGTGTAGGAGAGGAAAAAAAACGTCTGCTGCGGTATTCTATCCATACCACTTAACTCAAAAAAAGAGACCAAAGTTCAAGGGCAAATTTGAGTGCAAAGTTATTTGACAGTGTAGATGTACCCTTCATTTGTTTTTGAATAGATCTATGTCTGGTTAGATTATGGCTCTGGAAAACTGAAGAATTGGGTTCACGAAGGTACCAAGCACTTTATGTATTTTTCTTTTCTCCCTCTTTCCACAACCTGCAAAAAATGTTTGCAAAGTAAATAGACCATGTAACTCCTTTTTTTTACCAAAAGGCTAGGTGATCTTTACATAAAAATATTGAAAAATTCTGTTCAGGAACCAGAAGTATTTGGGGTTTATCAGTAGCTCTTATTTCTTGGAGCTAAAGTTGGAAAAAAACCTGAGTACTCTTGCCTTTATACTCAGCCCTACAGAACATACTATACTCAGAATGAGATGCAGCAGAAAAAAAAAAAAAGACACTGCCACAGGAAGGATGTATAATTATCATGCAGACTACTTTTGGGTTTATTTTTTTGGTTTTGATTTGGTTTATGTACTACTTTTCTTGTAACTTGTCTTACAGCTTGTCTTACAGTTTAAAGGGACACACTATTTATCAGTTTTCAGGCAAGTAAAAAGTATTTCCTGTTTTCCCCTTAAGGTGTTTGTTAGTTTAGCAAACTGCTGGTTTTACATATGATACTGACTACTGAAGGATCAATTACAACAAAAAGCAACATTTATGCCAGAAGAGTGAGAGATTTTTAACTATCAAAGAATGCAAATTAGTTTGCAAAATCAGGTGGCATGGTCAGCCCAAGTCAAAGCTCTCAAGCACACTTTTCCCTCTGTTTTGATAACATGCAAATAGGAAAGCTCTTGGCCACTACAAGCTGTAAAATGAAGTAGGAAACTATATGATACACCATAAAAATTATAGCGGTTTACTTGTACTGCCACCCTGTTTTCTTCAAAAACTTAAGAAAATACAAATTTATTAAAATTAGTCGATTCATACTATGTCTCATGGAAAAGAGAAGAAATAGCTGCATTTGCAGTCAATTAACACAGTGCGTCGTGAGGATACAAGTGGCATTTATCCCCTTTGAGCATCTTGCCTTATTGAGAGATTCAATGCCTGACTGGGCAAACCAGCAAGGAAATCAATGTCTAGACACTACTTGATGTTGTTTGCTACCTTTGTAGAGATGATAGCTTCTTAAGCAGACCCATGGGTGGTACTTGCCACATTAATCTCCTGCCAAAGCTATTCCAACAACCTATGCAGTTGAAATCAAAACAAGCTCAGCTGATGAAAAATGGAAAAGAGTAAATAATGAAGAGCCTCAATTAATAAGGGGCTAAAAGAAACTTTTGCCATTTAGTCTGTAGAAGCAAAGTCTTTCCAACAGCACATACATAGAGAAGCTCTTTGCAGTCATGCAGGCCTTCCTCAAGGAGATCTGTACTTAACCGGAACTTTAACATCAGAAACTCAGGTTGACTTCGCCAGGCACTGAATGATGGGAAGGTTTGTCTAAATTGTGATTTCTTTTAGATTTATTTTTTCTTTATCGCCAAAAAGGGATTCCTGCAAGGACATGGTTTGGCATTGGTTGAAAAAAGATATGTCTTTGTATAGGTACACCTGGAAGCAGATGGTGGAACCGATGGAGTAAAGAGTCTTATATGCCATTTACATTTTAAAAAGGTGTTAAGGAAATTTCAAGTAACAGTGGACATTTAAGCTAGAATTCTGCAGTGTGAATACACCAGAAACACTAATCAGTGACAGTCTCTAGGGTACTATCCAGTAAGCAGTAGTTTAATTAAGTATAGTCAGTATGTTTTTGGAAAAATGAGTTTATAGCCAGTATTTGATTTTTTTTTTTTTTTTAAAGAGGTAACAAAAAGCTGATGAGAGAAAGTCATAGGAGTAGTATGTCTGTGCGTTAATTTACAACTGCATTTTCAAAGTACTACACAGGCTGTTAGCTAAGCAATTCCCATTAGAGGTGTCAAATGAAACCTTATTTCCTGCTTTCAAATTGTGGGTGCAAGAATGCTTTTTCAAATACACCTACAAAGTTGGTGAATACATTACAGTGATGACCTATTGGTATGGAACTCCAAGAGAGAGAAAATGTTTTCAATAAATGGGCAGAGGGAGTGAATGACTACGGATGCATACTAAAGCAATTCTGTTCACTTTGTAAAGCAATGACCCAGAGGAGAAGATGTGTAGTAGAGAGATAAAATTTCCTGATATTAAAACTCAGAAAGGCATAGTAGTCATTGACAGAAAAAGAAAGTATAGTACAAAATTACTTGGACAGACTAATTGCCTGAACTGATAAATACAGTTCAATATTGAGAAATTTAAACTCCTGTAGCTAGAGGGAGTTTCATACTAAAAATGAGAAAACATAATTTAAATGACCAAACACAACAGAATTCTGAGAAGTGTCTGAGGACAATGATTATAAAGAACAAACAAATATTTTAATTTTTTTTTCCTATATACAGTGTGGTGTGGTGTGGTGTGGACTGCCTTCCATATAGTGAGAATAAAACTGCATGAATATGGCTGTTTTGGTGCCTTGGGAGTCTTACTGGCTGTCCTAGCTTAACCTGGCGGTTCCAAGGGTGGTGGCCTAAAACTCACTGCACTCCCAGTCCCTGCCTGCACATGGTTGTTGTATCCCTGGGGAGTCTCCATATGTCTTGTTGTAGGAAAATGAGCAATATAGCAAATCTCAATGCCAGACATTACAGCAGAAGGCGGTTTTATTTTTAAGCAAAATTGATTTCATTCATTCACACTCACTCTCCTACTCATATACTCATATGCACCGGTATGCTTGTATGCAGGCTGTCTGTCCAGGATTCTCTTCAGTGGCCTGGAGGACAAAGAATGCCAGCTATCAAGTCTTCCTCACATTTCATGGCTCTCACCTAGTTTGGCAGACATATTGTTTTGGTTATGCTTCTTCATACCTTCTAGGACCTGAGTGTTTGGTTTCTCTATTCTGTACCAGCTGTGTGAGTTGTCACGATTTACTCACTGTCCTTTGTTTCTCGATTTGGGTGTCTGGGGTCTTGGCAACCTGCAAATCTATTGGACATCAGTGTATGCCATTCTCATAGACCCTCTCTTGGTGTTTGTTTCTTCCATTTTTTCCCACACCAGATGTTAAATGTCATCCTTCACACCTGATAATATTTCTGTTAACAATTCTCTACATTGTTGAGTTGCTGTTGATAATATGACCTCAAATCACAAAGGCAGATGGGACAGATGGACATTCTTGGTCCAAGAACAATCCTTCCATGGTGGCAAAAAATATGTCCTAAAGCAGGCCCTAAAGAACAGGACGCAGCAGAGGATTTCTTTCTTGCAGCACCCAGAGCCAGCCAGAAGGTTGTTTCACCATATCAGAAGAGCAGATGTTAGTCAGTTTTTGGTTTTGAGCTGTGTTTCAGTTCTTGTGGGATCATAAGAAAATTCAGGCTGGAAGGCACCTCAGGATATCACCCCTCCTCTTGCTGAAAGCATGGTCAGTTACAAGGTCAGACCTGGTTGCTCAGGGCTTTATCTGATCTAGTCTTAAAAATCTCCAAGAACAGAGAGCACACAGCCTCATTGGGCAAACTCTTTCAATGCTTGACTGCCTGCAGTGAAAAAGTTATTCCTGAACAAGGTAGATAGATATTGCTCATTGAGTTTTGTGGGAACAAGTTTCAGATTTTCCTGATTAGAAGATACATGGCCTGATTCAGAAACAGATGATTCTGTCAGGTGGCAGATTTGAATGAGTAAGGCAAATGACTGCTTTCACAGGGCATTCATGGGGATCTGATCACATTGCAGCAAATTCTTGCTCTCATGAAGAATTCTAGTCATGTCAGCAGAGCTGTTGCACGGACATTTTAGGTTGGCAGCATGGATCCTAACATTAGGCCCATGAAAAATAGATATCTATCTGAATTAAATTTCATTAACTCAACATGGGAATGTTGGCTTTCTATGGGGAAGAGTAGTTGTGATTCAGGGAAAAGTAATAGAGGGAGCTTCTCAGCTGATGCTGAGGTAAATCTCTAGACTGCATAATGTTATGCCAAGTCCTATCCTCAGAGGAATCGGTCTGCTTAAGATAAAACTAAAAGACATGATTCCGATCCTGAAGGGAAATGAAGTCACGATCTGAAATGGGGTTCAAGGTGATAAGAAGGGTAAGAGGATTTGTTTCGTGGATGTAACTGCATTAAATGATGCAGCAATTTACATATTGTTGCATGTCAGTGTCAGGAGCAGTCACATTAAACAGTGCCATTAGCACTGGTAGAATATTATATCTATTTTAAGATAATCAGAGACCTTATGATTGCTTTTACCACCCTACTTTCATAGAGTAGTTAGCCTGAGTAATTTTGTGGGTTCCATGCATTCATAACATACAAAAAGCCAATAATGCATGTGGTTGGTGAGCTGCAAATTTACACAGACCTGTCCTTGTACCTCAGGCAGTGCAGCCCCCATGTCATTCTTTCAAAGCTTTCTATTTTTTCAACATCCTTTATAAAACTCTAACTGGGAACATTATATGAGAAATAATACCATTAAAGCTACATAAATTTACTATCACCTTGATACTTGTTTGATTTTTGCAGGATTGCACATCTGACAGTTCTGCAGCAATGACATGGGTGTTCCTTACATGTAGTAAGGGATTCACCTACCTTTAGATATCTAGTGAAACGTGTGTGCCTGGGCTAGGAATAGTAGGTTCCTTTTATAGCCAAACAATAAACGCCTTCAAAAGCTGAGTCATTCTAAGCTTGGTACTTTAGATAACTACCTCTGGAGGAGATGAATTCCCTTCTAGAGGTGCCTGTCTCTTCATTGTCTGTTAGAGGAGACAGGGTTTACCTTATTCTAATCCATATTTAGACATCTCATTTGGGTTAGGGCAGATAACTTCTACCATAGTTTTTTTTATGGTTGCATTTTTATTGTACTGCTTTCTATATAACCATTTCTAGCCTTACAAAGATGATCCGTATTCCTTGTCCTGACATACAAATGGCTTTGCCAAGTGATTCAGATCTGTTTGCATATGGAAATGGATAGATTCAACACAAGATAACCAGAATGCTAAATCGAACACGGAAACTTGGAACTCCAAGAAGAGAGAAGTTGAGTATATAACAAATGATAAGTAATGGTGCTTAGCTCCTTGAAGAAATTGCTTAAGCACTGTGCATAACTAAGCCAGGGGATCTATATTGTTACTGTTCTGTAAAAGAAGCTAGAAGAATTATTGAGTTCTGCAGGTAACAAATTACTACCCACCAGCAAAGGTAGTAAACAAATGAAAAGGACAGATAAGAAAGCAAAGCTGAATGTTGGCTGGAGTGCAGCAAAAGTGATGTTCTTCACTGATACTTTCCAGTGCCTAAGAACATTTTCTCCTTCTTATGTTTGGGGTTTTTTAAATATGAGGAATTCCAGTTTATGATTTTTTAACCTCTTTTTTTTTTTTTTTACTAGAGGCCTTATTTGTAGTTTTGTCAGCTCACAGCTGTGAAGTAGGAAAGCCAGCACTGAAGAATTCTAAATGAGAGTTAGTTGTAGAAAATATTCCCTAGTCAACAAGGAGGGTTGGTCTGTGTCAACCGGGTTTCACTCTTGACTCAAAACGTCATTAATACTGACATGCTGGAACTGATGTTGTGTAGTATGAAGCCTCACATACTGTAGTGTTTTCTACAGCAAGAGGTGGACACCGTGATTCTGCAGTCTACAAGGACTCCCCAGGGCTAAGATGAAGCCCTGACTCCATTCCTTCTCTCCTGTTAGTTGCTTAGCCAATTCCCTGACCATCTGCAGATCTCTTTATTTATGCCATTATTTCATTTGCTTCTCTGAGGTGAGCTCTAAGGAGAAAGCAACAAGATGATTTCCGCCTTGCTCCATAATGTCTTAAGATCTGTTGTTCAAACAGGGCAGGTCTAATTAGCAAGCTGAATAAAATCCTACCTTGGATTGACTCACAGGCTGGGTGACAAATGAATAGCCATGAAGGGAAGGCAAAGTTCAGTGACTTTAAGGGCCTTCTTACACTCTGATAATGGCACAGAGAGAAACAGTTGTGGCTGTTACAGCTGTGATAGTCTGATGACAGAGGAAAGAAAAAGTTCATAGGTGGAGGTAATAGGTTTGATTAGACCAGCTAGCCAATATGAAAAAGAAAAATCAAACTCCCAGGCATACAAGATCTTCTAAAGTAAGTGTATGCACTAGGGAGTTACATTTGAAAGAAAAACTCCTCCTTGCTGATTCAAGGTGTATCTGTTACAAAAGAACAGAAATTTTCAGGTCAGTGGGAACTGTGGGCGTCAGAAATGTGTTTTAAGCTGTATCTTAGGAGACACCTGCTGATTTGTTTTTGCTATCAATACAATTTACACAGATTTGTTTCATGGGCCTTCCCTTTTGAAAACATAGTGTACACTGGGAAAATATTTATGGTGTTAGTCCTCATACTAGCAGAAAAACAACAGTCCCTCTTTTAGTTCTCTGTCCCCACCTCTGCTCTAGTGGCATCACAAAGACTCATGGAATAAAGTGAATCTCCTTCCTCACTTGTACTCTTTTCCTTTGTCTGTGGCTGCCTCCAGAATACTATTTTGACAACACAACTATGTTACCAAGAAGATATATATGCAGTTAAATATAATACTTGACATTTACATGCCTCTTTTCTTTCTTAGATCTCAAAGGGAACCATAAAGAAGTGTAAACACTGCCGTTGTCATTTTATACATGGAGAAAGCAAGATGCAGTCAGAGGCAGGACTGAGAACAGAACCAAGTCTTCTTATCTCTAGTCATGGGCGTGTCATTTTAGAACAATTATATTGTCTAGTTTTGGTTTCATGGGGAAAAAACCCATATATTTGAGGCTCCAGTGTGCAATGTGTGAAACTGTGTGTAGTGATGTGTCTCATTAAGAGTTTCTTCTCTGCAGAAATAGCCCCTCTAAAAACTCTTATTGCCCTGTACAGTCTGCTTAGAGAGTTTCTGCTCAGTGTTCTTTCTGAATAAATAAGAAAGGAGTTTATTTTCATGTCTTGGTTTCTAACTAAATTGCTGATAGAGGTCAGAAATCTTTTGGGGGGAAAAAAGTAATCTTCGCTGAGAAAAGCATAAAGGAAGTTTGTATCTCCTAGACTAATTCTATAACCTTTTGGCTGTAGATCTGAATATATTTATGACTGAAGATGTGATTTATGCTTCAAGTGAGAGTAAAGATGATAAAGATGAATTAGATCATCCAGTCCATTTGATCATCAAGTAAGCTGCAGCAGCAATTCTTTGATAGAGAACAAAATCATATTAAAATGATAAGAACAGAATTAACAAGGAACACAGAAGAAAGAAAAAATTATAAAGGCAATGATTTTAGGAGTCTAAATAACAAAAAAATCCTTGAATTGTGAATAAAAAATAGCTCATTGTGAAATAGAGGCACCCAATTTTATTTTTGGAGCTTAAATATGAAACAGTGCTGTAGAATTACATCAGAAACAGCAGTTCCACAAGCAGGCAATTAACCACAGTTAGGATCAGGAGCAGGTAGACAGGAGACTGTGTATTAAGCTCTTCCTTGATATAAAATCAGAATTTGATTTAATTATTGACATGAGTAGAGCTACTGCAGGTCACATAAGGGTTTCCAGTTATACACATTGTTGTTTTCTGTTTTCAAAGACCTGTTTCTTCATCTGCAGAGTGAGACTAATGCATGTCTCTTTCAGGAAGCATTACAACTTTTGTCAAATAAGTTCTATTTTTTGTTCCGATATTTATTACAGATCTGTTGTGGCACTGGTCAGAAATGTTTCCCACTTGGGAAAAAATGAAAAAAATAAAACCCCTGAAAATTAATTAAAAAATATTTTGTGTTTAAAGAAGAAAATAATGAAAGTTGGAAATATTTTGATTTGCAAAGGAAGGTTAAAGTGAAAATCACATAGGGTTTGGATCCAAACCCCACATATTCAAATTTCTGAACATTGAAAAAGGCAGGGAATAATTATTTTTCTTCATTCTCTGGGGCTTAAAGAGACAGCTGGGTTTCAAACAGCCTTAATGGACACAACTTAAACAGTTTATTTAAAATTCTTGAGCAGAATAACCTGGTTTGTGTTTATTACTGGACAAAAGAAGGACTGTGAGGAACACTTTTCTTTTTTATTCCAGCATTAATGATTAAGATCTTCCTAATTTTAGAATTCTCAGAAAAGCAAAAAAACCCTACACCAGACATCTTACAGGCTATGGTTTTCTCATAGCAACTACAAAAATCTAGTCCAGCATTTGGAAAACAAGTTTACCCTTTCAAATTAGTGCTGTGCATTCCTGTATTATGGCTGCCTGACTGTAAAAGTTCCTCCTGGGCAGAGTGCCCCTGAATCCCTATTAGAGCTTTGCCTTTCAAAGATAAAACAGAGTGGTTTATGTTGCTATGTAAGCTGAAAATGCTGGTTCTTAGATACATTATTTGACACTTCACAGTGTGAAGCTATTACTAATTAAAGAGCCTTGTTTTATGAAGTTTGTGAACTTCATAAAAAGTTTAGAAAACAGTGTCTACACATAATGCAAACAATCCAAGGTTAGAGGCTATGTACTTATTTATCCACAAAGCTCTGGACCTTTTAGCTCCATTTTCTTCCCTACTTGATTACTTGAGCCCATTTAAGATTTTTTTTTTTTTTTTGGTTTTTAGTTTTTTCCATTACAAACTTCACAAATTCTCAGCATAACATTAGGAATCTCTGCATGGTGTTTTTTGCTTAATGCTTGATGTTGATGCTGCACGACATGAGTTAATATCAAGTCAATGATAAGTTCAAGCGCAGTAAATGCCTTAGAAGGGAGATAACTGAACTACTTTGATAGAATCTGTTGGTAAAAACATACAAGGAATACCCAAGGAAGACAAAGAAAAGTAGGTCAGTGAAAAAATGAATGAGAAACAACAGAGGAAAGGAGATGGTAGAAGAGATCAGAGATGCATTTAATGCAGACTGTCATCAAAAAGAAAGCAAAGGCCAAAGAATTCTACGCAAAAAGTGGAGCACCTTCAAGTCACCTACGACATGCGGCATTTCCATCCGTCTGTTATGGCAAGACTATCATCCATTAGCCTAGCTTTAGGTAAATGTCTTCTTTGAATAATGTTCTTCTGGGGCACCCATTGCCTATGTAAATTCCAGCTTGCAAAATCGGTTATCTAATTCCTGTCTTTTCTATTGAGTTTCTAGCAGAACTGCATTTTTGCAAGTCCAGTGATGCATTTGGTAACTTTTTCTTTGCAGGGAGGAGGGTTTCAAAGCACAATGAGAGGGTGGGCAGTTTCATGTGTATCTGCTGATCTACTGACCTTTACCGACCTTTCACCTTTTGGTAAAAAATGTATTGTGGAGCTTAACACAAGCTGGAAGAACGGTAATGCAGAGATGAGTCTTCTTGTTTCCACACTTAGCAAGCAGAATGATTTTGTTTTTACTTCAAAATTTCTTATATTTGTAATGATGACAGAATGTGTAGTTTTCTTTTCTCTGGAAAAGGAGCTGTATGGAACAGAAATACATTTTTAAAATACATTTTAATGCACCTAGATAGTCTTGTCTCCTGGTCTCCAAAGCAGAAATCTGAGAACATTATTAACCTATAATAGGAAATTTCAGATATTTAGAATGAGTTCCTTAGTGTTCATTCAGAGGTCCTCAGTCACATGTACAAGCAAGATTGTTGTTGTTTGTTTTCCAAATTCAATGAAGGTTTCTGTATCAATTATTTGCTTACTGTTTTATCTTGCTTATTCAGTTTTTCCTACCCTACAAACATATTCACACCTTCCAAATAATAGATACCTCAAAAACCTCATTACTGTGCAAGTGAAAGCAGAGTCTGGTCTTTTGAGAATAATGGCATAATATTTAATTTTTTCCTACCATGACAAAAGTAGCATTGATGAATAAGCTTCAAGGAGGAGTTCTTCAGTTTAAACTATTTCTCCTATATAAAACTCATCTTTGTACAAGGCATTTGTGTAGCACTGGTGTAAATATGCTTTAAAGGTAATAACTGCTGCTTTGTATAAACAAAGACCAGCATCTTCCACAGACTTTGCACACAGCTTTGGCTTAGATAAAGTGAAGTCAACACAGAAACTAAAGCCATTTCTTCGTGTCACTCTTTATCTGCATTTTAGCTTAAGAAGAAAGAAGGAAGAGAAATCCAGTCAAGTGAGATCTGGCTTATGGCACTGGCTGCTGCAGTCAGGTATTGTATTGCTTGTCTCCCTTTGCTACTAGAAATTTACGTCTTGAACCATGAAAGCTGAGGCACATGTTTCCTCTAAGGCATGGAAAAAGAACGGAAAAGATAATGAAAATGTTTGCCTGGAATGCACACAAACTCAGGAAGCAGATCATGTGTTTTGAAGATATACTTAACAACAGTAACACTCTTATAGACGTTCTGGAGAGTGACACTTATCTCCATATCATTTGAAGCATGGGTTAGTCACTTTGTCATTCAGTTCAGCACAACAAAACAAAGTGAAGGGTCATTGTCATTCAATTTCTTGGCACAGGTACAGGGCATAATTTAGTGGACTGTGGTAGTCAAACATAAAGTTAGCTGCAGAGGCACAGGGCCTCATAGATTTCCCTTTTATCTTTATTCTGTAGAATACGGGAGATAATTTCCAAATAAAATATGCCAGTACAGCTGTTATGCTGTTGATAACTTGTCTTTCATCTGTGAAATCGCTTTTAGACTTGGTACCTGCCTTGAACATGAGCACTACATCTTTGCTACACTGCTGGATTCATTTGAAAGATACCCTGCTGCTGTAGCTTGGAAGGGGTACTGTTGAATTTTAAGGGCTTTTTTGGACTCATGCAATTATCACTGAGGACAGGCATCAGTGATAGGACATTTGCATAACAGTTTTTAGAAATAGTAGTAGAAAGCAAATGTTGCAAAAGTGGGGATAAAGGGAACTTTCTTAGCACTAACTTAAGTACCATTCAGTATTCAGCTGGCTCTTCTCTAGTGTCTGTTCTAATAATACGTTCCCTGATTACAATATTTTTAATAGAAACATGCTCAGCTAATATCTCCAAAGTAAGCAGATATCCATCCCACTTAACAAATTCATTTGCAGAGATGTAGGTGGCAAAACAAGAATCCAGATCTCTGTGCCCCCTGGGTTCATGCTCACTGCTTGAACTAAAAAGGGAGCTCTGTTATCTCAAGCCAGAAAACATGCTTTCAGATTTTACCCACTCTTTTTTTATGCTGTTGTAGGGTGATGTTTATCTCTAAGGAGCCACATGATCTTAATTCAGAGGCACACTTACTGCAGCCTTAAAAGTATATTGCAATCTCTAATTGATCAATGCTGTTTCCAAGGTGTGAGTGCCGATTAAGAAAAAAAAAACAGAGAGAAAAAAATGTCAGTAATAACATGATGGTTTTAACTAGGATATGGGCGTTGCCATGTTTACATGAGGGGATCATGTTGTGCATTCAGTAAGAGCTGCAAAATGTTTTCATACTTACTATTATATATATTGAAAAAAGTAGATTTTTAAAGACTAATGTCTTTATTTTTTACTTATTCACCCCCATTTCTAATAGAAAAAAATATACTTTTAAGTGTTTTTGGTTTTTTTTTTTGGTTTTTTTTTTTTTCTATTCATCTTAAGAACCTGAGGTTCTGATTCCTTGTATGTCTTGCAGGTCATGAGCTAAAAAAATCTGAGCTACACTAGCTCCTTGTTTGTGTGTTCCCGAGTTGTCAGCAGAACTCCCTGCAGCATTCTCAGATGCCTGAAACGGAGGGAGGCATGGAGAGCAGTAAGATGGTATTTATGCGGACCATATCCTTGTAGAGCAGAGAATGGGCTTCCTTTCCAAAAAATTATCTCTTTGCCTAGATCATTAGTCTGAGCTCAAAACAGCAGGAAAAAAGGTACATGCCTATTTTTGGATCTGACCGTTCACTTTATTCATGCAATGATTTAAAAGCATGAGACACTCACTTCGTTGTTTCTGGTTACCTGGAAATTAACTCATTATAGTTTAAGAAGAGGAACTAGTTCTATGGTTGCACACATAGGGCTTACAGCAGTGCTCTTACTGTTTGGGCATGTAGGGATGTGGATACATAAATCCACTACCTTTCTTAACCATTTGAATAGTGTGCTCTCCTCAGACATTTCCAGCTGTTTAGAGAAGCTGCAATTTCCCTTTGGGAAACACTGTGAGTTAAGCTACAAATGACTGTCTTTTATTTTGGTCTAGCCACAGTATGCATTGGTCTCAAACAGGCAATAACCAGTGTGAACATGTGTTGTTTTACCTTGATATCAGTTTTTTGCTTATTAGATTGTTTTTCTTTTAAATAATTGAAGAAAGCTGCTCTTTGTTAGCCAGCTCGTTTATTGGAATGGGCAATAATGTCTCACTTTAATATTTGCTGTATGGTCCTGTAGCATAAAGTCTAGGATTTACGAGTCCACTATAGGTCAGGATCCTGTAAAAACAAACAAAAAAACCCAAACAAAACCAAAACATCTCCTGATATAAAAACTACAAATCTAAAATATTCAGAAAAGAATAGTAAGGGCTTTCAAAATCACGAAGATGGCTGAAACGTAAAGAGACTGCAAGTGCAGCCAACCAAAAGCATTCTTTTTTAATTTGTCTTCTTTTAAAATATATTTTATCAATGTTTTATCAGACTTTTCAGCTCTAAAGTCATCAGACTCACAGTAAAATAGTTAAGAATTGATAATACTGTGGAACAGCATTTGTATCTCCATAATGAAGATTTACCCATAGCCAAAACATGAATATAATGTTCTAAATGGCAACCACAGTAAGACAAGTCTGACATGACAGTCACTGCATCAAAAGTCCTTATACTCCCTTTTGGCTTGGTTGTTGCATAACTATTATACAGTCCAGCAGAGTGCAATCATCTCCAATGTAGCATTTTATACACATTATGCAGGCATGAATTATTGCTAATGCAGCATGCCTTTCTTCTGCATCAGTGCTCTTCTGATTATTCTGAGGACTAGTGTTAGTGTACCCTATAAGTTTGTATAATGTATGTTTTGAGCAGTTTGCATTGTATAAATGTAAATTGGCAAAATAGAGGTCTTTGCAGCAGAGTTTAAGAGCTGAAGTGATGGAATAAACTCATATAACTGGCAGAGGGAAGGTGTTGCTTTTAGCAATGGGAAAACTAAGTGTTTCTCTGAAACTGCCCAGAACAGATGTTCTCATGCTGTTGTCCTTGAATCACTATTGGTCTTAAGGACATTCACTTTTCATATCCATTGATTCTCATTTTACGCTGTCTCTCCTTATTTCTAAATCCTACTAAACTGCACTCAAAGATGGCTAAATGCATTCAGCACTTTCAAAATATCAGCTTACTCACTTGGCCACAGGCATACTATCTCACTGTTAACAGGGGAAGTCATCCACGTAATTGAAACCGAGAAGGAAGCTGTCCTGCCAGATGTTCTCTAAAAGGTACTTCTCCTTAAGAGGGTGATTAATCTCATCCAACATTCGCCATGTATAAGGTAGGTGTCTAAGTTAGTTGTTTATGTTCTGTTTATAAACAACGAGGAGAGATAAGAACCTCTTAGATGTATCTTAAGTTGGGCTATATCAGCTTCCAGAAGTGCTTGCTGCTCTCCATTGTCTCCAAAGAGGCCTTGATATCTAGTTTACCCTACACACTGATTTTTAAGCAATTACAGTTATGTGAGATGAAGTCCATCATCAGGCATTACAGAGTGTTGTGCAATGAATACAGTCCATTGTGACATGAATTCACTTTGCCAGTTGCTCAGCTTGACTAAATAAAAAGCAGTTCAGAAGAAGAGGCCATTAAGACAAGCTACCAGAGCACCAAGACCAAGGGAATATTTTCAACACTTCTCAGAAGCACTTGAGGACCCATACCTAATCTATGACAATACATAGATCCACCTTCTTATTCCCATTCTTCTGATAGAGACTCCTTGAATTCTGATATGGTAGTTATAACCAGTTGAATTAGAAAGAATGACTTACCTTTGCATTATTATTGCAGTCACATTTTGAATGGATAGTGTTAGTTTTCATACCCAATTTTTGCCTTTCTTTCTTCTTTTATGTTTGTCTTTCCTAAACTAGTCTCATACAATATGCTTTGCTATAATGTCACATGCAAAATAAAGCTGAAAAACTTTTTGGGGGAATATCCATGTGAGAAACTGCCTTCTGGCTCATATCTACTTTAATGATTCAGGTATCTCTGGTTTATTTGATAACATAGACATATTAAAAATAAGGCATACTGATTTATTCCATGTTTCTACTTGGAGCTAGGAGCAGTGACTAAGATCATTTGCATGTCAGATTCCCTTACACCTTTAGCATGGTTTATTTGCAGGACTGGGTTCATTGCTTGAATATGCATTTCTAACTTAGTAGAGGTATTCAGAATTTCATTATCTGTGTGCTTTAAAAACCATGCTAAAATCCTTTATTACTGAAAGGAGTTCAAAGCAATGAAACTTTAAATACAAATCCCTTGAGCTATTATGTAAGTGTCATGTATTGCACAAAATTTAAATTAAGTAATAGTAATAGTAAAGAAAAGTTAGGCATGGAACAAAGAAATTTTCTATGCTAATTTAAATTTGTTTTCTTGTGTTTAGATCTGCAAAGTTTCTTTGGAAAATGAGTTAATCTCCTTCTCAGTCCAATGTTGACTTAATAGCTTTAACTTGACTGTCTGTGTAAAATTCAGCTTTATGTTCTGGGGTTTCAACATCTTTCTATTTGGCACAAGTAACTCTGCTTTATTTCTAAATGTCTGTATAACAGTGTACTGGATGAATACTTTACTAGCATGACACATAAATCAGAGGAGATTTTGGATTTCTGTATTTTGTATCTCTGTTGTTTCTTGTCTGTCTAACAGCTGTAAATGTTCAAAGATTTAGATGGCAAATATTTAACAAGAAGGAAATATCTTCTTTTTGCTCGGCCTTCCCAGAAAGTTGCTTTATTTTTGTATACACCTCCATATTGTACATATAAGTGCATGCATATTTGTTTTATATATGCATTATATGCTATACATGTTCTTTCTTATAATATAAACTATTTATGTTATATATAAATATATATAAACTACTTATGATATATGTAACTGTGTGTGACAGGTGTTCCTTAAATCAAACTCAGGCGAATCCTAGCTTGGTGAATACCATGCACCTCTTTATATGTTTAAGTTTAAAGGAATTTTCTAAAATTTCTATAACTCTGTTTAAAAAATGCTTAATGAGATCCATTTGCCCAAGTTAGATTTTTAAATATTACAAGTCTATGAGCAAAACACCATCTACCATCTTCATAGCCAATGGAGAGGAAATAGATTAAATTAACTGGCTTTTGAATGTGCAAATTTTTATTAAATTTAAAAGATTCTGGTGTGATTTAATGAATTGCATCCCATGTAACTGGGTCGTAGAACTAAGTCTCAGGATGTTTTTGACCCAGTAGAACTCAGTTTCTTTCTCGTTACAAGATAATTCTGCCTTCTGCCTCCAGTGTGACAGTCTTTGCAGGCAGGTTTACAAGACAGGATTGATTGAAAGACAAATTGACACATCACTTCCCTACTTCTTTTTCTAAACCCGTTTATCCAGAACGCATATGGCCCTATTCCTAGCTCAAATATTATTCAGACTATTAAGATATCTGCAGAAGGACCATCTCTGCAATTAAAATGGAAAGTTCAAAAGCAGAGCTATTGAACTCAACTTCTGGCCACAGATCTTTTACTGCTGGTAATTATCTTAACTGCATCTTTAAATACATTTTTACATATGCTTTTGCAATATTGGTGAATAAAGTTAATCAGCAGAACATAATGCTTTACCTTTATTCCATTTTACCCATAGAAATAACTTAGAGTTTTAGAGCCATAACTGTGACTCCTATCAACTGACATACTTGTCAGATACAGGAAGCTATTTTAATGATCTATTTCTTTAGCTCTTTTTTTTTTTTTTTTTTTTTTTTTCCCTGAGACACCCTTAGATGAAATCAGAATTTTGTTGCAAAATGGTGTTATTCTCTGGAACAATTTATTGCAAATTATCTTTTCTGTGATTAGGTAATTCCTTATCTCTGTGTATTGTAACTCCTGCATTTTGGACTCCAACCATTTTATTTTTCATAATGAAATTAAACTGATTGAATAGTTCTGCTTCTGCTCTCCACTTTTTCAATTTGCACTACCTAGGCTTAGGTGGTTCCTCTAAACTGCACACAGCCTTGCTTCTTGTTAACTGTACTTAGAATTCATGGGACTTTCAGCCGTGAAGTGGCATTCAGCATCAGCTTGATTTGAGCACTCATTCATAAAAGCTTTTAGCTTTGATTGGAATGACAACAGCATCAATTCTTACCCTTAACAGAGCTTGCTGTACACTGAAAAAGAAGAATTTCAGTGAGCTCCTCTACACCTATGTAAAACTGTAAAGAAGAGATAGAGGATGGCCTGATACCCAGTTTGGTAAGGGAGTGTGGACCACATTTTGTTGAATTAACTTTACATAGGACCTAATAATAAAACTATAGGCATTTAACCTATTAACTCATTAGCACGTAGACATAAATATTTAAATCTTAAGCAGACTTGAAATCCCAGCATTGGCTACTGATACTATTATATGAATTTAAGTCCATTCTTGTAGTTGTTCTTAGCAGATTTCTGGCAGAGTTCTAGCAGAACTGCTAGAATAGTATGAATGCCTCTGCAGTTAGCGAATTTCTTTCTTCTAATGAATTGCTTTATTTCTGTGTTTATTCTACAGGCTTGTGTGGATAGTCTTTACATAAGGAACAGTAACAAAGGCGAATATCTTATGTCATTGGAAACATTATTGGGCAAAAATTATTGGGACTGCAAAGTACAAATGTTTTAGAAAAGCCGTTTGTTTCCCCAGCATGAGACTGTTGGATAGCTGATTGTTTATTTTAATAATTTTCCAAATGTATGGAGGGGGGATTCAAGCCTAAGATATCTAAACATGTGACACTTAAGATGCTGTTTGTTGCCAATTTTAACATGCACCTGCTTTTTAGTGTCCATTGCTATAACTGAATGTAATTATAACTGAGTATGCGTTTAGAGCTGTGCAAAGGATTTATATCATTACTCAATACTGTATTCTATGTCTATTTTTTTTTAATAGCCTGTTCTTTAACCTAAAATGGCTGTTATTTTTTTTATTAATGTGCTTTCTGCTGGGCAACTGAGATTGTCATAAGTCTCTACCATAAACAGACAGCAAGTAAAAATTTGGGTTTTTTTTTTTTTTTTTCAGTTAGGACCTCTTATGAGTGGTATCCTAGGGAACAAGAAAGAATAATCATCAATAATCAGGTTTTGTAGAAACAAAATCTATAGTGTATGCGTAAGAATAGTGATAGATTTGTGACACTGTGGATCAGATTCAATAATATATATATCAGGTGCTTTATCCTAACATTGAAACAGAAATCCACTTTAAATCTTATTTAACAGTGCAGGCTACTAGGTCCTTGCATCATCAGAGTAGTATACAATAGTAGAGGGAATTGATGAATTTGATCATTGATCTTCACCAGCTCTGAGACTTACAAGCTTACTCCAATATTCAGATTTATCAGAAAACAGAACACAGAGCTTCTGTCAAGTGATTAGTTTAATACAAATATTCTGGGATTTCTCTGTGATTAACAAACCATTTATTTTCAAACTGTGGAACAGAAGGGATGAACCAACACATGGTTGACATGATATGTGCATAAGAAGTGCTAAACTGATTTAACCTTGTTTTTTAAATAAATTACACACTTTTAAATCACTTTACTATCAGACTTAGCTCCATTCCTTAACCCAGATTTTGTTGCTAGGACAGCTACTCTCAGTGAGCTCATTCCTTAATAAAGGCAATACTTAAAAACTGATGGAGAATTCCTTATTTCTCAGTAGATGTACCTGGCTTGCTGGAGTTTTCATTTTCATAGGGATCTCTTATTTCTATCCTGGATTTTCTGGGAGGGGGGGGAAGTGTATTTGTGTTGTGCATTGCATGAGCAATGCTTGTCCAGATGATAAATTGTGTGTCCTGTCATGGTAGATTTACTATGTGTATTTGAGCCATGTGTGCACAGTTCACGTGTGAAACTGTGAAGCTTCCTTGCGGCACATGTACCGCACAGGTGATCTAGTCTGCCTTTTGCCCTGAAGTGAAAATGGCATTTATCAAAACATCCTCTTTACCCTCAAAGACATTCTAAGACACTGCAGCCTTTGCTAATCGAGGCAAAGAATTAGAGAAAAGGACATACTGGAAACATTATGTAATGAGCTAGAAGGAACATCAATGTCTTACCTTGATTATGATTATGTCTTACTGTTCTTTTGTCTTATTTGCATTATATTTGTGATCAGAAAAATGGTAATCACAGCTTAAAGGTATCTTGGAAATATTAATTATTTAAGACTTGTGTAATTGCTCTCAGAACATGCCATGAAGTGGTGTATAATTTCTGAGTTAGCTTGCTTATTTACTTATGTTTCTGAAGTTATAGCATAGAAGGGCTGTGAAACTCTACAACTGTCTAAGAATTTTTCATGACTATGCTTGAGAGCTTGGGGGGACAGTAGCACTCTCATGCAGTATTTTTAGGCAAGCTCAGTCTTACCAGCTAAAAATGCTTTAAGACAGAATGCAGGAAAATTAGTGGTTGCTTTGGCAAAATTCTTGCTGTTATGTGATCATATACCTTTAAATATTTATTGTGAAGTCTTTCCAGTTTCATTGTGTGTTACTTCTCCGCATCCCATTATTTCCAAATACTTCAACAAATACTATCTGATATGTTAGTGGCACTACTGTTTCCACTCTTTTCCTCTCCTTTCACCTGCCAAACTCTTTTTAATTTCATGCCATCATTTTAATACTAGTTAGGCTGAAAAATACAGTTGCTGACAACTGTAGGAAGACTTGAGAGTCCAAGTAAAATATTCAGGGACAACTGTCTAAAATCCCTAGCAATAGCAATCTATATTGTCTCAATAGATCCTTTTGCAACAGAGC
Organism: Aquila chrysaetos chrysaetos; assembly: GCF_900496995.4. Lineage (NCBI taxonomy): Eukaryota > Metazoa > Chordata > Aves > Accipitriformes > Accipitridae > Aquila > Aquila chrysaetos. The sequence goes on along the minus strand of NC_044017.1, from coordinate 24,730,509 downwards.
AGGTCAAACATCCAATGTGCTATCTCTACAATTCTCACTTTGAGGGCTTTTTTCTCCTTTTCCTTCTCTTTCCAGGAGGTCTCTTCCCCTTCTTCCTACTCTTTTCTTTGTTGTCTCCACCTTGTGAGTTTCTTACAGTTACAGTTTTAATGTTTTCACTTGTTCTAGCACCTTAAGTAGAAAAAACTGGGGTCAGCCTGAGGCTGCAATGCTCTTTCTTGTACAGAAGTGAAAAAACACAAACAAGACTGGCCTTTTTAGTACTTGCTTCTACTTTTTCAAGAGCTACGAAAAGGGAGCTGTGAAGACCAAGATGATACTTCCCTGCTTAATAATCATTCTTTTTATTTGTTCTCTGTGAACAAAGCAAATGCTTCATTGGCTGCAACTTCAAAAATCTGTAGGTAGCTAAAATAGGGAACTACAGCCAGAGAGCTAAGTAACTTTTTTTTTAAAGAACTCTTTGTGCAGTTCTAAAATCTTCAAAGTGATACAGTATTGATTATTATTATCTATTTTCTTTAAGTAATAATAATAATAATAATAATAATTCAAAACTAGACTAAAGCAAAATTCACTGTCCAAGCACCCCTGAATTTTGGGGGAAGGAAGACTGGAAGAATGAGTTTTTAGATTCCTCATAAGAAAATGAGGCTCTACTGTCACGTTAACGACTCAACACCAAGACCTAAACTGTCTTTATTTGCCTGTCCTGAATCAGTCAGAAAACATACCTAAGTTTGGTTTTCAGCCTTGCAGGGAACTGGCTCAAACACAACACAGTAGTGATGCCCTCATTCTTTCCTGCTTACTTAGTTATCTTTGCAGAAAATATGACACAGTCACTGGAACCAAGACCCTGAAATCCCATCTACTACAGAAGGTGTGAAGGTCCAACTAGCAGGCCAGAGGGTCACTTCTACATTTGTCAATAAATATTTAGCTAATTCAGAAAGAGCAACTTAAACAGCAAGGACTGAAAAAATCCTGCCTTGGTATATCTCATTTAGTTTAGTGTTTGAGACTCATCTTCAGACCCAAGCTTGAATTTACTTGGGGACTTCTGGAATGCCTATTTTTCTGTTTAAAAAAATGCTGCCTTTGCTCTTAAGAGTATGTTGTGAGAGGTCCTGTTTATAGGTAAGACAAAAGATTTTGAACTCTCTAAAGTAGGAGAAGAAAACAAACTCCGATGTCTCGGAATCTGCAGGAGCACACTGCAAGCAGGGCTGTCAAATAAAAGGGCAACAGCCCTACTAACTCATGTAAACAAACCAATTATTTTCTGTTTTGGAATAAAACAGTAAGAGGGAATGTTAAATTTATTTCTTACTGGCCTAAACAAGATAAAAAAGATTTTCCAGTTTTCCTGGAGAATAAAACATTAGTACTTTCTGTGATGATGGTCAAAGGAGTTCCTTAGGAAGAGCCCTGCCCGGCACTTCTCTGGCTATCTGAGAATCTCTTCTGAGACAGCTGACAAACTCTACTAATGCAGCTTGTGTACCACTCCTGTCAATGAGGAGATGCTGTCAGCTCACAAATTCCTGTTAGTACAATTAATCCATTATATACACAGTTTTGTCAGCAAAGTCCAAGGGAAAGAGGTATCCACGGTAAAGGAGGGTTCAGGTGGAGTTTAACATACAAACGATGCACTCAATGGTGTTGAGGGAACAGGCTGCTATCATTGTGAGGCCACCATCATCTTTCAGAAGTTGTGATGACCCGAGGAATTCTCCAATAACTTGAAAAAACCAAGTATGTTCAGTCCTTGGGGAGAGGAATTCTGGCTGCACACTGGGCTGCACTAGTAAAGGCAAAAGCTCCGGGGAAGTGATTATTTATCTCTCCTCAGCACTTGGAGGAGGCCTGTTGGAGTACCATGTCCAGCTTAGGGCTCACAGCACAAGGGAGATATCGGCAAACTAGGGAGAGTTCAATGGAGGGCCTCTAAGCGGACTGGAGCACTTGAAAGGCTGAGGGACTAACGTGGATTTCATGGAGCTATGAAATTTTTCGATAGATATAGAAGTACATTAAAATCATTGCATGCAATCAACTTTAGTAACACTTCAGAATAATCATTAGGAGAGCTCTAACACAGATGTATGCTTTGAAGTATGCAGGTACTATCTAAATAATTTTACAGAAAATGGATTCACTTAGCTCTAACTTGAAAGCCAGAATCCTGTGGCACATCAGGGCAATGACATAACAGGATTAGGACTTTCTGAAGGTAATTCTTATGCAGAAGTGTGTGTGGTTGAAGTCTTTCTGCTAAACAGAGTTTCAGTGATATCTGCTGTTACATCTGCTGCCGCCATGGATCACTGTATCTGTATATAGTGGAATCTGAACCAAAGAGCACGTTTACAAAATGAATGGTATGGGTATGGGTACTATATTTTTTTAATTTTTAATCTCAGAGCAGTGAAGTGTCATCAATACAGTTCTTGTTGGCGTCATAAAGAAATGGTTTGAGATTCTGAACCAAATCTACCCCTTCCTCTAAACAAACTGTGCAACAGGTAAAGACTCATCACTAGTTGCTACAGGTACAGAAAGTTAAAAACAGTCATTCTGAAGGCTGATTTTTGTTTGGCTTTTAAATATCTGGCCAAAGAGTATTATTTCCCCCCTCCCCCATCAAATTTTCTCTCTTTGTGAGAAATTTTTCTTTGTCTATGCGGAGAATTCTCTTAGAAACTCAGATAGTATAAATTGTCCTTGATTTACTGACATCAGTAATCTATAGTGATTTATCCCACTTTTTTTTTTTTTTTTTCCCCAGTAGTGATATAAAATGTTAAATGAAGAGGAACACCTAAAGGTAAACCTGAATTCCTTAAAAACCAAGCAAATATTTTAACTGAAATTAGGCACAGTTTCAAATTAGTCCAGCTTCAGTGTTTTTCAATGGAATTGTCTTTTGAGATGTTCAAGTTTGAAGCTTACGCCAAAATTTGGGAGAAAGGAATCTTTTTAGATACAAACAAAGTAATATGAGTCAAAACTGCCAAACTCTGCATGACTCCGCAAGTTATTTTCATCCCCGATGTGTCAGCTATATATTTAATTTCAAGATCATTGCTTTTTTTACTTTCAGTTGTCTTTGAGAAAGCTCTTACCCAGCAATCAGCCAAAGTTTGCCTGGTTCATTTAAAATATGAAAACTGAGAGTGTTCTTTAAAATGAGATGTTTCCTTACAACATGAATACTCCTTTTGAGAGGCTACTTAATGCAGCCTCTTGGATTAAGGGTATGGACATAGTCCATGGGTGGGTTGATTTGCCATGCTTCTTCAATATTCTCTGTATACATCAAACTTTTGATGCACCACTTAATTTTTGTGTTGCTTACAGCCTTTCTTCACTTCCACTCTTTTTTATATAAAGAACATTGTCTGTCTGTCTGTCTATCTATCTCTTCGTACTCAGGTTCTTACTAGAGATGAGAAGCAGAATATTTTTCATATGTGCTCAGAATACTGTACATAGCACAGTGAAGAAATCATATCCTTTTTTTTTCCCTCTAAACCGCCTTCTCATTTTTTTGTGCAGATACAGAAGTTTCGTGGATGCTTTCATCTCCTAATTTCTGTCTAATGGCTTGATCTATTTTCAGATGCATTGATAATCACAAAAATGAGATATAATGCAGAAGATACAAACACAGTTGTTTCAAAAGCAATGCCCAATAACAGACACTTTTAATCTCCCCCCCCCCCCAATCTCCCTTTGTTTTATACTGTGTAAATAAATACAGTTCTTTATTTGATATGAGAAAAGGAAAAAGAATGAACTAATAACAGTCCTATGCCAAAGGTATCCTCATTCATATATGGTAAACAGACTGCTGACCCAAGGAAAGTAAAGTAAGAATGTGAACCCTGTTATAAGCAGTGAAAATATTGGAGATTAAGTGTAATTGGAAGTACAGAATTTATGTAACATTTTAGCTGTTCATAGAATCGTTTAGGTTGGAAAAGACCTTTAAGGTTATTGAGTCCAACCATTAAGCTAGCACTGCCAAGTCCACCACTAAACCATGTCCCTAAGTGCCACATTTACATGTCTTTTAAATACCTCCAGGGATGGTGATTCAACCACTTCCCTGGGCAGCCTGTGCCAATGCTTGATAACCCTTTCTGTGAAGAAATTTTTCCTAATATCCAATCTAAACCTCCCCTGGCACAACTTGAGGCCATTTCCTTTTGTCCTATCGCTTGTTACTCATGAGAAAAGACCCAACACCCACCTCACTACAACCTCCTTTCAGGTAGTTGTAGAGAGCGATAAGGTCTCCCCTCAGCCTCCTTTTCTCCAGGCTAAACAACCCCAGTTCCCTCAGCCGCTCCTCAGAAGACTTGTGCTCTAGACCCTTCACCAGCTTCGTTGCTCTTTGGACATGCTCCAGCACTGACACTGGGAGATGAAAGCATCCACACTGACAGGCCTGTAGTTCCCCAGATACTCCTTCCAGCTATTCTTGTAGATGGGTTACACATTTGCTAACCTTCCGTCAACTGGGACCTCCCCGGTTAGCCAGGACTGCTGATAAATGATGGAAAGTGGCTTGGTGACCCCTTCTGCCAGCTCACTCAGTACCCTTGGGTGGATCCCATCCAGCCCCATAAACTTGTGTATGTCTAAGTGGTGTAGCAGGTTGCTAACCATTTCTCCTTGTATTATGGGGGCTTCATTCTGCTCCCCATCCCTGTCTTCCAGCTGAAGGGGCTGGGTACCCCGAGAACAACTGGTCTTACTATTAAAGGCTGAGGCAAAGAAGGCATTGAGTACCTCAGCCTTTTCCTCATCCTTTGTCATTATGTTTCCCCCCACATCCAATAAAGGATGGAGATTCTCTTTAGGCCTCCTTTTGTTGCTAATATATTTATAGAAACATTTTTTACTGTCTTTTAAGGCAGCAGCCAGATTAAGTTCTAGCTGGGCTTTGGCCCTTCTAACTTGCTCCCTGCATAACCTCATGACATCCTTGTAGTCCTCCTGAGTTGCCTGCCCCTTCTTCCAAAGGTCATAAACTCTTCTTTTTTCCCTGAGTGCCATCCAAAGCTCTCTGTTCAGCCAGGCCAGTCTTCTTCCCTGCTGGGTCGTCTTTTGGCACATGGGGATGGCCTGCTCCTGCACCTGTAAGATTTCCCTCTTGAAGAATGTCCAGCCTTCCTGGACTCCTTTGCCTTTCAGGACTGCCTCCCAAGGGACTCTGCTGACCAGCCCCTAAATAGGCCAAAGTCTGACCTCCAGAAGTCCAAGGTGGCAGTTCTGCTGATCCCCCTCCTTACTTCTCTGAGAATTGAAAACTGTATCATTTCGTGATAGCTATGCCCAAGACGGCCTCCAACCATCACATCACCCCCAAGTCCTTCTCTGTTCGCAAACAACAGGTCAGCGGGGCACCTTCCCTGGTTGGCTCACTTACCAGCTGTGTTGGGAAGTTATCTGCCACACACTCCAGGAACCTCCTAGACTGTTTCCGCACAGCTGTATTGTATTTCCAGTAGATATCTGGTAAGTTGAAGTCCCCCATTAGAACAAGGGCTAGTGGTTGTGAGAATTTTCCCAGCTACTTATAGAATATTTCATCTGCATCTTCATCCTGGTTGGGTGGTCTCTAACAGACTCCCACCATGATACCTTCCTTGTTGGCCTTTCCCCTGATTCTTACCCATAAACACTCACCCTATTGTCACCATCATCAAGCTCTAGACAGTCAAAACACTCCCTAACACACAGAGCTATCCCATCGCCTCTCCTTCTTTGCCTGTCCCTTCTGAAGGGTTTATAGCCATCCACTGCAGCACTCCAATTGTGCAAGTCATCCCACCATGTTTCCGTGATGGCAACTATATCATAGTTTTCCTGCCGCACAATGGTTTCCAGCTCTTTTGTTTGTTGCCTATGCTGTGTGCATTGGTGTAGAGGCACTTCATTTGGGCTATTGATCCCATCACCTTTTTGGGAGGAGCAGCTCTAATTCCTACATGACTGTTGCATCGGGTTTGCGTGGCAAGGTTTTGGTAGCAGAGGGGTTACAAGGGTGGCTTCTGTGAGAAGCTGCTAGAAGCTTCCCCTATGTCCAACAGAGCCAATGCCAGCTGGCTCTAAGACAAACCCGCCGCTGGCCAAAGCCAAGCCAATCAGTGATGGTGGTAGTGCCTCTGGGAGAACATGTTTAAGAAGGGAAAAAAAAGTTGCGGCGGGCACAGAAACAGCAGCTGGAAAGAGGAGTGAGAACATGTAAGAGAAACAGCCTTGCAGACCCCACGGTCAGTGAAGAAGGAGGGGGAGGAGGTGCTCCAGGCACCAAAGCAGAGATCCCTGCCCACAGGGGAGCAGATATCCGCCTGCAGCCCATGGAGGACTCCACACCGGAGCAGGTGGGTGCCTGAAGGAGGCTGTGACCCCGTGGGAAGCTCATGCTGGCACAGGCTCCTGGCAGGAGCTGTGGATCTGTGGGGAGAGGAGCCTATGCTGGAGCAGGTTTTCCGGCAGGACTTGTGACCCCACAGGGGACGCACGCTGGAGCAGTTCATTAAGGACTGTCTCCCGTGGGAAAGACTCATGTTGGAGAAGTTCATGGAGAGCTGTCTCCCGTGGGAGGGACCCCATGCTGGAGCAGGGGAAGAGTGTGAGGAGTCCTGCCCCTGAAGAGAATGAAGTGGCAGAGGCAATGTGTGATGAACTGATTGTAATGCCCATTCCCCGTCCCCCTGCGCCGCTGCGGGGGGTAGGTAGAGAATCCAGGAGTGAAGCTGTGCCCAGGAAGAAGGGAGGGGTGGAGGGAAGGTGTTTTAATATTTTGTTTTATTTCTCATTACCCTACTCTGGTTGATTGGCAATAAATTAAGTCCATTTTCCCCACCGAGTCTGTTCTGCCCGTGACAGTAATTGGTGAGTGATCTCTCCCTGTCCTTATCTCGACCCACGAGCCCTTTGTTATATTTTCTCTCCCCTGTCCAGCTGAGGGGGGGGAGTGATAGAACGGCTTTGGTGGGCACCTGGTGTCCAGCCAAGGTCAACCCACCACACAGTTCTCAGGCACTTCCATGGTTTGTAACACATCAATAACGCTCATGTCTTTGCTGCCACATGGATCTCCATCCCCTACCTCCACTGAGACAGCAGACTGAAGGACCGTGCTAGCACACCGTCCCTCAAACATTGGCATGCTGCTTGCAGTGAGCCTGGTTTTATAACTTTCCCCCTTCAAATTTATTTTAAAGCTCTTTCCAGGAGCCCTGCTAAATCCTGCACAAAGATCCTTTTCCCTGTTTGAAACAGCTGTACCCTGTATGTTGCCAGCAGGCCTGGTGGTGTGTAAACAAACCCATGATCAAAAAACCCAAATTCTGCTGATGAGGCCAGGCTCAGAGCCAGGTATTGATCTGCTGGTTCTTCCTGTTTCTTCCTTCATCATTCCCTGCAACTGGAAGGATAGAGGAGAACACTACTCGTGCTCCTGTTCCCTTAACCAGTTGTCCCAAGGTCCCAAAGTCTCTCTTCATTTCTCCTGGTCTTCTTGTTGCAACTCCATCACTGCCTATTTGAAAAATCAATACTGGATAATAATCTAAGGGCTGTACAGGGTAGGAATTTTTCTCTTCACATCTTTAACCTGGGCTCCAGGGAGGCAGCAGACTTCCCTAAGAAGTGGGTCTGGTCTGCATATTAAACCTTCTGTTCCCTTCAGAAGGGAGTGTCCTATAACAATGACCTGACTTTTTTTCTTTATTGAAGTGGTTTTGATGCAAGGTGTAGGCTGACCTAACCTCGGCAACACCTCCAAGCTAGATGAACTGTTGTCCTCATCATTGTTCAGTTCCACTTTCAGAGCCTTGTACCTATTACACAAGGGCACCTGGGAAGGTGGGGTAGTCACGGAGGAGCCGTGCCTGCTGCGCCGGGCAGGAACTTGTCGCCATTGTCCCCTGTCCCTTATGTCACTGCTTTCTGCCAGGCGGAGAGAGGACAGGGGATCCTCCGTGTCGTGCGTCCTGTCTGCCTGACAGGCCTGTCCCAGGGAAGGTAGGGTGCGATTCCAGGAGTCTCTTTCTCTCCCTCGCACTCCCCGATACTCCTCAACCTACTCACCTCCTCCCGGAGCCCTGCAGCCCGACACCGGGATAGCAGCCCATTTCCACCGGAGCTCGCAGCACTCCTGGTGGCTGGCGCTCCCCAAGGGCTTCCTTTAGATGGGGGGGGCTTGGCAACCATCGCTCCTGGTCCTGCCCAGGTCCCACCAGCCGCTGTGGCCGGAGCTGTGGGCTCCTGGCAGGTCTGTCGGCTGCCCCTGACGTTCCCGCAGTTCCGGACCCTCCTGTGCACTGCGCTGGAGTGTTCTGCTGTGGATCGTGCCGGCTGCAGGGCTGCTCGCCTTGGTGACCACTTGCACTAAGCAAACACATATCAAACTCTTGAGTTACGCTCTAAATGTTACCCTTTCTCCATTTTTCTTCTACTGGCACAGTGTCAGCCACAGAATAATTGAAATCTGAAGTGTAGATGTTATGCTTTTTTGATAGTCAAATTTTTACGACTTCAAAAGCAGGAAAAAGAAAGAGAAGGAGCAAGATATTTCTCAAATTTTTGATACAGAATGACCTGGGCTAAATCTACGATAAAACTTATGAACATAAGTTAAAAAATTATATCCTCTCTATCTGTCTCCTGTTCTTAGATGAGTCTAACTAACATAGGTACTTAGGTCCAGATTCATCTGGCTTAATTTTAGGCCCCAATTTAAAAGTATATGGACATATGCTTTGTCTGTGCTCAGTGGAGAGAGGCAGCTCAAGAGGGCGATACACCTTACCCAAGATAAGTAGAGAAATCCTAAATGAGCCCTAAAAACTGAGGCTCAGATTCAGTACTTCCCACTCCCAGGTGGACACCTTATCACTAGGCTACTCAGACAAGATCTCTCTTGCTTGCTCTCTGTTTCATCCAGGCACTCACTGTGCAGCAGCCCAGCTTCAACAGGAGGAAGGGACACTGCTCTCTGCCACTGTAACTTTGTGTTAATGTCATACTCCTACAATATATATTTAAGATTCCTTCCTCCTATAGAGGTACACCTAGACTTAACCCTCCGTCTTAGCATTTGGCTGCCACCTTCGACCCTGTTTCCAAGAGGCTATTCTGGAGACTGAAGCGAAGTGGTAGAAGGTTTTGTGTTGGATGTCCTCTTTATTTACTCTTTGCTCTGCAATACACTGTGTTAAAAAGCTGTGACTCTGTTGCGTATTTTCATTGTTCGGCTGTTGGTATTTTGGTTCAATAGAAAGTACTTGTAGGAGGGAGGGACTCTGCCTTCCCAGAGGTCAGCTAAGTGAACTCTTCTGGGGAGAAGTGTCAGGAGCAGATGAAGAAGAGGCAGGGTGAGTTGGAGTTTGCAGTATAAGCTGAGACTATGAGAGCGTTGAACAGATGCCCAGACCTCAGGGCATCAGGAAACAAAAGTATTTTTCCTGTTACTTGGGAGGACTGTGTAGAGTGTGTGCAATCCCGGGAGCCAGTAGAAGTTACTGGAGCAAGGCTGAAGGAAAAGATACATTTTGCAAAGAAACAGGGAAGTGAGGGGACTTTAAAAAAAATCTTTGTCTTACACAATAAATAATTCTCGATTTAGAAGTTTGCTGTTACATTTTTTTTCCTAATAGTACTAGTAAGTCAAAGCCCCTTTGATGTTCTTAGTATTTTCACTTTAAGAAAAAAGTGCAGGCACATCAAGCTCACAGCTCTGTCTGATACAGAGTCCCATCATAAAGCACCTTGCATTCTCTACCATCTTGGTAAGCTGAGACAAAGTAAACCAGCTTCTTGTCCTGGACATCTACTTTCATTTCTCAGATTATTGTAGATGTTGCAACAGAGTATGAGCCTTTCCTAAGATTACTCAGATGATACTTAAACCAAATTACTTTATGATATGTACTAACCTTACAACTAAAAAAGCAAGATCAAGATTTACTTAAGAAGATGTTCAGGCATGTGTAGATGTTTCCAACATGTCCTCCAGGATAAAAAAGATCATTGGCAGTAGATCAAAAACACTTATGAGATGATGCAAGAACACTAAGTTCAGTGCAAAGTTGTTTGGAGGCTACTATGTAACAAAGGAAATGGAAATTCTTAACAAAAAGTTTTCTATGTTGTCAATCAAGGTGTATTAAAGCTTTGAGATAAACAGACATGTCAGGGAGTAAGATTCAGGGTCATTGACTACTATCCAAACATTACAAGTTTAACCAATTCACTATCATTTATACAAAATTTGCAAGTTTTAAAATTTATATGTATATGTGATAATAATAATTTCTCTTCAAGTTGCATGTTGTGCTGCATGGTTTTATAATTATTCTGTAGCATAAATTTATACTATTAGCCACAGAATTTGTTTTGTTAAGTTCTTGCTGAGAGTAATTAAGAACCACTCAATATCAGAGAAAGCTGAGAAATTTAGAATACATTGCTTGCATATTGTCATCAATCTTTTAATAAAGTTTTTATTGCACTGAGGCTATTTGTTTGATTAATATACTCTAGGTCTTGGTGTAAATTTTGTTCCTAGGCAATAAACTTAGTTGTCCTTTGCCATTTTCTTTTTTCAAAGTTTCCTTTGCTTTAGTTCAAAGAAACTTCTGACATTTGTGTATTATTGCAATGCACTGTGAAATCATATTAATCTATTTTTGAGAGTGAGCAAATACTCTCACCCACATCGTATTATCCATTGGCATAATAAAATAGTAAAATTACAAAAGTAAAAGCTAAAATGACAAGGAAAAGGCACAGCAACCAGGGAACTTGCACAGCTGCTCTAAAAAGGCTCCTACTAAAGTGGAGCACAGCTTGTTCCTTTTGTCCCGTTTTTTTTCACATTTTCTTTGTGGCTGGGAGATAATGCCATTCATTTCTTTAAAAATCATTGCTAATGTGATTTAATGGTTTTGCGATGAGCACATTTATGTGTCCATGTTTGACGTTGACATTAAAATATTTTCTGTTTAGATTTGCACAAACTGAATTTTGTGTCATGTTAGTCTTTGTAACATTATTAAAAATGTGTAAAATAGGCCAGAACCTTTTACAGTCTTTGATGGATGTTTGGAACTGGGAAATGAGATATGACCTGGATGGTACAGAGTGGAATTCAATAGAGTTAACAGAGCTGAAGATGTCTATTTGAAAGAAAATTAAAGCACTTCCATGTCACATATAACATTTTTAAAAAAGATGAGTCTTGGCTTTGTGTAAGTCAGCATAGATTCATGAACACCAAGAGAGGTCGGTGGAGCTCCGGCTCTTAACCGAGACCTGTCAATATTAGCAGCTTCACCCTTTTGTTTTCTTTGCCTTTCAGATGGAGGGGTGATTTAAAAAATGAACAAAAACCATTGTCTATATTTTATTTTGCGATTGCTTTACTATTTTAACACAGATGCTTGAGTCTGATTTCTTCAAATTTTGTTCCAGGTACACTGACTAGAAACATGAATTTATGCAATTCATTAGAAACCAAGTTCTCTGGTTTTGTATCACAAGCAGTCTAAACAAGCTTCATAACAGTATCAAAGGTGCTTAGATCCATATCCTACAGAAACTATTCAGATTCATGGCTGAGTGAAGAGGTCCTCTTTCTTATCTTGGATATTCAAGACTCATCTTGAGCCCTCTTATCCACCTCTATTCTAGAGGCACTGGCTGAAGTTTGCAGTTAGGAGATGAAAGCTCCGATTTTTAAGAAATGGGATACCAATGTTTAGCTAGAAAATACATTCTGATACTAAACTGTGATTTTGGGCGAGGGCTCTAAAACAAGCAAACAAAGGCAGCTATTTGTTTCAATTCTAATACTGTTGTTCTAGACCCTCTTTTTCTTGTTTTAATGTTCATTTCCCACTTACAGGTTTCGGTATTACTTTAGATGCTTACAATAACTATCAGCATCTTTGAGCCCAGAAAAGGTTTTCTGAAAAAAACACTAGTAAATCAAAATGGTGGCTTTAAAATCCACTTTGTACAAGCATTATAAAGTGCAGAAAGGAACAGAAAATAAGATGCTTTCTCATTACCAGGTTAGCACTGATTGAACTAAGATGAAGGCACTTCCTACACAAGATTTTTGAGTTGTCCAATATTCTAATGCCATATCGATTCAGATACCTCAGCACCATTGCAATTCTTACCTTTATGCTCATTATACACAAGGCCTCTCATGATGAGCCAGCTAATTTAAACGTAGAACCTATCTGCTGGACATAAAACTTGGGTTAGCCCACTATTTTTCTATTTTAATCTTTATAACACTTTGTTTTTTCCTGATGCTTTCACATCTCAGGATTAAATCTGACTGTAATTCTTACAATTATTTTAAATGACTGTGCAATCTAACTGAAAAACCCAGGGCTAATTATGCCTTAGAATTTCCTTTTAAAAAAAGTGAGTTCCAGGTTTGTGAAAGGTTTGATATGGCTGAAAAATTAAACGCCAAGTAGCCATGGCTTGTGCTTGTCGTGTGTAGTGCTCTCCCTCCCTTTAATGGCAACACTGTAGATATATTTCTAATTCACCTGGTGACTTACTGATGGTGATAACTATCTTTAGGCCAAGAAATCTTGATTACAGACTGTCTCCAGTTCAGTAAAGGACCTTCTTTGATAGTTCACCATACCTTTGTGTATCTTGCTAGAGGTGGGGTTTGCTGTAGTTCTAGCTTTTATCCTCTCTAATTACTGCTTGTGCTAGTATGGAGTAGACTCTGCTGCTGCACAGACTGAAAGTGTAGCACCTAATGTCTCTGGTTTTGATGTCATTGACCACCAAGAGGTATGTTTTGTCTTTTGAAAAAAAATGCAGGCAGTTAGTCTTTGATCCTACAAACTCTCCCAAATGAGCTACTCCAGGGTTTTAAGGCCTTTAAGGGTAAGCAGGATTAGCATATAGATAGAGGTTTTCTGTGTTCTGAGGCTTATCTTTATTATTCCATATTGTGCAGCAAGGGAAAATGCCTGGGTAAGATCCAATCCAGTTAGGACTGAGATGTGGGTGCCAGGACAGAAGAACGACATGAGGATCTGTCAAAGATATATCAGCTTCAGTGAAAATGTCTGTCAGAAGCAGCTTGCGTAGGGCTAGTTCTTACAAGTTTTATTAGAATGCTAGTTATTTTAAAATATTTTTGTAGAAAATAAAAAATCCTAACAATATATGCATACAATTGCTTAACTAGATGTATGAAGACTCTGTGGAAAAGAGACTATTGCATCATAAGAAATCCTTGGGGACCGCAGCTGTAGGAAGTATCCATTTGTGATGCATTCTTTAGTTTTTCCTACAGTTTGGTAGCCTATTTTATTTACTGTCTTGAATTCTCTTTCTCCCTCTCTTGCTCAACTCAATATTTAGGGAATTTTTAAAAAAATATATCTTAAAAGACATTAAATGTATTTATTCCTGTCTCTTACATTATTGAGTCACAATGACTTGAGGAAAGGATAGCAGAACCACCAGAAGTGTAATCTAATTTGATTTTATTAAAGTAACAAGCACATTTAATTAAAATTATTTTCTTTCCTGCATCCCTTCCTTCTTTTTTTTAAAAAACTTGTAAAACAAATTCTCTGTCTGCTCAAATCATCTGGATTCCCGGTTCTGATTCAGTGTTCATTTTATATGCCAGGATTTTGTATAAGAATTGTATACATAATCAGTGTCATGCTCTTTTTATTCCTATCAGAATTGAAGAACTTGATGCAAAATGAATTTTAATATGGTTCGTCAAAGCAAGTTCTATGCTACTAGTTGATACGTAACTTGCTATATCAGTTGGGATTTTATGTATTGAGACTAGTGAGCAATGACACAATACTTGTACTCACATTACATTGAGCTGTACCACATTCATACTAGATATGTGGTGAATTAGTCTGTTGCAGTTTTTCCACTAGCAAATAATGATTACTCCAAAGTCATTATGATTTCAGCCTTTTGCTGACATTTGTTGTAGTCTCAGTGACATGCTATTACCCTTGTCACAATTTGGTGTAAAACATCTCTCATTCAAACACCATTCATTACCCTTGGGCTAGACTTGCATTCAGTGTGTGTCAGTAAAGGGGCAGGAGGTCAAATCTCAGTGAATTAGCTGTCCTCTGTGAAAAAATAACTCATCTCGGAAGATAATTTACCTCTAAACAACTGTAACATTTCCACTTTTGTAAAGTTAGATTCTATTTGGCTTATATACTGAAAGACCCACTTACAAAACATGTTCACACTGTTTCATGTTTCCTGGGTTGTCCCCAAATACCTATTTGTGCATACTGATCACTGAGTGACATTGTCTGAATGCGTAGTATTGTAGTCTCAACAGCAGCTCTGAAGCCCACAGCTTGAACTGCATTTTACTCCTCTTTTTCCACCAATGGTACAGTGTGAAATTTTGTTTGGGAAAATATAGTCTCTTGTTTTTATAAATAATCTCTTTGTGTACCAAATGAAATCAATCGTTACTTGATTATCATCTTTCAAGTCACCTGTTAGTAAAAAAATACTGTGAATTTACACTCTGATTGGAATCCTGTCAATGTAATTTAAACAACTGACTCATGCTGGAATTTTATGCACCTAGTTTAGTAGCCATCCTGAAATACATACATATGTCTAAACTGTGGGTCACTTCCTAGCTCATAAGGCTGATTATATGGCGTGGCCATGGCTGTGCCTCAGATTTTTTCTCTGTAACACCCGGGTGACAGTTCAAACAAGAATCATAGACTTATAGAATGGTTTGGATTGGAAGGGACCTTAAAGATCATCTAGTTCCAACCCCCCCAACACAGGCAGGGACACCTTCCACTAGACCAGGTTGAAGAGTTCTTTGCTTTCACAGATCTTAAGTATGTGGCATAATTTCTTGCTCGATGACATGGTTTCTCAATCAGTTGGAGTCCCCTACAATTAGAAAATGCTCCTGCATGGCAAGGTATGCTTGTTTCTATATGGGGAGAAACTGAAACTGATTATGTTCAGTGATGACATTACAGCTGGGTCCTGGGTTTGGTGCTTCAATCCCTATCTCGCCCCTCGGTGCTGTTGCTCCTGTTGAGTTGGGAGTGCTCTCAAGAACAGTTCTCCAGAGACACCTCTCCTCCCACACAGTTGCACAGGCTCACATTCAGTGATCCCAGCCAACCCTGTATGAAGGCACATGTAAATACAAGGGGAGATCAGTTCCTGCCAACTCTCTGATATTGAAAGGAAAACCCCTTGTGTGGTTTGAACTCTCTGAACAAGTCTGGTCTTCCATTCACTGAGCAAGAGATCTAACTACTGGAGCATTATATTGTAAAGCAAGTGGCCTCACTTCCTTTGGACACATTTTAAAGGAAAAGAGCGTGCTTTGCTAAGTTTTCTACAGGGATAGCTAAGGCATCGGCTCTCAGCGGAAGATGCCCTCCCTGTGCTTCTGAATACTTGGCTGACATAAGTTTCTGCTGGCCTCCTAATGACCTGCACTCTGCCTCAGCTTTGACCGAGAGGTAGCTTTGTCTTTGTTCAGAAACTCCTGCTGACTCCCAGCTGTCTTTCTAGATTAGTCTTTTATACGCCTGTCTCTCCCCCAGCCATGAAGATAGAGGATAAGTGACTTGCCCAATGAATCTGGGAGGCAGAACCTTCCTTTGTATGAACCACGACAACAGTTCCTTTGTATGTACTTAAGTGACTTTTTAAAACTAGCCTTAAGAGATCTATATGCCTTTTTCAGGTTTGACTTCTTAACACTTATTTTGCAATGTATAATGACTTCCCTCAGACTCATTAAAAGCACAGTAATTTTGGGGAGAGTTGGTGAATTCCCTTGACACAAACCACATCCTTATTCCCTGACTTATGACTATCCCTATGAAATTAAAATAAGAAAAAAATCCAAGTTGTTTATAAAAAATGCTGTACTTCATCTAAAAAATTTACAACTTTGATTCCAGGTTTCAACCTCATGTAAATTAGTTTGGTATAAAAATATATTGGTTGAGTCACAGAGGCTTGGAAATCAGGGTTCATAGTGGAACCTGCCAGCTTTTCTACAATGCTTTTAATCAGTTAATTGTTGCCAGCTGTGTGATCTATGCAGGTCTTAAATTTATGAGCCGATTGTAGGTGTGGTTATTGTTGTAGCTATTTTGGAGCCGGAAATAGTTGGGTGTAATTAAGAACCTGCAGGTATGGGGAGATTTTGTGTTCATTGAAAGGGACTTAGCAGGGATTCATGTGATGTGACATAATTTTGTTCATTAGGATAAGAAGCTTTTATTCTTTTGTTGTAATCACCTCCACATGAAAAAAGCTAGAGCTCAATCCTGATTGGATGTAGAAATGTACATCAACCTGTTGATGAGCACTGACTGTATTTGCTTCTATACAGTTTTCTAATAACATTACGTTCTCCCACCCCATACAAATTGACCACATTTATTTAAAAAAAAAAAACACTGTGAAGATTTTTCTGTAAATTTTGTACCAAAATGTCATATACATCATATGTTTTTGTATGTAAATATACATATAAAACATACTTCTATTAAGCCAAAGACATCGTTAGAAGACATGCTGGCTGAACAGTTAAGTAATGTGTGATGTGTTGACCCTGGCTGGTTGCCAGGTGCCCACCAAAGCCATTCTATCACTCCCCCTCCTCAACTGGACAGGGGAGAGAAAATATAACAAAGAGCTCGTGGGTCGAGATAAGGACAGGAGAGATCACTCATCACTTACCGTCACGGGCAAAACAGACTCAACTTGGGGAAATTAACTCACTTTATTACAAATCAACCAGAGTAGGGTAATGAGAAATAAAACCAAATCTCAGAACACCTTCCCTCCACCCCTCCCTTCTTCCCGGGCACAACTTCACTCCCGGCTTCTCTACCAACCCCCCCCCAGCGGCACAGGGGGACGGGGAATGGGGTTTACGGTCAGTTCATCACACGTTGTTTTCTGCCGCTTCATCCTCCTCAGGGGGAGGACTCATCACATAATGATATAATTGAAGCATACTTATCTGTAAGCATAGAAGAAATGCTTATGTGAGGTTATATAGGTTGATTTTTGGAAAAACATTTGTTAAAACATAAAGAGGGATTTTTAAAGAAATGATTGCTATAAGATGAGTCTGTAGTCTTGACAGCCAAAAAATCATGTAGATTAGTCACTGAGAAATAAAAAACAAAACAAAACAGCCAAGGTGTTTGAAAGTCAGGAGCTTGCCTACTGTTTTTAGGTGACTATCGTGTGATAAGAGATGACCAGAGTCACCATCCCCTTTCTCCGGTGGAAGACGGGAGTAAAGGAGGCATGCAGACGTAGTGGGACCAAACATGCAGGCAGCTAGGCTGTGCCTGCATATCCTTTTCCCTTGCCCCCCAAGCAGACAGCTGCCTTAGGCACCTTTCTGTTCTGATTAAGCCTGGAGTCATTTTTGACTAGGGTACTGCATGCTGAGCATGCTGATTGTCATTGGCTTACTTCAGAGGGTACTGACTCCTTTAGATCTTTTTCTGTGGTGTCTACCTCTCTTGTATAAAGAGCCTAAGCAAATTCCACTGAAAGGGTGAATTGCCTGTAAGTTACAGATATATAACTTATGATTGTCTGATACATAACTTTTAAATAACTAAACTTTTATGGGAACTGGCCTACTTTTTATACTGACCTTGTTAGAAGTTTTTCCTAAAAGTTTTGTACTGTATCCCTGGAAGTGCTGTCAGAATATAAAGTATTACTGTGATAAAAAGTGCATCGTTATTTATATGCCAGCAGAAAATCAGGGTTTAAATGGTTGATGGCTCCCATTTCTATCTGATCTCTGCTGGTGAGACAGGAAGAATTACTGAACTGGGAAACAATACCAGAGTGACCATACAAAATCCAAAAAACTTGGAGGTTTTCAGGAATAGACAAAGCCATGGCTGACTTGTCTAGGGTTCACAGTAGTCCTGCCATGAGTGGGAGATTAGGGAAGAAGACCCCCAGATGTCCATTCCAACCCAACATTTCTCCCATTCTGTGTTTTTACAGGGCTCCTAGAGTCTTTTTCTACTTTTTTTCTGAAGCACCAGTAAGAATACCAAAATCATTCATTTCTAGGAAAGCAAATATTAAAGACTTAATAAATATGTTAAATATGATATGGTAGGAAGAAGAATTCAAGACCTGGGAGGAAAAGAAATGGAGAATCTCAAAGACAAACTCATGTTTAGGGAAGAGCAGTACAGCATGCCTTTGAAGAGGGCTAAGTGGGATGGAAATAGTTTGGATTCAGCCCTAAACAGGTGTCTGAACTCCAGGTGGACCAGTAAAGGAGTTGTTAAGAGCTTTGCCAGTTGGATCATTCCTGCAGTAATAAATATGTTCACAAAGGAAAAGGTGTTAAGATAGGGGTTTATGTATTTGAACAGCAGCAGAGAGAAGGAGGCTTTTGCCGACTCAGGCAGTCTGTCTAAATGCTAGCCAAGGTTCCAGCCCTTGTATCTCAAGGAAACGAGGGTTATCTGCTTGCCTCCTCCCAAATACAAGCTGTCTGAAATTCGCTGGCCTATGAAAAACAAGCTACCTTTACAGGAGAATAGTAGATGCTAACTAGATTAAATCACTAAGTAACACTATTCTTAGGAAGTACAGCTGCTGAACTGAGCTCCTCTATTCTCACTATGTCCAGAAAATTGAAGAAAAAGCATGGTGGCTGAGTATACCATGAGATGACTGAACTTTTCCCTTTGGGAGGATTCTTGAATACGGTCTAAGCCTGAGACTGAGCTAGTTCTTGTTCACGAACAATGACATGTCTGAATTTGAAGAGACCTGTGCTTGACTGTCAGTGTAACCTTACCTTACAGAGTGGCTGGAAGCTTAAAAGTACCACTTATTATTGTCTGTAATCAAACTGCAGTATCTCACCCTTAATGAGGTTATGGCAGGAGAATGAGATAGGCTTGTGTAAATGTATCAGGGGAAAATCAGTACCACTATAAAGTAGGTCCATTAATAAATGAGATGGAGAATTAAATTACTAATGACTTTGAAATGGCTGAGATAAAGAAATTTTGTGCCAAAGCTGCCTTTAACAAGAGAAATAAAGTTAGGTCAATTAGGAATGCTGGAAAAAACTCACAAAACTCTGAACTCACTGTGAAAGATCAGCTAAGGAAACAAAATTTCGCACATGACTGTTACCACCCAATAAAATGGGATACTCTCCCATCTGTCTGCAGTACTAAAATACCTCTTATCCTCTGCACTGGTTAATACTGGGACTGTAATTCCAAAACCAAATTAAACTGTTAATTCTATCAAAAGAAAACACTTAACCCTGTCCTGGCCTATACATCACCTCACTCACTCATGCTTTTTCTCTTGCCTGGTCCCCCTCCCTGTTTTGACAGAAGCTTTTGCATTGTCTTATGGCTACCTGCATTTTTGTAGTTTTCCACTGGGACAAATAACTTCTACAGAGTAATGAGATTTATTAGCCTAAGTGAAGGTAACTCAACTGTCTTACTGCCATTAAACAAACTAATTTTTCAGCTCAGATATGTCTTCATGGCACAGCATTCATTGTACTGTTTAGAGTTACTCTAATTAGATGTTAAGCTGAAGATTCTTCACTGGCACTGGAGTTGGCACTGACTGCCATCTTTGCTCTTAGGTTTATCTTCTAGATGTTTCCCCCATATGGTGCCTTTCATTCTCTCCTTTTCTATTTGGATCATTAAATCCTACCTGAGCAATCTTCCCAGCCACAATCTCCTACCTTTCATATACCAGTTTTAACTCTCTCTTCTTTTTGAGGAATGTGGTACATTAGGAAGGCTCATTTGGAAATGAAGTGGCCATCTTTTTCATCATATTTTTCATACTCATAACAAATATAAAATGCATTGACTAATGTAATCTTGAAACAATCACTCTGAAAGGTGTGAAATATCTCTCTTTATTGAGAGTTTCCTGTTTAAATATCGAGGTGATTAATGATTGCAAGGGTCAGTAATTTAGCAGAACCACTTGGGTGATAGGTTATTTTATAATCCTCAGTTTTTGATGCTGAAAGACCAAACTATTATCTATTCAAATGCAAATGCTTTCAAGCTGCTTTTCTGGCAACTGTATTAGTTCTGTTGTTTGGTGTAAACAAAATAAGCTGAATGATGAAATCCAGAAACGTTAAGGCCAACACAGACAATTATACTTTTCTGTAGTAGAACCAGAAATGGAACAAACATTAACTTTATTGCAGTATTTATCAGTATGTTGAACTCAAGGTTTTTAATTTACAAGAATCTTTCACACTATTCTAATTCTACCAAGAGATGTTCCAATGAAAGCAGGGAGTCATAAATCAGAAGCACAGAATGATCTTTCCTAGAAGATTTAAAAGAAAAAAATCAAAGAAACCAAAAAACAGCCATGGGGAGCCTCATTTTTCTGCCTCCTAGAACATTTATTTTGTGTCTAAGACACTTTCTGAGTCATATTCATTAGCCATTCCTCATATGGTATTCCTGTTCCATTTCATCTCCCCCAGAAGCACTATTATTTCACACCAAGAACTGGTTGCTGGTTAGGGAGGGAAAATCAGAAGATGAGAAACTGCAAACATTGCCTTTCTGCTCCCAGGTATGGGGAGAGAATGCTGGATGGTGAGGAATCCTTTCCTTGGAAACTTATTGACGGATAAAAGGACAAACACGGTATCAAATACTGAGAATTATCTGGGACCAGAATGGGAAAAGAAGTGGTGTTCCAACTGCTTTAGAAATAATAGTGTGATGCTTCGCATATGAATTTCAGTAACCTCCTTGTGAATTCAAAGCTCTTGTGCACTGCATACTTTGTTGAATATTCAGACAACCAATAAAAAATTACTTGAATATCCCAAATCAAGAACAGCACCTAGATATGTCATTAATAAAACATTTTGCATCTGATGTGAGATCTAATGAAATCTAATGAATGATAGAGAATGATCAGTAAAAGGTCAGACAAAAACTTGGAAAATGTTAAGCACATTATTTTGGCTTCTCATTTGCATTAAGAGTTCTGTGAATTTACATTCCTCTTTACAATTGCTTTACATTAAAGTGATGGTGTAGGGTAACCATATTATAAATGAAAAAAATGGCATATACTCTATAGCTTACTGTTGAAAATATTCCTAATATAATGACGCCAGGGAAGGAAGTCTAAGGAAAATTATAATCAGATCTATACTGGATCCACAAGGAATCTAAGAAACAAGTGGGTTTATAAAAATGAGGCTCCTGAATTTGACTGAATCACTTTGATATTCTCCTTGAAGAAGTGCAGATCAGTAAAATATTCCTAGGAAAAATCCCTAAATATCAGAACTCAGGTCAGCACTAAAATTTGTAATCCATATCTGACTCTTCAGTCAAATTTACCTTGTCAGAGGAATCATGTTGCATCATATGCATCACCTTAACCATATTATTGCATGTTTGGAACAAAACTATTGATAATCATGTTTTGAAACTATGTAAATGTTCTGTTCACTGAAGCAAGAGTAAATCACATTAAAACACAGTGAAAGCACTGCTTGCACAGTCTTGCAAGAAGTAAATTCACCCTGTAACTCCCATTCTGAAGGAAGTTTGCTATGAACAGCAATGAAACACTCAGAAGTTTCCTTTTAATATATATTCAAATAATTGTCAGAAATTTTAATTACATGTATGTTGTTGAAAATTCATGGTTTTTATTTCTTTAGCAGCTTTGATAGCAAGAACAGGTAGAAAAAAGTTTTGTCACAGGTTTCAAAATGTCACACTAAAAATTAATTTTCTTTTTATGTTTATTTAGTCTTCAAAGACAAAAGAGTGGTAGGAACACACTCATTCATGCAAATCAGAAGTACTCATCCACGTGCATACTAATGATGTGTATTACTAAAACCATGCTGTTTTTCTGTAAAAGTATCTATGCCTATTAAGGCTCTTGAGCGTTATTTCATACACACACAGATTTGTACTAAATGCTCATCCTCACTGGTGTCTCTTCGGAGATTTAATGTGGTAAAGGTGTACTAACATTACTAATGCTTTTTCCTGAAATATGAGAAGAAGCTTATGCAGTCATTTATTTATGTTGATATCTGTCCAGACATAGGAAAAAATTCCTTGCTGAAATTCCTTTTTCTGTTTATCGTTCACTTATTATGTAACTACTGAAGTGAAAAATGAGGGTGTTTTAATTTTTTTTTTTCTCAGACAACAAATTCAAGCTTTAGAATGTGACTTTGATCCTACACACTGAATGATAAAAAGGTAAACACCTTTGAATCTGTGATGTAACTGTACAGACAAATAATTTTTGAAATTACAGAAATTTCAATAAAGATTTATTTTACTATCTAGTGTATTTGTTGTCACAATACCACATGCATGATACCAGCATATTGCAATACCACAATCCAGAACTGAATTAATACTGTCACTTTGTTTTTATTAGTTTTGCCATTTCACACACAAAAAGTCTTACTCTCTTCAGCACAGTTTCACTTCAGTTCCTGCTCATTCACACCATGTACCATTGCAAGCCTGACTTCTGAAATCCATCCAATAGTGATTTAAAACTGACTTTAGAAAGACTGTGATTGATTGCAATCATAAAGTGCAGATGTGTACAGGAAACAAACAAATAAACAAACAAAAAAATAGTCTCTTACCAAAAAGTGATTTAATATTTAATCAACAGCTGGAGCCATTCTAATTATATTAAAATTTCTCCACCTGTTTAACTAATAGAAAACAAGACAAACATATGCTTGTAATTCAAATGCATTAATATTGTGATTCCAAATATGAAACAATATTAAGTATTTTACAGAGCAGTATAGAGTTTACAGTTTGAGGCACCTAGGTATAGTTGTCCGCATGCAAATATTTGTATGTTTAGCTGGGTCAAATGTGCCAGTCCCATGCGTATGTCATGTGTACTGCTGGGTATTGCAGGTAGCACAAGGTGACGTTTTTCTTGGCAATTGAAGCTCAACCATGTCCCATTCAATTAACGTGTCCTGGATAATGGTTCAGCTGTCCAGCCACCAGACATCTGGTTTAGGGTGAGATTAATAGCTCTACGGGGCTCAATTCAGTTGACTAAACATAGGTGTCTAGTGTCATCTGGGATGTCATAGAGAATCTGAGTTATCATGTTAGAGCTTCAGATAGACCGTGAGGCATACAGAAGACTGTGTGGACAGTGGGAATACCTTAAGACATCTCAAACAGCACTAGATGCTTATGAGTGGGCAGTTCAGTTAAGCATCCAGGCTACATCAACTGTATTGTCAAGAGGCTTGATTTAGTTGCCCACACATAGGGAATTTAGAGGTGGGGCTTATTTGCCTAAATATAGGTGACTTGTGTTATGAGATGCCCTAAGGTATGTCTGCAGACCTCTGGATGCTACTCTACAAGGGTACGGCTTCAGAGTCATCACCGGGGGGATATCTTAAGGCACATGAAGGCATCTAAGGTGATACTAGACGCTATGTTGAGGTAACTTAATTGAGACCTTAATGTCATTTGAGACACCCTAGGCATCCACACTAGGCTGGCAAATATGATAGGAGAAGCAGGGGAGACTCATACCCTTAGGGAAGAGCAGCTAGAGGCCAGCTGGGATGGCTTTCGCTGGTGCTAGAAGTGTTGCTTTACATCACTGCTAAAAACGCCAGACATCCATTCATTATAGTGAGTATACGCTTAACTCTCAGGTAAAAACCTGTATGTAGATGCTGAAACACAGGTGCTTTAACCTTGTCATCTGAAGTCTATCAAAAAGGAAGTCTAAGAATGTTTCTAATAAAAATGGCTGAAAGATTATTAGTATTTTGAGACAGGGACAATGATTCTCTATCTCTACATCCTACAACAGGAGCTTAGGATGACGGTTTGTAGGTATTAGAGTTGATTTAAAAATTAGCTAATAAAATATGATGCTAACTTCTTCTAAAATTTCTTCCATCCAGTATGCAGTCTTTCTATAGATTTGTCTCTATTTAAGTCTTTTCTACTATAGCATTACTTGTAATTTTTTTGTCTGCAAAATAAAGCCAAGATCTCTCCTCCTTTGAAATGTGTTTTGGTTATAACTGACATTTAATTCTAAATTAATAGATATTAATTGTCTCTGGCTCCCTTCAGCCTAGTCATTATGTTTGCTAAGATTCTGTAGGTTCAACTGGTCTAGCTGACCCTAAGGGAATTGTGTATCTCCTTGTGATGCTCTTTGTAAGGAGCAAAGCTGAAGGAAGCATAAAATGGTATACATGGTTTCTTACTGCATGTACACAAATATCATAATTTTGGGTAAGCTTGGCATTTCCTTAACTGTCTCTTGCTTACATTTGGTCAGACTTCATGGTTTTGTCCTCTTTGTATTCAAGTCCACAGGCAGGCCTGATGTGGTTGACAGATGTCTATACTGATAAAATGATCATGTCCAAAGGGCAGGCTCTGACACAAGACCCTGATTTGCTCTGTATGTGTAGGTGTTAGCCCACTCCACAGATCAGTTTTGGTCTGCTTCCACTAGCCTTCTCCAAAATAAATTTACTTTAAAGGAAAGTAGTCCTAAGCAGTGTATGCCAGTTGGTGTCAACTGGTGGTGGAGCCAAAGATTAGTTCATGACCCTACACCATTTGGTGGTGTAGCATATAACCACAGTGACGCTGATCTTTTTTGAAATACTTTCTTTTTCCCCAGGACAGTCTTTCTAAGCTTTGATACAATTTATAATAGCAATTCCTTTCTTCACAGTGAAGCTCTCCTAGTAACATTTTTGGTGAGGCTGAGACTAGTACAGCATCTACAGTCTACCACATCATGAAACGGAATGTGGTTCACAGATACCAGCTCTGACAAGGACTGGAAAGCCACAGGGCAGTGATATGAAGACTGTCTCCTGAGATTTGGGTACAGTGTAAATTTACCTGTATGCATAAGTAATTGGACCTGAGGCAGTCCATATGTGCCTAGCTGGGGTGTGTCAGCTCTGTGTTACCTTAAGGGTGCTGGGTATGCTCTTTGGTGATGTGCCCACAACCTCACGTTGCAACCTCTAAGGTAACTTCAGCACATGGTTATATTAGTGGCAGAGTTTAGCTCCATAGTCTCAATCCCTCCAAGCAAATCCATATTCCCTTGGGTTTGGAGATAAAGTAGATGGAATCAGTTTAGATTAATCTGCAACAGCTGAAGTACACGTGGCTTAAAAGAGTATAAAAAATTGCCTGTGCTGGAGAAAGAAGCTCTTATAATTACTATTTTGTCTAAGCCATTGAACAGCAACCATAAACTTCCGTGTTATTGTGTCACTTGAAATGGTCACCCCGACAGTTGGTCAAGGATGGGTGGCACCTTTCTCTGTTGAATTAATTGATACAGAGCCTGGTTACTTGAGAAATTTAAAAAATAGTATTTCATATATTTAAAAACACTGCAGGCCCAGATTTAATTTAGTTTTATTTGGGACCCAAGACAATTAACTCTGGAATCAATCTATTTTAGAGAAAATGTTTTCAGCTGCAGCTGCAGGCAGCTTTTTCTTTTTCAGATACAATAACCATAGTTAATTATCCAGTCAACAATAATTCTATTCAGTCTGGGGAAAAAAAATCTGGTTTTAATTTTCAAGCTTTAAATCAGCAGACACTGGAACTTAATCAGTGATTGTCTAATGAGAAATTAAGCAATGTCCTTAAAAAATAGATTTCACTCTTGTCTTCTAGGGCTAAAATTCAGGTTTAAGCTTGCCTTAAGAAAAAAGCAAATTGTATTTTTAGTAGCTACAAGGAAAGTGATATGAGGCTAGGCTGGGAAAGGTCATGCATTACAAAAGATCACACTTGACATGGAAACCTTGGGAGATTTCAGTTGGTAAA
Source organism: Aquila chrysaetos chrysaetos (assembly GCF_900496995.4). NCBI lineage: Eukaryota > Metazoa > Chordata > Aves > Accipitriformes > Accipitridae > Aquila > Aquila chrysaetos. The sequence goes on along the minus strand of NC_044017.1, from coordinate 24,704,521 downwards.
ACAGACACAAAACAAAAGGACATCAGTGTTTCATTACAAACGTTTAACAGTTAAAATACACAGGAAACATTAAAATAACCTTTTGATTTTTCTAATTCTAAAGGAAATTCACTGCTAATTGTGAAATATCTAGTAACACTGGACCTCTAACACAAGAATTGAAAATCTTAGACAACAAGAACAGAATAAAGTTACAATATAGTAGGTGCATTGAAAAGAAGCTTTTGCTTTCTAATCTAATCTGCACACGATCTGCCTGATATCATCTTCTTCAATTCCCTTACTTTAGAAGGAAAAAGGTACAGTAATATTGCAGGACTATTATACAGATAATAAATAGCTGGAAAGGAAGGGTCCATGACATAGGAGCAGAATAGTTCTGGCTTTCATACTCTAGTTTCCTTTTTTTCTGGAAGAAAACCCACTGTTTTTCTTCCTGTCCCTCAAACTGCTCTCCTGGGCTGTGCCTAAGATGACCTGCAGGTGAATGCATCTGATGTGTGTTGTGGTCTCCCTAGAAGAACTCAAATTCTTCAGATTTGGACCTGACTTTCATCTGGCCTCTGCATCCAGGTTTCTCTGTGTGGAAACCAGCGCTTGTAGGAAGAGTGGGCAGATGGGGTGGAAACTGGCCTCATTCTGATAAAGTGTTGCTTTGTGGAGCAGGTATGCACATAGACTGGGAGTTTCACCATGCACCTTGTCAATGCTTTTTGATTTGGCTGATTCCTGCCTGCTGGAGGAAGGTGTAATTAAGCAATGACAGTTCACACCCAACTAGATGGAGTGAACTTGTGGAGGGTGAGGAGTTCCTGCTACCTCAGTGAGTACCTACAACTCCTGGCAGTCTAATGACGCTCAAACCATCCCAAGATCTGTGCTGTTCTTGCGCAGCGTAGTTAAATCATGACTATCTTGCATGCGTCTTAAAGGTGATAACCTTTTTCTCCAGTTACATCTTTACGTCTACCTCACTGTAAGAGTGCTGCCTTTGGTTCGTCTTTTCTGGAGGACAGGAGTGAGGGGGGACTTTTATACATCTTCTAGGAGGATCCCTACCCATCTTGTATGGACACACTCACTTTCCACTATTTCCACCTCCTCTGTATTACTCGGTATGACTTTCTTTCACTTCCTGACCCAAAGAGTATAATTTCTTCCCCATTGTCCTAAGATACAAACCAACCTTACATTATTTTCTGTCTTCTGCCTTTCAAAAGTATATGAGTCCTCATTTCTTCCTGCACCCATCAGAGAAGTGATGTCTTTAGAAACCTTTTTCAAAGCATGGCCTCCTGAAAGCTGTCCTGGTTGCTTGGGACTTGTGGCCAATCACGGATTCACATAAGTGCAGCTTCCCAACTACAGGACCACGTCTAACTATGCTTCACAATAAGCATTTTGTCTCTATATTCCCTCTGTCTCATGGAAGGGGACTGCAACTCTTTCTTGAGGAGATAATATAATTAGTAAGACAGTAACTGAAGTTCATGGCCTTAACCTGTATTTAATTCATGGAAATTGGGTCATCAGGTTCTAGGGACTACCTTTTTGTCGGGCAACCTGGAAAGGGCCGGGAAAAGTTGAGCAAAAGAACCATGTGATTAATAGATCTGTTAGAAACAAAAACATTTGAAAAAATGGTGATTCTTGTTACTTATTAACTACAGTGTTCCTTGGGTGTAACAAAAACATGTGCTTTTAGAAGAGAGCACACATGAGCCACGTGGCCATAGAACCCAAATTTATGTCCAGAATTTGGGGAAAAAAAACTTACAAGAGGAGTTACCTAAGGTAAAATATTATTTTTGTAATACTAGAAAAGTGAGTGTCACTGGGTATTTGCTCTGCTTTAGACTTTCAAGTTAGACTGACAGATGCTATTTTCACCTGCATACCTGACATTTCAAAACATGTTCTTATTCTTTCAGTCATTTGTATGTATCAGTACTAATTAGAATTGTTCCAGTTAAAATATTACCTTAGTTGTTTTATGCACTTTTGGATTAGTGAATCTCAAAAGCAGTCTACAGATAGAAATATTAGTCTGTAATTTGGATTAGTGCTGAATTGTTTGAATAAAATTAAATAGTCCATTTGGCTTAAAGAAGAAAAAATTACAGATATATGCTAGCTATTTTTTTAAAGCAATTTTGAATATACATACCTGCTGTGCATATACTGATATATAAATTAAGGGGATTATATGTTCTTTTTTTTTTTTTTTTTTTAAATACAGCAGCTATTGACCAAATGGATAGTAATAGCTCAAAGGACAAAAAGAGTTACAGTTTACTGTGTCAATGATCTGTGGATTAAAGACTCCCCAAGTACATTTTCATAAGATAAAGCAAATGACTCTTATGGAATCAGACTAGGCTATCATGACAATGAACTGTGGATTAAAGATCACTTGGAATAGTTACAATTGCAGTGGAGCAAGCATAATGGGTTTGCTATTGCCAAAGTATTCTCAATTACAGTTTTTATTTTCTGTTTGGTCAAAAAATAGCAAAATAAATTGAAGGTGAGTGTAAAGACTCTCTCAGCTTGGATGAAGGTATTGAGGTGACATGGAAGATTGAGTCAAGTCAAAATCACATTCAGTCTAGTTACTGCAGGTATAAAAAGACTGCAGAGAATGAGAAAGCATTTCAGGTGTGTTGGGATCCCTCTGTCTGCATCAACAAACAGTAAGTAGTTCGGACCTATGGGAGAAAAGAATGACATTCAGAGGCTATTTAGTTAGCATGAGGAGAAGGAGTCCCTCTCCACCTGTGAAGGGCTTTGGTTCTCATTTTTATAACATAAATCCCGCAAGCACTGCCCCAGCATGAAGACACAGCAGAAAAGGAGGCCAACAGCAGCAGCAGAAGCCTGAGAATGAGCCATGGGTAGACATAGCCTCCACAGTACAGTAGGAAGAATGGGCACACAGGCAAGAGGGTAGATCAAACTTTCACTCAGTGAAGAAGAAAAAGCCATTTATATGTACCAAAAGAAGTGATGAACAATATTGTATAGCAGTGAACTGAATAATCATGACTGGTCTGTTGGAAATACAAAGAGTAGCTGATTTAATCTATGTCAAAATGAAGAGGGACTTTCTTCTATAAGTTAATTATTTTATGTGAAACTTATATTGACAAATTTCAAATGTAAAGGTCCTTCATTTACAATCAGATGTACATCCTACAGTGAATCATAACAATCATAACATTTTTGTTTGTTTAGTAATAAGCCTAGCAACAGAATGAACATGCCAGCTATTATGTTTCTGTACATGATATAGTAAAAAAACCCCCAAACCTTCACATTTAGGATCATTGCTGTCTGTTTACCATCCATTCTGGGGACCCACCAAACAGTTAAACTTTTCATAGAAAAATAGAAAACAAGAGCCATATAGTATTAAAAGTGTGGATACAGAATTTTTAGATTTAAGGGAACAACTCACATAGGATTAAATTAGGCAGCAGTGATCTATCTTAAAATTTGTCACACTGGAATCTTTTAATCTGTGTGTAACTGCAAGCATCTATTTAAATCCCATTGAAATTAAAGATGCTTACACTCAGCTGTGTTTGCATGGTCCAAGACCTTGCATTCATTGCAGTGTGATGGAGCATGTGCAATGGAAAATCTTTTTTGAAAGTCATGGAAGTAGACTAAATAATATGTATAAAGGAGTATTTTCTAAAGGGAACTAGCAGAAGTTCCCTGAGCACTCATTGTTTCACTGAATACAGTAAACATCACTAGTTAATGTAGTAAAAGTGCAGTACATAAAGTGTATCAGGAACAAAAGTATTACTTAATACAATACTTTATACTATAGACAAAACACAGACTGATAGACTTTGTAGGGATTTCTTATAAAAATGGAAGTCTGCTTGAGATTTCTAGATTTTTTTTCAAGTGATTTGATGCTACATGAGAAAAAGAAAAGATCCAAAGACAGGATTTATTTTTGCTTCAGGCTAATTAAGGAAAATGAGAGTATAAGTTTTGTAATTTGTGAATACTGGCTTGCATGGTCAATCAAGGGGAAAGAAAGCTGAGACTTTGTAAAACACAGGCCATCTGTCTTCTTTGCAGAGATAATTAAGTATAGCACAACCTGTGGCAAAATGACAAAAGTATAGATATTTAGTATGGGGATATTAAGGAAATCTGATTTATAAGTTAGTAGTTGGTTAATAATTTTTCTTCATACAGCATTCAGATCGCATCTCTTTTTCAGTTGAAATCTATTGCCCAAGGCTATAGTACTCAATGGAAGGTAGAATTCGGGAAAAGATTATTTTTGATCATGCCTACAATTGAACTCCTATGAAAATCTTCCATCATTTAAAATAAAAACCCATTAAATAACTTTTAATAGTTTAACAGAATAATTAAAAAAGAAGCAGCTTTTTTTATAGTTAATAATAAGAAGTATTCCTCAAAATTGACTGACATTGAAACACCCTTTCAGAATGGAGAGAACCTAATAAAGCAGATATATGTATCTATTTACTTGACTATGTTAGAGTAGTGCCTAGTCTAAAAGATACTAAGCCTAGCCTAAAAGATACTAAGACTTGTCCTAAACATATTATCTAAAATACTGTTGAATTTTTAAAGCTTTTAAAAGTTTTGGACTGTTTTTCTTTTTTTTTTTAATAAATATTTTATGTTTAACAAGCGGATGCATAATGACTCTGTGAGGTCATCAAAGTACTAAACACCTTGATCCTGGGGTATTGAGTGCTTCAGACCAGCACGCTTCATGACACAAATTTATTTGATCCTATTGTCCTTCGTGGGACGTTTGAAGAATAAGTGAAGGTGCTCATACTGTTTTCTACGTAGTGAAAGTTCAGATGCCCTACATAGCTCTCCTGCCTTCATTGTAAGGAACACCAACCAGGCTGTTCCCAGGACCCTATGAGAAGGTTATCACTACTCTATGGAAGTCTTGCTAAGTTCTGCTCTAAATGAGTTGGGTCCTGGTTTTACTGAGATCACTCCTGCTAGTGAATTTTTAACTCTGTATGTTTTTTCAAAGTTACTATCACACATTAAAAATATATGTAGACCAGCTGAAAATCCCAGGTAATCCCTGAGATGACCAGTAAATAATTCAATTGAAGGTGAACGTGTGAAATACAGGCAGAAAAGTAACTAAAGCAGAATTTTGTTCTACAGAAACTGGCTACACTAAATGTGCTTAAGTCTTTGACATATGAGTCATCACAATAATGTATAAAGCATAAAGGAAATGAAATTAAATTTGAAGTGGAAAAGTTGGGTATATGCTCAGTCAGTATTTACAGTCAATTAGTTTTTCTCAATGTGACAGAAGTATCCCTTGAAAGCATTTGATTTGCTGCTTAAACTTCAAAATCACAAAGAGAAAGCATTACAAGGTGATTTGTGTGATTGACCTTCATTAGTCATTGATGAAATACTTTGTGCTGCTTATTGCATTTCTAGGCATTGGTTAGTGACTTGCATTTTTCTGCAGAGCTCTGTTGGCCTTGCCATCTTATTTTCATATCCATTGCATCCCCATTCATCTCTTTTGATTACTTCCTGAATACTATGCAAGTCTTAGATTACATTATATAAAAAAATAGATCATACACATATTGCAGTACCAGCTTTTTAAAATCTTGTATTTTATTCTATATCATCTAATAGAATACAGCTAAATCTTTGGGGTTCATAATCACTCTCATTTTTAAAGAATGATTGGTTGTGCTTGCAAATAAATAATTCCTTGCTTCCAAAGGGATTGAAACAAAATAAAACACAACGGCCCCCCTAACTACATCCTTTGAAAGCTCTGAGAAAACTTAAACTCAACTGTCTCTGCCTTTTAACAGCAAAGTGAAGTTTATGCAATTGAAACATAGGTATTTTATTGGTACTCTTGGTAACAACACAGACACTCAGCACTTCCTCTGAGTGTATAGAGACATACAGAATTAACTTTTTAACTGCTTTTCAGACTGATGCCAGCTATTGTAGCTCTGTGTAGATGCCAAAAGCAGCCAAAATACAGAATGGTAATAAATTTATTCTCTTTTCTGCAGTGCTATAAATCACAAGTGTAGCACATACATGACGATGGTGTGCATTTATTGTGTTCTCTCATCTCGTACTCCTGTATGTGACTGACTTCTTCATTACTTCTGTAAATTAATGGACTTTTATCTATTATTAATAGACTCTTAACTATTCAGAAAATATGTGTGACTATTTAAGATCTGAACACAAGAACAGGCTCTCCTGGTGACACCAGTGATTCTTCTAGAAAAGTATCCTGGCTCTGAGGGTAGCACCACCTAGCTGATTCAGACAAAGGTGTAAAATCACACATAGTGAACAACTATGGAATATTTCTTCTGCCAGGAAAGGTGCTTTGCACTATTAGTATCTAATCTGTGGGATTTAATATATCACTATGTAGTTTTGTGATGGAAATCAGGCTGGTAAGCTTTTGTGGGTTCTGCCACTGCTACACTCATAGCATGTTTAATTTATACGGTAATGCTCATCCATTTTAGATACCTACCATCTGGGAGGCAGTTGGACAGTCAGACAGTGCAATTCTTTTCCAGAAGTCATTATAGAGTCCTGCTAAATCTGCAGTTCTCTCAAGTATACCTTGCTGAAGGTTTATATAAGAAGAAGATTGTTGCATGGGGAGGAGATCACTAGCTCCCATGGAGCTTACTATCTAAAGAGTTAATCACACCGCATGCTAAAGGGTTAGCACATTTAGGCCAAATCATCTCTGTCTTTTAAAATAAGATATATCATCATTGACTTATTAAAATTTTGTCTATTCCCCTGAATAGTCTTTTATTGACTCAGACAATCCTTTGTACTTTCCCAGCATGAAATTATAATAAAAGGTTGAGTTTTACAGATGTCTAAAATGTCCTTGAAATGGAAAGGGAAAACGGTTCAGGCTGCATTTCAAAAGTGAATATATATCACTCATCACAGAAAAATGAATTGACTTTGTATTCATTAGATGATCTGTCAAATAATCTTCAATTAAATGGACAATAGATTTCTAGTTCCTACAAAGATACAACTTTAATCTCACATGGATTTTTTTTTTCCTTCCTTTTTTCCATATGTCAAAATTGTGTTTAGTATTCACGCCTTCAGAAGCTGTTGTTGTTAAGATAAGGAACAGAAATAGAATAGAAAAGCAGCTATAACAGAGCTTTCAGAAACAGCATGATCACCGACACAGTTTTACATCTGTTCTGGCACTCTCAGAAGCGAGGCAAGATTTAGTTAGACAGATAGTCTAACATAATCCCATAGATATACTATTTCCCATTTATGGCAATTTATGCCTTTAGGACATGACCTAATGAACCTTCACAATGCACACATAGGGGAAGAAGGATGGCAGCACTTACGGTTTCACTTGCCTCAAAATTCTTGAGTTCAAGAAAGATTATCTAAATTTCTCTTCAGGTACTATTTGAATTAGGGAAGTGCCAATGGGCTCAGCCATGAATAAGATCTTTTTGTTAGATACCGTGTAAATAAGTAAGAGGCCTTTAGCTCCAAAAATTTGCACAATAAGAAGGCATTGACAGATGCTACAACCAGATACTGTAAGGTGCAGGGGAAAACAAAGCACTGTCTATCAACAAATACAGATCAGAGCTTGAAAGCATCAGACACATTCAAAACTCGCTGAAATGTGAAATGACTGCCTCATGGGATAAGATGCAAATGATTTTGTGGGAAGGGACATTAAACTACTCAGTGTTCAAAGGGTAGAACGGAAGCCAAAGGATGTTTGCTTTGCAAAAGTGAAAGGGGAGCTGCTGTTTTTTTCTAAGAGAAGTAAAGTAGAAGATTTAGTGCAAAAAACAGAGGAAAAATCAGGGAGTATAGCTTTTGCACAAGAAATTCAAGCAGTGCCCTCCACGATATTTTAGACTGAAACTGAAATATGTCTGTGAATGTAGCCCATGCTTCCTTATACAAAGATGCTATGGAAACTTTTCCTGTTCCTCAAGTTCCCTAGGCTTCTTTCCCAAAGTGCTCCCTGTGCTCTGTGTCAGCGGGAGAAGAAGAGGCCCCATATGCCCTGGGAGCTCAATCATTACCCCCTATTACTAGACCAAAATGAATAGTGAACATTAATGATACTTATATTCACGTCATGTCTCTAAGCTTATTAGCAGTACCTTGTGTACTCAGCACTTCCCTGTATCTTCATTCTGTAGTTGCTGTAGAATCATCACTGCATTAGTACAAGTAATGGCAGTGTCCAGTGGAATGGGAACTCAGTTTCCATTAGAAAATATCAATCCTGTATTTCTTATATTGCTCCCTTCTCAGCTGGTAGCCATAATCTTCTCTTGGTTTTCTTCTCCAACACAGTATTTGCCCAAGACCTTGCACTGAAACAGTGACTGAAAATAAAACTCTCACCTTAATACTGTGCTTTTACTCAGTTAGTGTAACAGTTTAAGGGCATTGTCTGCACAGTGTGTGTATTTAATTTTTAAAACTAAGTGTTCTGTTTCTGCCTGACAAAGTGCAAACTTTATTTTGACTGTAAAGGCAATCATTGCTTTCCTGCAGTAGTTTAGCTTGAACCTTAACTAAAATTTGTAAAGAGTTCTGATCCAGGGCTAACAGTAGTATTACTGGCTTAAAATGTGTCACTCAAATGTAATTGCTCTGACAATAAGTTAACGCCCACGGAGGACGAATTGTTTTGTTTTGTCACCGAGGCAATAAAGTCATTTGGAAAGGATCAGAGAACATCTTGTAGGGCTGATCAGGGATTCACCAGGCAGAGCAGCTAGAAAGTTATAAAAGGGAAAGCAAGTAAGTTGTTTGATCTGCTTTAGTCTTCTTCAGCGGCTAAGGATGAAGGAAAGCTGTATATCCCAGAGGCATAATAAAGCAGAGAAGGCCAGAGCATAAGTAGGTTCTAAAGGGCTTCCAGGGAAGCGGTGAGGCAGAATAAAAGGCCTCATGTTTGGAAAGTATGTTGAAAAGTAGGTATTTTTCTTTAATTCCTTTATAATTTATTTTGCTTAATTCTTTAAGTAAAAACAATAGTATGCTTAGAAACGTATATATATCTTCTTATTTGGCGAGTTACTTCCACCTCAGGCATTCTGAAGAATTAATCTCCAAACTAGTATTAAAGGTGTTCACTTCTGGGGCAAATATTAGAGAAATGATGTTGAAGGTATGAAGGACTGGTATCCCCCCAAAAAGAATATTTAGATTTTTGAAAAAATCTTTAAAAGGAAAACAAACAAAAAAATATTTTTAAGTGTGTCTCCTGGACATGATGGCAGAAAAGGCCAAGGAGAAAGAGACACAATGTAAAGCATTATTTATGTTTTTCCTTTTACGTCCCAAACAAAGAATCCTTTTCTTGACCCTGAGTTCAGTCTGTATTGTGATGACATATTTTTCTCTCCAGAAAATAAAAATAAGTGCACCAAGTACAGTTTTTGTTGCAGTGGAGGCATTTTAAACTTCTCTGAAAACCAAAAAATGTTATTTTTCTTCCTCTTTCTAACATCAGGGGCTCATTCATCTGCTTTTTAAGAGCTTTAGACAACAGTGTAAAAGTCTTGTGTCATTTGAATCAAGTGTTTCCAAACGTTGGATGATTACATCAGGCTCCTTCCCTTTTCTTCTGATGTTTTCCTGGATGTTTTCAAGCACATCCAAAATAATTTTCCATTGTTGAAACACGACTCAGCAATATGACATATTTAATAACTCAGTCACTAATGCTGAGTCAACAGCACCTGATTTTCTTCCATGCTGTTACTGATTCCCCCAGGTAATACTCACCTTAGAATAATTTTTGGAGAAGAGAGCCATAACTCTTATTTTCCATTGGCTACATTGCTGCTGCTTTTTGTTTTGGGTATGTGTGTGTGTCTTCACAATTTTTTACAGAGCTGAAAATGACATTTTAAGGGGACAGACCATGAGAACTTCAGGATTTGGTTTTTTCTCACTTCTTTACTCCATTCTAAGTATTTCTATTTATACCTAACTACCTTTCCCTTTGCCTGACGTACTCTCACGTTTTCTCTTTTGACATCTTTACCAAAACACTTCATGTAACCATAAACTCATGTTGTTTTAAATGTTAATTTAAAAAAAAAAAAACAACAATCAAGCTATGAAATATACAATTCAGAGGCAGCAATGTCCAAAACAAGCCAAGCCACAGCCAAAACCTAGCAGCAAGTTCCGAGGAGAAATAGGTCACATTTTTAAAGGATTTTTTTGAAGTTTCCTTCAGTTTGTTTTAAATAGTTAAAAATTTCAGCATCAATCCTAAATCTTTGTGCATGTCTCAACCTTCTCAAACTGCTTTCCATGAGGTATACACTAACTGATCATGTTAATAATAGTGAAAGAAATTTAAGCAATTAGTAGGAGTTTCTGCAACACACTACTGGAACTTCATTTTGAAGCACACGAGATAATTATCCTGAATTTCTTCTGGTTTGAGTCATCTAACTTATTTTGGACATCACAATGAGAAGATAAAAGCCTTAGAAGTGACTGTACATTTAATTTAAGGGGAACCTAGGGTACCCAGCTCTTCATGTATAGCCATGACATCTGCATTTATTTATACAAAGCATAACCAACACTTGAGCTATCATGGTTTGTGGTAGGAGTCAGTACCTTCAAGAGATAGTAGAACTACATGGGTCATGGATGGAGCGCTATGCTACATACAATTTACATTATGGTTTTGGAGATCTTCATTTTTGCCTTTTAATTTTGTCCCATGTTTTTATTTTCATAGGAAGGTATGGTTGGGTTTTGGTTTTGTTTTGTTGTTGGTTTTTTTTCCCAATAATTTATTTTTCTATACTTAGAAATACCTTAGAATACCAGATACCTTTTAATAGAGAAGTATATAAAACCACAAATGCAAATGACACACAAGCCATAGGGTCCTTTTTGGTATTCTCAGTGCTGTCATTTCATCCCAATTACAGGGTGACTCGTTCATCTTAATAGACTAAGAGCCACTGAAGTGTGGCCAGCAGGTCGAGGGAGGTGATTCTCTCCCTCTACTCTGCTCTCATGACACCCCACCTGCAGTACTGCGTCCAGCTCTGGGACCCCCAACATAAGAAGGACATGGACCTGCTGGAGCACGTCCAGAGGAGGGCCACAAAGATGGTGAGGGCTGGAGCACCTCTCCTATGAAGACAGGCTGAGAAAGTTGGGGTTGTTCAGCCTGGAGAAGAGAAGGCTCCAAGGAGACCTTATAGCAGCCTGCCAGTACCTAATGGGGCCCTACAGGAAAGCTGGAGAGGGACTTTTTACAAGGGCATGTAGTGACAGGACAAGGGGTAATGGTTTTAAACTGAAAGAGGATAGATTTAGATTAGATATCAGGAAGAAGCTCTTCACTGTGAGGGTGGTGAGGCACTGGAGCAGGTTGCCCAGAGAAGTTGTGGATGCCCCATCCCTGGCAGTGTTCAAGGCCAGGTTGGATGGGGCTTTGAGCAACCTGGTCTAGTGGAAGGTGTCCCTGCCCATGGCAGGGGGGTTGCAACTGGATGATCTTTAAGGTCTCTTCCACCCCAAACCATTCTATGATTCTATGATTTTCAGAAAAGAATTTAGGTAGTACATTACCTGCATTAGTACATTTAACTGCAGTTATTTGCTTTTATTCAGGACAACTACAGAGAAGGAAATTTTAACTCATGCCAAAAGCCTAGACTTAAAAAACAAACTTTGTAATGCCCTGAGCAATATCTATGCAGAACTATGGCACTATGCATGAGGTATTGTGCAAGGGAGGCCAGGGGGAGTGCATGGAATTATGAACTGTGAACTATAGTATCAATTATCTGTCTTTGTCAGCTTTATGCCTTTTCAATTAGTTGATTAAATAAATCACTCAGAAGAGCTTGGATGCTGATGCATATTTTATTCCTATTGGCAAGCTGGCTGTTGGAAATCCTCTTTTCATTCTACAGTAATTACTTTTTTTTCCAACTTCAAAAGATTTCAGCCTACAGAGATGTACTCTTTGGCTGAAAGGGTTGCCAAACTTTAGGCAGTTCCGAACAACAGATACTGTATTTTGTTTTTGGATATCTACATCAAATATTCAGCTTATATGCAGTATAAGTATATGGTATATACTTACGTTGATAGAGTTCCTGAAGAAGTCAGTGCTAGGAGTCCGAAGGACATCACTGGATAGTCAGTATGCACATTGGCAGAAGAAGCCCACGTTGCGAAATACACAAATTAAGTATTTGTATCGAGTTTTAAAATTTTGATTAGGTGCCTAATGCCTTTTGAATTCCAGTAGGCACTTAAACAGTTTTGAGAACTAAGCCTTAATGTCTTTCTGGGGAACATGGCAGAATTCTCTGTGGCTCAGTCATAGAGACAGATGCAATACTCTAAAAACAGGGCTAAGTGCTCATTCTGGAAAGAAGAAGATTCTGCTCGGTTTCTGTTACGCTTGAATTTTGGGTGACTACTGCTTATGGAGTCACTGTCTAGCTGTTTCTCAACAGACCTTCAGAGCTGAAAGGATATGCTGCTGCTATGCAAGAGCTGATTCCTTCCATTCAAATGACTCCACCAAAAATTTCTTGGTTTGTTTCACACTGAAGAATTATGCTCACTGTTGCAAGAGGTAATTCTTGATTCTGACTTGGAAAACAAGGCTGACAATGTGTAGGGTTGGATATCAAAGACATAGCAAACACGAAGGTTAGTGTTTTCACCTATCCTCTGTGAAACTCTCAGGACAAAGGCAGGGCTAGATCAGATCATCTTCTGGAGATCTCCTTTCTCCTTTCAGATAACTTAGCTTCTCAGTTCCTCATGTCCTTGCTCCCCTGAAATTCATGAATGTTAGTTTCCAGACTTTCTTTAGAACTGAACAAAACAGGATGTGATTTTTGAGATTGGTCATTCTAACGATTGCTTCCTATAGGTAATATAGATGAAAGGGTACCAGACATGGTACCCTCTGCTATACATACTCCTCCACTACCGTCCCACGAGACTGCTCAGAAAGCAATCTAAAGCACTGTTCTCAGCACATGCCATAGCTCATGCCATATCTCAGCAGTTTCCTGCTGCAAAAACACCTCTGGTGAGCTTCAACACAGTCCTCCAATTATTTCAAGCATTTTGAATGCCAAAAGACTCAACATAATAATAATTTTGACCAAGATGGCATGAGCACCAGATAGAACTAGCAGGAAATCACAGCCACGTATATGATGTGAATGTTCCCAGTCCTCTACAGAGGGAGACAACTTCTTGTTAGTTGGATTGGGCGCCAACGATCACTTCCTGCAGAACATGCTTTTTGTAGTGTAGATGTTGCCACAGTACCAAGTACTACTTAGCAGTTTTAACCAACTCTTGCAAATAAAACATGTAAATAGCTCCACAGAAATGAGCTCTCTCCCCCACAGGCTTAACTACCAAACTGACAATCGGAACTTCCTTGTTCAACGTATTTGGCCCTTGAATATCCATTATTTTTTCTAAACAAAATGGAACACGTTCAATAAGAAACCTCATCATTTAATAGCTTCTAACCCTCTGATTAAAATATTTGCAAGGAATATGGGAAAATATGGATCTGAATTATAGCTGAGCACTTTTATAAAAAACAATACATCCATTATAAAGGAATAAAAAAAAACCCCAAACCATTCGTGAATGGACGTGAAGACTGAAAAAAAGGTCAAAACTAAAACAGAAATAGTTTCAAAATTGAATTGTTTTAAAGATTTTAAAAGCTGTCTTTTTATTTCGATAAAAGTAGCTTTTGAGATTTTACTTTAAAATGGCTTTTTATTTACTAAATAGGAAAACAACATTTAAAGAGCTATCTAACAGGAAAATAAAATATGATATTTTGGGTTGTTTTAAGCAAAACATTTTCTGCTGATCCACAATTAAATTTTCAGGTCGTCTGATTCCTAAACAAATGCTTTAGCAATTGTGAGGTTATGCAGAGTTGGGTAGCAGCATTTTTTTCTCTAGTTTTCCTTTAAAAGAAGAGTGTTTCTCACTACTTTGTAGAAAGTAGGTAAACTCGTATCTTCAGCAGTGCTACTATACAGTGGATACCGAGTAAATTAAAGTGTCAGACATATATTGAAAGTGTTTAAAATATTTAAGTTCAACTACTTTGTGTGCACACCTTTTTGGCCTAGGTTTAAGTTGCTGAACTGTAAATTTTTCTGTTCTAGTTCTACCTCCTCCTCTTAAAAAACAGGGCTGGATGCAATTCCGTTCTGTGCCTAGTTATCCCCTGTAGGCTTATTATAGATGCTTTAGGAGCATGAATACTAGATATAGCAGGGAAAACAGCTAATGGAGAAACTTCTTATTTATTTGCCAAGATCATTTCTGAGTACAAGATGGGTATGACTTCGCTGAGCCACATTGCGATGTCGGTTCTACAACTATAGACACATAACTGAGGTGCACAAAACTTTTGAGATTCTTAGAAAGTCTAGTGATGACCTATAGGACTCTAACTTTCCTGTGTAGTAAATGGAGGGTTTCCACTGGGTTTCTCCACGTGGAAGACTAGCTATCTATATTGAGCTCAGAGTAACTCTATGGAGGCTAGGGTCACTACATTAAAATTTTTATTTTTCAAATATTTCTTTCTGTATTGAGTACAGAATGCTAAACAAGTGCCTTGTACACCTAAAATTAGGAGACAGATTATGACAAGATTTGTTTTGGATTCTGTGAGACAATTAAATATAAATCCCATTTATTGGCTCTGTCTGTATCTGAACATAGATCTTATCATGAGCTCGGTGTTTCTGGTCCCCCAGTCGCCCAGAATGGGGTTATAGTGGAGTGCACCATGTTCCTACCAAGCTGATAACCTCATGTGTCGTTTCTCCGGAACCAAGAGTGAGAAGAGTGATGATGTGTATGCACTTCAGTCTTTCCTTCTACACAGTTGTAACTCTGGAAATTGCCCATATGTTCCACAATATAGACATATTCCATTTCATATGTCTGAGTTGTAGGAAGTATATTGACTTTGAAACCAGGAGTATGAGTTCTATCAACACTGCAGCACCTATTTAGTAAGTGATCATGATGTCTGTGTATATTCAGTGACATATTTATTACAGTTTCCACAAAAGTATGCAGAATCTTTATGGATTTGCAATTTCACAGATATACTGGAGAAAAGCCTAAAATTTCAGCCAAACTGCCAGAGTTTCAGTTATAAGCTTACAGCATGTGAAAACAAAAGAAAAATATTTCCTTCCAATCTTAAATATTTTTTTAATTTAGACTTACTTTAAGAAATGTAAAGGAGCAAACAGGAGGTAGAACAATAAAAAGAATGCTTTCCTTCGGTATATCACCAACATAAATTTGTGTCACAATTTGGGAAAAAAATTCAGAATCTTTTTTAAAAAATGCAAGAAATGCACTTACTTTTTTAATTGTGTCAAAATGTAGTAAGGTTTTCAAGGTTTTTAAAAGACAGTTCGATGACACACAAAAATCAGTTCCTTCCAAATCAAATATCTTTAAATAAATCACATATTAATTTATTGTAAAACTTGTTTACCTGTTTTGGGTTTGGTTTTTTTTGAAAATGGATGCTTCATATTCTCTCAAAGTACGGAATTTGTAATCATTAGCTGTGTTGATGGCAACTGTTTAGGGAAAATATCTCAATACATACTGAATTCACTACAGCTTCTTCGACCTGTGTAATTAGCAGGAGTTGGATGTTAGTTTATTTGTTTATGAATGTAAAACAGGTACTTAGACATTACGATACTGGTATTTCAGTTCAGAATGGATTTATGGATTTTTTTTGTGTATTAAACCGAATGGAATCTTACATGAACGGACAGAACTTAAGTTACAATAAAATAGACCACCGGGAGACAGATTTTTAAATAAGCCAATAGAAATTTAGAGTGTTCTTGAAAGTAATGTTGGGGCACAATAGGTTTGCCGATATCCACAATGTAAACTACCTCACATCATTTGCCCTGGTGGAGGTTTATCCAGGCAATGGAATAATAGCCTGAACTTGGTGATTAATCCAAAGAAAAAAAAAAAAAATCATTTGGTTCCTGAAAGGGCTAAAAATACAGTGGAGAAGTTGCACTCACCATTATTTCCAAGCCTTCTGCAGATAGCAAGTAAAGTAAACCAGTATTTTCTTCTAGGAAGATAAATTTGTTAACAGATAGTCTTGCCTAAATCCATGTGAGATCCAGAAACTAGAGAAGGGGCACCTCAGTTCTCTGGGATCCAAACTGGTAATGTGTTTTATATTGCCATTTAGGTTGTACGTAGTGGCCACTGCAGGAAGGTGGACTTGCTTATTTTTGAGTACTATGGGAACATCCAAGAATGATTTAGAAGCCCAGGTTTAGTGCCTGCTTAGGCAGGGAGGATGTGACACTACAAATGAGTGTAGCTGCATGTGCCTCTTGTTGGGACTAGTCGTAAACTCCTTTTGTTGAAGACAGACTACTTTTCAAGAAAGAGTACAAGACTTGAGGGGCTTGAAAGACACCCAAAGAAGCAGCAGTTGAGTAAATATGTCATTTGCCACAGAAAAGATCATCCCAACCTTTGAACCTTGCAAATTCACTTTATATTAAATAGCCACTGGCTAAAAGGCAGAAATAATCCTGGAAGCAGGGAACTGGACAGTGGTTCCTCACTCTCAGCTAAATGCTATACCCAAGTAGCTAAAAAGTCTGTTGTCCTTTCTTCCATCTTGTAAAGGTTAAGATGGATGTTTTCATTTCTTTTACACCTAGCATTATGGATATATATATCTCTATCCTCATATACAACGGCTTGCAAAATGATTTAATTTTTAGTGCAGTACCTGCAAGCTTTGCTACGAAAGAACTCATCTTTCAGTAGCACAAATCTTTGTTGTTTGGTTATATGAAGTGAGCAATGCTAAGAAGCATGTGTCCTTTGATCAAGGAGCAAACCCATTTAATATTGCCATGCTTAGGCAGTACCCGGTAAAATACTGAAGGCAAAACTGAACAGCAAATGGGATTTTGCAGAAATAATGTACTAAAAACATCTGAAGTATATTCCTCAAAAACCTATTACTGAAAACTGAAATAAAAGATATAAAAGTTGCATAAAGCTTTTTCTTTTTACCTGTACATTTTTGCACATACAGGTATGTGCACACAGACATACACATTTAATAACTTCTATTATTTTCTCACTAAGGCTTATAATTTTCATTTGTTTGGACCTAAGGGACATACCTGAGTGCTTATTGAAGATAGCTTTTGATTTTCTTTCTTTTAAGAAAAATAATGAGAGCTAAAATTACATAAAAATAGTTATTTTTGTTTGCTTTTCAGTGCTTTTGTTTTTTTCCTTTCGCCAACTTCTACTATATTTATACAAGCATATAACAATGGTTGTGTTGGGTTCATCTAGTCTTAAAGCCTGCATCTGACAATTAATATTTAGGAAAAGAGCACAAGAATAAGGCATTTTTATAGCTTCTGGCAATCTGCTGTTCAGGGACTTCCTCAGCTGGAGGTTATGCCCATTTTTTTGCTTCAGAATTATTCTAATCACTTTAAAATCTCACTTAAACTTTTAGTATCCACAGATTTTTGTGGCAAAAGTTCCACAATTTAACTTTATATCATGTAGGAAACATTGTATTTTGTTGGGTTTAAAGCTTCTGTCTGAAATTTAAGCAGCATGCCCCCTGCTTTTCATATTATGAAAACCAGCTTCTTCACTTTTACTGTATTGTCGATGAATGTGTGTATCTTCAAGGTATTTGAACCTCACTAATATTTCTTTGTACAGAAGCTGTTCAATTCCTTTGATCTTCCTTACTGCACTTCTTGATAGCTTTTCTTAACCTAATCAACCTTGC
Source organism: Aquila chrysaetos chrysaetos (assembly GCF_900496995.4). NCBI lineage: Eukaryota > Metazoa > Chordata > Aves > Accipitriformes > Accipitridae > Aquila > Aquila chrysaetos. Next base: position 24,686,571 of record NC_044017.1, on the reverse strand, counting down.
TTGAGATGGAGCAGCACCAGAAATGCACATCTTATTCATTAAACAAGTGCATCCTGGATTAATACACTGACATAATGCTGGTTTTTGTTCTCTGTTTTCTATTATGCTAGTGTTTTTATCAGTGGCAAGCATTAAGTTGATGTTTTCATGAAAAAAATCCTTAGTATGTCTGAGTGGGAGTCACTAATTGAAAACCCTTTGTGTCCTTGTAGTTTAATGCATTCAAGACCTGCGTCACCACAGGAGAATCATGGACACTATGATTAACTCAATGTTTTGGTCATCTGGAACACAGGGGCCTTTGGCAGGGTTCTCTTTCCAGAGAAGGCATAACATTTGGAGCAGATGGTGTGCTAGTGTGCATTATGGTTTTCCTCATGCCCACCACTACTGTGGGTCACACACTTGCAGTTTAACCTCATGGACATTTCACCCAGGCCCCCAGTAGGGTTTCAGCTGAGTGTGCTTCAACTTAATGCAAATTAGAAAACATTAGTAGGCTGAACATGTAAGTGTGATAACATCACTTTACCCTGGTGTGTGTTGCAGAGTCTACAAACTGGTCTACCCAGACAGGTAGCAGAAGGACAGAACACTTTTTCATTACACAGGCTGGCACTGCTGGTAATGATGGGGAAAGGAAAGTGAAAGGACAACTCCATCTGTGCAAATGTAGCTCAGGACTGTAGAAGGGATGTGTGTATTATACTTGTTTGCTCAAAATTAGTTTTGTGCTGCTCTGAAAAGAATAACTGAAGTGGAAAGCCTTGAAAAAAGAGAGGTGCTATACCATCCTCTAGAAAATCATTGAACGTGTTAAGGCAGGGAGCATCTGAGAGTTTTCAGGATGCTGGCAGGCAAGTGAGCAACATCACAGAGCTGGGACACTGCAGCTGATGTAGTGAAGCAAAAGGACTCAGTTCTGTAAATGCAGGTGTGCGGTGGCCCCTTAGATGTAAGGCATTCCCACCCATCTGCCATTTCCCATTCCAGAAGAGCATGGGTTTCCAGTAGCTTCTATGTCCTATGTGCCATCACTATGAGAATATTTCAGATGAATTGGTGCATCAGAGATGACCGAACAGCACTGGGCACCTATGTTTAGGCAGCTAACGTGATTCTAGAGGATTGAATTCAGTTAACTGTTTTAGACAGCTAAATCTAGAAAACCACCTGTCAAAATGGTATTATCTAAGCTGGAGTCATAATCAATGGACACCTAGGACACTAGCCAAGTTAATTGTGTAGCTATGTCCTGTGGTGATGAGTTGCTTCTGATAGGATTCATGGAGATTCTGAGTGTATACATAGGCTTTACTGAAGTGCATGAATAGAACTTTTAATCCCAGAGGAAATATAGGCAGTATAAAGTTCCTCAAAATTGAATGCATAAGTAGATGTTGAATGGTCAGCATCAAAATCTGCTCTCTTGGAGTTTTCCCACTATTTCTGGACTATTACTGCTGAAAATGATTAAACAGGATTCATACATTTAAGACAGACTATTTGGTAAAAAACAACTAAACTTTACTAGATACTGAGATCAGGTCCCGATTTTCTCACCTCTGCTGGTAGGGAGGTGTATTTGTGTTCAAAAACATGCATATAAAGCTGATAGAATCTAACTGTCCTTCTTGGGATGTTTTTCAGGAATGAATGAAGATGTGTTGATAGTTCTTGAAACTCATTGTCTATTGGGATGTTTGATTTTTTTCTGTGCTATTATATTACTGTCTTCTGAAGTAGGCAAGGAGGTGGGTGAGTGACTTCTCTGTTCTTGCTTGCTTTCACACTTCAATCAAACTTTGCAAAGTCTAAGAAACCAGTACATAGCTTTCAGTCATGCTTTGGGTAGTCCCTGGAGTATGGTTGGTAAAAGGAAATAATGATATTGTGTTAGGTTTTTTTTTTTTTCTCATTTGGTGGGAATGTAAAAAGATGGTTGGATTTGCCTTCTTTAGTGAGTTAATTTTAAAGCTAGACATAGATCTTGTATGAGATGATATTTCTACTATTTACTTATATTCTTGAAGTCACACTGATGGTTGTCTTAAGAAAAAGAGACAACTCTTCAGACAGGGAACTTTTTGATACTGTACTTTTTTTTAAGTCATCACATTGAAGATACTATCATGAATCCATTTATTCCTCGTATTCTTAAAAGTGTGTATCATATATATCTATGTAATAAGGATCAAAGTGATGATGCAAGTGCACTTGGTTGATTTGAAATAAGTATTCCAGATATTTTAAATTAATCAAGATGAGTGTCGTGGTTTAACCCCAGCCAGCAACTAAGCACCACGCAGCCGCTCACTCACTCCCCCCACCCAGTGGGATAGGAGAGAGAATTGGGAAAAGAAGTAAAACTCGTGGGTTGAGATAAGAACAGTTTAATAGAACAGAAAAGAGGAAACTAATAATGATAATGATAACACTAATAAAATGACAACAGTAATAATAAAAGGATTGGAATGTACATATGATGCGCAGTGCAATTGCTCACCACCCGCCGATCGACACCCAGCTAGTCCCCAAGCGGTGATCCCCCCGCCCCCACTCCCCCCCGTTTATATACTGGGCATGACGTCACATGGTATGGAATACCCCGTTGGCCAGTTTGGGTCAGCTGCCCTGGCTGTGTCCTGTGCCAACTTCTTGTGCCCCTCCAGCTTTCTCACTGGCTGGGCATGAGAAGCTGAAAAATCCTTGACTTTAGACTAAACACTACTTAGCAACAACTGAAAACATCAGTGTGTTATCAACATTCTTCGCATACTGAACTCAAAAACATAGCACTGTACCAGCTACTAGGAACACATTTAACTCTATCCCAGCTGAAACCAGGATAATGAGTCAAACACCAGCTACATTAGAGATGTTATTAATCAACACAAATGTTTATAATATGGATCAAAATCTTATTAACTTTACTCATTTACATAGCCACATTTCAGATTTTTGAGAATTTAATTTGAACATCTTCCCCAGACAACAGTCAACCTTTTTTCTGTCCCATGAACAGCAAGCTCAACGCTAAGGAAGAAGACTGAATTAAAGATATCTCCATCGCCACATAAGTTTGTTTTAAATCTGAAATTTTATTTAATTAATAAGGCAGTTTTTTTGAATGTTAGCCATATTTACGGAGCAGTACCTGACATGGCAAGACTGAATAGCATTTCTTGAAGTATTCCACTGAGCAGACACCCAACTGAGCAAAGAGTAGACTTTTTTCTCCCCCCCGCCCCGCCCCTGCATTGTGTTTCATTAACACACAATGGCTTAATTTTAAGCAGCGGATTTATTTTCACTTAGTTGAGGATTATTTGCTAAAACATTTCTAGGGCATTCAAGGTTTGAATCCTACATAACAGTAAATAATCTAACAGCTCATTTACTTTCAGATCCACCTACATACCTAATACTGCCTTTTTGCTTGTGTATGCAGTTAGTTTTGTTAAAAGCACTCATACGTGTTTTTGTACTAAGGAATAAATTGTTTTCTGAAGATAGCATCTTTGGCTTTTAATTCCTACAAATGTTAGCTCTGAGTGAAGGGATAGAAGAAAAGACACAGCGAAAGAGTTGTATGGAAAAAATACTGCAGAAAAGAGAGATCCCAATGAACACAACATTAATTAAGTAGGAAAATTTCTTGAGGAATATGCTAGTTTACATTTGATGGCTCTCTAAATCAGATATATATATATAAACAAACAAATTCTAATTAACACTTGTACAATTCAGCCTTTCTCTTCTCAAGCATGGAACAAATATAATTTTACACAATAATTTGTGATGATTTACTGATTGAAGACCTAGATTTTTTTGATTGGCTAAATTGATTTATAGTGATTTTTTCCCAACAAATTTGACTGCCAGTTCTCATTTTCCATATTGCTGTCATTCTAGAAGACAATAACAAGATGTCATGAAGATGGAGGCCTGATAGTTTCCTTTGCATAGCTTGAAAGATTTTTTTTTTTTTCTTGACCTCTGTGAAATTTTATGCATTCTGTAGTTTTCAAACTTGAAACGTTAAATGCTTTTGTGTGCTGTGGTGGGTTGATCTTGGCTGGCTTCCAGACCCCAGCCATTCTCTCTCTCCCCCTCGTCAACAAGGCAGGGGGAGGAACTAAGATGAAAAGCTCATGCTTTAAGCTAAAGACATGGACATCACTTACCACCTTCATGGGCAAAACAGATTTGACTCGGGGAAAATGAACTTAATCTATTGTCAATAAAAACAGGTTTGGATGGTAAAAAACCAAGTCAAAGGTTAAAACACCTTCCCCTCACCTCTACCCCTTTTTCTAAGGATATCCTTCACTCCTTCGTTCCCGAATCCCTTTACCTGACACCCACCTCCCTGAGCAGTGCAGGGGGATGGGGAATGGGGGTTGGGGACAGTCCATGACAGCTCCTCTCTGTCGCTCCTTCCTCCTCACACTCTTCCCCTGCCCCTGCGTGGGCTCTCCAAAGGCTGCAGCTTCCTTCAGGGCATGTCTGCCCGCCCCGGTGTGGGGTCCTCCACAGGCTGCGGTGTGGATATCTGCTCCAACGTGGTCCTCTCCATGGGCTGCTTGGAAATACCTGCTCCTCCGTGGTCTCTCCCACAGGCTGCAGGGGAATCTCTCCTCCTGGAGGTACCCGGAGTACCTCCACCTCCTCCTCCCCTGACCTCAGCGTCAGCAGCGCTGTTCCTCACACATTTTTTTCCCCTCACTGCCAGGCAGTGTTTTTTACCATTTCCTGAGCACACTTTCCCCGAGGCGCCCCGGCCTTGTCTGCGGGGCTGAGCGGTGCCCTGGGGTGGGCGGGTTGGAGCCGGCTGGAACCGGCTGGAACCGGCTGGAACCGGCTGTGTCCGGCACGGGGCAGCCCCGGCCGCTCCTCACAGGGGCCGCCCCTCGGCCCCCCACTGCCAGCGCCTGGGCACCTGCACCAGGTACATGTGCAAAAATGCATGGAAACCATTTACATCAATAAATGACGGAGGAAAGTAACAACTGTAGGTGTTAATTAAGCAGTGCTATTTGAAGGTTTCACTCTATCAACTCAAGGGGAGGATATTTTGAAGTCTGTTTTTTTATGGTGCTTAAGAGGCAAGTGAAAAAACACTTTAGAGACTGCATAACACTTTTAAGCATAAAATATAACATCTAATTTTCTCTAAAAGCATCCATTATAGATAAGGAATCTGTATAGCCAAAATTAAGGATAAGTAGCCTACATTTTTAAGAGAAGCCAGAGTTGCCTTTTTGTCTGTATTCTCCTCTTGCCCAGTTAGTAACATGTTTTGAGAAGTATTTTGGGGAAGTCCTGTGGCTATCTTTATTTTCAGCCTACTAAGAAGAAAATTCATGGCTTTTTTCAATTCATCGCATTGTTTGAGAGGTTGTTAACTTCAAAGGCAACACGACCAGATTTTTGTTTTAAAGGTGAGGACGGCCTGACAAGGTCTTCTGAAATGTTTGCACTCAACCTGGCTATTGAAAGGTCTGGATTGTTTACAGGTGGGTACAAAGCCAACCGAAGCCAAAACACGTTAGTGGAAATACGTCCATTTATTTAAATGAATTTAAGGAAGAGTTTTCACTGAAGTTTTTCCTGACCATGATCACTCACATGAATTACATCACGAGGACATCCAGCAACAGTAAATATTTAATCGTAATATTTAAATCAATTGGGTTCAGCCACTGACTATATCTGTGCTGGCCACAAGCTTTTTGTGGCTTTAGCAACTGTGCTTTAAAGTTGTATTAAACTTAACTATAGCTCATCTGTTTCACTTGATTAAAAGAAAAATCCTGACTCTTTTTTTTTTCTGTGCTACAAACCTCTCTGAACATATTAATAAGAACTGTGCCCATTTAATAGCATTTCATGTTACTTCTACATCAGTGAAGGTAATGCAAGATTGATAGATTGTTTCTTCCGTGGCAGCTGAGGCCCCTTTTGTGTGAATTTTTGGATACCATTTTCTGAAATATGCCTTCATCTCCAGATGTTTTGCTTTGAATTGAATTTACTTCAGCTGAGAAAGAGAAATATTTTGCCCAGTGGTGACTTAGTATTTTGGCCTTATTTTAATTTTTTGTATTCTCTACATTGTGACTTCTCTTCAACATTAATGCAATCTTGTGGAAAGAAAACCAGCAGTTTGAAGCATAATGTATATTTCTTTCTTCCTTGACAGTTGCTCTTTTAATAAGAGTATTGAACAAAACCTTACGGCAGCATTCCTAGGTCAGGGACTAGAAAAAAAGTGATTCTTAGTAGAGCTGAACTTTAACTTATATATATCAAACAAAAATATGGTTTTGGGACATATATCAGGCTATTTTGAAGTGTTTTCTGAGAAGTTATGCTATGATTTGGAAGAAGTAATTTTTGCAAATTTTAGGTCAGTTATAGATTTAGGTTCATAGCTTTTCCAATATCCTAAATCAGATGTTGCAAATGTAGAAGCTATGGATGTATAAAATCTCAGGGATTCCTCTGCAGAAACAGCCACATGTCCAGTCTTGGTGATTCTTCATTTCACAGTGTTCAAAAATGAACAGAATATGATGACCTGAACACTGGAAATGTAATTGTATTATTCTGAGTACTTAAGAATGAAAAGGCTCAACAATAATTTAACCACGTTATGTAGAGCATCTGGGATATGGGAATTTCAGTTATTTAATTACAGCTATCGCTAGGCAAATCAGTTTATACAGGATACATGAGTCTGGAAGACCGAGATAAGTCTTTGTGTTTAACCTTTGCTGTCTGAAAAGTTGATGTCTTCGGTGGAAGGCTAGATGAATACTAATTGTTCCACAGTGTCTTGCAAGGCAGGCTGGCTGATATTTTGGCTTTGATTTGGACATGGCTTACCTATATTATGAGACTGGCAACCCACCTACTCTCAGTTGCACCCATGCGCACTGGAGGAAATAGATTAATTCTTCTGAGGTATTCACTGATGTTTGCAGCAGAGATCCCAAACTTTCAAAACTGGTACCTTGCCAGAAATTAAAAATTCTGGACACTATTTGCATACAGCAAAGCAGATGGCAGGTACCCTCATTGTTAATTTAAAGGACTACAGTTCCTGGCTTAAAATATTCCATCTTGATGTCAGCACTTTGAACAAACTCCTGTTTTGTCTGTGGCCAAAAGGCTATCTGTTTTGGTGCAACTCATATATATATATAGTTCATAGAAATACAGGTACATGTATGCAAAACCCCACACATATATACATGAAGTATTGTGCCATTCATGTTTGTATTTGTGTGCATTTTAATACATATATCTATATATCTGTAATATATTTCTTAATAAAAAAATGAAAGTATAATTTTTTTACAAGAATTAGTAACAAAATACATGGCCACTTCCAAAGTGTGCTGGTCTTGATCTAAATGTAAATGACTGAACCAGGTCCTCATTTTATCTAAAAATTACTTTTTTTCTGTACTGTTACAAATTGATTTTGAGCAGAAATGGATTCCATCTGTGCCAGGTAAGCAACCGTTCATAATTTACACTTCAGGGTGGACTAGACTTTGCCTGTTGGCTGTAAGAATGAGAGCATCAGAGCAAAATAGTAGCTCAGATAGATAGAATAGAATATCTTCTGTAAAATGTAATATTTTGGAGAGACATGATGACATCGATAATATATCTAGCTGATTGTACATTAAGCCACTTGAGATCAAAATACACTCCTGATTGCTGCTAGAGTTATCTTAAATACCTCATTTAAAGTCTTAAATAATATGATTGATTTTTTTTTTTGTTAGCCTGATTAGTGGCATACATCACTGGAAGTAAAAAAAAAAGACAAAAAAAAAGAAAGAAAAGTGGATTTATTCCTTTTTTTCCCCTTCCTTTTGGTGTCTTTTTCTGTGTTTGGCTTCTAAGTTTTAATATATTACAGTAGTCCATTACACAAAGACATGAAGATTGTATCATTAACAAAGTCCCTCAGTACAGATACTTCAAGCAGTAAAACGTCAAGACTATACCTTAAACATTGGCTCTTTCTCATCAGATTTGTTGGAGAAGGTGAGATTTCCTGCTTTGACTGTTGTTGTAATATTGAAGAGCACACATTCATACATGTGTCCAGGTTTTTGCATACTTGCACTGTGTAGAGTCTGTTGCTAATATTATAAAACAAAATTACCAAAACTTGTGGTGAAATCAGTGTTATTCTTTATATTGATAGTTATGTGGTAGTTCTATGATGATTTTTCTCTTCTCAAGCAGAGACCAAAAAAGAGTGTGAGAGTGAGATAAAACACTGACACAAACTGAGCTGTACAGTCACATAGCCTGAACTTGTACATCATCCATGCAATATCTATAAAACAAAGCAGGGAAAGGACAGAGTAAAATTTTATCTTTTAGGAGTTTCTCATTGAATAGCTAGAGGTCTAATATCCACGTTTTGCCATTTTAAACAACCGACATTTTTGTTGTATTTAGTCTGCAGCTACACTGGCTACAAGATCTATCTGATGGCATCCCAAGGAGCAAGAAATCCAATCACATTATGACTTGTGACGCAATTGTACTTATATCTGTGGAACAGAAGAAAGTCAAAGATAAACCCAGCAAAAACTGGTGGAAATTTATTTAAGTCATACTGCAGTTGTATACATTAACCTCAATAAAGTCAGTAGAGATGTGCCACTTTACCAGAAATGAAGTTCTGTTCCAGTATCAAGTCTCTCTTTTCTTGCCTGGCAATAAAAATACAGTAAAAGTAAGCTGAATTTGAAGACTTAAAGCACACTTGTAAAATGTTCTGACAAGAAATATGAGATAAATCAGAAAATATATGAAAACTCTGGAGGATAGCTGTTCGGAGATTTCAAGCTCACTACATGTTGGGCATCTCCATTTTGTCTTTAAATCCAAAAAGTACCATTAAAATTTGCTTGAACTTTCTGAATATAAAACAGGTCATAGAATTTCTCTGAGTGGTTCTACATCAATTTTTGGATGCATATTTTAACTAAACCATAATGGTTCACCTACCAACATTAATAAAAGGATTTTGCACATTCCCGGTATATGTACTAAAAGCGCTTTCATCAGGAGCTGGTATTTTTATTTGCTGTATTTTTTAATTACAACTTGATTCTATGTGGTGGTTTTGGTGTATTTTGGTTTGTTTTTTTTTTTTTTTTTTAATGCTTTAATATCATATGCATGATACTAGCATTGAGGGACACTGTATGTTTGTACTCCATTAGTCATCCCTAAGAGTGCAGGGAAGTAGGATAAACACAAGAAGGAAAATCCCCAAACAACCTATGGTACATAAATCTCTATAAACAGAAATCACTGAAGTTATGAATTTTACGATTTTATTCGTTTCAGTTAAGCAATCAAAGAAATAGCCATAAAGTCTGAAACTATGAAGACAAAAATATGTCTTGATGTAATGAGCCAGACAGCATACTAATAAAATCATCAAATACAATCATTCAGTCAATAAAAATACAACAACATTTTGCAACACAAGTCACAAAACCATGAAAACTGACCCTTTTTCCCAGTACATGATAAGGAGTTTTGAAGGTTGAATATGACAGGGATTTCAGCATTTTACAAATAACTTGCTTTTTACCTGTTATTATATCAAAAGATAATATATAAAAAAACCTTCTGCACCAGTAAATAGAAGACTGTAATTATTCTCCATTTATTCACTTTCCTTATAATTTGCCACTTTCAATAGCTTTTCCCAATTAACCTTCCTGTATTGGGAGAGGGATTCACCTTAGATGTTGTATGTGATCCAGTCATCTCCATCCTTTGAAAAGGCAATAGAAAGAAATATGCACCCCCAAAGACTAGCAATTAGTCCCTGAGACTTCTACTTGAGGAAAAGATGAATCATCTTCTATGGGTGCCTTCTTCATCCATCAACTATAGATGGAAGCCTGTAAGGGCACGTGGAAGGAGAATGTCTGCTCCTTTAATGGTGTCTGATCAAAGAAGCCATATACAAGATCATGCAGAGACAAACCTGACCAACACGTGGTAAGGGAGGTCTTGATAAGAAAAAAACTGGACAGTCGCACTAATTGGTAAGGATATGTGGAGTGTGAGGATGTTTACTTTCTCAGTTGGGAAGATAAGGAAAGGGAGGGAAACAAACACAGGCATAAAACACGATCAATTAGCATTAACCAAGACCATAAACAGAAACAAACCTGGTCAGTCAGACTAATTGATGGGCTATCAAGAAACTGCAGGCAAGCCAGGACTTTGCAACAGCTAAGGATGCAAATCTGAGGCCCCAGAACTTTGGAAGGGTGTCAGTGGGACTATGCCAACTGATGAGGCAATGTGCAGATGAAGGCGGAGCAGGGAGGTACAAAAAGAGGCAGACAGAAAGGGGTATAAAAGGGGCTGATTGCACGTAACATAGGGCTGGTCAGTACATTTGTCTGGCTGAGCCCTGGTCCTGACCACCCCCGTCAGTCCTGTCTTACTAAATCCTTTCTTAACAATCTCTCTGCAGTCTCTCTGTCCCGTGTGTGTCAGTGCTGCAAGGGTCCAGTGCCAGCTGCTGGGGGGGGCGGGTGGGAGTGAGGTGAGTGAGGGACTCAGCGCCGGTGGCTGGAGCAGGACTGTGGGTCACAGCCCCTGTGCTGGGTGTCAGCTGGTGAGAGCAAGAGTCTGTATCTTCCCCAACTGGGTGTGCGTGGGGTGTGTGTGTGGATTTGTTGGAAAACTCCAAGCTGGACCAGCCCATGGTCCAGGCAGTGTTATCAGGCAGGTGAAGAGTCCATACTGGTATTTGGGGGGACCCGCAAGTGTGGGGTGCCCATGGAACTAGTGTGCAAGTGCTGCGTGTGTGCAGCGAGCGCCCAGCGGGACCGGCCGGCGAGTCGGGGACCCGTGGGGCGGGTAAGGGGGGCCGGGACGCGGGCAGGGGTGCCGGGCGGGCAGAGGGTCCGTGCCGGTGCCGGGGGGATCGGCGAAGGCGCCGGTGCAGGTGGAGAGTGCGGGGTGTGTGCTGCAGCAGGGACCTTCTGCCTCTGCCAGCCCCACAGGAGGAGGGGACGTGGCTGGGCTGAGTCCTGAGTGGGGGGGCTGCCGCAGGCACCCCCTGCTCTGTGGCCAACTGTCTGACCGGCTGTGGCCCTGTCCTCTGTCTGTGTGTGTCTGCGTGTGTGTCTGCGTGTGTGTGTGTCTGTGATATGTGCTCAGCTTCACTATCTGTTGAACCTACAAATGGGAATGTGGCAGCTGTGTCCCTCAGCGCGACCCCGGTTCTCCAGACACTGGGCTGAGCTCCAGCAGATGGGCAGGAGGGTCCTGGGCTGGCACTGCTGGAGGAGGCGGTTACTTGTAACATCCCTTAGCAAAGCCTGGGTGAATTTTTCATTCTGAATCACAAAACAAGAAAACACTGAAACGATACACCTAAATTTCAACACACGTTTCTTAACTGTAGCCTAAGGAGTTAAAGATCAAACATGGAGCTACGCAGTTGCAGGTAATCAATCTTCAGCAAGATGACTTAAAAGTTTTTTACTGAACTTACTGACCTTCCCTTCCGCCTCCCCCTTCCCCTTCCTTTCTGCTGATTCTAGCCTACAGTTTACTGCCAGTACTTAAGATGACCTTAGAGTCTTGTTATTTCTCCTAGACTTAGAGTAACTTCTGTGCCAGTAGATGTTTTTCTGCCCAAAGCTATTTTCCATGCAGTCATCCTGGGACAAGATTTGAGTTTGCAAGGAAATTAATCCAGTGTAAGCATCCCCATAATAAACTAGAAATTTGTCTTTGGGCTCAGGAGAGGACATCAATTTTGGCCAACAGTGCATAATGCTCTCTGTCTCAAAGAAGAATCAGATTCCATTTTGCCTGCAGCTACACTGCACATGGAGGCTGTCCACAAGGAGGCTTGGAGCTCTGCAGGAGGACAGTGTGGTATCTTCTACAGACTCCAGAGCATCATCTGGAGTGATATATTTTCTATGGATTTCTGGGATCTTTCGGTACTTTATTTGCCCTGAGGCTGCAGCTATGAACACATGTAGGCAACAGTTCCTTAGACTCTGAGGAGGTGTCAAGCTCTCTGAAATGAGATCTCCACCAGACATGTATTACCTTAACAGGGATTGTGCTTTGGAGGCTCAGCAAAGCACACCTGCATCTGTCTAAAGTGACTTCACAGTGCCTCTGGTGGACTGCAGCTACTTCACAACTTAGCGCTTGACTGAGGCCAAAGGGAAGTGGACACAGTTTCCTAGGGGACACAAGGATTACTTGCTAAAAGCGAGAGAAGAAAGCAATATTGTGGCTCCTTCATGTAGCACACTCATGGTAGGACATGATAGATGTGAACAAACAGATGTATTTTGCAGACACAGCAAAAAACACTCAGTGCTCTTCCTTGTAAGGGTGGGAGGGGAGGAAGTCTGATGGTCTGGACAGAATTTTGGAGTAAACCGAGGGAATGTACTCAGTGAGTGTAGCCTATGTAATTGAAGGTAATGAAGTGTTTGATATGATATGTTACCACTCGAAAAAGACGCGAAAGAAAGCACCTTCTGAAAATATTACTGTCTTATTAACTTGATGAATTAGAGCTTTAACTCCCTTTTCTCCTCTTGGCAGAAAAGGAACTGGAGGCCTTGATGGACAAAAAGTTGCCCATGAGCCAACAATGTGACCTTGTGGCAAATAAGTCCAACAGCTTCCTGGCTGCATTAAGAGGAGTGTTACAGTACATTGAGGGAGGGGTTCCTTCCTCTCTGTTCAGTACTGGAGAGATGAATCTGGAGTGCTGGGTCCAGTTCTGGGCTCACCAGTACAAGAGAGACATGGACTTACTGCACTATGGCCCCATTGGAGAGCCAGGATTTGGAGCATCTGTCATAGGAGGAGAGGCTGAGAGAGAGCTGGGACTGTTCAGCCCAGAGAAGAGAAGGCTTGGGGGGGATCGTATCAATGTGTATAAAATACCTGCTTGGGGGGGGAGTAAAGAAGGTGGAGCCAGACTCTTCTCACCAGTGCCCAGTGAAAGCACAACAGGTAATTGGCACAAATTAAAATACAGGAAATTCCATTTATACATAACAAAAGAAAAACAACCCAATTTTTTTACTGTGGACATGACTGAATACTGAAGGACATGTAGTGTCCATCCTTGGAGATACTTAAAAGCGAGCTGGGCAAAGCCCTGAGCAACTTCCTCTAGATAACCCTTTTTTGAGCAGGCAGGCTGGACTAGATGATCTCCAGAGGTGCCCTCCAAGCCCAACTATTCTGCAATTCTGTGAAACTGCAATGCCTTCATGGCAGCTCTCACTGTAGCGGAGACTGTTTTTTCAGTAATCAGTGATTGGTTTCAGAGGGTGATACCCAGCCTCCTGGGAAGAAGTGAGTGACGCCTAACTTTTTTGCCCAGCTATTGGTTTTTAACAGTATGTACTGGTCTCTCCACAGTCCAAAAATTTGTGCTGTGTGCTGAACCAAGTATAGGCTAGAGTAGGTTGCAGCTGGAGAGTTTGTTACACAATACTCTGTGAAATATCAAAAAAGGTTTTTTTTAACACTGCATCCCACAGGTTTCTCATTTGGAAGATAAGGACTGTTAGATGGAGTGGAATTTGACTAGACCACTGAGCTTAAAGGGTAGTGACCAAGGACATAAGATCCAGCTGGCAGCTAACAACAGAGTACCTTAGGCATCAATATTGGGACCTGTAAGTTTCAGCACCTTCAACCACCCCTGTGAATGAGGACACAGCATGCTCCCTCATTGAATTTGTGGACCAGACTGAGATGGGGAGAGTGACTGACACAAGGAGTGGTAGAGCTTCTGTTCAGAGGGAGACTGATAAGCTTGGAAGATTCAGCCAGCAGAAACCTCATGAATTTCAGTGAGCTCTGCCTCTTGGGTGCAATAACCTTACACACTAGGCTGAGGAGGGACTGCTGGGTAGCAGTTCTGCTGAAAGGGACTGGGGGCTATGGTGGATGCTGGATCAAATATGAGCCAACATCACACTCCTTCCAAATGAAGCACACTGTGTGCTACTAGTCTGTATTACAAGAGAGGTGGCTAGCAAAGGTATCATCCCTCTGTAGTCAGCACTAGGAACCTGCATTTGGAACATTGCGTCGGGTTTTAGGTCCCCCAATCTCCAGTTGAAGAGGGATGTGGAGAACCTGGAGAGAATCCACTGGTGGGTTACCAAAATAGTCAGAGGCCTATTGTATTACATATTGTATATTATGAACACACTTTTCTAAATCATGTCTCAGTACATTATAGGCATGAGAAAGGTTGAAGGCAACCTTCCATTCTGGCAAGTTTGGATTCCCTGTGCTGTGGAAGACAAGTTCCAACAACAGACTTTTGCCTTATTGCTTACTTCATGCATTCTCCCGGCAAAAGGAAGAGAATTAGCCTAGGACAGGCTCCTTGCTGGCAGGCCTTTCTTGGTTTGCTGAGGTCACTGATATCAGCAAGCAACGTAGTTGTTCTCGCAAATTAGAAGTGGAGCCTGGGAGCAGGGGCAGCTGTCCACCCTTCTGTAGTTGCCAAAGAGGTTTGCATGAGACAGGTGAATTCTGAACGGTGTGCAGACCTGATGGCCTGGACTAGCAAGTGCAAAGTCACTAGAAAGAGTTATTTGCTGTTGCAGAATTCAAATGAAGTGCAGTTTGGATGGCAAGAACACCCTAGAAAAGACTATTCCCTCCCTGGTATAGAGGTAACCTGGACCCATAAACTGTTCAATGTGTTCAGCTACCAAAAGACAGAAAAAAAAAAAGAACCATTTTGTCTGGAAAAAAAACCCGAACAAAACCAAACCAAAAAAAAGTGAGGCTATTTCATTCCATAAATACTTCAAAGGTAAACAAGTGGAAAACAAATGGTTTGAGGTAATCATAGCACAATTCAAACATTTAACTAACCTTATCCTGGATATTGGAGGACAAAAGATAAGCTCTTAAATTATCATCACAATATGTAAACTAGAAATTCAGTGGAGGCTGCTTAAGTATACAGTCTTAGTTTGTTCAAATGTATTCAGTAAATCCAGCTGACTGGGTACAAATGGAGGCAATATCAAGAAGCTGTGTAACAAAAGCCTTGTGCTACTTTTTATAGAAAAATAAAGATGAGAATGAAAGAGTGATAGTGGGACTTTGGTCACATGCAGAAATGAAAAACTTATAGCCAGAAAAGGTGAGTTTATTTTAAAGCTTGGTGATCAGCTGCAACAGGTGACGTGCAGGTTTGTTTATTTCACTACATACTGTTTTTTAAATTTTAGTAGACCATCAGGGACATGAGCCTTGTCAGAACCATGCAATAGTCTGGCCAAAATTAAAAAAGCTTGCCTGGGGATACATTATATGCAAGCTGACACTGACCATGCCAAATGAGCAAAGAGAGCACATAATCAATGGTGAACTCTGATCTTGTCTATCTGAAACAAATGTATTAGATGCAGCATACTAGAGGATGCAGACCACTGTAAAGACACGGCTAAGTAACATCCACTAAATAGGTAGAGTCAATTGAAGGCTTTCATCCTTCTGGATCCTCTTTCTAATAGCTAATACTGCTGCTTATGATATAATACTATTGCATGTGAGAGAGATGACAGAGACCCAGATGAATAACCTTAAATGATTAAAATCTCCCCTAAAGGGAGAAGAAACAGGAAACCTACTCTCAGCCATTTGAACCCTTCTTTTCGTATCCCATGAAGGTCAGTTCACTTCCTAGTCATATTTAGCATCCACACTACCTTTCTAGCCCAGGGTAGTAGTTACCATCTCATGTGCTGCCTCTTCCCTTAGAGGCAGCAGCAGCAAAAGTCAGGCTGTGATGTTACATGACAGAGCTACGTATTCAGCAGCATTCCTTCAGCTCATTTCCATTATCTCTGACAGAGGCAAAGTATTCATGAGAACCTTGAAAGGTCTCAGCAAAGCTGCTACTCCCAGCAGTATATACTGACACCATATATAATTGACATATATAATTGACACCATAGTCAATGACCTGGTTTGCCTGTGCCTGTAACTAGTATTTAGACTTACAAGTACTAAACAATTTCTTCTTACCCTGCACTACATTTGAACACTGCAGACAGGTAGTAGACAGTTCAAAGATATAATACAGATTTTCAGTACTCAAATCTGAGCAAGACAAATGTTCCATTGGTAGGGAAAAGAAAACAATTTAAGTTTTTACCTCTGGTGTAGTATTCTTTGGTTGAACGTGTGCATTCTCAACTAAACAATCTAGTTTTCTAACAGAGAAACAAAACTGGAATCTTCACTGATATCACAGTATCTGTGAGTAATGCTTCCCATCATCTCTGGCTATCTAGAAGAAACTGTCCTATCATAACTCTCAATGGCCTGGTCTCAGTTATTCATGCTTTTGTCAGCTTTCAACTTGACTGCAGCAGTATACTATATCTTGCCATGAAGCCGTTAGCATTTAGGAAACCCCAGTGTGTACAGAACACTATAGTATACCTCCTTAGCAGCAATGGCTGTTATGTCAGACAAGTCTTCTGACCTCCCTGCCCCTCCTCTCTGTTTAGTATCACATTAAATCCAAGTCTCTTTCTGTGTTAGGAGGCTTACCAGGAGCTCAAAGCAGTGAACAGAAGTAACTAAAGGATTAAGAAATGCTCTGTTCAAAAGACTCATTGCAGTTGTGATTTTCTAATACAAAGCAGTTTTCCATAGAAAAAATATACAGCTCGTCTGTCCTGAGAGTGCTCTCTGCATCCATCTCAGGACGATGGTGAGAACAGCTCCAGAAGCTCTAGGCCACTGTTGCATGCCTCCTACTTTAAACACCTTTCTAGCCTCACTGTCTGTAACAGGCAACTAGCAAGGTATGGGTGTCTACAAGATTTAAAAACACTAAAACAAGTGTTTCACTGCATATAAGTCTTCTTCTCAAGAAAAGTATAAGAGAACAAATACATTGGAGATGTTTGTCACTTAACATGTTTCTTAGAAACTATGGTGATGAGCACTGTACAGCAACCTACACTGAAGAGATTTGAATAGAATTTTAATACAACATGTAACCCTTGCTGTAGGATCATAATCTCTTTATAGTTCCAAGTCTGGCTTTTCTCAAAGACAAAAAGAAGTTGTTGAGGTTTTTTTCCTCGAGAAAGGTTGAAGAACAAGCTTTAGGATTGTTATGCAAATCAATAACTTCATAATCTAACTATTTAGTAAAATGTATTTAGAACAGTACTGAATTAAACCTGTGGAAAAACTCACTGCAATAATGAAAACTGAAAGCATTTAAATATTTCTAAGCCTCTAAATGGCATTGTTGCTCCATAGCAGAAGGTATTTGATTTGACAGAAATGACTAATAAAACCATTAACATGAGCTGATTTTTGCATCGCTAAAAGGGGTTTACAAGATTTCTCCAGAAAGTAGTGCTTACATTTCCTTACAATCAATCAATCTTGTTAAAATAATCACAACTTAAAGAGAAGAGCTAGCAGTCTGTGAAAATAAAAGATAGATCTCACTACCTGCTGCAAAAGAATTACATAGGGGCATTTACAAGAAAGGGTAGGAATAAAAGAACTTGCTTGGCTATATTCCTGTTTGCCAGCCTACATATGTCATTATAGATGACATTGATTCATTATGTACTAGCTGCAGTGAAGTTCACTGTTTAAATCTAAAACTAAAACAAAAACCAGCAAAATCAATGCATACAGAATATTTAATGTAGTGTCATTATTGGTGAATCTTCAGATATCTGAATTTTTCTCTTTACATTCCTCTAGTTAGGGACTTGCTTTGATTTTTTTTTTTTTTCTTCTTTTTTTTTTCCCCTTTTCTCCCCCCTGCCCCAAATCCAGAAGAACAAGCTGGTTCTGTGTCAGGATAAATTTTGGATAAGATATAGGTCCTTGAACAATTTGATGACAAGTGATCTTTAGATAAATTTGATGACAAGAGAACTCTTCAAGGAAAAGGAGACAGAGAAAGGAGTGGAAAGTCTAGAAGTGTGTTATTAAAGCTTTTGATGGAGAAAAGTCACTGCAATGAAGAACCGAGTATAAATGGCCGTAGAGCAGGATGAATTTATACCTGCAGCACCATTGGTAGTGGTCTGAGAGGAAAATGAAGAAAAATGCTTCAGCTGAAATGTTGGGTTTGAATACCTTGCAGATGCTTGTTATGATATATTGTTATAACTACTTGATATGTGGGCCAAACTTTTAGTCTCAGAGGTCCTCGTCACAGAAATCACTGATTATGTCCTGTCATACAACTGTATAATGAAAGGTGCAATGGATAGTGTGATTCTCATTAGCTGAAAGCTAACAAAATTATCACACAGAAAAAATGTGCATACTGTTTTTGAAGGCAGCCTCAGGCCAGCCTGAACTGATGCTGAAGAGGAATAAAATCCATTTCTCAACATCTCTGGTTTTGTCACCTGCCTAGACTAAATTGGCTTTAGGCATAGCAAAAATAAAATTGCTGCACAGAAAAGTTGAATAGTGGAGCAATCTAAGAGCTGTTGAGTTGACTGTGGTTTTTTATACTGAAGTCCTGTAAAGTCAGGCTGGTCATGGCTGCAGTAGCAGAAGCTGCAAGCCACATTTTCCTGAACACCTGATTTCTTTCTTCAGTCTTCCTCATCTCTGCCCTCCCCTCTATATCTCCATTTCTGGTGGCAGGAGGGACCTGAACTGTTCTTTCTGGAGTAGCAAAACTGCTTTTCATGTGTTCTGCTAAGGAGGTCCAGTCTGGGTCTGTGCCCAGATCCAAGAAAAGGAGGCATTATGGATACAGGCTTGGCTTCATTCCTCTAAATGTGGGTACAGCCGACTGAGTAGCTCTTGTATAACAAGACAATTTTTAAAGGCAGTGAAATCTAGAAGAATACCTACCTTATAGCCTTTCCTTCCTGCTGACCTTTTTTGGGTGCACAGTGAGGCTGTGAAGTCTCTGGCTGTTCCTCTCCTATGAGGACAGCTGAGAGAGTTGGGGTTCTTCAGCCTGGAGAAAAGGCGGCTCTCAGGAAACCTTATTGCTGCCTTTCAATACTTAAAGAGGGCTTATAAGAAAGATAGGGAGAAACTTTTTAATAAGGCCTGTAGCAATAAGACAAGGGGTAATGTTTTTAAACTGAAAGAGGGTAGACTTAGACTTGGTATAAGCAGGAAATTTTTTACAATGAGGGTTGTGAAACACTGGAACAGGTTGCCCAGAGAGGTGGTAGATGCCCTATCCCTGGAAACATTCAAGGTCAGGTTGGCCGGGGCTCTGAGCAGTCTGATCTAGTTGAAGATGTCCCTGCTTATTGCAGGGGGGTTGGACTAGATGACCTTCAAAGGTGCCTTCCAACCCAAACCATTCTATGATTCTATGATCACTGTTCTCAACCCTGTTCCATTGCAGAGCTCATACTGCGTGGAGGGCTTCAGCATTCAGAACCAGATGATTCTGGTATCTGATAAACAAAACACTTGTGTATTTCCATCCTCAACCTGTCATCACTGCAGTGTATATTAACAGCTTCTCATTTTTATTTGACATGTATTTCTCTTCCTGTAATTTGCGATGGTAACTTCTACCTTACAAATAACACAGTATTTATTCAGTATGTTGGAATACTTTGGTTCATAAATGCTATGCTTTGCTGGTTATTACTTTATTATTAATATACTTACTTTTTATTAATTGACATAAGCTAGGAAATTTGCATTGATTAAACACTTAATTGAGCACCATGCACTCCTTTGGGACCAGCTGACTGTAACCCTATTGGTGGAATTTATGCCAATCTTATCTCAATTAAGCAATAGTCCTTACCATTAGATTAAATTGGTATCTTGTAAGAAGTCCCAGTAAAGTGTCCCTCCCTGTCTGAGTGTATTCCCATTAACTGGATTATATTCCATTATGAAAAATAATCAGGGACAATTCTGACTTTATTTTTACCGTGAGAAGAAGCAAGGTATTTTTCCTGGGCCAGGTGATAATGAAGCAGCATCCAAGATATATCACGCATAAAGGTCTTCCAGAAAATCAGTCCTGAGACTCAGAGTTGCAGAAAAACATCTGTTTCTTTTCCTATCAGGGAACAAGTGTGCAAAAAGATAAGACTCTCCTAGACCACGGAAAGAAGCTATTGCTGGTCAGGCTGAGACCACTGCTCCTGCTATCCTCACAGTAGAAGACTGTGTACCGCTTTGCACAAGAAAGAGCAATGCCAGAGACATACGATGCTTGCTTGACATGCACTGTTCATGCTCATATATTGCAGCTTTGATCTCCAACATACAAGTGGGCTGTACTGTAAAAGATGTCAGGCCAAAGTCTACAGCAAACCCCTTCCCTGCTTTGCTCAGGACGTGCTGGGCGTGCTGCAGAAACACCTCCTTAACTGAGCCGTGGTGTCCATCATCCAGGTCCTCTTTCTTCTCTGTATCCCAGAATGGTTCAGTGTGTGATACTGAGATTTCTGAGCTGAATACACTTAGAAGTTCCTCTTCCAGGTGAGGGAGCCTCCTCACTCAGGAGGTACTAGTGGGTTAATTCCTCCTTCTGGTCTCTTCATGGCCCACACTGCCTTGAGTTCCTTTCTGTCCATGGCCAAGGCTGTGATATAAGGGTTTGAGAGAGTCCCTGCACACACTGTGCTTTAGGTTGCAATTTAGGTGCTCTGCTGGCAAGTAGAATACAAGATCTGAGCTCTTTATAGGCAGTAGAAAAGACTAAGCTTGGGTTCCTTGCTTGTTGTGAGAACACACTGACCACAAGGATCCATACTCACCTCAACCCTATGATGTGGGCAGACCTGGAAAGTGTGAAGTGAAAGAGTGTCCTTTGGAAGAAAGGATAGTGCTTTCTCAGCGCTGATCAAACAGTGGTCACACAGATTCTTTGGCCATGGTAAGCAAGAGGCAGGATTTCAGACCTGGGTTTCTCCTCAGTGTTTCATTTAGGGAAGCTCTCAGTTAAATTCACACAGAGTTCACTGAGTTTGGGTCAGACTTCTCACAATGTCCTGGTATATTTTGGTCTCCAGTGAGACCTTAACTCTTTTCAGGGACTGGTTACAGAGCCTGGGCTCCCACATTTCTCTCAAAGGGACAGTCCCCCAAAAGTCACCTATGGAATTGTGTGAAATTTTAGGTATAGAATTCCTCTTTAAGACCTAGTCTTTCATCTTAAACACACACAAAACCAAATAACAAAACCAATATAAAACAATAATAAGGTTCATGTTGAGTTTGATCAGATAAGTTCTAGTAATTTGTGTGTCACAAGGAATGGCTAGTTTTCACAGCAATTTTAATTTAAAATTAAAAGAACATAATTGTTATAATGAGGGAAGTACTCTTCTCCTGTATTTTCCTTTTTGTATTTTCCCTTCCCTTTTGTGTTTTCCTTTTCTGTTTTAAATACTGAATAACATGTAGCTAAGACTAGACTACAATGTGACCTGATTTTCCCCAAAATCCTAGGGGTCAGCAAGGCAGCTTAGATAACTGAGCTTTTGGATAGTTTGAGGGAATGTTCATTATTATTTATGGTGTTGGGTATATTGTCTTTTTCAGGTAAGAGGAACTGTTAAGTGGCTGAAATTTAGATAATCAAGGTTGGCAAATTTTACTAAATTACTTGCCTCTGCCAGCTAATTTTGAAAGATAAAGCCTTATATTATTATCAGTATTCACTTTATATTATTAACAGTATTCAGGTATGGTTTGCAGCCTCGTAACTGTCAAAATGACTGAACTATAGTAAATATGTGGCTTATTTGCTAATGTTCTCAAAGCATAGAGCACAATAATTAATATCCCACATTCCCACACCCTCCAAAAATGCAATGAATGTGCTCAATAAACCTGTTTTTTTGGCACAGCCAACTTTATCTGAATTTATTATAAGGGTTGTTCAGGCTATCTTTTTCTGTTGTTGTTTGGCTTTAATGAAAAATGGGTGTTATAAATAACTTTTATGAAGCATGCAGTAACCTGTAGGCATCATTTCATTTCCTTCTCACAGATTCACTGCAGCTGCTTGCTCCACTTTGGCAGCCTTTCCTTTAATTTGTAATCAATTACAGTGATTAAATGTATTTTCACTGTTTCTCACCTGAGCCTGAAAAAACTGTTTGATAACACATTTGTAGGAGAATTTTATTTTTGGTAATTCTCAATATTGTTTTAGACTTCTAGATTTATCTCACTGAAATAAGGATTGTCTTTTATGAGCAGCTCTGTTTTTTGACAGCTCCCCAACTCTATTTCACAGGTGACTGCTACAATAGTCTAACGTACAGTTTTGGCAGTGCTCTTGAGTCCAATGGATTCTAGTCTCTGTGGCACTTGAACTCAATCAAAGATGATGTCTTGGAAGGACACAGCACAGGAAGAAGAGAGACAGCCTCTGCTTTCACAGAAATTAGAACACTTCTCTGATAATTTTCCCTTCGTCTAATATTTACCGATACATCAATGAGTAACACAAAGAAATAGAATGAGAATATAAATTACTTTAGCAATGAAAAGGCTGCATCTTTCTGAAAGCATGCCTTTCATACCTTGGAAGACTCCTCTGGGATAAGGCCCTGGAGGAAAGGAGGGCCTCAAGAAAGCTGGTTAATATTCAAGGATCACCTCCTCCAAGCTTAAGAGAGCTCCTTCCCAGTGAATAAGAAGTCAGACAAAAATGCCAGGAGGCCTGTGTGGATGAACAAAGAACTCCTAGCCAAACTCAAACACAAAAAGGAAGTATACACAGGGTAGAAGCAAAGATGGGTAACCTGGGAGGAATACAGAAACATTGTCTGAGCATTCAGAGATGAAGTTAGGAAAGCTAAAGCCCAAATGGAACTGAAACTGGCCAAGGATATCAAAGACAACACGAAGGGCTTACATAAATACATAGGTGACAAAAGGAGGATTAGGGAAAATGTGGGCCCACTGCTCAACAAGATGAGTGACCTGGTTAGTCAGGACATGGAAAAGGCTGAGGTACTGAGTGCCTTCTTGGCCTCAGCCTTTACCAGCAAGACCGGCCTTCAGAGGTCCCAGAGACCAGAGGGAAAGTGTGGTGCAAGGAAGATGGTGCTTGGAAGATTCTTCTTAGTGGAAGAGAATCAGGTCAGGTAATCCTTAAGCAAGCTGGACATCCATAAGTCCATGGGCCCTGATGGGATGCACCCATGAGTGCTGATGGAGCTGGCAGATGTCATTGCGAGGCCATTCTCGATAATCTTTGATCAATGATGGTGACTGGGAGAAGTGCCTGAAGAAAGGAGGAAAGCAAACGTAACTACTTGTCGTGGTTTAACCCCAGCCAGCAACTAATTACCATGCAGCTGCTCACTCACTCCTCCCCCGTGCCCCCAGTGGGATGGGAAGGAGAATCGAAAACAAATAAAACTTGTGGGTTGAGAGAAGAACAGTTTAATAATTGAAATAGAAATAAAACATAATCATAATAATAATAATTGTAATTGTAATGAAAAGGAAGATAAAAAGAAAGTGAAATATAACCCAAGAAAGACAAGTGATGCACAATGCAATTGCTCACCACCCGCTGACGGATGCTCAGCCAGTCCCCGAGCAGCAATCGGCCCCTCCTGGCCAACTCCCCCCAGTTTATATACTGGGCATGACATCATACGGTATGGAATACCCCGTTGGCCAGTTTGGGTCAGCTGCCCTGGCTGTGTCCCCTCCCACTTTCTTGTGCCGCTCCAGCCTTCTTGCTGGCTGGGCATCAGAAGCTGAAAAATCCTTGACTTTAGACTAAGCATTACTTAGCAACAACTGAAAACCTCAGTGTGTTATCAACATTCTTCTCATACTGAACCCAAAACATAGCACTGTACCAGCTACTAGGAAGAAAATTAACTCTATCCCAGCCAAAACCAGGACACTCTTATTCTCAAAAAGGACAAGAAGGAGGACCCAGGGAACTATAGGCCAGTCAGGCACATTAAGGACAAAAAAATCATGAGTAGTCAGCATGGCTTCACCAGGGGGATGCCATGCTTATGCAACTTGATAATTTCTATGAGGAAATGACTGTCCTGGCAGACAAGGGGAGAGCAGTGGATATTGTGTACCTGGACTTCAGGAAGGCCTTTGACACTGATAAGACCCTCATAGACAAGCTATGTATAGCTCTTCACGCTACACTAATTTTTTTCTCAGGAGACAAAATTTGAGTAAATGCCATGTTTACCTAGTTGTATTTTTGCATGAAAGGATGAATAAACCACAAATATGTACAGTATGCTCTCAGCTATGTACAGAGAAAACTGTTACAGGCATCTTAGGCGTATTTTCTTCAGACTGTGCAAACTGAGGAGAGTGGGTTATCTACTGCAATGGCTGAGGTTGGACCTCAAGTAAAATTTTCAATTTTTCTATCTTAGAAATTAATCATAGTAGTTTAAGCAGCTAGTTCAAGAAGAAAACATGCAGTTGGACTGTGACTAAAACCTGAAAAGCTATGATTTTCAAAAGCGAGAAAGGAATACAAATGGTTTTCAGGTCTAGTTTGGTGCCTAGGAGAAGAATTGGAATTGGGGAAGTAGGGTGCAATTTATTATCCTCTGAAGATCCCTAGTTTCCATCCTTTGCTATAAAGGACCCTTATGGTGATCACCCTCAGACATGAACAGAATTCCTAGATGAGTTAGATTAAATAAATCTTATGAGTATATCCAAAAGAGCTGTCCAGACTGCCTGTTCTCCCCTGCTTCCTGAAACCACTGTAATTTTACTGTGATGCTAAGGTCTTAGTGTAGCATTGTGTGTTGAAGTCATGGGCACACAGTTATTCTCCAAAGCTCTGTTGCTAACTTTCCCCAGTTACCAGTATGAGAAGGATGTAATAAAAGTTCCATGAATTCTTTTCTGGAAGTCAGTGGGACTAAATATCCATTTCCTTACATGATACTGCTTTTGCTGCATATGAAATCTTGATTGAAAAAAACATATATATCTGTTTGTTTCAAGGTCTGCTAGAATTTTTTATTATCATTTCCGGGAAATAAAACCTCTTGGGCAAATGCTTGTGGAAGAGTCCACCTGTTAATGATCAGCAACTGGATAGAAATATGAAAGCTAAAATTGTAGAGAAAAAAGCTCCTCTAAACAGTTTTGGTTTGAATGGAAGCTGAAGTGGTCTTAACCACTGCCTCTTATGTTTCTTTCTATCCATTGTAACAAAGGCGGCATATAGGAGGCTTAGTTTCTTGCTTTAAGGTTAACTCTTAAAATGACCTCATTGTAGTTAAATGTTTCTTCTGTCACTGTTAGGGTTATTTGTATAACAACAGAAAAGAGGAAAACTTTTTTTTTTAAAGGAGTTTTTAAAATAAACATAGGAAAACACTTCTGTGAAACTTGATAAACTAGTTAAAACAGCTATAAATTTGCTTCCTTCTAACACTAAACACAGGGCTTTCCTAGAATAAGTAAATAATTTTATACTCAAAACTATTCACTTTCTTTGCTTCATTATAAAGTCTATATGTAAAACTAATTTAGCTTTAAAGCTTTAATGAAATACCATCCTGAGCTTTAGGGAAAACCAACCTTTGGCTGATGATCCTTGGGAAAACAAGAAGGTCTGACATCTTATGACTTAAAACCAATAAAAACATGTTAACAGTAAGGTTTTAACTGAAATAAGAAAACAAGGAAAACAATTCATACTTTTATCTTTATTTCCCTGTTCAAAGATGCAGAGCAAAGAGCAGTGGGATTTTCAGATCTACACAAATGTCTAAAGAAATTAAAAGCATTAATTCTTTACAGTTATCTTTCAGCAACTCTAGTCTCCTAAACACTTCTTATTCTATCCCTATACACTCAGGTTACAGAAGGTGAGCTTGAGGACAGAAGAAGCATGCCTAAGGTTACAGTAAGTCAATGATGCATCACAGTCACAGAAACTTGCCTTCTTAAATGGGCCTATTTCTCAGCTAAAACTGAGTAAACAGGAAAAATGATTTTCTTCTTGTCAGTGTCTTATTGCAAGGTCAAAAGAAGAAAAATAAAACCAGCATGTCCATAACTGAGGTAGCAGATTGAAGTATATTGAATCATACCATAAACAGCCACTCATATATGAAATATACTGCAGGCATTTATTTATGGAAAAGGGAATACATTTATTTCTGTAAGAGGGAATAATATTTGCTTCAGGTTTGGTAAAGGTTAATCCTTCTATCAACAATTGTTTTTATATTTTTTATATTACTTCATTTATTTATGGAGTTTCAGCAATTATACTCTGCTTTCTTTAGTCAATACAATAAAGCAGTCTGCAGTTTGTTCTTTGGTGCTCTTTGTATTTGGACTTTGAAATATACTACAAAACAAACATTATTCATAACATTTTGTCAGGCACATAAAATAAGTTTCTTAATAAAATCCAAATCAATGAATTATTGTCATATGTTCATTCAATGTCTTTCTGTCCATATAAATCCTGCATAAAATCCTGTCTCTGCTGAAGGTTTTTAGAGTTTGATGCTAAAATTTTGAAAGAATGTGATCCTGAGCTTACAGGATCTGATCCTGACCTGTAGGGAAGGTTTGGGATGGGAAATCTGGGAATGAAAGGAACAGGAAAGAAGGAAGTTCTGAGTTCTTATGGTGTGACACTGATCTTATGTAGCATGTGTGCTTATGTATCACCTTTTCCCCCTTTTCTTTGTAATAGACACTGTCTTTTGTTTCAGTCTTTTCCTCCCCATACTTCCACTGAATGTTTGTGTAACAGAAAATATATGCTGTTCCTTGGAAACAAAATATTTCATTCCCTGCAGCTACTAACAATTTACTTTTCTCAGAGTCAGAATGCAAACATTCTACTTCTGTTTTTCTTCACCTCAGATCATCCCAACAGTGCTTTACTCTGCTGGAAGGACATTTTGAAGAGAGGTGAAAACATAGCAAAGTGTCCTTGCTACAGTAGCTCAGTTCTGAGCTGATCTGACTGATGCGGTTGTGTGGCTTGAACATCTGTCTTTTAGAGACTGGCTGTTGGTCTCACAGCACTGAAAGTTATAGGCTGAAGGTAAAGACCAGTATTTAGCTCACACGACCGGACAACCTCCCTGCCTCCTTCACCTTTGAAAAATGTCTGTGAGTACACACCTCCAATTAAATACTTCAAACCCATTTGTGCACTCTTTCTCAGTTAAGGTTCATTTCTCATATACTGGAGCAAAGGCTGACAAATGCAAATATATTCATCTGCTCTAACTAAATTACATTTCAATTAATAAAATCACACACGGATTAACTTCAGTGCCTCCTTCCAGTTCCTGTAAGAGCATCCTTATCAAATAAACACCCAATTAATAAAATTTATTTTTATGTCTGAAAACCTTTTAGTGCAAATAGCTGGGGATTGTTCCAAGTCTTCAAGGTCTAGTAACCCATGGAAGAAGAGAGGTCATTTTAAATACTTTTATGAGTTTCTGAGTGAGTGAAAAAAAAAAACCCAACAAACACCAAATCTGTTCAAAAGTCTGCAATACAATTAAAGAAATAAAGTGATTGGTGCATGCATTTCAAAGGTGTTTGTGTGAAAACTTTATTAGAAAAAGTGACATCAGTATATTTTTCCCATTTATTTCATAAGAAGGATTAGAAAGCATCATTTGAAAGTCATTCAGATCCTTAGAAAAGGCATGAATCACACAATTTAATTTACAAAGTCTGCAAATCCTGTCATTCTTTTACTTTATGTCAGATAATCCTATCCCCAGATACCCAATTCTGCTTACAGTACATTTTCATTAAATAATAGAGAACAGGCAAAGAAATTTAACCAACACAGCAGATTCATTTACTTTACTAATTTAATTACCTTTTATCTTTAGCCCTAGCTCAGTTTTTGCTGAAGATCAGATCAAGAGAGGGAAAATTTAAAAATCATTGAAACTTTTAAAATGAAATAAGAAGAAAGAAATAGTTTTAGACTATCTCATCATCAATTCCCAGCACATTTTTGCACAGAGACGTGTACAATACTGTAATACCTCTGTCTTACAATTTGTTACATTTGTAGGTACCTTGGAAACCAGATAAGATTCTTTTCAGATGCCAAGTTTTATTACGATGAACTAATTTGGACTCAATCACCTTTGACTCTTAAGTATTTAATACCATAATAGCTATTTCAGCACTGTTTTTCAAGGCATCTTGTTAGATGCTTCAAGAACCTGAAACAATATATTAAAACACATTTATTAAGGAAAATAATTACAGTTACGGAATTTCTGTAAATTGCCAGAGAGAAAACCATATAGCGTGACCTGTAGGTCTGGAAAAAAAGCCTAGCAACCAGGCTGATTACAAAATGCAATAGTAATTGGTAAAGCACATTTCTGATTTATGATTATAGCAATTATAAAATACTTTATTTATAATCCACTCAGCTTCTGTAGAACCCTGTTTATTGATGAAGGGTATGCTGCATTACTACAAGGTCTTCTATCCAAAGGATTTATCTGGTGGGACTACTTGTGCCAACACAGTGAATGAGCAAAGAGGTAGTATAGGGATTGAAAAGAGATTTAAGTAATTCTTTGAATTTTAACTCAGTGGCAGTGTTATCTGAGTGAAAACCTTGGTATTTGGCCTTAAGCTTAATAAAATATGAGCAAAATAGCAAGAGTTTTACTTGGAGATATATTCCACTCATGCACTTCCATTTGGTTCTGTTTCTTGTTTATTTTGATATTTTTTAGTTATTACTTTAGTTGAAAGCAGTCTGTATCATCTCTGAGGCAATTCAGGTTATAAAAAGATAGTGGACTTTTCTGAACAGTTGTTCGATATCTTAGCTTTAAGAAAAGGTGAGTAACCTCCTGTGCGGGAAAAGGGCTCTTGGCTTTCTTCCTAGTCACATCCCTTTTGTATTAGAGAAAATTTGGATGTCTGGATCCGAGGTTATTAGACTATGTTAAATGAATAATGCTTTATGCTGCGTACAAATGAAATGTAGTTCATTTGAAAATTTTGTTCTTGACTTTCACACTGAAGATTAGTAAACCACAGCATTGACTATATTGTTAAAAAGGGACTTCGATTTTTGAGAAGTTAGACACTGCAATACCTAACTTGATGAAATGGAATGCAGAATGTAATCTGGAAAAAACATCCCATTAAAAGCCCAGGAAATGATCAAATGAACCATCTTGGTGAGAAATGAGTTGCCAGCCCAGAAATTCATTACATTTGACTTTTGTAGTGCAATTCACTTGCTTAAACACATCCTGTGACTTTTTTTTCACACTTAGGTACAAGCCTGTCCCTATAGGTACCTTGTCACATCTGTGTGTCCTGCATACATGTCTTGGGCATCCTAAAGCAAAACCACTGATGTACTGGAGTGAATCTAATAGAAGGTCACCAAGATGATTGGGACTTGGAGCACATCATGTAGAGGTAGTGACTGTGAGGACTGGGTTTATTCTAGAAGACAGAGGGTGCCTTACTGCTGCCTTCAACTACCTTATGCAAGGATGTGGATAATGTGTAGCCAGACCCTTTTGGGATGTGCACAGTGATAGATGAAAGGCACAAGTACAGTTTAGAAAGAGGGAAATTCTGATTCTATATTAGGAAAACAGTGTTCAGCATGAGGACAGTCAAACACTGGAACTAGTTGTCCAGAGCAGTTCTGGATTCTCCACACTTGAGATATTAAAAATTCAGCTCAAATTGAGCAACCTGAACAATGTTGAACCAGATAACCCCCACAGGTCCCTTCTAATCTAAATTACTCTATGACTCTATGTTTGTGCACTTGAAGTGTACCCTCTAAGGTTACAGAGTAGGCAATTGTGTGTCATGATTCATTTAACCTGCTTCGGGCATGTACAAGAAGAATCAGTCCCTAAAAACATTAATTGTCCTGTACTGGCTATAAAGAGTTACTAATATGGATGCGGCCTCCTAAAATTTGTTCATATTAATCCTATTGGTAGAACCAGCATGATCATTGTAAAACAACACAGAATTTGGAAATAATGGACTTTAAGGATATTCATCTATGTTCTGGGGGTCAATATCTCAGAAGCTGTTCTGTCAACTCTTCTTTCCAAATGCTAACAGGGATCCTTCTCCGGTAATAAAAGTTGATCAAAAAAGCTGAAACACTCTTTACTCACTAAGTTAGTGATTATAATTGTCATTGTGCATATGGAAGGCAGTTCCTTCATGCCCTCAGCCAGAGGACTTTCTAACCTTCTTGAAAAATGTACAGTCTCTAGGGAACAGGCATAAAACCCCTCCCACTGAACTGGTGACACCAAGGTTGCACTGTCTAGTTGTGACCTTGTATCACAGTAAGATGTGGAAGTTCATTGGTTTCTCCCAATCCATGCCCTAGTTTCAAAGGGTTCCAAGAGATGCCTCAGTCTGAACAGTTGCTAGATGAATATGTTGAAGTATATCTGTCAAGCCACAGTTGACAAATTTATTTGTCCTTTCTTAATTTATAGCAGTCGCACTGCTATTCACTTAGTGAATAGCTAAGTTACTAAGCTGTTTATAAGTATAGTGTACCCTTACTGCCACTAACCTTTCACAGGCAACAGTGGAGATTTCAGTTATGTAGTTTCTGTTTCTGGAAATGGTTATGGACCATGAGACTCTACATCGATAAATAGATTTTAATACGTCAACTAAGAAATAAAAATATAAAATCTAAAAAATTTGCCAGACTTCACAGAAGATGGCAAGTGAGAGTTTTCTTCTTTTTACCCAGCAGAAAAACTCCCTGATTTGTTCAAAATACAAAGAACAGCAGGATGGATACCAGCTTGCTTCATCCTCTTTTTTTTGCCTATGCCAGCTGAGTCAATGTCCTCTTAGGATCTCAGTATTAGAGTGTTTCCCCCTCCCCAAAATTAGCAGAGTTGTCTTTAATACATAAGAAGTCAACATGGTCTTAAACTCTGTTAACTTGCTCGACTGTAAAACAGATGCAAAAAGCTCCTTGTTCTGTCCCTGATGCATGCGAAGTATTAATCTTGCTTCTGGTCTCTCAAGATGTGATGCTGTGACAAGGCTGCAGATTATATAATCAGCTATATAATGCCTTAAAATGCTCAGCTTGAAAGTTCATAGTCTCTTGTCTCCCACAGGAATGTAGAGTTGGAAGATACCTCTAGCATTTTCAAATCCAGTCTGCTCCTTCACAGGCAACTGTCTAATCCAATCCCTTTCACAAAGTTTATAAGATTGCTTAAAAGAAGCTGAGACTCTGATCCCAAATTGAAAACTGGTTTGAATTTCACTTCCAGTATGTGAAAAATTCTTGCAATTTTTCCAACAGTGAAAGAAATATATTCTTGACTTTCTGTACATCTTGTACGAATATAGCTCCTTCCCTTACCTGGTGTTTTCCCGAACAGATTTACAGAGCAATCATACTCCCTTTTGTTCTTCATTTAACTGAAATAAGAAAACCATGCTCTTTTGTCTGCTAGCCATAGGGTAGTAAGATGGATTACCATTCCCAAAATCTTCTTGATAAATATTCTTTTACAGGCATGAAATCTGAGCTAATCTTTCTTAAGCACAGGTGACCAAAACTGTGTATGGTATTCTACATAAAGGTTAATGAATGCCTTATTTCATATCTGTCTTTGCTGGAATACTTTCTAGATCAAATTTGCCTTTTTTGTGCCTGCACTGCTTTTTCCCAATCACTTCACTATTTCTCCTTACTTTAATATTTAAATTAATATCCTCAGCACTTAGCAGATGATCATACTATTAATCCTAAATGCATGACTAGAATTTTATTTTAATTTGTTTTGCTTTTTCCCCTCTCCTCTCCTCTCCTCTCCTCTCCTCTCCTCTCCTCTCCTCTCCTCTCCTCTCCCATTCTGCCCTGTTGTACTCTATCTTACCCTGTCCTATTCCACTTTTCCTCTCCTTAGCCTTAAGGATATTTAATCCTTCTTGTACAATACCCTGCTCTGCTCTGCCTCTATTTGACAAGAAAATGTTTCCTAACTTTGTGTTGCTAGCGATGTTCAGCGATCTGATTTCTTGAGCAAATATCATTAAAGAAAAATTAAAAATACTAACAAATTTATTTTTTTCAAACCGCTCCAGGAGGTTTTTTATATAGTGACCTTCATTTTCCACCTTCCAATTCTACCTATGAATTGCTGTCTTCTCAAGTTCAATGACTAATTTCTCCTGTGGCAACATGTCATCTGCTTCACTGAAGTCCAGACATGTTTCATCTACTACATTTCCCTTCTCTGAAAAATAGGTGTCAAAGAAAGATATATAGCTCACATGATCTATCCCTAATACAATCTATCTCATTTACCATTTTTCTTCATGTCTCTAATTATTCTTTCCTTGCAAATATCTTCTAAAGCTTTGCATACTTTTAAGGCCTGTTTTGTTACTGTCCAGATTCTCTCTTTTTATTAACTATGCATGCTGTTTCTTTGATTACCTAGAACTACCTCTAAGTTGATGCATTTATTGAAAAACGTTGCCATTACACCTGCAATTTCATTTGCAAATTTTTTCAGGAGAAGACAATGTTTCATCCCTGACTGCATTAAGTTGCCTGATTTTACTGTCATTTCAGATATGAATCTTTTAATTTTCTACTCTCATCTTCTCTTTGATACTACATTCAATATTGTTGTCCATATCGAAAATTAGAATAAAGTTTTCCTTTGATTTTTAGAACATTCCATGAATAATTTAAATCTCTATTCTTCCCCTCAATGTGTAAATGTCTTTCTCTTTCCTTTTCTTTTTTCTTGGCAGAAGCCTGGAAATTATTATTCCTAAAACATGCTGGGTATTTTTTGTGTGAAGTAGAAGTGGAACAGGAATAACTTTCAGAATGAGTCAGATTGTATATTGAAAAATACATATGCAAAATCTAAAGTCAATTTAAAAGCCAGAAATGCTGTAAATAAAAGGATTATCATGATGGGATCATTTGGTGCTGATTTCATGTTTTCTATCTTATTTACTAGATTAAGATTTTTTTTGTTTTAATTAAAAATCATGAACTACACATGCTCAATTTATTGTTTTTGGTGACCACTGTCTTCAACCATTATCACTTTAATTCACAGCAAGTCAAAATAGAGTGATTAATCTTCATTAGTGAGTAATTTCATAATTTAATTTTTTTTCCTTTAAATTCTCATTTTTTAACTGTTTGGAAAAGTGGAATGACTTCTTAGGTAGGGGCATCAGCTCCTATGAACAGCCAGTCATATTGGTTTTATCTGTTCTAGTAACTGAAGAAACACTTACAATCACAGAATCACAGCATTTTAGAATCATGGAATGACTGAGGTTGGAAGCTGCCTCTTGAGATCACCTAGTCCAACCCCCTCCTCAGAGCAAGGTCAGCTGGAGTAAGTTTCTCACTGCCATGTCCAATCAGGTTTTGAACATCTCCACAGAGAGAGACTCCACAACTTCTCCAGACAGTCTATTCAGGTGTTTGACCACCCCCAGAGTAAAACAGTTTTTTCTTATGTTCAGGTGGAATTACCTGTATTTTAATTTGCATCCATTGCCTTTTGTCCTGTCACTCCATAGCTCGGAGAGGAGTTTGGCTCCATCTTCTTTACTTCCCACCACCATCAGATGTTTATACACATTGATAAGATCTTCCTGAGCCTTCCTTTTTCCAGGCTGAAAAATCTCAGCTCCCTCAGCCTCTCTTCTATGTCAGATGGGCTGGAGCATCTTTGAGGCCTGTCTTTGTGGCCCTTTGCTGAACCTGTCCCAGTAAGTCCCTATCTTTCTTGTTCTGAGGAGTTCAGAATTGGACATAGCACTCCAGATTTGTCTCACCAGTGCTGAGCAGAGAGGAACTATCACCTCCCTCAGCCTGCTGGCAACATTCCTCCTAATGCTGCCCAGAATGCTGTTGGCTTTCTTTGTTGCAAGATGAATTGCTGGGTCATGGTCAGCTTGTCCACCAGGACTCCCAGGACCTCCTCTGCAGAGCTACTTTACAGTTGGTTGGTCCCCAGCATGTGCTGGGGTGGCGTTATTCATCCCCAGGTTCCAGACTTTGCATTTTCCTTTGTTGTACTGCATTAGATTCCATTCTGTTCAGTTCTCCAGCCTGCTGAGGTCCCACTCAATGGCAGCACAACCCTCCGGTCATCAAATACTACTCCTAGATTTGCATCATCTGCAAACTTGCTGATAGTGCACTGTGTCCCAAAAATAATGGGCATGTCAAACAGTATTGGCCTCAGTGGCAACCCCTGGGGTACACAACTGGTGACTTGCCTCTAGATGACTTCATAGTGATGGCCATAATCTTTTGGTTCTAGCACATGAGCTAATTGTGGGCGTACCTCACTATCCATACTTCATTTAGTTTGAATGTTATGAGAGATAGTCTTGAAAATCATACTAAACTCAAGGTAGACAACAATCCCTGCTCTCCCTTCATCCACTAAGCCAGCCATCTCATTGGAGAAGGCAGTCAGGTTTGTCAAGCATCATTTTGCTTCATAAAATGATGCCAACTACTCCCATTACCTTCTTCATAAGTCTGAAAATGTTTTCCATGATTGTTTGCTGCACTACCTTCACAGAGATCAAGGTGAGCTTGACCAGTCTGTAGCTCCCTGGATCCTCCTCCTTGTCCTTCTTGAAGATCAGAGGGACATTTGCTTTCTCCCAGTCCTCAGGGATCTCCTCTGATCACCATAACATTTCAAAGATGATTGAGAATGTCGTCACAATGACATCAGCCAGCTCCCTCAGCACCCGTGGGTAGAGCCCATCAGGTCCCATGTGACAAGGGATGTTAGGAGCATGGCTCCTCCTGCAGCTCTGGCCAGCCCAGGACTTCCTCCTGCCTAGCCACTGGAGCTGCTGGATACGGCTGCTGCTTTCCAGTTTGCAGGTTCAACCAGCAGTGAAGCTGAGCATGTATCCCAGGCACGGGCCGGTCCCGCTGGGTGCTCACTGCACACACGCAGCATTCACACACTCGTCCCACGGGCACCCCACACTCCTGGGTCCCCCCAAATACCAGCACAGACCCTTCTCCCACCTCATACCCCTGCCCGGACCCACGGCCTCCTACTCGCTGGCTGGTCCAGCTTAGAGTTTCCCAGCGAATCCACACATCCCCCCCAAGGCACACCCGGTTTGGGGAAGGTACAGACACTCACCCCCAGCAGCCGGCACCCGGCACACGGGCTGTGACCCACGGTCCCAATCCAGCTGCTGGTGCTGAGCTCCTCACTTGTCTCACTCACGCCCGTCCCCCTAGTAGCTGATTTTTGGGACACACAGCATTCCCGCCTCAGTGGCTGGGGGTTAAAGACCCCACAAGCTCCAGTAGCTGACATCAAGTCCCCACTGGCTCCAGTAGCTGACACCATCCCACCATGTGGCACCCCCATCCCCGTTCCGACCCCAGGAGTTGGTACCCGGTCCCCTCACACCCGTATTCCCCCCCAGCAGCTGGCACTGAGTCCTTGCAACACTGACATGCGTGGGATGGGGAGTGAGATTACACAGCGAGATCATTAAGAAAGGATTTAGTAAAACAGGACAGACTATGGTGACTGGGCACCAGGCTCATTTTACACACAACCAGACCCTTTTATACCACTTTCTGTCTACCTCCTTTAGTTCCTCCTTGCTCCCCCTTTCTCTATATATTCCCCCATCGGTCTGTATAGCTCTATCAATTCCCACACCCCCCCCCAGTCCGTGTCTTCTCTGGTTTACAGTCTTATCACCTGCAAAGTCCAGGTTGATCTTCCTGGAAGTGGTGCCTGTGGTTTCTGGATAGCCCATCAATGACTGTGACAGGCGAGGTTTGTGTCTTGACATTGTCTCCATGTGTCTTTTGTCAGGTCTGTGTTTGGTATATTTTGTTTCTGCTTTCCCCCTTTTCCCTTAGTTTCCCGACTGACAAGATCCCCATCAGATAACCTCACTGGAATAAACATTCTCACACTCCCACATGCCCTCATCAATTACTGCGACGGACCAGGTTTGGTTCTCATCACTGCCTCTCCTATCATTTGTTAGTCAGGTTGGTGTCCCTGTATGTTCTTGTTTATGGCTTCCTCCTTTTCTTATTATCCTTTTTTTGCAGTGAAAAAGGTCCTCGACTAGATACCCTTAAAGGAGCAGACACTTTCCTTCCACATAACCTGACACAATGGACTTTTTCATATCTAATTTGTTTAGATGTTCCCTAATCTGATCCTCCTCCATCAAGGTGTTTCCCAGTGGTCGCAGGGGCCTGGGATTCATCTGGTCATACCACTAAAGGCTGAGGCAAGGATGGCATTGACTACCTCAGCTCTTTCCGTATCCTTTGCCATCCCACCTCCTAATCTATTCATTAGAAGATCCATGTTTTCCCTAGTCTTCCTTTTGCTGCTGATAT
This sequence comes from Aquila chrysaetos chrysaetos, assembly GCF_900496995.4. NCBI lineage: Eukaryota > Metazoa > Chordata > Aves > Accipitriformes > Accipitridae > Aquila > Aquila chrysaetos. The sequence continues at coordinate 24,650,087 of NC_044017.1, read as the reverse complement.
ATCTGTAGATGCCCTTTTTGTCACCCTTCACATCCCTTGCCAGATCCAACTCCAGGTGGGTTTTGGCTTTCCTATCCGCGTTCCTGCATGCTTGGACAGTGTCACTATATTCCTCCCAGGTCACTTGTCCTTGCTTCCACCACTTGTATGTTTCATTTCTACATTTGACTTTTGTCAGGATCTCCTTGTCCACTCTTGCTTTAGTTCCTGCTCTCTGGGATGAACCATCCTTGAGCTTGGAGGAGGTGATTCTTGATCCTTCCAGAACCTAGGTCCCAATAACCGACACTGGAAACCAGCAGACTGTGCTAAACATTTCCTCAGCACCTATCATGGGACAGCACGGGCCACCAAGCTTTCTCAACGGACAGTTTGCACGCTACCATCCTGTCTGGGGGGGCAAAAAGTGTGTAACAGGTTGTAGGCCATTTCGTACTGCTTGGCCTCTGTGCCACAGAACTGTTCCAGGTACATTCAGCTTACTGGAATTGACATAGCAATGACATTTAAGTCTTCTGCTTTTAATCTTTCTGGATTGTTAATTGTCTTCAGCCCTAGATTTCTGCACTGCTGCTCACTTTTCCATTAATTCTTAGAAATCTATTGCTGGTTCACTTGATAGATTTCATAAACCAAAGATGCACTTCTAGCTGGACACATGGACTATGACTGTACTGATAATTAAAGAAAAGTGAGGGCTGATTATGTGTCTTCCTCTCTAAGGGCACCCAGTGGAGACTGGTATCTGTGGTCCCTAAGGCTGACTACTGCGACAGCAGCTGCATCCACGCTGCATCTCACTCAGCCCTCTGGGCCCCATGCTGTAGCTCCTTGGCCCTATCATATAATTATCAGTTTCTGTGCTTTTTCAGCTGAATGGGTCTGAAACAATTTGGTGGTTGAACTTGGGCCAACCAGAGGAGTGTTTTTATAGCATGAAACTGTTCCAAACCCTAGAAGTTACATGAGAGAAAGCAGCGATCCTTGAGGGTGAAAAGCCCCAGGTGGTAAAGGACTGTTCAGAGTGAAAGTAGCCAAAGTGTGCAGAGCAGTTCTGGTTTTCAGGGTGGTACCCCAAATAATATTTCAGACCTTTGTTCAAGCATTGTCCTAGAGAGTGCTACCCGGAATGGTGTAAACGAATAAGGCAAGTGGACTGCCAGAGGCTCAGTTTATGAACTTGCTTCCAGTTCTCTGTTTTTCATTAGTTTCAACATATTCACAGAATTCCAGAGGAATGCGTGGAGGTTATTTGCCATCTACAGTCAGCTTAGTCAATACTAAAGTTTTCCTCCTGGGCATGAAGTCTAGGCCTGACAGTGGAAAGCTGATGGCAGAAAAAGATAGATTATGCTTTAAATGAGATAAATTATGATAATAAGTCCTTGGTGTCGGGCACATAGAAATAGGACAGAAACACCTGTCCTCTAGTTTCTAATCAAGACTAGCTAAGAGGGTAGCTAGCTTCTAATCAGGAGTAGCTAAAATAATAGATTCAGCATTCTCAAGCTAGAGAATATTGTTTTCAATGGAAGCAAGTGGAAGTCTTTTAAATGCAACTTGAAAGTTTGTCATTAAATTTAGATAAAATGTAGGATTGAGACTCCAGAATTTTTATCTCTTGAATCTGTGGAGGGAGTTAAAATATCTTTCTCCCGAACAGAGCAACAGTGAAAATTAACTCCCTCAGGGATCACTTTTATCCAGATTTTTTTTCTAGTTTCTGTGATTTGTTTTTATTTTAACACATGCCTCCTTTATTCTTGCCCCTGTTCTACAGGTCCCTCTCCATTGCATGCTTTCTCTTATTCTTTCCTTAGGAAAATAAGAGCTTTCATATGAAGAACTGTGCTCTATTCAGGGCAACACTGCGTTCCCTAAAGCTGCTCTCACAAAAGCTTCTGGAGACATCACTGGAATCCAGGTAGCCAACTGTTATATGATGATGACCTGATCATGGAATAAACAGGTTCTTTATGGCTTTTTCCTCTTCTAATATGTGTTTATATTATTTCACGTGTTGCTGTCTGTGCATCCGTGAAATTATTAATTCCCTGTGATAGTCATCTCCATAATAACACATTCTATCCACTCTTCCATTTCTTCCCTTCACTTCCTGCATTCTTTTTATACAACCCATTCCCTCATTTTTCATTTAATGGGAAAGTATTTTGCCATCTATCTGGGTAAATATTTTATTTGTTTCATGGACCTGACCTATATACGTTTGATTTAAGATTAATATCAGAACATTTATTTTACAAAAAATATATTTTCTACATAATCTATGTGTAGGAAATATATATTCTATATATTTTAATATTTCTATATTTTCGCTCACGCCCCCAAATATCAGAAAAAGCTTCTTTATTAAGGTGTAGGTTCCTGATACTTCATGCTACACTGGCTTCAATGAGATACAAATCTCTTAATCGAAAGCAAACTAAAAACATATTTCTGGAGCAATATTTTTGTGAGATAGCTTATGAAAAAATTGGAGAGTTATTTTTGTGATTTAAATGGGGTTATAAATAAAGCCACAGATCTTTTTAACTCTGTATCCTCTCCCCACAGAGAAGCTTGAGGCAAAAATAGCTTAAAAAACCTTCTCCATGTCTCATCTGTTTCATGTTAAATGACTTCATGCTCTGTACATTAAGAGGTGTACTTTCCTTTTCCTTTTACTGATAATAGCTCTTAAAAGACTTTTAAGTAACATTGCCTGGTCTGGGTAAATGTACACAGACTACCATCCTTGCTCATATTCAGAACTTATGCCACAAAACAAGCTACATAAAAAAAAAAAAAAAAAGGAAAAACAGCACTGCACCTAAGAGTTGCTGAGGAAAGGATGACTTTCATTCTTTGAAGTCACTTACATTGTTGCCATCTCCAAACTTCCATTAATATTTATATCACATAGATTTGCATGTGGACCAGAAGAAAACCAGGTGTTATATTTTATTGTATTCTAATAGCTTTATCTATCCATCCACAGTATTTGGAGTTATGCACTGGAATATATGATTATTTATAATTGTTTCTTGACAATTATTTCTAGTGATTAGATCACTAGTCACAGTTTACCCATTTTTAAAATGCTTTGATATTGCTTATTAATCTTAGCAAATGATCCCCATAGAACAAATGAATAACAAATTCATGACAAGAATGACAGTGAAAGAATGCTAAGCCTGTCTGGCTGAGCACTGTATAGATGGGGAGCAACAGATTCAAGGTTTCGTGTATAACCTTAGTGCATAATAAGTGTTTGTAATCTTTAACAATGTATACATTATCACTCAAAGCAATATCTTAGAATAGCGTCTGTATTTTTCTAGTACTGGTGTCCTGGATACCTGTGATTATTTTCTTTCCTCAGTCTTCTACCATTAAAATGAAGTACGTGTAAGAATAAGTGTCTTGTAAATCAGACCTTTTATATAGCATGTTCTTTTTTTTGTCTATGGTACATATTTTAATAATATTACCCCTCAGCTGTTCATGAAAGCCCTAGAACACGTACAAAAGTTTCCTTAACTTCAGTAGAAATTAAGCAGGTGTTTCAGACTAATCACTTGCTGAAATGCTTTGTGGAATGGGATTTTAATCAGCAACTCTACTATATATTCCTTTCCAGAAGTATAGATTTCTTTCAATCTAATTGAGAGGGTGAGCCAGTTAAGTAAGCTAATTTAGTGGCATATGTCTGAGCAGTGCTAGTTTTATTAGGTGCCTTTTAGAAGCTATGTCCATTAACTACAAAACTAATAGCCTGATTCTGAATGCATTTGTTATAGAGAAGAAATACTTACTCCCATGTTCCCACTCACGTACTACTCACCAGAGTAAATGCAGGTCTTTGTAGGTTCAAACCTTTATTTAGCCCATTGTTGCTGGCATCTGTTCACTATTGTTCTACATAGTTTACTCAATCTGCAGTGCATTATTTTGTCACAATTTATGGCACGCTTTTCATTCCATAATTTCCAAGGACTGCTCCTTGGACTCTTTGCAGTACAGGTGACAATTATCTAAGCTGCAGAAGCTGGTGATAATATCTAGGGGCTGTTTACAAGCAAGAAATACACACAGTGATGAGCTTCAGGCACAGTTTAATTCCTCTCAACATGCCTTTAATGCAGGTATATAGGCATTTATGCCTAATAAGCTGGGTCTCTAGTAGGGCCTCTAACGTTGGATAATTGTACTCGGGAGAGTCACCATAAAGCATCTTCAGCTGGGTCTTTCTACTTCCTTTTCAGTAGTTGAGATAAGAATTATCTCTACATTTTGACACCAGCGCAAAAAGCTAACTTAAATTTTATATTTCCAAAACTGGTAGGAAACAGTTTTCCCTTGAATTGTTATGCTCTCTAGCTCTATGTACGTGTTACTCTGCAGATAGGTTCCTTGAAGCAATGCTTTACAGGTTTACTTTATGTTTTACCTGGGGGCAATAGAAGCTGGAATAAGGGTATTGCATGTATTTAAAAACTGTATACTCCTGTGAAATCAGAATAAGTTTCCTACCATTTCCTAAGGGATTTAATGAAAGATCTATTGCCTCCAAATTTCTGAGTCCAGGTTTTAATTCTTCCAGTGGCAGAGATGATAAATTATGATAAATTATTTCCCTCTTTCTTAAGTGGAAAAGTATATTTTGTTACCTGGCTCTTATTAAAATGTAATTGTAGGGATTATTTGTTGCCTGAAAAAAATTTAAATTAAGATAGAGTGCCTTTTTGTAAGAGAATACACAGTTCAGTTGCCACTCTACTGAAAGCGGGAACTACTATTTGAAATGTTATGTCATATATTATACTGGAGGTCAGACTAGACATGCACAGGTCTTTCTTGATCTCTACATTTATGAAGCCTGAGGGAAAAAATAGACAAATCATCTTTGCTTAGAGTTGGACTATACGTAGCATCTGCCCAAAGCATAAAAAATTTCAGAAAGCTGCAACTCCTGAGACCAAGAATTCTGGATGAAAAAAACAGTTCACAGTTCTAACCACAGTGACTACTGTGTCTAAAACAATAATTAAATATACCTTATCCGCTACTTTTTATTTTCAAAGCATATTATAAATGTTACATAATCAATTTTCACAAGAACCCAGTTAAGAAGATAAATGCAACTAAACGAATTTAAATTGTTCTTTGTATTCAGGTTGCTTTTTGATGTTATCAGGATATGCGAGGGAGCAGAACTCCAGCAGTCAGCTTCCTTGAAGCCCTTTCACACAACCAGGCACGTGCCCTACCTGGGGTTTGACTCTAACATCCTGTGTTCCTCTTTATCATCTAATTCTTTCCCATTTTTTCTGTGGTTGATATCTTTCTTGACATACTAGCTGGTAGTTTGTGATGAGACATGGGAGCTGCGTCTACTATAGTAAGTATTTCCAGTTGGATTAAAAACTGAGACTTTCCTTAACTTGTTCTTTTTTCTCCCTTTTTGGGAGAACAGTTTAGTCATAGCAGCTTTCCTCAGTGAGTCTTATTACAATTAACATCCATGATGATTCTATTTATTGTTGACTATAGTGAGAGGGTGATTGGGCCATTAACGCTTAAGGACTTTTTTGGCTAATTAACCAAAATGGACACAAAAGATGTTATGAAACTTGTTTCATTTCCACTAGGCTCGTCTCTATAAAAATGACCTTTTAATAAAAATTAGTCTTTGCAGCTAGTAAATCAAAGAAACCTAAAACACCCTTTAGAACTCCTTGAAAGATAATGGTACTTAACAATCTATAGCTTTCTTAATTTGGATAAGACCCTTGCAGACACTTTTGTTTTGAACTGGAATCTCTGAACTGTTCTTGAAGAAGAAAAGCCAAAACCAGAACTTGGTATAAATATTTAATTTTGGCAGAAGAGTGTGGTTAGATCTAAACCCAGGCTTTTTGTCAGCCAAGACACTTATTGTTTTCTGTCACTGTGTTTGGATCATGCTAAGAAAAAATGAACTGATGAGCAAACGCTGCTTAAATGGCTTGGCTAGCAAAGGGAACAGCTGCTGCTTCTGACTTATGATATATCCTTAGTCCACATGGCTATAAAACTGTTCTACATATTACTTCCCAGAATAGCATGCTTAGGGGTGTTTTATGTTTATGTAAACCAAGATAAATTTGTTTAAGTGTTTTAAGTTAGGGCCCAAATGCCCGAGCATTTAGCCATTTGCTTATGGGTTCTTCCAAACTCCAAATACTCTTTTGTTCAATAAATAAATAAATAAATAAACAAATAAATAAATAAATTGTCCCCTCTTGTGAAACTGTGTGAAAAACTGTACTTCTGATTATTGTGAAGAAAAATCTAGTCTAATCAGGTTTTACACTAGGCTTATCATTGTGGAATTTGAGCACTTGCAGCATCCATTGTGGAATTTGAGCACTTGCAGCATCCAAAATTATGAAAAGACTGTGGAAGAGAAACAAAAGACACAATAAATGTGAACTACAGGGGCTCGGCAGCATGATGTAAATAACTAACAGAAAAAGAAATTAGTTTGAAGGTCAGAAAAATATCCCATTGTTGGGACTTACTAAACTGAGGAATTAGTTCCTGAAGAACAAAAACAACAAATGGTAAAATACTTGAAAATAGAACAGAAGTACATGGAACAATATCTTGCACTAGCATTAGAATTTGAAGGATATTTCAATGCTTTGCGAAGCATGTATGCTGTAAATAAATGTATTTCTTATCTACATAGTTAAAATCACCTTGTTTCATTAAAGTGGAGGAGTTCTAAAAATCCAATGTGGTTGTTACGGTGTTATTGTCTTGACTGAATTAATGATTTTTTTCCCCTATTTATATGAGCAATTCATATCGCGGACTTCTCATTTTCAAATACTGCAAATCAATTTTAGAACATTAATAACAAACATACTGACTACAAATGCAGTGCAACACAGGAACAGATTTCCAACAGAAGTTGAGGAATCTCCATCTCTGGAGGTTTTTAGGACTCAGATAAACAAATCAAGGCTTGGTCTAGTGTTTAGTGATAGTCCTGCTTCAAGTACAAGGATGAACTACAGAGGTCTTTTCCAGCCAACAGTTCCATGAGTCCATGAACTTGCATGAGTTTAAATTTCTATGGTTCTCATACTCATAAAAGTTGTTCTAAATCAGTGCCAGATTAAATTAGCTGTTCCCCTCTGATTTGCTGGGAGGGTGGAGAAGGCGCTCACACTGTCTGCCTTTAGCATCCAGCTTGAGATGCCTGAGATAAAGACTGAAGTTTTTGAGGCTTTCTGCAAAGTAAGTGGAGAATGAAATGGTTCAGAACACCCTGGTCAGGCTTTGGCTCTTATTTGTCCTGTATGAAATCAAGTTCTTGCCATAGCGCTCTCTATAGGTGACCAATGGAGGCAGGGCTGTTAATTTAGGCACCTAGAATAGTTTTCATCTGATTGTACATAGATAACCATATCTGAGCTAGTCATTCTAAGCTCTCTTTGCAGTCAATGGAGAAACAAAGTAATTTTAAGCATGTGCTTTATCTTTTCTTATTTCAACTATGAAGACAGTGTAGGATGACTAGCTCAGACATAAACATCTACAGGAGAAGGACACAATGCTGACTCAATCTAAATGATCTGAAGTTAAAGTTAGATGAGGTGTATCACAGTGATCTGGTTAAATGATTACAGTAGACAGTGTGAATAAACCCCATAGTTTCGATTACTGAAATTTTATCATAAAGTTAGACACATAAGCCTAAAGATATACATTAATGTGAGGGGATAAAAGTAGATGGTGCAGGGGCCTGCAGCACTTCATTTATGATAAACATATATTTGCTGATCTAAGCTCACATTTGCACGATCTAGGACCACCACATTTTTCTGCCTTGGTTATCACCGTGTAGCCAATGTAAAACAGGTTCTTTTCATTGCACATACTGCATTATGGTCACACCATAATCCGATAAAAGTTTACTGAGAATTTAATCTTTAATAGATCTATTCCCTAGCACACACTAAGTAGAGAAACTGGCATATGGCATGAGATGCAGATGGATCAGCTCTGCATGATCTGTAGTCTATAGTAGTTTAAGCTATGGTCTACAGTAGTTGAAGCACACATTTGCAGACGGATTTTTTTGTGCCCGCTTAGACTTACTCTTTGAAAAAAGAAATAATACCAGAAAGTAAAAAATAATCACCTACTGAAAGGTTCAACCCCAAAGCCATAGGTATGAAATTATCCCCTTATCCTATGCTTTTAAGAGAAGACATTTGCTTTAGTAGCTAGAATAACATAAAGAAGATGGCAGTCTATTTTGGTTTTATGCATGATAAAAGCATCAATGCAATATTTCAGAAAGTGGCCTTAGCAGGTGTGTATTCTGGAATATAAAAGAGAAAGTCTTAAAAATGGAAGAGGTGGTAGGAAGTGGACTGTTGATTCAAGAGAAAGGTGGCTATTTCACAGTTCTGTGACATGATTCTGAAAAAGAAAGTACACAAATTATACTGTGCTGCCTAGTGCCTAAGTCAGGCAAAGAGACTAGGAGAAAGAACTAGCTGCCATGTTCAGCTGCAAAGCCTTCAGTCAACATAGTCTTGTAGTATAGACATGACAGTAGGAAACTAGTCAGGAAAATATTATGGGTCTGTGAAGACTGATGTCTAGATTTCAATAATAATTTTGAAGTATCTTTCTATGCCAAAATATTCTGATACGCCTTGAAAAGTGATCAAATACAATAAAAGATAGCCTCTGATGGAGTGAGAATAGGAGCATCCCATTAGAATAGCCAATTTTCTCTTTCTTATTTATCTTTCTTTTAAAGACATTTTTACCTTCTGTGGATGGTGATAGCAATAGCGACTGAAGCGCGGATAGCCTTGAGAAGGCAAAGTTCAGCAATAGGAAAGTAGAAAGGAACATCAATGTCACTATCTAGGTAATAGATAGTAGTTTATTTGTAGATAGGCAGCCAGCTTTTAAAACATTTAAACTACTTATATCACTGTGTGGTAGCTGTATATTCCCAGTCTGTTCTGCTCCAAGGGATGCTGAGTGGATTTAAAAGCAAAAAAATAAAGATATTAGAGACCAGTCCTCTTACTCATACTAAGTGGAACTTTCCTCTCCAAATCCCTTGCAAACGTATTGCTATTTAACCTACACAATCTGGAACACAGGTATTTGACTGTTTTTTCCATTTATATACGCATGTGATTTGAGACATTAACAGCATCATTTTTTCTCTCCTTCTGTTCAAGGCAAGAGGGCAGCAAATATATAACAAGTTTCCAGGCCAGGCTCAGAATGTGTAAAAACTAAATGTTTCCAGTCAGCCACATTATTGGAGTAGGAACAGAAATCCAGTCCCTGCTTGGCTTCGATACTTAATTTATTATATTTTAACCCCTGTGTTTAACCCCTAATGACTTTTTGATCTCTAAAATCTAAAGTTATCCTCGGCTGTATATTATCTGATTTATAATCGGAAATAATCAGCTCTTCAGCTGCAGGCAATATGTGTTCTATTCAGCAAATCTGTTGTATGACTCACAGTTCTGTACAAAGAAGCTGTTCTCTTACTTATGGATACTATCTCCTCTCCAAACTTTCCTTATTCAGGCAAAAATTGTATTGATCTCTGCGTTAACTTGAGTGAGTGTATGGGATTAGGATCTCCAGGTAGAGTCATGAAAAAAAAAGAAGAACTATTATATAAACTTTTATTTAAATGACTGTTACTGTTTTCCAACTAAAAGTAATTCTTACACAGTTTATACATACATTCCTACGGCTTCCATGGAATTAGAGAGCACAAGTGATGACATCTGCTGTGAGCAGGTCTTCATCCTTCTTCACGTCCACCTCATATCTCAAGTCCCATAAACAAAATTAGTAACCATGGACAAACACTTCATTCAGAGAATAAACGCAGAGAAATTCCTCTTGAAAATCAATCAAATGTTCAGGAGGAGCCAGTCCATTTGTAAATTTTTTTTTTTTTGGCATGAAGATGGAGCAAGCTTCCTTAGGAAAGTTATCTATACAATGTAGTCCCTTTCATACAGAGTCTTACAAACTATGCTGTCCTCATATTCCATGCAGAAGAATTTTAGCATTCTTCTGGAGACAGGTGCTAAAGTGAATGAAATGGGATGCATTTCCGAACACATGAACTCTCTTGCTGCAAATGTTAGACAATAGGGCTAGCTGTATGTAGGCTTGTGACAGAATAAGCTTTTCCAGATATGGCTTCCAGAGCTGGATAAAATAATTTTCAATGACACAACATAGACAAAGAATCATAAACCAAAGTAGCTACTTTTGTGTCTCCCTGGAAAGAATGTAAGCTTTAATTGACAGCTGAAAAGAATGTATTTTTCTGAATCCTACTCTCTGAATCTAGAAGCCAAGATGAATCCAGGAGAAACCAAAGAATGACCCTTACTATTATTACAAAAAGCTGATGAAAACCCTGAGTAACTTCATCCCTAATCTTGCTGATGATTAGAGTTGCCTCTGGATCCTGCCCCCCTCCCCCAACTTGCTTTCTTAACATAATTTCTTATCTAACTAAATAAATGTCTGAGTTAGCTTTATGTCCTTACCCAAGTAATGAATTCCTGAGGGAAGAAAATATTCCTTTAAAAGAGTATCATCGATGTCAGAGATAGCATTTGCATTTGCAGTCTTTTCTTCACCATTAATTATTTTCATGTGTGTTTAGAATAGAGCTTCTATTTGAGAAAGACAAGATGTCAAGCAGACAGTTAGCTGAATATTAGGTTTAATTTCAGCACATCTGCATAATTGAATTACATGAGATTGATAAGTAATGCCGTTTGCTTAGTATTAAATAATCAATTCAATTTACTCTAATATACTTTCCATCGTTAAACCCACTGTTACCACTCAACTTGCCATCATCATTGCATCTTGCATATGATTCCCCAGGTGAATTCTAGTGGTGGTAATATGTCAGCTTATTAGAATCTGTATTTCTGCCTATCCTATTGTTCTGAATTAATAAGCAGCAGACATTACAAATTGCAAAATAATGTGATACTATGAATTATTAATAATTTTTCAAAAAAAGAAAATTATTACTGAATGGACTATATACAGTTTATGTTTTCTTATTTCTGATTGAAAAGTAAATATCAGAATTCTTGGGCTCTGTTGACAGACTTATTGGGTAAGCATTGATAGCGCTAGGCTTTTGTTTAATGTCAGTGAATTGTGGCTAATATTTATGGTACCTTAGTGAAATATTCAAATTACAAACTGAAACTGTATGGAATATGCCTGAGTTTAATTATGAATAGGTGATTTGCATTGGTATTTTTTAAGCAGAATAAGAAAACAAGCTGTGCAATGTAGTCTCCCACATACAATCTGCATTTGTGATTCCCTTGCACCTTTTCAACAATTCTGTCCTCAGACAACTTTTGACAAAATAGTGGATACAGGTCTTGGTACTTGCTGAGATATCTAGACCAGCTGAAAAAAAAAAACAATAAAACAAAACCCCCCAAACTATCAGAAAAAAAAACCAGCAGAGATTTTTAATTATGGATTTAATGTAATTGACTATAGCATGCTTTTGAATCATATGCAATTCATTTCTACATTCTGGTATAAAATCAGGTAAGGCTTGATCATGAAATTATCTGAGTTTTCACTTAAGATTTGAATTTGTATTATATACATTTTCACTTTCTCTAGGTTTACTGAAACTACCAAGTCATTTAATTTCTGGGCTAAAGTGTTTTTGAATGAATACCTGAATAGATAAGAAACTGTCTGCAAAAGAAACAAATATGCATACATATGAAAAGAAATATCCCTTTACATAACAGGAATTTGTTGTATTAGAATCTGCTTTTCTCAGAGTCTCTAAAGAAATATGATTGGATGGGGTTGTGGCTAAGGCACTGGATTAAGAGATCAGTATTCAACTTCTGGTTGTGTAACACATTTCCTGTGACCTTGGACATATCACCTAGCCCTTCCCTATCTCATTCCTCTTTTTTCTTTTATTATGATATGAATCCATTTTACTTAAAAATAATGCATGGGACAATGTTCATAAGATTTGCTAGCCAAAGACATGCCACTGAAGCAATTAATCAATTGAAGGAGACAAAGGTATATGACCTCACTATTCACAAAAAGTGCTGTATATATACATGCAAATGCAATTACTTTTTGTAAAAGTGATGGAGAAAATTAAAGTCTGCTGTACAGAGCCAACAAATTTGCTTCCAGCAGTTTATTTATGACACTTCTATTTCTTCAGTCTGCAAATGATCTGGGTATTTTCCATTTAGGAATCAATTTCATAACTGGAATGCTAAGGAATAGAAATAAAATAAATTTAATATTATCTAAAGTTCCTCAGACTGACTATTACCAGCTATCATCTTAAAAAGGTTCCATCCTTTCCTCAAGAATTTCATAAGTCCTACTGACTCAAAGAAAGAGTTACAAACTAAGTCAAGCTAGTACTCCAAAGATGTATTTTGGAGATAATACATTGTGAGAATTGACATGGTTTCACTACCATTATATGAGCTTCATTTTCAGAGGATCATGGCCCTTAAGCTTTAAAAAATAGTTATATTGAAGGGCTAGAATAACCATTAAAAATAACTATATGGGTTGGAGTGACCCATATATAGTTGCTTTGCTCAACATTTTAATGATTCCTGTCAATGGTCTTTCTTTAAATCTTTGATACTTGGCTGAACTGACTGCTGAAAAATTGCTGTTTGAAAGAGCAGAAAGTGTCTTTCCTTAGGTCATGAAACTCTACAATGGCAGCATGAACTTTCTTTGTGCCAACTGAAAAGCAGATTTATGCTACAACTTGTACAGTCTTTTGGGGCCAAAGCAGCACATCATTCATGCGAAATCGAGAAGTTATTCTTAGTCTAATTAAAATATAAATCTAGTCAAAATGCAATAGTTATTATTAGTAGTCCTGGCATAATGATACTAACAGTTTTAGTCTAAATTATCTAATTAATCCAGAAGACTTCTGCTATCATCCTGTGCTTTTACTCCTCTACATCCTAGCATTATTTTAGGGTAATAGATCCTACACGGAATACCTTTTATCAATACTTGTTACTTAACAGAAATGAATCAAAGTTTTTGTAGCACTAGACGTTGCACCTACTATACAAAATTGTTTAAAGGTAAGCAAAACTAAACCAAAATACGTAATACTCACCTGGCTACTGGACAAGGGCTGTTAGAGCTAAGCAAGCTAAAACAAAGTGCCAGAAAAGCCCCAAATAAGCCCAGACAAAACAAATCTGAAAAAACCTCAGTCATGAGGCCTTACAGAGTTAGTACAATCTGTGGCCTGTTAAAGCAACAGCAGTCCTGTAAGCTACTAGAAATAAACCAGTTGCTCCAGAGGAGTGCTGAAGGCTCGTGTTCCATACCTCCTGCCCACAACAGGGGGATGAGGGTGACAGCTAAGCAGAAGTCAACTTGGCTGTAGGGTTAATTTTTTCACTTGAAAAGTTTCTCTACAAAAATGCTATATCAAAAGATGGGTAGTCTGGATGCAAAGACCGGTCTGAAGAATTACAAAAAAAGTAGATCTATCCTATGAATTTCAGCTTTGACACCTCTTGCATATAGACTTAGATACAACATCTAACCAAATTACTGTCTTTCTAGGGATCTCCCTCCCCTCTCCAGATCCTTGCTCCTGAAGAGGATGATTAAAAAAAGAATTCAGATCATACAAGTAAATTTATAACTGCTGTAGCCTACCTATCAAGTCTTGAATTTTCAACATGTTTTCGGTGTAATTTTCTGTACTTTTCCTTTGAGGCCATCTGAAAATTCCTCCTTGATCAACTATAAAAGTTGTTTAAGTGGCAGAAAATACTCAGTGAATGTATGGTAACCTTGTGTTCTTTGGAAATTTTGGAAGTTTATTTTCAGTTTTTATTTACATAGGTAAGTGAGGAACAAGAAGAGGGAAATGAATTCCAGTCTGAAAGAAGAAAATGGGAAGCTGCTGTAAAAGCAAACCACCAACATTACTATGTCATTAGCAGAAGGGGTGCTTAGGTGCTTGTGAGTACTTGCTCATTTCTTTTACATATTGAATGGATCTGAGTCCTTATTCAATACCCCATGGACATCTAAGAGGCCTATGAGACCTTGAAAATCTGGCCTCTAGACACTTCTTCAATTCCAAGGAATATTTTTAATGTAGCTCTTACATAACCTTGCATATAGTTTAAAAATATATGAGTTTATGAAGCTAATGAAGGACATTCTCCATTTCATTAAATTTCACTGACCATAGCTGTAATTATGCCTTTCAACCAATATTTTTGTGCATGTGTTTTGTGATGATTTGACAGGCTCCCCACCAAAGTATGATCCTATCTTCCATTCTTCGTCTCATATTCTGAGGTTGTGATGAATGAAAACCAAGTATAAAGCTGAGACGAAGGAAATAGCATTAATTATATTGAGACAATCTGCTAGTGCATAGGGTGGATAAGGTTTTTTTACAATCAAGTTTCACCAGTATCAACAGTCCCATCAGCTTCTGTGCTTGTTCCACTGCATGGCCGAACAGCTAGGTAGGTCATTTGTCACAGAACATAAAAGAATTCAGTCTTTTTGAAGTGGAGAATCCAAGCCTACGAGCCCATCAGTAATTCATACTATAATTCCATCTTTGCATAATCAGAGAGATTAGCTGCCAGCAGCCTGTTTATGTGCAAAAGCATAGCAACATCTTGGAGTTAGTTTTCCTTGTAAGCCTATAAATTTTTATGAGGTTTATATGTTTTGATCAGCAAAACACATTTTGAGGAGGAATAAATACACTTTTTTAAACTAAATGTATTTCACTTTTTAGTGATGCATGGATACTGGCCTAGCTCTTTTTTATGAGAGGTAGCCAAGAGCAAATTGGGGTCTGTTTTTGTGATTGGTAGACAAAGTAAAAAGCTTGAATTTGGGACTGCGTTAATGCAGATGACCACTGAATGAATTTGACCTCTTTAGCGCTTGAATCAACTCAGCAGGACCTGACTGAAAAACAGATGTTGTAGCGCAATAGATATAGTTTCTGTAAATAAATCACAGGCAAAAACTATGTGAAATTGCATTTAGTTATTGTAAAATTGTAGAAGGAGAAATGGATTTGTGATATTTTTTTATTGGAAAACCAAGCAAAGGTTCAAAGAGATGGGTTGCTATGGTTCCAATATATCTTTGCAGTGAGTGGTTAAGTAGCATGGCGTTGCAAATTTCTTGAGGGAGGAAAATACTTGAAATCTGGGAGACCTAACGTAATAGAAAATCATCTAATGAGGAATACATTTGGCAGAAATCAGTCAAAATGACAAGGTGAAATATCAGATACCTTAGACATTTTATTGGAATTTCAAATAATTAAAGAAATCTTTTATAATAAGTCATTCTCATAATTATAGTCTTAAGGTTACTGAATCTTTGCTAGACTTCACACATACTTCTTATAATACATTTATTTCTGGAGGCAAATAAATCATCATTTATGTTTTTCAGACAGTGATGTTGTTTCATCTGGTATAGGAAGAAACATAGGAACAACTGAAGGAGCTAAGTCTTTTCTCCCTGGAGAAGAGAAAGCTCAGGGGGGACCTCATCACAGTATTCCAGTACTTAAGAGGTAGATACAAAGAGGTCAGAAACTCTCTTCTCAAGGAGCCACATGGAGAAGAAAAGGGGCAATGGACACAAGTTGCACTGAGAAAGGTTTCATTTTGAAATAAGAAAGAATCTTTTTACAGTGATAATCATTCACTGGAACAACCTCCCCAGAGATGTGGTAGAGTCCCTATCACTGGAGAGGTTTTTAAGATGCTCTTGGACAGGGTGCTAGACAATCTCCTGTAGGCCCCCTTACCCCTGAAAGATTGGACCAGATGATCTTCTGAGGCCCCTTCCAACCTGGGCTGTTCTATGATTTTATGATTCTAATTTAAAGAAAGTATTGAAACTGAAAATTTCATGCTAGCATCTTATCATTGAGCAATGATATAATTGTACTAATAATACCTTTCTGAAGAGACGTATGACCTGAATTCAAACTATTAGTTTACCTATGCAGTAATATTTTACAATTCATAGTTAACACCAATTTGAAACTTCTTTGAAATCATTTTAAATCAGCATGAAAATAATCTAAAAAGTTATTTCCATAAATATCAGAGGTCATCTGAGTTAAAAGTGCTTTTATATTTAGAAAAATTATTATGTGTCATTGGCTGTCTCTTTATCAATAAATCTATGTTGTGTGCACTGAGTAGTGGATGATTTCAGAGCTGTAACCACCCAATTTAGATACAAGGAAGTGAGTAGAATTTTTCTGGTGGCAGTGGAATGCAGTACTCAGGTCATTAGTATGGATGTCTCATTGAAACTGAGCATGCAAATCTCAGTAGCTTTAATGGTATGAGTGCAAGTGAGCATCACAATTTATGTACCACCAAGAGAAGTTTTTCCCTAAATCCCAATCATTTATACAACTGAAACCCCTTAAAAACTCTATGAAGAGATCAGGTATTCCTGCAGAATTTTTTGTTTACAAGAGAAGTTTCTGCAGTGAGAAAGACCAGTCTGAGTTTGGGATAGGGAGAGAAATAAAAATGTATTTTAAAATCATGAGAATTGACTATAGAAGTTACCAACAAAAAATAGAGAAGGAAAATTTTTCTTTCAGAAATTCAGAAATTATGTTAAGCCAGTAGTAGTTAATGTTTTGTTCCCCCTGAATTTACACATACATAGTACACTTCGTTTCCGTAATAAAGCATAGGAAGTGACATCTAACAGTCAAACATCGATTTCTTAACAAGGTCTACACACTGTAAGCTGTCTTGTGTTACTCTCAAAATCCTGTTTATGGGCAAAGAAGAAACATATCTTATACTTAAAAATAAAAAGCTTATTGTTTGTGGAATTGAAATCTTAAGAGTCCGAGAATAATTTTTAGTTCAAAAGTAATCATAGAAAGAGAATGAATAATTCTATGCAGAAAAGGTTTCAGTAATAAAGTTATTATAGTTATACACACAGTCTAGTCACTTTTCCCGGTGTTAAACTTACTCACCCCCAGCTCTTCAGGGTCCTAAGGTCGATGGTTTCATTCTTCTCATAATGGGAGTTGTCAGCACTTGCAGTCTGTGACTGGGAGAAATGTGGTGTTCATCTTAACGGTTTCTTCTTCTTCACTGTAGGATCCAGCTGGGATCCTTTTCATGTGTTTTCTAACACACTTTTACATCTTTTCTCTTTCTTCATTAGTCTGCAGCACCATATTACATCCAAATGTATTGTACATGGTGCCTTTTAGGTATGTTAGTTACTGTTGTCCTCTTTGTTACCCATAGGTTTGTCCAGCTCCAGGTCTGCACTACTATAACTGACTGTGGGGGAGTTGTGGGTGGCTGTGGGGTCCTCAGTGCCAGCCTGTGCCTGTGCCACATCCCTCATCATCCTATATCTGCACGCTCTGCATCCTGCGTCCCCACTTCTCGAGGCCTCTGTTATCATACCAGGCTCCTATTTCTCTACACTACATCACTATGGTATAGTCATAAATAGCTCATTCGATATAGAATAACTGCTTGTAACTGCTATCTATATAAAACTATGTTTGTACTATACAAAGATAAACACAATTACAACAAATTATTCATCACCACCTGCTCAGTTAGAAAAAATGCTGTCACAGCTAAACTAAGTAAAGCATAGCTGTAGGCAGGTCAAGGTTAACTTCAGACAGAATAAGCCTGACAAGCCTCAGCTCTGAGGCTGTGCAAACTCAGTATAAATCTTATGGCCTGTTAATAGGCATGACAATACAGTATTACAGGGCTACATCATGGTTACACCTGTTTACTTCTGAAGTTTAGGATGTTTAGTAATTCAAAGGATGAAGTCAAACATTCAAGCAGAGGTAGGATGCTGTGATTCCAAAATCTTAATATAGTTGCATCGATTGCTTTAGTGTGTGCGTGTGTATATTTTTTTTTTTTTTTCCCTATATACTACCTGCCAAGCACACTTTGAGGAATTTGACCTTGTGATTCAGGCCAAGGATAAAGTAGTTGCATTTCTGCCTGAGTGGAAAGCTCCTTTAGTCATACTCGTTCTTCTAAAAAAAAAAAAAAACAAACCAGGTTTTTTTCTACCTGGCTTTTTCTTGTGGGACCTGGTACAAAAATTCTCTACCATATTTGTTTCTACACTGTGTATTTTTATTTAGACAGCATATATACTCAAATTTAAGGCTGGTTTTCATCTATACACTGTACACAGATTAGATATTGATATGTAGATAATCAACTGTTGGTTTCAATCTTGGAATAAATTCTTTCTTGCAAAAACCCTGACAAAGATACAATTGAATTTGTCTTGGCATTACTGTGTTCTTTATATATAATCTGTGAAATAGCCAGATACCTTAAATTTATTTGAACTTCCTTGTCTAAAGCTTAGTAGATCCTGACATCAGTGGGACCTCTGCGATACAGTAGAACATATGTGGTGAGATTTTGAAAGCTCAGCTATGTTTTCAGATGCATATATAATAACTGCTCTTGACTAGAGATTACAGGTCTCAGTGGGTTGTTCTTCTGAAGCATTTTTAGGCAGTGATAGACATACTGCAAAAAGCACTTGAGACAGTGTTTATCTGCAGCCCTAAAGGTGCTTTGATAAGGCTCAGGGTTTTTGAACAGATGGTGTAATTTGCTTCCTGCTGCTTTTAAGCGTTGTCTTCCTTATCCTGAGGTATTCTAGTATACTCTTGTGCAAATCCTATTTGTCCATTACAACTG
Source organism: Aquila chrysaetos chrysaetos (assembly GCF_900496995.4). NCBI lineage: Eukaryota > Metazoa > Chordata > Aves > Accipitriformes > Accipitridae > Aquila > Aquila chrysaetos. Next base: position 24,631,218 of record NC_044017.1, on the reverse strand, counting down.
TTTTTGTTTCTTTATTTCAATTCTCCTCTGACTTATCTTTCACTTTTATTGTGTGGTAAATTTTTCAGGGAATTGCTGGCCTAATGAGCCTGATGCAGCCATGACATACCTGGCCTTGGATAGTTGTAGTAACGCCCCTCCTTCCCTTTTATGATTTGAAATAGCACATTAAAAAATTGCTTCTCTGAAATGACAAAAGAATTGCTAATATAGTGTAATGATGAATTTGTTACACCATATTCCCAGAGCTTTCCTTTGAAAAGATAATGTGAAATCTGCCCATAACAAAGGCTAATTTTAAAGTGTCATTTAACATAGGTATTTTTATTTGTAGAAGACATGGCTTTTGTGCTCTGGAAAGCTGTCCACTGGCATCCCTGAAGAATAGAACCCTTTCTGTTAAAATCCCAAGGTGTTGAGGTAGAGAGAGAAATTCTTGAAATCCTTCCTTTCACAGCTGTGGTGCTTTTCCAAAAAGGAGAATGGCAGTCAGAGAAAACCATGGTGCCTGTTTTAGATCTGGCCCAATGGGTGGTTGTTCTCCACTGGAGACCATTACAACCAGTCAGAGCCATCATTTGTTAAACCTTCATATTGTCTCATGATCACGTTAGTGGTGGCTTTCAGAGGAGGATGGTTAGGGAACCCCATGAGATGACTGACTTCTGTAATGCAGATACCTTTATTTTTTCTTCAGTGTGATTACTGAACCACTACTTCTGAAGCTGAAGAAGCACGGTCAGAGGTAGCAATGCATAACTTAAACTGTTTTATCGTGGTTGCTTGCAGCTTCTATACCTATACTTAAGGAAATTTAAGTTTGTGTCATGCTGGAAGACGATGACTTCTCATGATATCTCTATTTTCTTTGTCTTCTAGATCCCTGGCAGAGAAACTGCACAACAAAAACCATAAGTTGGTTGACTGTGTGTGACTTTGGGAATATTTGCCACAGGCTAAGGGTGTCTATCTACTGAAACATGTCCATATACACAGATATAGGCAGTTGTCTGTTGGCACCTGCAACACTGAGCTGCCCAGTCATGAGTCAGCTGCAGCCCGGGAGCTATCTAACTTAGTTTGGGAGATACTGTGTCTCATCTAAAGCATTCCACTTTTACCAGTCTAGAAGATGTACCAATAATTCCCAGTATTCTTGTATGGTAACAAAACCCTATTAATCCTGCTTTATAGATGCTGGTCTGAAGAGCAGATAAATGACTTGTTTGGAGGTCACATGGAAAATCTGTGAGGTACGATACATATCTCCTAAATTCCAGGCTAACACAATGGCCATTAAACAACTATTCCTCTTCTTTGCTTGAAGTTGTGGTTATACAGTTACAAGCCTTGTATTAATGTCCTGTTAAATTACGGTTTTGTCTGCCATCACTGGAACAGTGCTGAAATGTGTTGGTAAATCTAACTCTGCCTTCAGGAAGGTAAAGATGTTATATACTTCTAATTTAAGATCTTCTAAGGTAACAGCTGTAAAAGTATAGAAAATGAAGGGAGTAACATTCCTCTAGACTTCTACAGACCTGCTTAGACCCCTTAATCTTGATGGTGAGAGATGTAAATAGAAGAAGGGTCATGAGCACTTGTGATCATTAAAGACTATTCAGCAGGTTATACTGATCAAATCCAATTAGGGTAATTATTAACCTCCTGCTCAAATGCTTTTTTACTATGTAAGACAATTTAGGCTTTTTCATCCTATATTACTGTTGTGATACATAAAGCAGTTGCAAAGTTTTACCTCAGATGAGCCTGTCTTTTAAGGAAATATTTCACTATGGATAAGATACAGTTATTTATCGACATCCTTCATGACGAAAGGCAAAAATGAAATAGTGTTACTTATTTCACATATGTTATTGAACTGCTGTCAGTTGTTATTGAAATTTGGTCCTTACTAACCTATGCTGGAAGCTGCAGTCACCCACAATGAAACATTCAAACCCTCCCCATTTTAGTTTCAGTAATGGCTTTCCCATAATTTAATTACTTTTATATGCTCCTGCTCCATCAAGGTTGTTTCTTATATAGTGGAACTTCCTTTCAAGAGCATACTTGTGTAGTGATGTGCAACTTTTTTTTAAAAGTGTGACAAGCAGAACAAATATACAGCTTTCTTATGAAAGGTAGGCACTTAACTTCAAATGATAAAACAAGAAAGGGAGAAGCAGGTGAAGTTATTTCACATCATAGTACAAATATTGATAAAAGGAGTAAGTGACAAACCAATCTAAATGCAACTGTATGTAGCTAATATGACTCAATAATTCACAGAAGGATGTCAAGGGCATACTGTACTCATTATTAATACTTAAGGTCCAAGACTTGTTAGTGGTTTCACTAGTTCATCAAACAAAAGGGGGGGGGGGGGGAGAAGGAGTAATTTTTGTAATATCAAAAAGTTCCCTCAGGAAGACCAAAGAAACCTGAAAATAATATTGACGTGTTCCAAACGTGTATCAGTTCAAACACCATAGATTATTTTAATGAAAAACACTTAAAAATTAAATATAACTTTAATGAATAAAACTATTTATTTAATTTTTGCACTTCAGTGGTTTGCAAAATGCATCGTTCTCTACTTGAGAAAAATTTCTTTTTAAGCATATTCTATTAAACATAGCGCCCACCTGGGAAGCACTTAGAACAAAAATAAACTGATCTCAAAGACCTTGAAAGGTATTTTTTTAAAGTTTAATATAGAACTTTTAACAAAATAAAATAAAAAAACTCAGTTACATAACAACATTACTTTCATACCTGCATACTAATCATTGCTGTTACAGGTACACTTCTGAAGAAAATGCATGGTAGTTTCTGAACATTCTTACTAAATATTCCTGGAAGAAGATGCTTGTGAAGATGATATAAATCTCTTTCTTTTCCTACTGCTCCTTGCATGTGTGAGATAATCTCATACACAAAGGAACCCTGGTAGAGCTCAGAGAGAGGTTGTTTCATTTAACTGGGTGCTCTAAATTGCTCTGCAAATGTCTCCATTGGTGACCTTGGCAACAAAGGGTGATTTCAATCACTCTTTGAAAATGCCTATTTCTCTCTGACAATAAGAACTTCTCAGACTTAAAAATCCAATTTTTTTATGTCTAAGATGGGGTAGATATATCCCTCACTGTATTGACTCATACTGCACTGCATGTTAGGTGTGCATGAGTGAAATGGCTGTCACCTGCCCTCTTCCTTGATTTTGCTCCCCAAAAAACATGGATGGGTTAATGTGCAGAATTTTCTGAATGGCCGCTGTACCCTAGCTTGGCACATTAGAAGGAGCCACAGTTAGCTCCTGTTTAGTTCGTTGGACTAAATAGTAAACTGCAGCAGTTCAGGAGCTTGGAGAGGATCAACACGGACAGGTCAGGGTGATAAATGCTTTAGCAATCCCAGTTTCAACTGCTGCCGTACATTAGTCAACATGGGAAGTTACAGGCTTGTAATAGTTGGCATGAATACTGCCTATCTTTATGATCCTTCAAATCTTTGGATTAGCCCTGCATAAAATACAGACTTGTCTGTTAAACTGTATTTTTCACTCTTCTATTGTGAGCAAAAGCATTCCTGGGCATCCTGCTGAATCCTGACAATGTGTTATTAGTGACTGACAAGTTACCTGAGATCACATCAAGTAATCCTTCAAAGTAGGTACAGCAGTCTTGACTGCAGTTACCCCCAATATCTTCCCATGAATGCTATCAGTCACTAGGCTATCCTGTGGATTACCTGGAAAGCTGATCTTTCCTCAGTGAAGAAGGGAAAAATAGATCTTGTGTTAAGCACTGAGAGCTAGTCCCTTCAAGCAGTTATGGGTCAAGAGATGAACCAGAACATTCAGTCCTGCTTCCTGCTCTGTTTGACAATGTACAGAACTGCACGAGCAGACAGACTGTACCCTTTAGAAAATAAAGTTATTTAAAGAAGGGAAGACACATCTGTGATCCAAATGGGAGGCAAGTTGCACCACAGGTGGACTGGCTGTTACCCAGTGCTAATGAGAGAGGAGCTTTGCCACATCTTAGGGAATCCCTGCCTCTATATACTTCAGTGCAAAGAAAAGGGGAGCAAGATTTGTCATGGTCATATGGTTACCTCATGTTAATAAAGGAGTGGTATATAATATAATTAAGTACACAGTTCCTTTTTATATATTCCCTACATGATGCCATTCTTGTATACACTTTTGTATTGTACAGGTAGGCTTATTTTCTTTTACTATTATTTTTATTCTTCATCTTTCATGCCATCTTATTTAGACATATGTGATTCCCCACCTCTCTCTTCACTTGTATAAGTTCAGGTATCCCCTGTTAGTGAGTCTTGCATTAGTATTAAGAACAATGATAAAGCTATCTATCTGCTGAATAAATCTTAGTATAGCTTGTATTGGCTTTGCTGAGGGAAGTAATTTAAAAGTAGCAAGTGTGTGCTGTTGGAGTGACTTTCCATTCAGTTTTAAGAGCCTAAAGGACACAGAACACAGGGTAAGTCTTTGTATGTCTGAGCTTGGTCCTACCAGCCCTCCTGGCCACTGTGGTTATTAGTGGGGTGTATTGGTTTTGTATGGCAAGGTTTTGGTAGCAGGGGGGGTGTTACAGGGGTGGCTTTTGTAAGAAGTTGCTGGAAGCTTCCCCTGTGTTCGAGAGAGAGCCAATACCAGCCGGCTCTGAGACGGACCCGCCGCCAGCCAAGGCTGAGCCAATCAGCGATAGTGGTAACGCCTCTGGGAGAACATTTTTAAGAAGGAAAAAAAGTTGGGACAGGCAGATTTCGGCAGCCGGAGAGAGGAGTGAGAACATGTAAGAGAAACAACCCTGCGGACACCAAGGTCAGTGAAGAAGGAGGGGGAGGAGGTGCTCCAGGCGCCGGAGCAGAGATTCCCCTGCGGCCCGTGGGGAAGACCATGGTGAGGCAGGCTGTCCCCCTGCAGCCCAGGGAGGTCCACGGGGGAGCAGATATCCACCTGCAGCCCGGGGAGGACCCCACACCGGAGCAGGTGGGTTCCCGAAGGAGGCTGTGACCCTGTGGGAACCCCGCGCTGGAGCAGGCTCCTGGCAGGACCTGTGGATCTGTGGAGAGAGGAGCCCACGGAGCAGGTTTTCTGGCAGGACTTGTGACCCCGTGGGGGACCCACGCTGGAGCAGTGTGCTCCTGAAGGACTGCACCCCGTGGAAAGGACCCACGCTGGAGCAGTTCGTGAAGAACTGCAGCCCGTGGGAAGGGCCCACGTTGGAGAAGTTCGTGAAGGACTGTCTCCCGTGGGTGGGACCCCACGCTGGAGCAGGGGAAGAGTGTGATGAGTCCTGTCCCTGAGGAGGATGAAGCGGCAGAAAACAACGTGTGATGAACTGACCGTAAACCCCATTCCCCGTCCCCCTGTGCCGCTGGGGGGAGGTGGTAGAGAAGCCGGGAGTGAAGTTGTGCCTGGGAAGAAGGGAGGGGTGGAGGGAAGGTGTTCTGAGATTTGGTTTTATTTCTCATTACCCTACTCTGGTTGATTTGTAATAAAGTGAGTTAATTTTCCCCAAGTTGAGTCTGTTTTGCCCGTGACGGTAAGTGATGAGTGATATCTCTCCTGTCCTTATCTCGACCCACAAGCTCTTTGTTATATTTTCTCTCCCCTGTCCAGTTGAGGAGGGGGAGTGATAGAACGGCTTTGGTGGGCACCTGGCAACCAGCCAGGGTCAACACATCACATGGGGACACATGGTTTAAGTTTCCCAGAGAGAAGGATAGGGGGGAAAAAAGGAAATTCCTTTCTCCCTCTTTTCTTTATCCCTTGTAAAAACCTGCCATTATAGAAAAGAGTGTGGAGAAGAAAGATGCGAAAAGTGAAAAGGAGATATACAACTTCTCTCCTTTTTTTGTTTTTCTTTTTTTTTTTTTTTTTTCCCCTAAGCACTGTGGTCTTGTCCAAGGATTGCAATATTCCACAACAGCTCAGCAGAGAAGAAGTAGATAGGTGGCCTGAGAGAACAGTGTGGTGAAGTTGAGGTTTCTCTACTCCTGGTGAGAAAAGTAATTGGGCAGCTGTCAAAGTTTCTGCCCCAGGATCTGCATTTCTAAGAGACAGAAAACATGCACTGTCAAAGCAATGTTGAATACAAAGGAAGAACTGAGTAAGATGTGCTGAGATACCATTCATCTTGCCTAACTTGAGCTACGTAAAAGCAAGTATTTAGTCTAACCAAAAGCTTCCACGGCTGACAAAGGGAAACAAGGGTACACTCCAGAGGCTGAGTCATCCCATCCATTAACACACAGGAATAAACTGTTCTGTGAAATTGCCTGTTTGCACTAACTAAAGAAAGAACCTAATGAGAGCATATAAAATGCGTAGCTTTTAGACAGTTAAATTTAAGTGAGATGAATATTGCTTTCAGTATTCCTTCAGATTCTCTAATTTGCCTGTCTTCACAGCTAGGTATTAAGATTAAATTACTTAGTCTTTCAAAAACTACTTAATTTGCATTACAAATTTATATCCATGTTATAATCTTGATACAGGTGACAATCCTAGCAAAGTAAATCTAACCCTGACCATAAATGTGATGGGATACCTAATTGGAAATATTCAATTGAGTATTCATTTACATATAACTCTTTGCGGTGATAAAAACACATTTCCTTTGACATGGTTGCAAATGTAATAGCTTGAAAAGTAGGGAGGCCCTGAGATGTAATAGCTATGGTTATGAAAGACAATGCTAAAATAGAAAGACTTTTAAATAAGCATAACCTTCTGCAGAGTAGGGAAGACTATTTTGATGAATCGGCCATCACATTCAAGATACTCACAGAACTGACCAAGAGATTTGTTTAGAAGAGGTTTAAAGGTTAACATCAGAATTGACCATGAAATTATCCAACCTGATCCTAATATACCAAATGTCCTGTAAATAGCTTTTTCCTAGCTTTTTTTTACTAAAGCATACCCTCCCAAGAGGCACTTTTTCATTATTTGATGTCATCAACAGATGACAAATCCACTACTTCAGTTTCTTCCAATTGTTAATCACTCTTAATATTAAAAAAGTTGGCCTAATCTCTGTTTTCTGTGTGTACAGCTTCAATAACTAGTTCTTGGGTCATTTTATGTTTTTTTTTATACCAGTTTAAAGAGCCTTTTAGTATTCACCATTTAATCTCTCCAGAGATACTCTACTTACTATAATCAAGACATTTCTCTTTTCTTTGATCAGCTAAAAAGAATGTGTTCTTTAACTTTTTCATCATACGGAATAGTTCTCCAACTCATGAATCATTTTTAGTGCTCATTTCTTCCTTCTCTCCAGCCTTTGACATTTTTCTTTTTTTCCCAGATGCACTTCTTGCCTAACTTATCAGCTGAGAGCAGAATTTTTGATTCATTCTGTCAAATGAATGAATCTCCCCAAGCATTTTCTGATGATTATTTATAAGTATTGCCATGTGAACTGCAAATCACTGAAGCATGCATGGGTAATTAATGCCCATTTCATATGAAATATGAAGAGTAAACATCATTAATTTGTTATGCATAAAAATCTTTAAAAAGCAGGATATATATTTAATACTTTTTCATGCAGATAGCATTTCTCTAAGCTTCTCACCTCTACATTTAGTTCTTCTACTTTCTTAATAACATACATACTGTGCATAATAGGGCTATCAAATAATATATCAAATAATATATCAAATAATAAAAGTGACCACTTTTTTTTTTTTTTTTTTTTTTTTTTTTTTTTTTTTTTTTTTGCCTGTAGCAATGGATTATTCCTCTGTAATCCTAATCTGCCTAGGGGAAGAAACACTGCTGCTTTTCACAGAATCTGTTGATATTAAGCTTATTTCATTTCAGAAACAGTCAACACCACCCTTATAACATGAAGATAGTAGGTAGAAAATAGTAGCAGAAAAAAGCATTAAAACAAAGAGGGATGAAAAGACAAAACCATTATTCCCTTCAATTTTGAGAGTAAGTAGAAAAATTTTTACTGTTTGGAGGTTATTTTGAAAGACATTCCAAAAGTTTGGATGTCTGTAGAAGTGTTCTGTGGATAGTATTCCCAACAGACCTACTCCTTTTATTCATATTGAAAAACAAACTGAAACATTACAGATAAACTTGACTTCTGCCATCCTTGAGGGGCTGTGGGATAAGAACTATCTTTCCTTTCCCCTGATTAATTCTTCTGATGCTCCATCAGTACAAGCAACATCCTTAAAATGGAGAAGCAAACTGATCAATTAGTCAGAATGAGAAGTACTTGTACAAAATAAGACAACTAGTACCTTTACTTGTTTTCTCTTAGATCTAAAATCCAAAGGGATTTTCAGAGGCATGGCCAGTTTTTCTAACTTCAAGGACAGCCAAGACAGATCAGTTCTGCACATTTTGAAAACTGCAGATTCTTCAAGACTCTTGGTCACATTGTGTCTTTTCTGCCTACCAGGCTGAGTAGGTATACCATATGCTTGAAATGCTTGTACTTCAAGCCTTTTAAACTTGAATTTAACAAACTTCTTTTTTAAGTGTGGTAAAGAAATCAGAGAAGCCTTGGACCTCAGTATAGTTTCAGCTATATAAGTAAAAGTTTTGATTAACTGTGGACTTCCATATGTGGACTGTTAAGTTGAAAGATGGTGGAAAAGAAAAATAACAACAGTTTAAAAAATAGCTTGAAGCCAGAGAGTGTTTCCTAACTAAAATGAATAAAAATTGTTTTCAGTGATAGTAGCTATATTTTGCAGGAGTCTCTGCCTTTGGCTATTTCTCAGCTACAGGCTGTAGTTCGCCAGAGATGTAGATCTGGATTCTTATGGCCACAGTATGCAAATGTATTAGCTTGGAATTTAATTGGAACTCATACAAAATAAAGTCCAAAAGTGAATAACATTCAGGGTTTTTCCAAGCTGTGATAACATCAGTCTAATTTCCATCACAGCTAGACCTGTCTTACCCTGTCTTGGTATCTGCAGAGAGACCAAGTACTGAGAAAATAAATAAACCATCATATATACACATACATATGCTCACTTACCATGCCAGTATTCCAGCTCATTAATAAAGTTATACATGAGAAGCCATCAGTGTCATTGCTTGCCTATGGTATACTGTTCTGCTTGGTAAAAGTGGGATATGGGGATGTTTACCTTTGGAAAAAAACTTGCAGGATAAGATAAATATTTTCAATATATTCTAAATAGCAATAAAAGGCCTTCCACTAGATGCCCAGCTATATTTCAGTCTCTGAGTTCTGCAGCGCTTCAGAAACCATTCAACCTTTTGACTTCTAGTTTATGAAATCTGCCGAGTTCTTTCAGTGAATTACAGCCTTCTATTCACGTGGTGGTCATCTCCTATTCAAAATAATGCATTCTTATGTTGCAGGACACTAAACAAAATACAACAAAATACTGCAATAATAAGCTTAAATGTAGGCCATTTTAGTCTAAAATATGAGAAAGTTATAAGTATTGTTCTTCAGTCATTTACAAATAAATTTATTGAGTAATAGATGTAAATGTATTTCTAATCCTGTAATATGCATAACAATTCTCTAGATATTTATTTCATAGTTGGTTTTTTTGTTGTTGTTGTTGTTTGTTTTTTTTTTCCCCAAGCCTGTGTAATTCCATCTTTTTTTCTGTTTTTATTTTTGGCAAATGTCTGAATATACTAACTGAACTGTGGAATTCAGTGCTGTTGACTCTGTGCCTGGAGCACAAAATAGAGCCAGTAATGGAAGAAACTACCTTATATGAAAGAGCGGATGGGTAAGAGAATGTTTAGAATATTTATTTTTTGTTTCCAAATTCTTTCAAAGCAGCTAGATCAGGAAAAGTCTAAGTGGCCATCTGAATAATAGGATTTGTGAATAACCTACTTCAGGTGGTCTCATAAAGGTCATCAATCTATCATGGTCAGGATGTAACAGAACCCTTCTTAGCTCCACAAAGAGCACTCTCTACTTCACCTCTCCAACTCTAATTTCACACATTTTGCTATTGAGTTATTTATTTTTTTAGTCCTCTGAAACATCTGGTGTAAGAAGTTGTTGGAGAAAGTATCCTGGTTTTGATAGACCTTTCATCTGTTCTGCTGTGACTCATTTTATGCGCCACTTGCTCTGTCATACTGAATCACATTTAGAATCTCTTTGAAATGTTGCTTAAAAAACATCCAAATATTAAGCAAAATGTGTACAATGAAGGTGTTTTCCTCACATAAAAGCAAACCTTTAAAAAAGTTGTATGCAAGATCTGGAAGCTCTTTTGTTAGAACTGAACATGGTATATTTTTCTCTTTCTGACATATCCAATAGTGACTGTGTGTTTTTCAAAGAAGCTGTAGCCATTCTAGTTGGTGTGTCGGGACATATCAATATGCTATCTTTTTTATTCTGGAATAGGTAGAAATCAGGTGTTAAAAACAGAGAACGGATAAAAGAATCAGAATCAGGTTTCTGTGCCATTAGCTGGCAGAATGATGCTTCCATTTATTCTGAAGAGTTACTAGCTCCTCAAGTGGTTCTAAGTCAATGGATTTCTTTTCAAAGTAGACTTCTACTAAGTCAGAATAAGCATATCAGAATTCAGGTCTAAATGTTTTGATCATTTTTAAAATGGAAGGGCATTCATTGTTGCAGGGTTATATTGAGTCATACACTGGAATAAAATGTCAGATCTGTACATGTGTATTTGTAGACATTTTTATCCCAGTTGACAGTATTTTTCATGTATCCTGTCTTCTTGTAAATTCTTTCTGGTAGTATTAATGTAAGTGCCCGGTATTTATTTTCGCTTTTGCCATATCCAGTGTCATATGTCTACATTGTTCATGTTCTGAACAAAGAAAGGAAAGAATGTAAAGAATCTAAATCAAAACTGAAACAACAGACACAGAGAAGCAAAGCCAAGAAAGAATCCTTTATTGTTTCTTGTCGTCAAGTAACAAATTATCACTTTGTTTTTCTGCCCCCATTAGCTGGACTAAATGGCAATACTTTTTTGCCAATGGGTAAGTAAGAATTTAGTCTCACTTTTCCACGAAGATGAAAAGTAAAACCACTTTGCCATGATGCAGGAGCTGCATCAGACTGAATAAAGGATGAGATAGATAATGCAAGCTACCTAAACTAGGATTTTTTATTAACCGCATTTAAATATTCTTTGATCTTGCTCTTTGGCTCCTGCTCTCAGTACAAAATGAGAGCCTGGCTGGGAGCAAAGTTAAAGACATCCCCCTGAACAAATAGATTGTCATCTGTGATCATGGAATACATTAGCAAACATTCTACTAATGTGAAAGCTTGCACATCCTTTAGTTCCAAACTGCTGCTGGTTATGCGAAGAGCAGAGTGAACTGTAGCAGTTACAGTATAAATGCTGGATAGAAGAAAACAAAGAAGATGCAAATAGTTTTGGTAAAAGTTTGGGTTTCCTTAAGCTGGCTAGCTATGAAATTCTCTTTGGTGAGGTCATTTAACATTTTCCTGTTTTTTTTCATTAGTATGTGTTGACAGTAGTTCAGTTTCTCACCTGTTTCTTAGTGGTTGGCACTTTGCTTCTCACTGTTAAAAGATTGTGCCATGGATCTGCTCACAGGTCAGGCATTTTCTTACTTGCATCTGTAGGAACAGTAGCAGCATGTGATCCAACTCTTCCAAGACCTGGATAGCCTCATGTTCTTCTATTCTTCTATGGAGGATGAGTGTTGATTAGAATTTATTTCTCTTTTTTCTTGATGACCTGGAGAATCTAGATCTAACACCATCTTACAATAGCTGGAGGATGCTGTGGTAACTTCTTGACTAGAGCAAGATGTACATTGTAGCAACAGTTTCTTATCCATCCTTTTTCCCTCTGAGGCTGTCTTCTTCTATTTTCTGCTTCTGCCTAGGATGGGTAGCCCAACCTGATCTTTTGAGCAATCCTCATTACTCAGAAAAGAAGTAGTGGTGAAGGGGAGCAGGGAGGTCATCTCTGGTTCTGTAGAGTTCTCCCGTAACACGTTGCTAAGTATACGGAGATGATTGTCTCAAGGAATATTCTTACAGGGTGAAATTTCATGTTCTTTTCTCATGTTACTTCCTGTTTTGTAGACAGCATTTATATTTATACTGGTAGACTGTTTCAGAGATTATTGCACTGAAGTGTGGTATAATGATTATGACTTGTATGAAAGTTTGAAAGAAATGAAGCCGTCATGGTTTAAGATGTTAGATCCTCTCATGGATAAATAACTAGTTAAAAGACAAGAAAGAAGGATAAGGAGAAAAAATAAGCAGCCCCCCACAGTAATTTTTTCCTGGTCCTATTCAATCTATTCATAAATGATCTGGAAAAGGGAGTAAGTAGTAAATTGATAAAAATTAACAATGATACCAAATGCTTCAGGACTTATTTAGTTTTCACTAGCTGTATATTGTCTCTGAGGCATCTACAGTATTGAATGGCTGAAAGATAAAATGTCAGATGAAATTCGGTGTTGATAACTACAAAATAATGAATATGTGGGTAAAAAAATAATTGACTATATATACACAAAGCTGAGACCCGAATTAGCTGTTACCGTTCAGGAAAGAGCTCTTGCTGTCATGGTGAATAGCTCTTTGTAAATGTTAGCTCTGTGCTCACTGGTACTCAGAAAGGCATGCTAAGAATTATTATAAAAAGATTAAAGAACACAAAAGAAAACAACATTATATCAGTGCATAATCCCATGATGAGTCCACATCTACAACTGTTTGTGAAGGTCTTTTCAGGCTTCGTCTTCCTCAACTTCAAAATACATGAAATTTGAAAAGGTACTTTGGCAAGAATGATAGGGGATATAGAAAGCTTCTTTATGACAAGCAATTAAACAGACAGGGAGTGTGTAGCCTGGAAAAGAGAAGGCTGAACAGATTTTTCATGATGAAGACTTGTAAAATCATGAATGGTATGAAAGTGGTGAATAGCACAAGAATTGGGGACAATTATTATTTCATCAAATGAAATTAACTGACAGTTTTTGAACACAGATCGGGAATTACTTTTCCATATAATCAATAATTACACTGTGGAAGTCATTGTCACAAGATGTGGGTGCCAAAACCCTCAACGGGGTTCAAAAGAAATGTCGGACAAATTAACAGAAGAAAGAGTTATTACACACAAAGTGACAAAGACACATCCATTTCAGGAAATCCCCTCTTTACAGAAGCTGACACTGTCAACAGAGGTGATACACCAGACAAAAAAATAACAGTTTGTATTTGTCCCATTCTTATGCTTTTTTCCACAGGTATCTGCTATGTTGCCACTGTGAGACAAAAGAGTAGATTACAAGGATATTTGGTTGAATCAGTGCATACGTTCCCGCATTTCATGGTCTTGTATGCCCTCTCAATTCTTTCTGACACTGCCTGCATGACAAATTTGTCTCTCGGTGACTCAGTACCTTTGGAGTGGAATCTGTATACAGTCATTCTCTTCACAAATGGAATCTATAGATCTATGGCAAGTAAAGGCCTTGTGAGGCGTACAGTGTTTCCAGAAAGAGGTTAATGCATCTCTTCCCAGCCTAAGACAGAGCATTTCTTTTATCTTCTCTACTGCCTTCCACTTCTCCTTGGTATTCTGAGATGACTTTGCAATAGTTTGGGATAAATCTTCTCTAGCCCACTGTTTATTTTGAGCTTAGAAACAGCACTAATTAAATTTTCCATGATAGTTTCTTGCCTTCTCTAAAGTAAAGACAAACTCATTATTTTAGTATTTCAGAAGGACATTAGATGTCCTTTAAGGATGGCATTAAGAGCCATCTCTTCTCCTACACGTTGACTATGTTGAAGTTAATATGAATTTATTTCAGAGGGACAGAGGAATGAGAAAGACCTCTTGGGTCTTGGAGTCCAATCCACTACAATCTCAGCAAAGTGAGGTCATTTAGGCCAGAAATAAAACACAAATTAAATGCTGGTGGCATTACTTAGAGCAACCCCCCCCAAAAATCTTCAGATCAGATTCACGTCACCTAAGTTAGCACTGCAGTCGTCTCGGGTTTCTGACAGAGTCAGCAGAGAGTGATAAACAACTCCAGCGTTCGACTGAATCCACCAAAGTTGTGGACTCTTTCTGGAAGTGCCTGTCTCTTTCCACTGATTACTGATGATGCCTTGCCAGTGACATTCCTGTAATAATTTTCTTCACTGTCAAGAGATCTTAGTGCTCTAACAGGCCTTAATGGCCCTGACCAGTGTCACGTCGGACTCCCCACTCCCTGCTCACAGGCTCAGGATCCCACTTCAGCTCAGGTCTAGGACCCTAGTCCTCGTCTGAGGTATGTTGTGAGCGTGTCTGTCTTCCGTCCTGTGCCCTGATGCCCTAATTTACTGGTTGATCTTCCTGGACATCCCTTATGGGGTAACTTTGGATCCAGTCTTATCTCTGCCCCTGTCTCGTGGATGGACCTCAGAATTGTATTACAGGTAGCCTTGTCTCTAGTCCCATCTCCGGCCCTGTATCCCGCTGTTCCAGACTAGTCACCCGGGATGGACCCTGGACACGACTGCTCACCTTGATTGTCTGTCACCGTGGGTGGCCCCTGTCACCGTCCCCAGTGGTGCCTGGCTCACCTCCTGCAGTTCTGCAGCTGTCAGTGAGGGCACCGCGCCGCCGGGGCCGCCATGGGCTCTCAGCGCATCCTCCCTCGGAGAGCTGCCCCACTCCCGCTGCTCCCTGCGGCTGAAGTCCAGTGAGATGAGACTGAACCATGCCAAAACCCTATACAAAAAGAAAAAAAAAAATTATTATGAAGAGCAGTTCTTGGTGTCTGAGTGTATTTGAAGTTCACTGCTTCTGACTTCAGTAGGGTCTTGATACTCACAGCTCTGGATTCCAGGCGAACAGACTTTGGCCTGTTCAGGGTTCTGCTTGGAAGAATCATGCTTGCTCCAGGACACTTATTTATTTAACAGTAACATTTACCCAGAGTATTTAGATCTAACCATTGTTTTCATAAGCTCACCCTCTGGAAATGCAGAATGTAATATTAGCTGCCTTTTCTGTTTAGTTCATGGGCATTCAGGTCTGAGAATGTGTATGGAGAAGAATAAAGTATGATCTTGAT
This sequence comes from Aquila chrysaetos chrysaetos, assembly GCF_900496995.4. Lineage (NCBI taxonomy): Eukaryota > Metazoa > Chordata > Aves > Accipitriformes > Accipitridae > Aquila > Aquila chrysaetos. The sequence continues at coordinate 24,616,094 of NC_044017.1, read as the reverse complement.
ACGGCCTTTCATATTTTACCACAAACTATGGCAGTAAGACAATATGAAGCCTTTAGTGTATAAAAGTTGTTTAGAAAATGGTAATAAACTAAAGAAAATAAAGATGTCGGAGAATAGGTTGATATGGGTTAGAGTTAGCTAACCTGGCTCTGAACATTAGAAGAAAAGGGGAATTAAGAAGTCTGTAAAGAAAGGAATTGTGCAAACTCAGTTCAAACCAGAATCAAAATAAAATTGGGAGTAAATTCTACCAAGACTTTAAATGTGACAAGAAATATTTTTATATAGAAGAGAGGGAAACCAGAAAAGAAATTTGAAGTAGTACAAAATGCACAGGACTAAGGAAGAAACTTACGGTTCTTCTATTTTAAGGAATGTAATAACCCTTATATAGTATGCTATTGTTAACAACACATAAATCTAGAATGTGTCTTTCCTGGAGATTTCTGTAATGTTTTTATATCAAAGTTACAAGAAGATTAATAATCCCTTTCTGTTCAAAGGAATTCCCCCCCTCACTCCATCTTCCCTTTTTTCCCCTTTCCTTCCCCTCTTCCTTCCCCTCTTCTGTACCGCTTGCCATTATGATAGTTTCCTGCAGTTTTATATTTCTGGTTTATATTTATCGGTTATCAATGTAGAAAGTATTTTTGTGAATACTCGTTAATTTCAGTATTTTCTTAACAGAAAAAAATAAGCAGTTCAATTAACTTAATTTCCCTTTTATGTAACTAATCATGTTATCAAAACCTTGAGTGTGGTCAGAAAGAAAAAAGAAAAAAGGTACATTTGAATTAGTGTTTGCAAGCTGCTTTTAATAGAGCTGTTTAAAAGTGTCAGAAAGAGCATATTAACAATACTACTAAATCGAGACTATAAAGACTGCAAAGTCAGAACATACGTAAGCAAACTCAGAGAAAGGATGCCTGAATTATTAAAAAGAAGAAAAGCAAGAGGGAAAGTTAATTTGTATCATAACCAGGTCACTGTGCTAATCATGATTTCAATCCCATGTAATGCTACCTCTTGCTTTATTGGCCTGGTAATTGTTTCTGTTCATGCCATAGATAGAACAATAATGCCTATCTAGAAATGTGATCAGTCTAGAAGTGATACTAACTACTTGCTGTCCACACAATTAAATAATTCAATGTAATTTCAGATACTCTAGTTTCCAGAATGGTTTGGTGAGAGGTAAGACAATATTAACTGCTCTGCAAAATCAGAGGAACAGAAGGAAATTTTCCACTTTGGAGCAATACTAGCCAAAGATGCTTTAATTTTCCCCTTCACTTGCTGTATCTTTACCAAAAAACCCCACTGTTCAACTGTCAAATATATTAAGTTTGTTGTAAAAGTAATGGTGGCATTTCTTAATAAAAGCTTTCTGGATTTTTACACTTCCCACAAGTATGCAGAAAATTAGACATGCTACCATTTGGTCCCGGCATAATTTGCAAGTGCTAACAGAAATGCTGAAGGCTGCTGAGTGCTAGAATTATATGGTAAAATACAGTAGGGAACTTTTATCAGTCTCAAGGTGTATAATTTATTTTCTTTTACTGATATGAATGCAAAGTTCTTGTCATTGCTATTGTGAAAGTTTTTGATGGGACAAGTAACAGCAGCACTGTATTTATTTTCATTGCTGTCTATCAATATATAGCATGATTACTGGAAGTACACTAATGCAAATCATAATGAACATTCGATTTGAAAAGCACCTTTCTCACCGTGATCTTCAGCACTATGTAACTAGTTATTCAATGCATTAATTATGACTTTAGTGTCTCTTTTTGATAAGAGACAAGATGACACTTTGTGTGTGATGTAATATCTTCTATAATTATATTGCCTCCCATCTAAATCTAAGTTCTAGTTTCAAAAAAATGAAATTTTGGAGGTTAGTGGTGCCTGCATTCACATTGTGTTCCTAAAATATCTTTTTAAAGATAGAAGAAATGCCATATTAACACTACTTGATAATTGGTACAATTATTTTAGATTGACACTTTACATTTCTGCAGAGATGTGCAGATGAATATTTTACTGCTCTGAGACTCATCAGTGAATGAACCATCTCACTACCTTTCTGTGTTTCATATTATCATCTTCTTCTCTCAGATGGGGAAGGTAAGATATCAGTAATTTATCCAGGACACCACAACAAATTCTGAGCAGAACTAGGATTACAATTACATCTTTCTTCACCCTCTGTTTTAAACATTAGGCTATGGGTTTTTTATTCTCATTCTTCAGAAGATCTAGTTAGGTACCTAATCTTAAAATGAATTTATGAGCATATCATGCCCAGTGTATAATTCAATATCAAGTTTAATGTTTTTAAACTGATAAAAAATAACCCAAGCCATGCATTGTAAACCAGAGGCAACATTTATTTCAGCAAGCTCTGCTCATGAGCAAAGTATTGCTAGCACCACTGACTTCCCTATGGATTTTCTTTCACTCTGTTTTTTCTTTTTTTTTTTTTTTTTTTTTTTTTTTTTTTTTTGTGTGTGTGTGTGTGCATGTGTTAAGCTAATAAGAAATCTTTGGATATAGTAATCAAAATAAGTCTCAGAGATGGTGACAAACAGCCACCAGGAACGTTTCAATAAAGTGTTTTTGTCCTCAGAAAACGCCATTTTCTTCAAACTAAGCCTTTTTGCTGTGATGAATTGGTTTCAATGAAATAATTTTGGAAAAGTTTCCCAGGTGTTGGATAGAATATCTAGCAAGGAAAAGAGAACAAGTGAAACCCCAGAACAATAAGTAACCACGTAGGAAGGGTATTTAACTGAGATGTAGATGACCTGGCTTAAATTCCTTCTATGAGGGATTTAATACCTTCATACTTAATATGCCCTATCAATGCAGTTATTCAGAGGCCAGAGTTACAATGCCATGTATCATTACCACCTAGGAATTTTCCTAAAATCCCAAACACTCTAGTAAATTGGAAAAATGATTTTCTACTCAGTTCTCCCTCTGAGGATTGAAGGTAAATTTTCTTACAGGATTAAAAGTGACAGTAGACCATATTCTGATGGGTTTAATACATATTTTAAAACATATATGAACTTTAAAATTAAATCTGATTAAATTGAACTTCTGCCAAGGAACTGATCACACAGTGGTTTTTTGCAAATCAAGTATTTGTGTCATGGCCTCAAAAAAGAACAAGAAAAAGAAGAAACTCCATTTTATCATGTTGTAAGTACTAGATGAATTCTAGAATGAAAGTCCTGTGTTCCTGAAATCCTATGACTTGGGTGAGATATGTTGTTTTTATAAATTGATGTATATTTAATCAAAATAAATTTGTTTTTGTTTCAGGTAGCTGCACTATACTCCATCAATGTAATGAGGTCATGGTTGAACTTAATTAATTTTACATGGATATCCTGTTTCCATTTTAACTTCTGGTTGTACTAGTGAGTGCAAATAACATTGATGGATGATAGATGCAAACTTTCCAAATGGGCCAAGCAGTAAAGTTCAGTCGTAAATTGATCCTTTAAAGAGCAATTTCATTTTTAATTCTCAGACTAGTAGCAAGGTTTACCAAAAAAACCCACCCAAAATAAAAAGAAACTCACCTTGAATAACAACCCCAGGGTAAAACCTGTAAAAGTGAAGAATTTGCCTGAATTTCTGAAGAGTTTTGCTCCACTGAGTAGAAGATATAGTTCACCCTATATGAGATCAGTGTATTGGAAATGGAAGGCATTGGTGGATCCTAGTTCAGTACAAGGATGTCAGTTCCATTCTGATTTCATTAAAGTCAATAGGAATTTTGTTGTTAAAGAGTATCTCCTTTGTTTGGGCCTTCTCTGTCATTACACTTGCAAAAGATTTAACAAGCAAAAAAAAAAAAAAAAAAAAAAAGGATAAAATTTTGAAAATCTTAATTTTGAGCCTAGCTTTCCAGATTCTCATTTTCACTTGTGAAAGAAATCTGATTTTCTTTTCCACAAATTTCAGCACTCAGTGCTATGGAAGGTAAGAATTTTTGCTTTGACTACAAGGAGACCTATTGTCACATCCTGCCTGTGCAGAGTGGGGAGTGACTCAGATTCACAAATACCCTCAGTGTGGATTAAAGTGCAATAGCACTCGAGGTCTGTACATAAACATCAACTTTAATGGGAAACTTCTATTGCAACAAATATTCCACAAACATTGGCACGTTCACAACTAGATCTACCTAAGCTATGTGACTTTATGGGAAATCAAGGTCAGCCTTGCATTACTTAAAGATTTTAACTGTTACTTACAGGCTACTTAGAAGAGGAGAGAGATAGAGATGGGGGTAGGGGATGGGAGAGGAAGGAGAGAGATCACCAGTCCTGGATCCAGCGTTGGACCTGCCAATGGGGGTGTTCGGTGCAAAGAACCTGCCGAGAACTTGTCCTTCCTTCTTCTACACCTGAAGCATCTGCCCCTGTAGATGGGGATTTGTCATCGTTGAACAGGCGCAGTGTATGCTCAGGAATGTTCCAGAAATGAGTCAGTGGTCTTGACGCGCTCAGTTCATGTCTCTGGAAATGCGTCGGTGGGTTGTTGGGGAGTTGCTTCTCCCTCCCTGTAGGCATGACCGCTATCTGACCTTTCTTCTCGGCACACGCGTCGTGCCTCTTCTCATGGTTGCTTAAGGTAGGGAAGTGTGACTTTGGTGAATCACGGTCCCGCCCCTGTGGGGCCCTCTCTTTCAGACACAGTTGCGCCTGTTTACGCAACTCCGGCGCTTTTACAGAAGCCATCTTCTCCGCCGAAGTTTTTCAATGAATGTTTGAGACATTGACTATAATTTGTCAGACCGTCACACCAATATATTGTTTAATACTCAAATTTATGAAGGGCTGAGAGTTAATTTCCTGAGTCTATTAATCCTGGCTGCATAGGCCAGCTTGAAACAAAGGAATAGAATTGAATAGGATTCAAATTAAGATTTTTGTGGCAATTGGAGATATGCGTTCCAGGACTTTGTGACAACTGAGGGAAATCAGTACAGCTTTCTCATTTCTGGGCAACTGCTTTAATTATCACACTGCCCTTCCCTCACTTCTCCCCCTCAAGCTCTCCCAAAACTTGAGAACCCTTTTTAAACAGATTTATTTTGCTGTAAAAGGACAATGGCTGCCTTGTGTTGTGTTTATCACACACATGTAACTTTGAATTTGAACTTTAACAGAACTTAGGTGAGTGTCAATAGACTACAATTCACAGTGTTTCTGTTTATATTCAAACATGTGGAGGAAGTTTTGATTCCAACAATTTTGACTCAGTTTAGGCAATTTAAGGTAGTATTGAAAAAACAGAATCTGAATCATTCTCTTTGACTTACGCCACTATTTGTCACCAAAGACTTGCTTTAGGTATGAAAATAAGTGGGCTAAATCTTTCCCTTAGCCCCAAGTTGAGCAGCAGGTGCTATTGTAAGATCCTTTAACAGTACAGGGGGGTGCAAGATGACTCTGAAAGGCAATCTAAAAAAAAAAGCCACGCAGGTATCTAGGGTATTCATGCTAGAGAAGAACTGAACCTTGGTCTATAGCTTCCAGAGCAAGTATCCTAGCCATTTCATTATTACAATAGGAGGTTGTGCTAACTGCAACTCCACCGCCACATCAGAAAGCAATTCTTCCTGAGTTTTATGAGGGCCTTGTTCCTGTTGGTGTATAGAAGTCTAGTCAGAAATGCCTGTAGGTTTAGGACCTCCACTGGGAGATTTGCCTAAGGATTGCCTTCATTTGCAGAGCCCAGTGGGGCTTGCAGAAAAGCCAACATTTATTTTCTGGGACTTCAGAATTTCTAAATATGTAGAAAAAACCAACAGGTTTGGGAGTAGGATTCAGGCTCTCTAACTATAAAGATCTCAATCTGAGTTAGTGGCTCTAAGTTCCCTGTAAAGCAAGTAGAAACACACAGATAATTTGAAGGAGTGGTTTAACTGACCTATTTAAGACATCTTCTTCAGCAGATGAACTGGACCCTAAGTGTGCCTATTCCTCTTCATTTTGACTGTACTAGAATCTAGGCTGCTGTAGATGTTGACATGGTGAAATAAACTGCTTTTAGGGAGCTCTCAGGTCAGAAAGGAACTACCTGGTTGCTTTTGGGAATGCTGTGGAGACAGTCATTGAACAGCAATGTTTTAACTTGCAAGTTTGGATTTAGAGGTGTAAAGGTCAAATCATCATCAGGTCCCTGAGGTGAATGAAGTTCCTGTTAGACTTCTGCCTAAGTCAGAAGTTCTGAGTAGATGATTTAGAACTAGAGTATAGTAACCAGGACTGTATTTTTCTATCATCACCCTAATTCCTGCCCAACTTTTAGATTCATTCATTTCTAATTAGTTTTAAATAGTGGTTAGAGTGAATGCATCGACTGCGAGCCATCTGACTGTTGATGGCTTACAGAAGAAAAGTACAGTTACAGGTAAATTTAAAAAATAGATTTCCTCTGAAACTAGCTTTTCTAATATTTACCTCCTCATTGTAATGCCTTATCTTGCACCTTCATTTTTCTCTGTTGGATACCTGCCTCTGCTGATTTAGTAATTGAAGAGTGTCATTATGCTAACAATACATTGAGATAAAAGATTATTACCACAGAAAAAAAATTACAAAGAAAATGTGATTTTGAATCATTTTTACACTCTTTTCAAGGCTGTAAATTGGCATACTTGGGACAATTTTCTTTTTTTATTGTTCATTTCTTTTTAAAGATAAATGTACTCATGAAAAATCTTAAGACTAACAGGACTAGAGATTTTGCCTACCCAAATTGCCTCAGAATTTACATCTGTTCCTTCCCTAAAAATTTGTGTGGTCCTCTGGTGCATTTTTAAATCATTAATAGATAATGACCTTTAACATATATGAAATGGTAAGTACAGAACTATCTGATACTTTAGCAACTAAGAGTTATGCTGCAAATATTGACTTGAATTATGATTAGGTGAAATATTGTGGTTCATTAAGTAAAATGGTCTATTTTTAATCCACTGAAAGGATGTATGAAAACACTGTGATATAACTTGGATGATGTACACAGCTTCTGGATGAAGAGGACACTAATGCCACAGGGCAGAGCTTAAGTAGGATCAGGTTTATGAGCTATAAATACAAGAAAGGAAGAAAAGATGCTTTAAAGAAGAAACCTCACTGTTCTTTTATTTCTCATGCGAGTAACTGAAAATTGTATTTGTATCTGTAATCTCTTACTTTGATAAACTAGCATGCCATACTGCTTTTGATTCAAGTTCACTGCAGGGAAGGAAGGATGAACTCATAAAAAGAGATTACCTCTGACTTTAAGACTAGGTAATTATAGAAGAATGGGAAAACATCTATTTTTCTTGTATGCTTCACTTGTCCTCTAGTCCACAGAGGTACTTGGGAGGAAATATGGACTGAATCCACAGAAGGACCCATAAAGCCATAATTTTCATGTGGGATAACTCATTCCCTAGCCACTCTGCTCAATGCCTTGGAACTAGAGCATTGATCTAGGTTTCCACAATGTACTGGAAAACCAGGATCTCATGAGCAGAATCCACCAACATCTGAAGAAAACATACTGTTCAAATCATTGTTTGCACCTTCTGATCAGAATGATGGCTTTTAAAAAAAAAAAAAAATCTCTTCTTGTCTTCATTTATCCCTGGTGTACAAGAAGGAGTTTCCATTGAAGTATGGGCTGGATGAATAGACAGTGAGGTAGACTGAAAACTGACTGAACAGCTGGGCCTAGGGGGACATGATCAGTGGCACAAAGGCTAGTTGGAGGCCAGTAACTAGCAGTCTATCTCGAGGGTCAATACTGGGTCCAGTCCTTTTTAACATCTTTAATGATCTGGATAATGGGGCAGAGTGCACCTTCAGCAAGTTTGCTGATGACACCAAACTGGGAGGAGTGGCTGATATGGCAGAGGGTCATGCTGCCAGCCAGAGGGACCTTGACAGGCTGGAGAAATGGGCTGACAGGAACCTCAGGAAGTTCAACAGAGGGAAGTGCAAAGTCCTGCACCTGGAGAGGAACAACCCCAGGCACCAAGACATGCTGGGGGCCACCCAGCTGGAGAGAAGCCTTACAGAAAAGCACTTGGGGGTCCTGGTGGACACCAAGTTGAACACGAACATGAACCTGCAGTGTGCCTTGGCAGCTAATGGTATCCTGGGCTGTGTTATGAGGAGTGCTGCCAGCAGGTCAAGGTAGGTGATCCTTCCCCTCTGTTCATCACTGGTGAGGCCACACCTGGAGTGCTGGGTCCAGTTCTGGGCTCCTCAGTACAAGAGAGAGATGGAACAACTTGAGAGAGTTCAACAAAGGGCCACGAAGTTGATTAAGGTGCTGGAACATCTCTCCTATGAGGAAAGGCTGAGAGAGCTGGGACTGTTCAGCCTGGAGAAGAGGAAGCTCGGGGGGAACTGCTCAATGTATATAAATACCTGCAGGGACAGTGCAAAAAGGATGGAGCCAGACTCTTTTCAGTGGTGCCCAGTGACAGGACCAGAGGCAATGGGCACAAACAGAAACACAGGAGGTTCCCTCTGAACATCAGGAAACACTCTTTTCCTGTGAGGGTGACTGAGCACTGGCACAGGTTGCCCAGGGAGGTTGTGGATTCTCCATTCTTGGAGACACTCAAAAGCTGCCTGGACATAGTCCTGGGCAACCAGCTCAATGTGGCCTTGTTTGGTGTTGGGCCAGATGGCCTCCAGAGGTCCCATTCAACTTCAGTGATTCTGTCGCTCTCGCTCAGATCTGGAACCTGTCATGTGTACTGCAGTGGCCGATCTTTTTTTCCCCAAAGCGGACAGATTGTGACTACTCCCTTTCATTCTCTTACTCACTGGTTCTGTAAGTTACCTGACATGTGAAAGACCTGTTACTGGCACAACCTGTTGACATCAAAGTTTTTTAGATATCATTCTACAAGGTATTTTGGGATAGAACTCTCTAGCAAACTCCCATGAAGCTGTTAACTTCATATGCAATATCACTGAGTCAAAGCAAATGTGAGAGAAGCTTGTTAGAGTCCATTGGTCAGATCACTCACTTTGAGATCATTGAAGATCTACTTTCTAAAACTATTTTTTTCAAATCTAATGGAAGGATCCAAGCTGTCACAAAATTTTGGTCAGTGAAAGAGTTTATGAGCATTTGGGGCATCCATTTTGGAAGCTAAACAGAGACTGAGTGAAAGGTTTTCATAGGTCTATCTATCAGCTGAAGAATAAGTACTGAGTTCATCTGGTTAACCACTTCAAAGGGAAATAAATGCAGAACCAAGCTACAGCCCACCCAACACTGAAGAGGATGATGGGGCTCAGAAACTATGGTCAGACCCTCAGTGCTTGTCTAGTTATTTTTCTCTGCACACATATGATTATACACTCTCTTACAAAGAGCCCTTACATACAGAACAATACATGAAGCGCTTCACAGTATCTGCAGACAGACTTGTGGGATTGCTTCCTCCTGCCTCTTCACTGTATATGGGATTTACTGATTACACAAGATATTTCCACTTGATGTAAAGGCTGTTTATTACTGTGGAATTTAATCAGGCTTTAATTACTCATTTCCTTTTATTCCTCTCTTCTAATCTTATCCTTTCACTAATGTTTTCATTATTCCTTCCTTTAGAAAAATCACTTAGTATTCCAGTGTATAATATAGCAACTATAAATGTATTCCTTTATTTATCCATGCACAAAGGAAGAACCTAATTTGAAACAAAAATCAGCAGCAAATTAGGAACTTTCACTGTTATCAAACAAAGGAATGGAGACAGACAAGCAAAGAAAGAGCCTCATGGTTACTATTCTTTCCCAGCAGATAAGACATTTGAACTCTATTTAATATTTAATAGTTTATTCGCAGTACAACAGCAGTAAAAGAGATTAAGAACATTCAGCTACACTAAATAAAGTAATAGGGTATTTTCTTTAGATATGGGTTTAAATATCTTCATGCAAAGAAGGAATGTGAATACAGGTCTCCCACAGAGAGGGAGAAAAATAAGTAAATAGGAAAAATAATAAAGAAGAAAGTGGTAACATCTTCAATTCTGTCAGTACTCCCTTGCTGCCTCACTTCTTTCAAAAGAAACCAAACCTGAAATCTTTCATGTGCTCTGAGGTAATTCTTACTGTGTTGGGATATGTGTGTGTGGAAAGTTGCCTTTTAATTATAGGTCAATGCAAACCTTTTTTTTTTTTTTCTTAATATTTTTCCTTAACTTGTCTTTCAAGACTTCAAATCAGGCAGATGCATAGCTGTTATCACCACAGACATGGGACTGACTGTCCTTCGGCTCCTTTCTCTAAATGTATCCTTCTGATTTCTAGCATTTTGTCCCCAGCTAATACAGTCTTTGAGCACATGATTTTTTCTTCTGGAAGACCAAGTCTTTGTCTACAATATATTGTGGATTAAGTGCATTTACTTTAACAGTATGACTGCTTTCAGCAACTCTAAGTCTTGTCTTAGTGAGCAGGTGACTACTGATAAGCAGAGTGATGAGATATCCTCAAACCAATTCATTGTTTCATTTTCAGAGAGAACAAAGTTTAAATTAACAGAAAAAGGTTATTAAAAACTATTGAAACTCTATATTTAAAGGCTTTCTTATTATAACAGGACCGAGGAAGTTCTTGGTTTTTACACGGGGGTGTACCTGTCCAGTCTCATCCCTCCCTCCAACATGCCTCTGACAACTGCCTTCTTTCAGAATAAGAAAGTACCTATTAACATTTAAGCATACTTAATGGAAATACACAGTTATTCTGGCAGGGGGTGGGGTAGGGGGTGTCTGGCTGGTTGGTTGGTTGATTTAGATTAGTCTTGGTTTTGGTTGGGTTGGGTTGTTTTGGTTTTTTTTTTTTTTTTTCAGCTGCAGCCCATTTCTAGTTAAGCCAAAGTAATAATACAGTGAGCAAACCCTGCCATAACCATGCCAATTTCTAGAATGCATAGTAATTCTTGTATGTCACAGAGCAGCCTGATGTCCTTCACAGACCCAAGATAAACCAAGATACACACTTCCATTAGAAAGTGCTTATCTCCTTACTTCCTTGGGTTCTCACCATGTCTGTTAGGAAAATTAAAGCCCCACTGGTGACCTACAACACAAAGCAAAGCAAATTGTCTGATACAGAGATCAGCCGAGAGGGTGGCACTGACTGAAATGAAAATAATTAAAAGCTGGCCTTCTACAATGAGCTTATTAAATTTTAAAAGTCATTGTTATAATAGCTCAATAAAAACCAGACTTGGTTATGTTTGATGTCAATTTAAAACAATGATTTATCTGTGATGGATAACATGAGGTGAGTAGGAGCAAGATTTTATTGTATAACTGCAATCATTTATTTCATTTGAAACTCTTGAGGATTATCAAAATATTTCAGAGCAGCTAAAGGGATAACGATAAGGCCGGTATATAACTGCTGACAGTACTGTTTGTGGGAGGAATGACAGTCTCATAAGAGCAATAGCTGGATATTGGACCTATCACTTCCAAGTTAGTTCAAACCAGGCCAGGCCACAGTTATACAGTACTGCTTAAATTCCCCTGTTTAATGTCCCCATTTATTACAGTCATCTGCCCACTAATTACTGAGTATTAAGATCCCTCTGGACTTTTCAGTGCTATGAAATGTCCAATTAGATACAGCTGAGTAGAAATTTATTTCCAACCCATCCTGCCTCAGTTGTCCATGTAATACACCAGTTTACTTCACCTACAGAGCTGGGAAAGGGGAGCCCTGTACAGGGTGCTTCCACCTGAATTATGGGCAAGAATCCTTGCTCTGATCCTCCCTTCTCTCTGTGGGGTCCTCGATGGCCTCTGTTTTGAATTTCAGAGTGGTTTCCTTCAGCTTAACCAACCTTGTAGATGAAACTACATGGCCAGGCTGTTCAGGAAAAGTAATGAAACTACTGGTCTGTAGTAGGAGGCCCAGTGGGACAAGAGACAAGGCTTTCACAGAAACTGAAGTAAGGTTGTACAACCTGATACTTAAATGCAGAGCTGAAATGCATGTCTCCAAGTTAGGATTCATGCTGTGCAGTTTTCACATGCATCACACATCTACATATGTGTGCACACCTAAACACGCATAAATATTAATGCTCACTATACCCCTCAGCTTGTACTTGACATTGGCTAATTGCTGCAGGATGAGAAGAGACAGAAAGAGATTACTTTGCTTAAAAAAGTAAATAGAGAACTTCAATAATGCGCAAATTTATATTGATGCATTTGTACTCAGTGTACTTCTCCAGAAGTAGTTCTACGTATGGAGACTGATTATGGGCAAGGTTATTTTACATGTTTAGAAGAAACCATGTCCTTCATTCTTTTTCTATCTCATCCCATGGAGTACTCTTGGCGACGATGCCTCTGCTTTAATATTGATCTCTTTTTTTGGCCTGATGGAATCTGGTTATATTAATCTGTTTCTCAACAATAAGTGTACAAATACGCTGATGGAAAACAGTTTATTTTCAATTGTTTGAGAACTTCTCTGTGGTGAGTTGACCTTGGTTGGCCACCAGGTGCCCACCAAGGGTCAACCCACCACACTGTCTAGTTTTTTAAATCTAAGTATTCAATGATTACAGTGATAGGGAAATGTTTAGCTAGTAAACATATCAATGAGTGAATATATGAAACAAAGGAATTATTTTTTTAAAATCTGGCCCTGTAGCTGATATGACCATAGGTTTTATTGTGATTGCTATAGTTCAAAGTTCATACCAGATACTTTATTAAAAGTGGTCTTGCTTTGTAATGCTGTATAAATATCAGTTGTATTTGATTTCAGATACATTACCAGATACTTTTAGTTTGTTCATCTAAACACTCCAATAACATGGGGAGGGGAAGGGAGGAAAAGAGGTAACTACAAGGTAATATAAAATGAATCTATGTCATAGTTCCAAAAAGTTTAGCACCAGATCACTACATCTAGTCTGCCTGTTGTTCATCATAAATTACAAATGCACTGTATTTAATCCAGTAGGTCCTTTGTTGATCTCAATTAATTATGCCTGACTTTGTTTCAGTGTACCTTTCAGAATGTCATTCAGATTTGAGCTGGATTAGAGACACCAAGGCTCTATGCCAGTGGATCTTTTACTCCTTTATTTTTGCTACAATAAAAACTGTGTTATGCTTAGGACTTATTTGCGATGTAATCGGCTCACTCATTTCTTTAAAAAAATTAAAAACACTAACTCTCCAGTTTTTCAAATTAATTCATTTTCTCTAACTTTCAAAATAAATTTGTGACTCTTTTCTGCAGTGTATCTCTCATTTTCAATGACATTTAAAATATGACACCAAAATTGGACACAATGTTCCAGCACTGTTCTAACTAATGGCTTGTACAGAATAATATTACTTATTTCTGGTTTTACTTTTCTTTTTATAGAACAACAGCAACAACAAAACTTAGGCTTTTTCTTCTTTTTTTTTTTCCCTTTTTTGTTTCTTTTTGTCATTACATTGGAGTTCAAGTAGAATTGCTTATTCATTTGGGTTTTCTTAAAAACCAATAAAGTTAAAACTTATATCAACAGAACCTCTCCATAAAAACCTTCATTAAATGACATTTTCCCACTGAAAACTTTTTTGTCCGACATCTGTCATTGAGGGGTACTAACTCCATTAACTTTAGAAATTACTAAAATTGGTTTACTGAAATCACATAATGCTAACTTTTGAAGTACATAATCCGGTTCAAAGTCAAATATCTTACATCAGTTTGACTATTACATCTTGACTTTACAAAATTTGTAAATTAATCAAGGAGTAAATTCAGGTTTGCTGTACAAGATGAGTTTTGCACAGGATCATTTCTGCTATGTATTCTTATCCTTTAATTCATAGAACCATAGAATGATTTGGGTTGGAAGGAACCTTAAAGATCATCCAGTTGCAACCCCCCTGCCATGGGCAGGGACACCTTCCACTAGACCAGGTTGCTCAAAGCCCCATCCAACCTGGCCTTGAACACTGCCAGGGATGGCGCAACCACAACTTCTCTGGGCAACCTGCGCCAGTGCCTCACCACCCTCACAGGGAAGAACTTCTTCCTTACATCTAATCTAAATCTACCCTCTTTCAGTTTAAAGCCACTACCCCTTGTCCTGTCACTACATGCCCTTGTAAAAAGTCCCTCTCCAGCTTTCCTGTAGGGCCCCATTAGGTACTGGAAGGCTGCTATAAGGTCTCCCTGGAGCCCTCTCTTCTCCAGGCTGAACAACCTCAACTCTCTCAGCCTGTCTTCATAAGAGAGGTGCTCCAGCCCTCTGATCATCTTCGTGGCCCTCCTCTGGACTTGCTCCAGCAGGTCCATGTCCTTCTTATGTTGGGGGCCCCAATTCACTACCATCTTAGTTCCAAATCAGCTTTTTATTTTGCCTAGGTTTTATGAATTATTGGCCTTGTAGATGTTTGGGTCATCTCATCTGGCCTTACTAAATATTGGTATAACATCTGTACTCTTCCTGTTACTCTGTGATTTAAACTAACCACCAGCAAACCTAGAAAAAATGTTCATCTCTGGTATCTGTTCTTCAGTATTCTGTTTGGTATGGAAAATACATTTTACTCCCCGTGAAAAGAAATAATATTTTTTCTTTTCCACTCACTCATTACCAGATGAATGAGAATTCCTCTCTCTACTGCAGTTCAATAGATGCAACATTCTTTTTGGGAGCAGCAGTGGTTCAAACCCCCAGATATACAGACTATGTTCAAAGGCTGCAGATGAAGTGGATACACATTATCAACAAGCTACAAAAGTACCCTGCGGTATCTCTGTGCTCCTAGGTGGAAAGAAGAACCAGCTTCTGTTCTAGAAGTTTTGTGTATCTATGCCTTAAAAAGTATTTTTCAGACTAATGCATTTAACAAATTTGAGCTAAGTTCAAGTTACCAAGTTTGAGCTAATATTTGGGTGTCCAAACTCACTTTTTTAGCATCTAGATTCTCAAAGAAAAATGCATCTCACTGAACCCAGGAAATATCTACAATAATTTTGTTCTTTTGTTTTTATTTCATGGCCTACTGCAGTTTTATTCGTTGTCCAACATTAAAAATAATGGATTTAATTCCTACAGCAGCATCTTTATTCTATCCTAGTTATGTGTCTCACCTCTGCCTTGTGTTAACTCTCCCATCTGTTAATTTCTCTTCTCCTGGGAGTTTCAGTTCTTAAGCATATGTCAGATGTTTCACTACAGCACATATTTATCTTTTGATCTTCAGCTATATTTATTACCTGGAAGAGGTCACAAACATCTGATTAACAAATGATGAGAGACCACGTCACTATATATCAATGAAAAAAAACTTTCTGAGAAGAAGTCAAAGGAGGGTGAACACATCAATGAACTGATATATAGAACACCTGGAATTAAGGTGACATTCACTCAGAGTCATAGGTGGCAGTCCTATAAGCTAGATGAAAAAAAAATGATCCACATGCATTTGGGCATATAATTTTGGGACTTTTTTTTTTTTTTTTACTTACACATGAATTCTTAAAAACCTAAATTTTTTCTTTTCCTGCCCCTTTTTACCAACGCTTGTTCACCTGATAGGTTTTTGTACCTTCTCTATTTTAATTTCTGCTGATACTGTTTACTCTTATTGTTTATTTTTTACTAGTACAGCAACCTGTTTCATTGCTTCTAGCTACATCTAATTTCTTGGCATTCTTTCACATATTTATTTTCTTTCTTTTTTTCTTTCTTTTTTTGGGGGGGGTTATCTGGTTCAATAAAAATTATTAATGGCTTCTTAAAAACATCTTATAAAGTAATCACGTGTCCAAATTTCAATTAAATATAGCCTAATGCATATTAGTATTTCTAATAAGTGATATGAGTTTGACCCTTAGAAGATGTGCTCAAAAGGGTCTTACACTTCCTTTTATTGTCTTTAATGCATTTCAGATCTTTCAAATTGTTTATTATGCTACTCCTTTTATTTTTTAGTTCCTTAAAATTGATGGAAAGTGACCAAAACCCCATAACACTGTGTAAAAGGTGTCAATTTTACAGTAGCTTATTGTCAACCGTTATCTGAAAACTGTAAAAATTGCATGTCTTGTGATGATAGATTTCACATATCAAATTGTTTTTTTCACCCAGGTCATCTTGTAGAACACTTAATACAAAAGTACCCTGAATTCAAGTAAATTCTTTCTAAATAGTCTTTACCTTCAAAGTAAAACAACTTACCTAATTTTGCCTATGACTTTCTGATATTGGTGAAGAGGTAATGATGCTATAAGCTGTTGTGCTCTAACTATTTGACCTGTGCAACAGTTCAAAATCTTACCAGGAATCTGTGCATTTTTATTAGGCTAGAAGGACTTTTTTTAACATCCCTTCTGCATATTTTCACATACTGGTTTTGTCATTCCTGCACAGCGTTTCTTATGACACATACAACTTCCATCGAAGAAATGCATAGTCAGCACACTGCAATCTATCACCTGCAGACTCGGGAAGACAGAGTAGGAAAGAGACTCCTCTCCTTGCCTCTAAGTCTGCTATTGTTCATTCTTTTTAAGATTTGTGGGGTTTCATTTTTACAAACAGGAAGTGACACAGCAAAAAATGTGTCACTTCTGTCAAAGGCAGCTGTCCCAAGCCATCTACATTCCCAGTGAGTGGCTTGTAGAGTTGCCTGGACTAGAGAAGCAATGTTAGGTGTGTGTACTCCTAACTTGTTTATACAGATGCCTGAAGTTTAGGTTGCATGAATAGGAGCTGGGAATCACTCATGACTTGGTATTTCTGGATGATGTTAAAACTTAAATCTCTGCCTTCAGTAGTTTTTAATTTCATTAAATTTCAAGACAAAATTTAAAAGTGTATTTGGAAAACCACTATATACCTGCAAAGACTATGAAAAACTTATTAAGAGAAAAATTTTTGAATGTTCTGCAATGCCCTTACGATGTTGTATCATAGCTGATAATAACAGGCAAAAAAAGATATTGCTTTTTAATAATGTAACTTTTTTATTTCAACAGGTAAAATTGTGCAAAAAACCATCTTCGGGATCTTGTTCCAAGATTTTGTAAGTGATCAAAGTGTTGTTGATTAAACTATTTGTCCAATGCATTCTGGCAAATAAAGTGACTGTTGGATAGATGTTGAAAGATTCAGTTTCAGTATCAAAGGCAACAGAAAACTTCATTAACAATCAATAAAAATATTCTGACCCTTTAAAATTTCATTTTGGATGTCTTCAGGGCAGCTGCAATGGGGATGGACAATGTTGGCTAATTTTGTATTTGCATAGTAAACTATAGTTTAATTTGAACACTTGAACACTTTTAAACTGGATTTACATTAGTGAGAGGTGAGGCTACTCACCTCCTGAAAGGACTGCAGCAAAGACCCTGAGGACCCTGTGTCCTAAGTACATACAGCTGAAGGTACTGAATTGTTTTCATTGTGTTTGAGGATACCGAAAAACATCCTTGAGGAGCTTAATACGTTAGTTATGTTGAACTTCCAAGACTGACTTACACTGCAAAACGTTTCTTTTTCCTCCATGCTTGCTTCCTTTATTGCTTTTTCAGATATTCACATATCTACCATTTAGGTGCATAACCTTATATATGATGTTTCTGAAAATTAAATTCAAATTCAAAGAAAAGCCAGTTAAAGATGAGCATTCTTGTATTTTCAATTCAGCTAAACTTAGTTTGGTAAACAGAAATAAATAAAAGAGAACACCAATACAACTGTTTGGACATTCATTGTCTCTTATGACTTATAAAGAAAAAAAAAAGAGACCCTCAAAACATGTAGATGACTTTTAAATCAATACGCAAAGCAGCCATTTGAATATATTTCAATAGAAAACATCTACAGGATCTACACTGTGTTAACACAGTGGTATATCAGAATCCTCTTCTTCCTACTGTAATGAAGTGTTTATTCTGTTTATAAAGATGAAGAGGAAGGTTATCTTATCATTATGCATTTTAGGAAAGTGAGCACAGAAGCATGTCTGCTATTTGTGTATTGTCACAAAAAAGATCTCATTTCATTAACAGCATTCACTGGAAACATTATGTCACAGTATCAGCTTTTATTTTGGCTGAGAAGACGCTAATGTTTCTAATAAGATCTTTTTGTCCTGAGTTAGCAAAAATGAATGCACCCAACGTAATAACATTGCAGAAAATCACCATGAAAAGAGAATGCTGTTATCATAATGAAACAGACACTTTAAAGATATTCTACTCAAAGCCTTTATTTCTCCATACAGCTGTGACCTGCTGACAGTGAGAATCAGTTTTTAATGTATTTTGTGTTAGTACTTTGTGCCAGGAAATCCCAATGCTCTGCAACAAGCTCTCATCCTTACAGATTAAGAAAAAGGATGAGGTATTGCTGAAAGGGGACTATTAACACTGCTGATAATACACAGTAAATCCAGTAGATCCAGAACAATTCTTTATATTGTTTCTGACCACTTCTTTTTGTTTCCCACACGCAAACTTTGTAAAGGGCCTTTTCATTTTGACTGCATTTATTTGCTCTTGCTGTCTTCTGCTCTTTTCTGCTTCAGTCTGTCCTTAAGTAAAACACATCCTGAGAAGCAGTTCTGCTTTGTACTCTGATTGTCAGCCAGATCCTTAATAAATACATTCCTCAGAAAGTACAGCCTTAGGCAGAGGAAGACCAACTTCTACCACATAACTGTCTTGAGATTGCAGTTTTAATGGGATTACAGCACGAATAAAGAGAATAGGATTGAAATTATTCTGAACAATGAGGAGACTAATAACTCTGAAGAAGATCTATGAGGTAACTGTTTCAAAGTTTCAAATTCCTTTTTTTTTTTTTTCTTTTTAAATATCAGAAGCTGCTCATCATGGAGGGAAGAGCACAGGACTGTGTTTTCCCTGGTTTTCTCCCCCATCAGTCCCCACCAGTTGTTTAAAGAAAAGTTTTGAAAGTGCTTGGAGCACCGTCTCAAGGCCAAGTATCTCCAGTTCCTTGGAATGCTCATCTAATAGGCATGCATGATTGTATCTTTCCAACCTCAGAAGATTTTGACATTTGAGTCTTTGTATTAAACACGATAGCTCAGTTTCCAAAAGAAGTGTTCTTACCAAGAGGTGCCTTTAGCATTCCCTCCAAATACACAATTGAGAGCACTCGCTGAAAAATAACAAAATTTTCTCACCTCCTCAGTGAGTGCTCTGCCATCATATAAATCAGAGGTACATCTTTTATTGTCTTCTTTAGGAGTGACTTGCATGCAATACTTCAGGTAAAAAAAAAAAAAAAAAGGAATAACAAGAAAAAAGGAAGAAAAAAAAAGGGTAAAGCCAGGAGAACCTTTGGACAGTGAAACCTAAATGGACGGAGCCTTGCAGCCTACAACAAAGTGTTTTAAAAACAAGTTTAAAGTCATGTGAGCTCCAAGCACCTGCACTGACTGCAAGTGGCTTCTTCCCCAGTGTGCTGGCTGTTCTGGTGCCGTCTGAGACACCAGTTTTATTCCATGCATTATATTGCTACTGGGAGTGCCTAGCACTGTGATCTGTAGTTCGCTTCATGGCCTAAATTTCTTTTCTTTGAAACACAAAGTGAAATCTTAGTTACCCTGAGTTACCTGTAAACTTAGTGGAGAGAAGTAAGCAACTCCAGTGTTTACCGAAGACCTGAATTGCCTGCAAAAAAAGATTCTTTCTGTCTCTGCTCACAGCAGAGGGCACAGATGGCTCCACTAAATCACTAAAATAAGATGGGATGAATTTAGGCTTCTGAGCTTATCAGTTAGGTATGACGGTTGTTACATATTAGACTTGTAGGTCTTTTTTTGGCTCTGATGCTAGGGATCAGATGTCTCTATATGATCTGGTTTATGTTCCCATTATAGTCTGTCAAGCTCTACTCAGTGGAGCTGAGAGGTTGATACACTTGATGTGTCACCACCAGTGGGATATGCGTGCCTATCCATAGCTTTCTCATGTCATTTTAGGTGCTGCTTTCCACTCTTGGCACCTAGCTACTACTCTAGAAAGGCACAAGTCTTCCTGACAGCCCCATGCAGAAGTTTGAGATGCTCAAGGGCATTCTAGATAGTACTTGATATCAATTTTCAGAGCAGCTAAACCTTGCCTGGAATGCCTACTTTAGAGCGAGCTGAAGCACTCTCTAGTTCTACTGACTGTGTCGACAAAACTCACAGACTATAGTGGAAACTTAGACTACTAGCTCACTGGCCAATACCTGTCTGTAGACATTTCAACACAGGTGTGTAAATATTGAGCTGAATCACATGAAGGACTCACTTCAACACACACAGGTGTTTAGTGAACCCTTCCCAAAATATCCAAAGCATCCACACTGGGCTTGCAGATAGGATAGTTCATTAATGGAAAGCCTACACTCTTCCAGACTCGCAGCTGGAGGCCAGGTGGGATACCTGAAGGCATCTCAAGTAGCACTCGATGCTGACACATAGGCAGAGGAATCAAGCTGTCACTCCTGTTCTGCATAAAGAGGTAAGAGTTCTCACCTCACTGACTTGCTCTGAGGATGAATATCTAACCAAAACTCTGAAGATGGAAAAATAAGACAAAAGCGTTAGGACAGCAGATTGAATTGACATTGCTAGGGCTGCTGGGAGTAGAGCAACATCCAACTTGATGCTTAAAGTGCAAGTCCTCTCAATTTGAACACACTTTAAATATTCCCATATAATGTAGTTCAGTTAAATGCTTACTACTTACCAGCAGCATTAGCTAGCAACATGAAAACCCGCAACTCAAACACTTAAGCATGTATTTGTTTTCACAAGCAGTGGAATGAATGACTGAATGCATCATAAATGATTCAATATTTCTTCATTCAGAATGATGTTTTCTTAGCACCTGTTCAAACTACTCTGTCATCAGAAATACTTAGGAGTTGAAATTTGGCCTTTAAAATTCATTCCCTGATGAAACTGGAATGAAAACATAGCAGAAGTCACTGAAACAGTTGTATACAGCATGTTAGAAAGAGTATGCAAGCCTATCAATCTGTGGTGATAAGAATGAAAGTATTTTTCTCATCCATGATGTGAAAAACAGAGCTGTTTAACTTTACATTTTTCGGTGAGCCAAAATCTTTGAATCTCTCCACCTCAGAATGCAGATGGCAGTTTTATCTTCTTATCTGCTGGTTCAGTCTGGTACAGAGACTGAAAAGGAAATAGCAACACTGCCTGCACAGGTATTTTTGCACATGCTTTAACTCAGGAAACTGAAATTATGACATGTTGCCAATCATTTGAAATTTCATCGCTCTGAGCAACGTGTTAGGAACCTGTAAGTTAGAAGCTTTTAAATAGTTTTCTCAGCACATTTCCCACACTATTAAAAAAAAATCCTGCAACTTTTATCTGTCTGAGCAACTGCTACGCATATAAAAAGTCTAGGACCCTGCTCTATAGGAAGTGGGGGTGCTGAATATCTTCATTTCCACTTAAAAAATTCACTAGACATCTTCTTTAAAATCGAATTATTTTGGTAAGGTAGATGAATGTGCTTAGCTCCTCAAATCCCAGTTCTGAAGGGGAGTGGTCTAAAACAAAGTTTTACATTTCAGCTGGCTAATGTTTCATAATGAATTGTTTTGCTTTGTTTTTCCCTGTAAGTTATGTGCGTGAGAAGGAATGTACACAGAAACTAATGGCTGCGAGAAGCTGGTGACAAGCGCACTACAGGGAAGGAGGCAGTCAGCTTCCCGCACGGCTCTGCACCGCTTTATTTTAATGAAACCTTCCCAAAATAGCAGCTGGGGGCAGAAAACTTACAATGAAACCCCAGTCAGCAATCAGGGGGTTGTCACTGCTTTCAGGGAGGCCAAGTTTTGCTCTAACCTGTACCTCTCACTGGACATCCTAGTAAGATAGTGGGAGCTTTTTACATTGTCCTCGGTGGACTCTGGCAGAGTTGTGTGTCTGAACCTTGTTACTGAAAAATGGACTTAAATGGCCACAAGATTAATTGTTTTCTGAGTTTTGACATAAGAAAAAGCAATGTGCTCCAATTCCCTTTCCACACTTTCAGATCTCATCCTTTATTGATATTCAGCCAGGTGTTAGGTTAATTTTGCATCAAAACAGTATCTTCAAAGAGTTCTTTTAAAAAGAATAAAATGAAGCAGAAAGAGAAGACTGAGCTGATTTTCTCTGTCCACTGCCACTGGGCTTGCTGCCCACTTCTTGTCTTTTATTTTTTAATTTGTAAATTCTAATGAAAAAGTGTTTGCAGGGCAAGTTTAGGAGGCTTTGGCAATACAAAGCTTAGGACAATCTCATTTTTTATAAAAATGAACAAAGAGCACCCACTCACTCTAAGATTGTTCAATGGATACTGTAAATGAATGAGACGTTTATTTTTGTGCCAGCTCAACTACCAGTGTAGACAAGATTTGCATATATTTTGGCAAGTGCACTGCACAAGGTGGTAATAAAATAGGCCTTTTATATCTGAGTCTAATTTACTTTAGTTATACTCATTAAAAATGTGTTTTCACATGAAAGGGATTTCAATAAGGGATACTTTGGAAACAGCAACGTCACAGAAATGTTTGCTATACAGCCAGTATCGAGCATTTTTCCACTGAGAAAGAGCATTTTTTTGAGAAGAAATTCCCAGATCCTATGAATTTAAGATTCCCATTTTGTTTTCTTTAATCACTGTTAGGCTTAACATTGCAGGCTTAAATATCGTGCTTATTACTTGCTGCTACCAGCTGTATGTTTTTTAAGTAACACAAAATATGGAATTAAAAAAAACCCCAAAACAACTCACTCTGCATATTTTGCCATCTTCAGTGACATTACCTACCCAAAGGCTTATCACAGGAAGGCAAAAATGTGCTCTCACTCTATGAAGTATTATTCAGGGTAAAGTCTTTTTCACAAGTAATGGTGCTGGTACAGCTGAAGGTGTGATTTCAAACCAATTTTCTTTAAATGTGTAGAAAATTGTGTGAGCGAAATGCTTCATGAGCAGTACTTTGGTTTTAACAGGCTCATACCATTACATTTTATTACGCATTAGGAACATGCTTGAACTAAACAAACCAAAAAACCAAAGCAACAAGAACAGCACATTTCAGCTCGGGAAGCTTAATCGAACAGGTTGAAGAGTCTGTATTTGTCAAATCTGAATAAAAATATCTGCCCAGTGTCACACGAACACAGGCTGAAGGATCAGGTTTATGGTTTTATTGTATTTCTTAAGTCTTGGGTTTGCTCCTGTTTAAATTGTCTTGAGCAGATATTGGACTGCTAATTCAAATAAGAGAATAGCAATGAAAAGAATCCTGTCTTTCTTTCAGTTACGTTTCCTCCTTACTGAAGAAAAAAATGCAGAGGATCTGGCTTCCCCACCGCAGCAATACAGAGCATCTGTAATACTGAAGCCATTTCCAAAGCATTAATGTAATTTTTCTTCAGAGATAATAAACAATGTCTCTTTGTGACAAATGCATTTCAGGCATACGTACCATTTTCATATTTCAATACTAGGAAAATAAATGAAAAAAGGTGATTAGCCACAAACCTCTGACAGGCTGAATTAATTTTTCAGGAAACACAGCTACCAAACTGTGCATAAACAGAAAATACTCTAACCTGAAAAAGCAGCTATTTCTTATAGGTAGAATGGCAAAATCTGGGCATTATGTAAATACTCTTACTTACGCTAAGCAGAACCAGTACCTGTAAGAAGCTCCAACATTTCAATAGGCTCAACATGAAGTAATGTGCCAGTCACAGAGAGAAAAAAAATCAAAAACTGCCTCAAATTGCATTCCCTACTTTTAAAACAGGTATCAGCTGCTGCCCCACTTAGATCAGCTGAAATACAATTGTCTTTGCCAGTAATTTCAAGAAGTACAGCATAAACTCTCATTAATGATTTTTCAGTGTACTAATTTGGGGAAGTATTACGACACGTCAGACAAGATAGCCAGCACGCAAGCATTTGTGAAATACACGTTTCTTATAACTAAAATGATATTTAGCTTTATAATTAAAATTCTAGGAGAGAGACAGAGAATAAGTTATTATGAAAATATATAGCTTTAATTTGCAGACATATAAACACTTTTGGTACATTACAGACATATGATGCCAGAAATCAAAATAATCAGTTTTAAGCATAACACTAATTTATCTTGTTCACACAGAGAAATCTGATGTAATCATCATACAAAAGATAGTTCTCAGCTCTTAAAATGAAGTGAAAGTGATACATCACCGATAAACCTGCTGCTTTGTTGCAGAGGATACAGCAAAGAATAAATTATCAACAAAATATGCCACCAGTCTTACAAGTCAGATTTTGGATCTAATCCAAAAATCAAAGCCAATGGAAAGGAGCCAGGAATGGTCGCCAAAAGTCAGAAACAAGATCTTTCACATGAAATACCAGTCCAGAAAGGAGCAACAGTCAGAATAAACTAAGTCCTATAATTCCTTAGAATATGAAGCGATTTTTGTTTTCATCTGGCAGATCAGATTCAGAAGTATCACATGAAAAAATCTATTACACAACCAAACTGATGGAGTACTACTGACAGATTGCTCAAAGTACAAAAAATATCACCACTTCTGTGACAACTAAAGATTTAGCCATTCCCTTGCTTCCTTGCATCTGGCATGTTTACAAGGATGAGCATGGGGTTCTGTCATTATTTGCTGTAGGAAATATTAAATATAATTTTTCCATAAAAATGACCAGCAGATTGCTGGAGCAGATGATAATGTGGGTGAAATCTGGAGCAAATGAAAGATGATATGTCACAGCAGTTCAGATTCTCATTACAATATCTTGCATTCTTGCTCAACAGGAATTGCACTTCTTGTTAATGCCTTTTCTATCCTACTGTATAAGCTTTACTTGTGAGGTAATAAACATTCTGGTTTTTTCTTTTTTTTTTTTTTTATATTACTAGTGCATTTTAATGTCTTTATTCTTTTAATTATACATACATCGGGACAGACATTTCTTTTTTTTGTGATTAAATGTCTGTATGCCAATGTGTATTTTATATTAAAACCAATATATTTAAAATATACTCTGTGTTTATCTCACTGACAGTACCTCGAACAGTTCCCTGCTCAGGAGCATCTGATGCCCTCTTGTGGTTAAAAAGACTTTTAAAACTTGAGTTTAAAGAATTGTCTTACCTTCCCCTTTTTTATGATCACTGATCTTACTGGTTTATGAAAGCTGCAAATGATGTCCACATTTTTATAGACAGGGTGCTAGCTGTTAGTTACTAAGGTTTCATAAAAAAGCTGTACACTGAATTTGAATTTAAAAAACTGTAAACAGCTATTTACAATTATAATATTATTAAGTTATAAATTAGCAGTCCTTCATTGCAACCTCTGTCAATACAACCCACGGCTAGGTGTTTCAGAGTTGTCCAAGGTTTTTCAGATGTTGGATTTATCCACAAAGAAACGTCAAATGTTAGAAATCTCCACCGGTTTCTTCTCCAACATGTGCAGGTTAATTCTTCCATTTAATGGGATTTGTACTTCCAAGTTTTCATCTGCTCTGTGATGTTTTTTCCCTTTTCTTAGACAGATGTAAATGCCCATCCCTGTTACTAAAGCGATTGAACCCAAGCTTATTACCGACAGAGCTACCAAGGTAGGCATGCAGGATGCTGACTCCATTTTTTTATGTGTAGGCTCTATAGATATTTGCGGCTGCTTTTCTTCTATACTGATATCAGGCTCCTTTCTTAACAAACTTTCAATGTAGCTCTCATTGCTAACAGTGTCATTGACGAAAAGGTTCACCATGACGGTGGAATGGAGAGGTTCTGGATAGCCGTGATCACTAACTTTGACAAGCAGTCGATAGAGGCCGTAGTCATTTTGCATCAGTGACTCTTCCAAGGTGATATTACCGGTTTTGGGGTCAATCCGAAATGACTCCGGTCGAGGGCCTCTTCTTCCTATGATGCTGTAAGCTATGACTGCATTCATGCCGGTGTCCTTATCGACAGCATAGACCTCAGTGATGGGAGAGCCAGGAAGGGTAGAAGGAAGGACCAACAAGTAAGACATATTAGATTGAGGAAACAAGACCAAAGGGGGGTTGTCATTTATGTCCAGAAGAAGGATAGTTATTTTTGCGGTAGAAGACAGGGCAGGATCACCGCCATCAACTGCTTCAATCCACAGAACATAGGAGCTTTGCTGCTCCCTGTCCAGGGAGACTTTAGCTCTCAAAACTCCTTTTCCAGTATCTATGACAAAAATATCACTTCCATTCAGAACTGAAAGGGCAACCCATCCATTTTGCCCTGCATCAGCATCTGTGACACTTATAACTCCAATTTCACCAAAACCTGGAAAGTTTTCTGGCACGAAAAAGCTGAAATCCTTATTGATAAATCTTGGACTATTATCATTTTTATCCAATACAGTGATGGTGACAGTTGCTATTGATTCTCTTGGAGGGAACCCAGAATCTACTGCTTTGACAGTGTATCTGTATTTCTCTTTTTCTTCTCTGTCCAGTTGGGTGGAAACTGTAAGAACTCCTGTGGTTTTGTCTAAAGCAAAATAGGAAGGGGCATCAGGGCCTAAGAAATAGGACACTTGCCCTCTTTCTCCGCTGTCAGCATCGGTAGCATGCAGTTTGGTCAAGAAAGCATTGGGAACATTGTTCTCCTCAATGGTTAATTCTATCAGCTGTTGAGAGAAAACTGGTGAGTTGTCGTTGTCATCCAGAACCTGTACTTTGATTATCTTGTTGACATGAAATCCTTCTGAGTTCCATGCAACTACGGAGATTTCATACAGCTGCTGTGTCTCATAGTCCAAAGGCTTTGTGGTCTCTAGCAGGTATTCATTGTTGTATGGCTTGTACGGGGAAAGTCTGAAAGGCCCATCACCATCCAAATAGCAGTTGACTTTGTATTTTTCGTCGGGGTCTTTGATGGTAAAAAATGCTATCGGTGTGTTGATAGGCTCCAGTTCCTTCAGGTACACCACACCTTCTGCTTCATTAGCTATGAAACGAGGGACGACTTCAGGTGGCCTCATCATGACTTTGATGATGGTCACTAGCACTGTGATCACGGCAGGGATACAACCAGGACCGTTGCCCAATATGATCAGCCTGTGGAGCCTTGGAGTGTCCCCATCAACTTTACTGGAGAGCGTGATGGCTCCCGTGCTTTCGTCCAGGTGGAACAAGTCTCTGGACGGCTGGGGGACCTTCTGGCTGTAGGAGTAGGTGATCTGGGCATTGGATCCAAGGTCCACGTCTACGGCGTGGACAGTGGCCACGTGCGTCCCTAGGCTGGAATTCCCATAAAGGGTGATGTTGAGCTGCGAGTCGCTGAACTGGGGGCAGTTGTCGTTGACGTCGCTGATGCCAATAGTGAGGGTGGCGCTGCCCACGAGCGGAGGAGTCCCCCCATCCTCAGCGACGATGACTGTGACGTACTCCTCCCGCGTCTCCCTGTCCAGAGCCCCCATAACAATCAGGTAGGGAGTCCTCTCCCCACTCTCGTTCTCCTCCACATCCAGGGTGAAGACACCGTAGTTCTCTCGCAGGCGGTAGGTCTGGACACCGTTGGTGCCCACGTCGGGGTCAAGGGCGGGGTGCTCGATAGCCAGGCGGGTGTTCACGGGCGCGTTCTCAGGCACCGAGAGGCGGATGTGGGGCACAGGGAAGCGGGGCGCGTTGTCGTTGACGTCCCGGATAGCGATTTTTACCTTCACCAGGCGGAAGTACTCCTGTGGCAGCACCAGCACATCCAGCAGCAGCAGGCATGACTCGGGCGAGGGCGAGGAAGCGGAGACAGCGGCCGCTCCCCCGAAGACGGCGGCCCCGCCGCTCTCCACGCACAGAGCTTCCCGGTCGATCTCCACGGCCGAGGTGTGCAGCTCCCCGGAGCGGTTGTCCAGCTGCACATACTGTCCCCCTAAGCCACGGGAGGCCAGGGTGAAGGAGAGCGGGGGCTGGGGGGCCCCAGGGTGCTGCCCGCCAGCCACCGGCAGCCGCAGGTCACGGGCCAGGCTGCCGATGAGCACCCCAGCAGGCAGCCCCTCGTTGAGGCTGTAGAAGAGCTCGGTGGCGCGGCTGTAACTGGCAAAGCAGTTGAAAGGTCCAACGAAGAGCAGGAAGAGGAGCAAGTGCTGAGGAGAGAGAGGCACAGGGGGGTGGGGAGGGGGTGGTGTTAGACGAGGGGGGGAGGCAGGAGGCAGCCCCCCCTGCCCACCGCCTCCCCCACTGCCACCGCCAGCTGGGAGTGCGGCATCTGCAACTGGAAGCCATCCTCCCTCTCTCCCCCGTCCTCTCCCCCCACCCCAGCACAGCAGCTACTTCCAGGGCATCGCCATCTGTACCCTCCAGGCAACACCAGCTGCGTTCCCCACGGCAAATACGCACTGCCAGGGATGGCCCGGGGGCACCCTGCCTCCCCCCCCACCCCCCCCCATGCTCACCCACCTTCTCACCAGCAGCTCCTACCCTCCCAACCGCACACACATCCCAAGCCGGGGCATTCCCCCCCCGCACACCCCCAAACATTCGCTCGCCCCCTTCCCTTTCCACAGCAGCAACGGGAAACGCGTCCCCCCCCCGCTCCCCCCCCCCACTCCACCCCACTCCTCCCCGTCCCAAAGCCTGTTCTTCCCGCATACCCACGGGCCCTGCGGTGCAGTGGGGGGGGGGGCCCGGCCCGCACCGCCCAGCCCCGCAGCCCGCCCGGCTCCCTGCCCTCCGCGGCCGCGGAGCCGGCGGCTCCAGCCCCAACCAGCCCGGACCCCCCCCCCCCGCCTCCGGCCGCCCCCACGCCGCCCCGCCGGGGTCCCCCGCGGGCTGCCGGCTGGAAATAGGACTTAAGGAGCGGAGCCGCGGAGAAGCTGCGCGAAAGAAGTTGCCCGCGTTGGCTAGCGCGTCCCCGGCCCCTCGCCTATGGCAAGGGGCTCCGCGAAAGTTACTTCGGGCATCGTCTCCGCGGGGGGATTTTTCCTCCTTCTCCCCTTGTTGAGCCCCCTTTTCCCTTTTTCGCGGCTCCCCGCTACGACCCGCGTCGGCAGCGGCAACAAAAAAAACTTTTCACGGCTGCTCTGATCCGCGGAGATCGGAGCCAAGAGGAAAAAAAAAAACAAAAAAACGCACAAAAAACCCCAACCAAACAACACAGCAAACAAACATATATACACGCATGGTTTGCGTTGTTTGGAAGGGGGTTTCTGCCGGTTTTCCTGCTGCGTGCGAAGCCGGGCTCGGGAAGGGCCGGGGGGGTCAGGACGCGACGCCTCCCCTCCCGCCGCCCCAG
Source organism: Aquila chrysaetos chrysaetos (assembly GCF_900496995.4). Classification (NCBI taxonomy): domain Eukaryota; kingdom Metazoa; phylum Chordata; class Aves; order Accipitriformes; family Accipitridae; genus Aquila; species Aquila chrysaetos. The sequence goes on along the minus strand of NC_044017.1, from coordinate 24,586,712 downwards.
CCCTCACCTGCAGGCTGCCGCGGGCGGGGGGGCTGCCGCGACCACCCGGGGGCCCCATGCCCGGCTGCCGCCGGCTGCGCCCCAGCAGCCCGCCCGCTCCTCCGCCCGCCCGGCGCTTCTCCTCCCCGCGGCTGCCCATTCCCCCGCCGCCGCCGTGCCGTGCCGTGCCGTGCCGTGCCGGGCTGGGCTGGGCTGGGCTGTGCGGTGCGCGCCGCCCCGGACCCTCCTCCGCCGCCCGGGAACCCGCCGGCGCCGGGGGGAGGGCGGGCGGGGAGGGGAGGGGGGGGCGCGGCCAATAGTCACGGGCACGGGAAGGGGGGGGCGCCCGCGGAGGCTGCGGCAGCGCCGCAGGGTTTGGGGCGGGGGGGAGGTTTGGCTCTGAGCGGGGAGAGGGGAGGTGGGATGCGTGGAAAGCCCTGGGAGCAGGGGAGGATGATAGTCCCGTGGGGAAACTAAGGTGGGGATAAAAAAAAAAGAAAAAAAAAAAAATTAAAGTAAAATCGTCTTGTCCTTCTTCCGTGGGAAGATGTTGCCATGGGGGTGTCGGCGGGCGAAGCGAGAATTAAAAGCTGGCTGGGGTTGAGGAGCGTTGCGGAGCCCCGGTGAGGGGTGAGGAGTTTGTGTCTGCACGAAATGAAAGTAATCTTTTGAGGAGTTTGCAAGTGTTCGGTTGGCGGAAGATGCGTGGCCTGCCCAATTAGAGCAGCAACTGCGATTTCCTCCTGGCTAGGAACCCGAAGGTCCCCTGCAGCAGAAAATTATGTGCTCTCATTTTATAGTCTCCAGTCCCTGTTGGCTAGACTATGAGACTGCCATGGAACTAGACACGAAATTATCAGCGCTCAGGAAACTTTAGATAGCGCAAGACCAATTACACATTTCCTTAACATCTTGGACTATCAGAAGGGCAGCCGACCTGCCCTGTGTTCCTTACACCGGCTCTCTGCAAGATCTCAAACGGAATTTGAGATGTCGGTCTTTAGCCTTAAAGTGTTCAATGGGCTGGCTCCAGGCCACTGCTGAGAGCTCTGGTATTGGGACTCTGGTAGGCAGTTGAATTTGTCAAGCACAGCGGAGCTGCCCTTCACAAAGGTAAAGTTTGTACAGGAGATTGAACTGTCTAAATCACATGGTCTGAAGACCACCTCGAACATCTCCATGCTCCACGGCAAGCACAGTGTGCAGGTACCTAACGGGGGCCTACGGGAAAGCTGGCGAGGGACTTTTTACAAGGGCATGTAGTGACAGGACAAGGGGTGGTGGCTTTAAACTGGAAGAGGGTAGATTTAGATTAGATGTAAGGAAGAAGTTCTTCCCTGTGAGGGTGGTGAGGCACTGGAACAGGTTGCCCAGAGAAGTTGTGGATGCCCCATCCCTGGCAGTGTTCAAGGCCAGGTTGGATGGGGCTTTGAGCAACCTGGGCTAGTGGAAGGTGTCCCTGCCCATGGCAGGGGGGTTGGAACTGGATGATCTTTAAGGTCCCTTCCACCCCAAACCATTCTATGATTCTATGATTTGATCTCAGCTTAGGTACTAAAAACATATAGGACAGCAAAAATTTTGCCTTCAGTCAAAACAAAAAAATAGTCTTCCCTTTTCCTTCTACAACTCCTTGAGATAATATCCACGTCCAATCCAAAATGGAGAAACAAAAAAACCCCATAATTAGAATCCCAATCCAAAACCAGTCTTATCCCCAAGTTTTTTATAATACTGTATCTTTCAAAAGCAAATCATAAGTGAAAAATACAGAACTTATTGTGTAGTAACTCTTGGGAGGTTCTTGGATGTTGTGAGGATAAGGGCAGCAGCACAAGCTGAACTGAATAAAATAGAATAGAATAGGACAAAACAGAACATAGTAGAAACAAAAACTTCCAAGAGTGACTTCCTCCAGGGCTGTAAACAAATCATATTAATTCCTTTGTCTCATATCCTCTATCCTTGAAATATAAATAGTGCAATACTGTTTGTCCAAATTAGAGCTTTACCCCATTCTTTCTAAAGTCAGTAGCAGTGGAATCAGGCTCTGTTTTATTCAGTGGATCTCTTTGAAACATACTATGATTTTAATATCCATTTCATCCCCAAAATGACATTAGCACAATAATCATATGTGACTTAAACAGTCGCGCATTAGGGTACGAAGAAAAGGCCCAGCTATATTTATTATTCACTAATCTCTAGGGGTTTGAAACCACTCAGTATGTACTGCCCTTATAAATTGTTTATATCTTTAGCATTCAATTCTAGCACAAATAGAACAAGCAATACAGTATATACAGTTCAGAGCAAACATGTATAATTTAAGAGAGAAATCAAACTACCCAAGTCCTTTACTAAATTCTCATCCATATGCACTGTTCTGCAGATTGCTCAGTGTGAAAGGTGCCCATAAACTCGATCCTGTTTAAGTTAGTTTAGCTGGACATGACAGATGCTTTTAGTTGACTCACATCTGCTCTAATTTTATTCATTTCAACAGAGAGATATTGACTCATTTGGATTTCAGTCAGATTTTGACACTGATTTATGTGGAGTTTGAATTTCATAGACTGATTATAATCTTAGTTTTAGTGAATCAGTAGTCCTGTGAATGAATATGAAGTCCTTATAAAATTCTATCTTTAACTTTTTTTTTTTCCTGATGTCTCAATTTATCTCCCTTTCCTCTTATGCTCTTGAAATTACTTACCTATTACTATACCATTCTTCTTAACCATCACAGCCACTGCATTTCCCTGAGGCCTTGATAGGGTAGGCGATGCCTCTGCTATTACAGTATTCAGATTTTCATTACACCTGATGCATTTTCTTTTATTAAACCACAGGTGTAACAGCAGAATTAAGTTTTCTGGAGCAGCTGGTAGCTCTATAATATTTTATTTTGTTAGACATCAGCAACATCTAATAAGTCTTAAAGGCTCCTTAAAGACTAACGTGTCCAATAAATCTCCTGTTTAAGGAGAAGTACTCCAGCTGTGTATGGGATGGATATGTGGGAGAGAAAAAGCAGTGCAGAAGAGATACAAAATTGGCACATTCATTCCTGGCATTTTCTGGGGGGTAGAGCCCCTTCCAAACTCCCAGGAAATCATTAACTGATTTCATTATATTTATATATGATGTTTCTAAACATATGTTTAGAACATAGAACATATATGTTCTATGTTTCTAAACATAAATTCAGTTATGTTTTCTGGGGATAAGTTGTTAGCAGTTTGTAAACCCAGTCCCATTCGATCACTTTTATATTTTCAACTTGCACTTTGCTACATCAAATCTTATTATCGCTGAATATATCCATATAATGGTACTGCATCCAAGATTCTGGCTCCAATTAGTGAATAAGAAGGAACAAGTAGGAGCATTTCTGTGGGATGCCTGATTGCCTCAGGTAAATTACAAAGCACAAGACTGAGATCAAGTGACAAGGCATCCAAGAAGGTCATAGTTATTTATAAATACATTAGAATACTATACATTATTGCTATAGTAAAATAGAGTATTTATTTGACTTTATTAAGGTAGACATAGCAGGTATTGATACTCAACTGAAATGCCTTGGTTTCGTGGGCAGTGTTCCGGTGGCAGATGGAAGTGTTTCCAGATGAATCATTCAGGACCATCACTTCTGAAAGGGAATCTCAAATAGTACTTTTTGGCACGGCTGGCAACCCCAACCAACTTTTATAAGAGATGGGGATGCAGGTACATGTTGTCCCCTCAACCTAACAAAAAGCTGTCAGTTATAGCCTGTGGTTCTACTGAGGAAGGTTGTGGTGTGAGATTCCTTACCAGTGAGATTCTACTGGTTCAGCTGACAAACTCCGTAGTACTTTAGTCAGCGTGACCCTTTGAGCTAGGTGCTTTTCAGGGGGAAACAGTCAAACTGAGTCAAAGCACTGGTGTTAGTATTTATTCCTGCTCACAGTAAAACAGAAGGGCACAAGACTAACAGACTGCCACTTCTCTGAAGAGCTTAAACTGCAAAAGATACAGGGCAAGTAAAGGAGATCCTTTTAACTATTAGCGATATAAGCTTTTTATTGCTTTGCTGCTCGGTAAGGAAAATGCCTTGCCTCCTGAACTTCCTGTGCAGGACAGCGGATGACAGTGTGAAAGACTCTATGAATATTGGATAGCGACCTTGCCTGCAGAAGTGCCAAGCATCTGGTGCTTGCATTTGTACTGAAAGCTGTGATCATTCCATGTCACTGTAGATCAGCCCTAGCATGATCATCCTGTTCTCAGCACAGAGCGGGAGAGGGGTCTTGGCACTGCTTTCCCTTGTAACGCTGAAAGACCGTAAAAAACTCTGGGTCCAGCTTGAATGGAGCAGCAGTGGAGCTGGAAAGTGGATGACTCTGGAGTTTATATCGCTCAAATCTCCAGTCATGCTTTCAAAGGGCTGGTTCTCGCAAGCTCTTGCAAGGTGAACCTGCAAGGTTCTGCTCAGCAGTCTTTCATGAACAAAACCCTGCTGCCGTCATGACAACCTTGCAAGAAAGTAGCTACCATGTGAAAGTGGTTTCTAAACTTCAGAAGAAATACCCCACGAGACAAAGTGATGTTTGATAGGAAGGCTGACAAAGGTGGATGAGATTTTCCTGTCTAGTTAGCTTAGCGTCTACTGGGGCCGACTGTGGTGAAGCATCAGAAACCCGAGCTGTTAAACACTGGCAGAGAAAAGGAACTTGGAAAAAAGCTTCCTGCGGTCTCTGAACCAACTGCATTTGATACGTTTGACCAACTTCTTCCTCAAATTCTTGTGAGGTTTCATACAAATATGAGTTCTTTGGTTATGATGTTTTGCGTATGTCTCCATACGCTTTGCGCATGTCTCTCTTTATCTGGAAAAATGCCAAAATATTCCACCAGTGAAAAAGATTGCCTTCAATATATATCTAGTCTGATCACAACTTTATTTTCAAAAGAAAAACTAGTTTAAAATTTATTAACTGGGCATAATTTTCTAAAAGTAAGTAGGAAGGAAGGATTTAACTCAGATTTATATTCCACCACATCTTTTTTACTGGTGTTTTTTACACTGTATTACACAGTGTATTAACATTCACTTTCACTGACTTCTTGTGTAAGGCTTAAAATAATAATGATAAAACTTTTGTTTTGTACAAGTCAAAGCACAGGCTGAGGTACAGTACTAATATGATACTGCTAAAAACTATTAATACCATAAGTCTTTCATTATGGTCCTTATCACATTAGCTCAGGGACAGCATTCCAGCTTCCACCAGTTCACTTTCTACCTAATGCCTGCAAGTTAGAAGAGTGTCATGAATATGTATTTTTTAATCGACTTCTCATTGACATTAAGCCATGGCTTCTGAGCTGAAGTTACAACCTCCCGATGCCAAAAATGAGCTCTGCGAGGAGCACACTGCTCCCAGCAATAGAGCACAATGCATTGAAGAAGCCCTGTGATATGCCAGGTAGCTATCAGATGCGGAGGCACGTGCCTGCCGGGCTCCATGTGGGCTACCGTGTGTCACGTAGTTCCTCTAAGGCAACTAGCCACAGCCTGCAGTCCCATTTCATTTTCTGAGATGGAAATGGTTAGAGAGTGGATATAGTGCAATAACACGTACCATTTTTCCTATGACTGCTGCAACTCCAAGAGTATTCCAGCTTCTCTTCTCTTAGTTCCTCTGGAACAGACAGTTGTATATATTTTACCTTGTCAGTTGAACTGCCTAGCTTTGCTCTGAAATATATACAATATGTTGTAGTTTCACCCGAGGTCTTTGGCCACGGGGGATGAACATTTGCTTCCTTGACAATAAACCATTTTGAATTTTCCAGGGACCAGATTCTGTCATCTTCTTTCAGTGTATGTTTGGGTAAAAATTCTTAATGAAGATGTTAGCTTTAATTCTCTAATACTAACTTATTCCTTGCTCACCAAAATTCTTAAAGAACCCCAAAAGTTTTTACTGAACATGGGATAATTACTACGCAATCTGGGGTTTGGGTCAAATTGCTTCTTTTATTTAGACAAGTGAATTGACCAACTCTCAGTGGGATTTAGTACATTTTTATGTCTGTGATGAAATGAAGATAGTGTAACCAAACAACTTAAAGGATAGTCAACTTTTTACATAATCGGAAAACATATTGGCTGTACGCTTCAGAAATCTTGCAGCTGATAGTGGCTTTATTGTTCACATTGTCACTCTGATCACTCAGCTCCCTACTGAGATAAGAGGCAAGAGCGTTTTCTCTGTAGAGGCCCTGGGTTCGCTCCGCAGAGCTGAACAAACAGTGGGAGCCAAACCTACTCTGAGGTTCGTCCAAATACAGATTTTCTTGAGTTTGTAAAAGCATTTGGTCACATCAAAATCATACTTCTGTCTTGTTCAACTTTCATGTGCAGTAGAAAGAGAGGATTATTATTCATTAGAAAGGGTGGGATTTGCTTGCTCTAACTTTGATATCTGAAAATCAGGCTTCTAGTCTAGACTCTTTTGTTAATTTCTGAGATATAGACATTTCCAAGGTATGTAACTGAAAGACATAGGTGTCTAAAACAAGTGAGACAAATTGCTGTCTGGATGGGTTTGTTTCTCTCCCAACTAAAAATGTGGGCTAGAGTGAGCAGCTCAGATATAGATGTTTAAATTTTATCTGTTTAAAGGTAGATTATAGAGAAGGAGAGTGCTGAATGTGTAGCCACAATAGTTACATTGCAGATGTGACCTTAAACTGTACTATTACAATAATTACCAATTTACTTTGAGACCACTGTTCAATCCAAAGATCCTAAATATTGGACGCTAGCAGCACACTTCCCACAAATTACCCATCAAGAAATATTTACAGATGTTACTTCACAATCGTTTTAGACATAATTACATCTTATAGGAAAAAAAGTAGATCTATGCCTAACATAGTTTCAGAAAGTCAAAATTCATTATATACATTATTTTTTTATGAACTGTTACCTTTATTCACCAGACACCACTTTTTCTTCATACATAAACACTTTAACTAAGTGAAGAAAATAACTTAACTTGCAGGAAGATGATGTTTGAAATTTTTACCCACAATAAGGCAGCACTTTCATTTGACAAATTTGACATGTTTCTTAAGCAGCATTGAAAAGTCAAGCTTAGAGTTCGACTTCTTCCCTCTTCCCAGTGCTGCACATCTCTAGGGCTCCACAAAATAACCATTTAATTCAAGAAATCAGAAACTCAGCAAGCAGTTTAATAAAAGTCAAAAGGCATTTCCTACAGCATAGAGTAAAATTATCTAGTGTTTTACTTCATATAGTGAATTTCTTCAGGGAAAAAACAATTTTCTTTTTTTTTGCTAAAAAATGGAAATGCATAATTCATGGAAAAATGAGCAGCCTCTACACAAGGGTAAAACCTTTTTCTCCTTATTCAGGGTAATATGGGATTGTGAATGAAATGGCAATTAATGTAAATTTCTATTTCAAACTTTATTTTAGTAATGTACCATCTAACGTGGCAGTGTTAACAGCATAACCAAGATGTTTGTTAGTGTTTTCTTATTCCTTAGGGATATAAAAAGCTCGATTTCAATTGTCTAGCCAATGAACAAGAGCATAGAACTGCTAGCTGGAATAGCTTTTAAATGGTAGATTGCCCTTCTGGTACATCTCTTCAAAAATTGATATATGCATAAATAGTACCTCTATGTATAGAATATGTATTGTAAGTAAATTGACTGAGAAGATTTTGCAGCAGAGCAAAAAGTAACAATCCAAGGAACCCTTAAATAACAGAAACTGAATACATTCCGATTTGAATTGTGTCAATGTCCCTGCTGTATTTTCTGCCTATTATTCAAGGTAGTTTTCAACATATGGTCACTTACATTAAAATACATTTCTTGAACGAATCTTTCATTTGATAATAAGTAATTTGTTTAAGTTCTAAAAACATTCAGCAATGGGAAGATCAACACAGGGGAAGAGATACTAACTGAACTATGGAAAAGAATATTTTTTTTTTCATTTTCTATCCTATATTAATTCAGATCTCATTCTGATCAGTCTGAAACTTTAAGGATTACCACTACTCTTTTATTGAGTCAAAGTAGAAAGATCAACCTCTGAAACAAATGTTTGGTACTGTATTAACTACGAATCTTCTTGATACTGAAACCATTCTGTGGATGTGTAAAGATCCTCAGATATAAATATGTGTGATATGTATGCCATATATGTCCAGAATATATGTTACTGTTAGTGAGCAACTTTCCTCCTTTGACTTAGATTGCCATGCTTCGCCCTCTGAAACAGCAACATCCCTCTTGCCTTTCAGCTTTAGACAACCTGATACTAGATTTTATAAACATAAACACAGTTGTTTCCACGTATGATAGTATAATGAATATTGATATTTTTATTGGGTTTTTTTCAAAGACATAAAATTATCTTTGATTTTCTGCACAATTGTCTATTGATTTGTATTTAGTTATTTGACATTACATTCATTACCTTCTAGTTTTACGATTATAGTTTTACTGTCACCAAAAGCATAACCAGATTAAAAGCTGGACTGTCTGATGTAGACTGATATTTTTGTCTGTGTGTGTGTCTTGGAAAATGGAACATTAAAAAAAATTGGAAATGTGCTATTGAGTCTTGCTAGTTCCAGTCCAGGTCAATTGTTACTATGGGTCAATGGAAACAATAATAGTTATTACAGGTCACTGAACTTTGTAACATCAGTGGCTTTGCACTCTTCAGAGGCTATTTTTAAAATTTATAAAAGGAGTTCAAGTTCGTGAATTTTTTTCTTCAGTAATTTGTACCCATAGCTAGTTTCAAGGTTGAGGTAATTTTAAAAAGAAAGCTAAACTAATGTAATTTGTTTTTTTCAGACGGGGAGAAGTGTACAGCATCAAGAGCTCCCACCAACCTAGAGTTGATGCTTGTTCTCCCTTTACAGTACTTGAGAAGTTCATGCCACAGAGTAGAATTCAAAGCAGCTTGTTGGTTGATCAGGGAGCCATTTAAAATTATCATGGTCTCTGTGAAGTGCCTAAAGCTCACTTGAGAGGAATAGCACACAGTTTTACCCACCAAATAAATTTTACATCTGTCCTGGTTGGCTTAAAGCTATGGATTGTGATGACTATCCACAGGACAACATTGAAGGCTCAGAAGAACCTTTGACTCAGCAAAGGGGCCTCAACTTTTCCTGAGGGATCAAGGAAGAGGAAACATCTTTTTTTTTAGGACTCAGGTAATGGCAGATGAGCTGCCACTCCATTTTTGTAAAATGGGTTGATGTCAGAGGCTTTGCCAAGGAAGGTACTTTCAGGAGTTCCTTCTGAGCCATCTATTCAAACTGAGAGAATGTGTTTCCTTGTAGGAAGCTAACGAGGAAGCCTGAGGAGGAGTGCTTAGGAGTTAGCAAGGTCTTAAATGTTATTTTTTAGTTAGATTTTGCCAGTTCCACATTATATGCAGAGTTTAGGTGATTCTTTTCTCTGTGCACTTGTCAGGTTGGGTTCCATTCTGAGTTTCCTAACTTTCTACCTGTAACACATGTATTCCTCACATGTGGTCTGGGCAGGCATCTGATCATTACATTTCTTGATCAAGACCTAAGTACCTGTGGTGGGTTGACCCTGGCTGGATCAGGATTTGATGGCCCACCAAATCCGCTCTCTCACTCCCCCCCCCTCAGCTGGACAGGGGAGAGAAAATATAAGGAAAAGTTCGTGGGTCAAGAAAAGGACGGGGAGAGATCACTCACCAGTTACCATCACGGGCAAAACAGACTCAACTTGGGCAAATTAGTTTAATTTATTACCAATCAAATCAGAGTAGGGTAATGAGAAATAAAACCAAATCTTAAAACATCTTCCCCCCACCCCTCCCTTCTTCCTGGGCACAGCTTCCCTCCTGAATTCTCTACCTACCCCCCACCCCAACAGTGCAGTGGGACGGGGAATGGGGGTTCTGGTCAGTTCATCATACCTTGTCTCTGCCGCTCCTTCGTCCTCAGGGGGAGGACTCCTCACACTCTTCCCCTGCTCCAGTGTGGTGTTACTCCCACAGGAGACAGTCCTCCATGAACTTCTCCTACTTGAGTCCTTCCCACAGGCTACAGTTCTTCACAAACTGCTCCAGCGTGGGTCCCTTCCATGGGCTGCAGTCCTTCAGGCTCTTCTGGGTCCCCTGCAGGGTCACAAGTCCTGCCAGAAAACCTGCTCCAGCGTGGGCCCCTCTCTCCACAGGGCCACAGCTCCTGCCAGGAGCCTGCTCCAGCATGGGCTTCCCATGGGGTCACAGCCTCCTTCGGGCATCCATCTGCTCCCCTGTGGACCTCCCCGGGCTGCAGGGGGACAGCCTGCCTCACCATGGTCTTCCCCACCATGGGCTGCAGGGGAATCTCTGCTCCGGCGCCTGGAGCATCTCCTGCTTCACTGACCTGGGATCTGCAGGGCTGTTTCTCTCACATGTTCTCACTCCTCTCTCCAGCTGCAGTTTCTGTTCTGCAGCAACTTTTTCCCCCTTCTTAAATCTGTTCTCCCAGAGGCGCTACCACCATGGCTGATGGGCTTGGCCTTGGCCAGAGGTGGGTCCGTCTTGGAGCCGGCTGGCATTGGCTCTGTCGGACACAGGGGAAGCTTCCAGCAGCTTCTCACAGAAGCCACCCCTGTAGCCCCCCTGCTACCAAAACTTTGCCACACAAACCCAGTGCAGTACCTCACATGGCTATGTGTTTTGTCTCAAAGCTGGGTCTTACTGAGTTCCCAGGAGGGCTAGCGAGTGACCTTAGCACTGCACCTCCGAATCACACACACAGCTTAACTGCTGGCACAGCATCTTGGCTCTGCTTTGGACTGCTGGAACAAAAAAGATAAATCTAATGTTGCTGGGGCTAATTAATAGAAAGTATAAATGTATGCTCGTTGGTACTGCATGGTGGGGCACAGGACATGGATTGCTCCCTGTCCTTCTATATTTATCAGTACAGATGGAGTCACTCAGTTCAGTTCCTCTTAAGAAGACTGTGGGGATGTGGAAGGTGGAATAGTTCCAAGCTGACTCAAGCCAGCGTATGTGCTATTCCACAGACCGCTGTATATACAGATGGAAATTTCATGTGTTGGGAAACAGGCAGAGAAACTTCCCTCAAGTCCTGGTTTCATCTGGGATAGAGTTACTTTTCTTTCCAGTAGCTGGTACAGTGCTATGTTTTGAATTTAGGATGAGAGCAATGTTGATAACACACTGATGTTTTCAGTTGTTGCTAAGTAGTGTTTAGATTAAGTCAAGGATTTTTCAGCTTCTCATGCCCAGCCAGCAAGAAGGCTGGAGCGGCACAAGAAGTTGGGAGGGGACACAGCCACGGCAGCTGACCCAAACTGGCTAAAGGCATATTCCATACCGTGTGACGTCATGCCCAGTATATAAACTGGGGGGAGCTGGCCTGGGGAGGGGGGGGTCACTGCTCAGGAACTAACTGGGCATCAGTCGGCGAGTGGTGAGCAATTGCATTGTGCATCACTTGTCTTGTATATTCCAATTCAAATTATTTTATTATTATTTTTATTTATTTATTTATTATTATTATTGTTATTATTATAATTTTCTTCCCTTCTGTCCTATTAAAATGTCTTTATCTCAACCCACAAATTTTACTTTTTTGTTTTCAATTCTCTCCACCATACCACTGAGTTGGGGGGAGTGAGGAAGTGGCTGCATAGTACTTAGTTGCTGGCTGGGGTTAAACCACGACACCTCATTAGAAGTAAGAATAGGCCAATTAACTTGCTACACACAACTAAAAAGACTGCCATCTTTGCAAATATCTTGTGCTGTTTTATAAAGCTGTCTGGCCTGAGAACAGCTTCAGAAGAATTCCTGAGAAAAAATGGGGTTTGGCATTAGGTGAGTCAATCAATTTGCTACAATGTTAAAACATCTGATCTGAAAAAAGCCAACTCAGTATCTTGCTGTAGTATTGAATTGGCTGAAGCTGACCAGCTTCAATAATATGTCATCCATAAAGAGAATCATCAGTATCAAATAAACATTATAACTGGCACAGGAGTCAAACAGAGAGACACACTAAACAACATCTTTATATTGCTAATTTCTAACCTTTGGTACTCCTACTTATTAAAAAAAAAAAACCAACCAAAAAACCAACAAACAAATCCAAACCCTGCAAAACCTTCAGCTTTCCCAAGCTGTTATCTTGCTTTCTGAAGAGATAGCACCTTCCCTTGGCCTCCTGCTGCTTCAGTTAATCTTTGGTGATTTAAATATAACTTCATTGTGTTTGCAAATAGTGTTTGTTAGGGAGAAAGTTAAAGTAATTCCTTCTCAGGGATAATAGGAAAAAAACAAGAACAAAGCAACTTCAGAAAAACAAGATTATTTTTGATCACAGCATGTGATGGCAGAAGAGGCAGAGTAGACACAAGAAATAGGCTGAGGGATGTGCCATATTGTCACAGGCATAATTCATTTTCCAGATAATGTAAAGCCTCATATATAATGTTTCTTGAAAATAAGTATGAAGTAAGCAACATACTTAGGTAATCCACTCATGCTGTACACCAGAAGGAGAGAAATCTATTTCTCTTTGCACAGAGGGAAAGGGCTCCGGTGGATAAACTCGTACTACCTGCATACGCTAATAAATTAAACTTTTCTGATAACCTTGAGTTATATGTAGGAAAATATAGTGACTTTCAGAGGAAGATCGTGAATTCTTACAGCACTGTTATCTTTATTTATATTCGTCCAAGGCAAAAGATCACTTTGGAGATTACCATTCAAACATGGTTTGACCTCTCGCACTTTGTTCTGACAGCTTGAAGCAGTGGATCTGTTCATCTTAAAACAACATCTCTAAGTTAAAGTGATCAGAAATGTGATAGTATCCAGTTTCAGTCATGAATGAATTAATAGTCTTATACATTTTTTGTGTGTCTCTAGGGTTCACCTTATTTTGCTTAAAAAAGGTTACAGAAATTGATCACATGACTCCTAACCTTGTATTTTGCTTGTAAAAAAATCCACCAAATACGACTTCTATTTATATAACAGGACTTTGCACTGTTCTATGATTCATCCAGCATATTACGGTAACAGATAATATTTAATATCCACAGCATTTTATGTTATTCCTTATCTGCACATGCTTGTATTAATTTATTTTTTTATTTATTCTGCATGTTCACCAAAATGAGTAAATTTACTGGCATACTTATCATTGTAAATCATAGCAGAAATTCCAACAGACAAATTAATTTTAACTGATGTTACTAACATGCAAGCAAGAGTTTAACAATGTTCTTCATGTACTTTACCTATGAGTGATAAGCTCGTGGCTAAGTACTGGTGTTTCGACTCATCCCATTCTTTTTGATTGCGTTGCACATCTGTTTTCTTACAGTATTTATGCAGTGGGTATAATGCAACTAAAAGGGTAAGAGCATGATAGGTTAAAGATAAATATACATTTTTTAATCTTTATAAAGACAATTAATAGTATTCCACTGTTCATGCTAGAAGAGCTTTACTGCATGAATTACTCCAATAGCAACATAATATTGTTCTGTTTTAAATAATGGGAACTTGTAGCACAGCACTGTTCTGAGATTTTACCAAGATGTCTAACTTCCAGTGGTAGTATTGCTCTCTCAGAACTTTTCACTTCTTCTTAACCATGACCCATTTGACCTGCTTTAGGAATCATCTAGAAACAGAGACACACATCTGGGTTTGTCTGTTTCTCTGGTTTGACCATAAATATGACTTGCCCAACTCTAAACATTTGTGGTGTTCGTGTCTGGACATAAATTTGGACAGCTAAATTAGAAGGCAAACCTTTTAATTATCAATCAGCATATTTTTCTCCATCCTTTCTTTGCATAGGTTGTGCTGCTTCCCCTGACTCTGCATGTGGTTCTTCCAAGTGGCAGATCCATGGCTGTACATTGTTATAAGGTTATTATTTATTCGGGAGACTGCAGCAAAAATCAAAAGCTAAATAATAACCTCCTTGGTACTCATGTTACCTTACTTAAAGCCTAAAATCTCCTCAAAGGTGTGACAGATTCCATACAGCCAAAGTTCTGCTTTCTTCCCCTCTTGGCTTCTGCGTTTGCCTTTTAAACAATATTGCCAGTGGCTTAGCTCTCAACCTTTTCAAACTCTGCAAGATGTTTAATCTGAAAAAACATGGAGGTTTCACGATTAGGACTCCCAGTTTTAGAAGCCTCTGAATCTAGTCAAATTCATGATTCCATATTGGTGGAAATAAGTGATGAAAGAATTAATGCCAGTGCCATCCATTTGAACACTGAAGATTTAATGGCTTAACTAGCAATGTGCTGACTATCAAATCAGAACATAAAAATACATAAAATTACTGGTTTATTTCCAGCATTAAAGTTGAGTTTAAAGAATGAACTACTGTCTTGTGATGTCACTTTTCTCTTCATTAAAGTTATTTATTTGTTATTTTCATTAGTACCGATCTACATGCACTTCAGGGAGTATTTTTATGGTAAGAAGGCTATGAACACTTCATAATTACTGTAGTGGAAACAATTATACCTCCCTCCAGCACCTATGTAAAATAGTTCATTTTAACATGTTCTGAATTACTGAAATCAAGTTTGCCTGTGTGTAGCTAAGCTTCTAGAAAACACAAAGAATTTCTTAGAATTACTTTTACAACTTGTACTAGGCTAAGGGATAAATCTGTCAAATATGAAACCAGATATATGTGATACTTCACATGTTTAAATATACAGAAGCAGGATTTTGTACTTTGCTTGCTATCAAAATCCGGTACATCAGTCATTCCTTCCACCAGTCTCCTCAAACAAGGAAAAAGCAAGAATAAAGCTAATGACCTTATTCCAATTTACTATCCTTAACAATGATAGGTTATAGTAGGATGGTTTTGATACGGAATAGTCTTTTATTTCTTCTTCTTTTCCCAAATGTGTAGTCATATTTCAATACAGAGATTGAAATCCACACCCTTCCCTTTTTTACATTCCTAATTTTGTTTTATAATGTTTTTTAAAAGGTCCAGAAATGCCTTGCATAATGTTTTCTGTATAAATCTTCAGTACAATGCCTCAGTTTTATACTGCTGTGTGATCTCAGCCTATGGCAAAGTAGTCTGGATTTTACAGATTTTGCTTCCTGTGGTATTGGCTATTTTGATGAATACAGTGATAAATACTCTCATTGAACTGTTCTTCTGGCAAGATGTCAATTGAATGTTTGCATTAACCTATATAGAAGCACAAGGCTAGGTTCTTTCCTGAGCACACCCTGCACAAATCCACTGATATCAAGTTATACCATAGGTGTAGCTATGGGATGCAAATTTTCTGCTTCTGTGAGACAAACTGATGCCATGCTTATTTTTCAGGGTTGAGTGTATGGGTGGCATTTAATGATCATATAAATGTTATTTATATTAGTGTCAGTTATTTTTGCTGTCAGGGATGGTTTTGCTATCTAGCCTATTTTTTTTGTTTCTTTTAATTCAATTTATATTTGCTTCTTCCCCCCCCCCCCCCCCCCCCCCCCCTTTTTTTTTTCCCCCATTTCAGGACATTTCTTGTTACTTTACCAGCTTCTAAAGTGAATAATTTTTTGCATTAATATACTTTGATACTTCAGCTGGATACCTAGATATTTCTGGTTTTACTTTTCTGAAGGTAGTCCCTTCTGAGTTTCATGGTTTTTTAGATTATTCATAGCAAATTCGACACTTTTGTTCTTGTATTTTTATTCTCCAGTTCTTAAAGATTGTTTTATCTAATTTTTCCAGTTTGTTTTCTTTTCCCACCCTGAAGAGTTGTATTAATGAATGCTTCCTGAGAGTCATTATTTTTTCATGTCAGTCAGTTTAATTAAAGCAGTGGTAAAACACATTAATATTTCTGTATGTTTTGAGGATAAGTAAAACATCTATGCTTTTTGTGTATTTTGATGTTATTATTTTGCACAAGTTTTTTTCCTATGAAATATTTTTATCCCATTTATTACATGAACTGCCCTTTTATATTCTTTGGGAATTTTCTCTGTCCGTTCGCAGCATCAACACATCAGACTGGAGAGGTCTACATGTAGATATTCTGAAAATGATGTCTTCCATGGCAGATGCTATTTGCAAAGCCACGTTCAATAGTGAATAGTATAATATATAATCTAGTGGATCACACAGGACTCAAGGTACTTTTAACTGGATCACTGCATAGCAAATGCATAGACTACTATACTATACTATACTATACTATACTATACTATACTACATAGACTACTTCGGTGACCATCTGAGCTGTAATGAGCCAGTTTGACAAAGACCCATGAATTAGAAAAAATGTGAATGCCAGGTGTATGTGTGGACAAAATTTTATTGTATTTATACATTTTGTTTTGGAGAATGTTTTCTGTTACTTGATTCAGTGCACAACACCTGGTGCTGTGCTGAGAGTTTTGTATTGGCCTACATTTAACATTTTCCAATCTATTTGTTGCTTGCAGAACTCAATCTTTATCTTGCTATCACAGTGATTTAATAATAATTGCCTTTGGCCTTTGTCTTTCAGTGACAAGGGGCTTGTCTTTATGCATCTTTTCCATTTCAATGTACTGCAATGTAGACTATCTCCTGCAGTTCACATTAAATAGCTCTTCAGCACAGGCAATCAAATGCAGCTCCTGCTTTTGCCCCAGAAAACCCATGATTTGTAGGCTGAGGACTCTTCTCTCAGTCAAATGCTGAATTTCAATCAATCTACATGATTTTCCATTTACTTTAAATAGATAATGTATTCTCTTTATTCTATGATTTTAGTGTCTGCTTTTCCTACTCAAAGAAAAATGCAACTTTGACAATATAGGACTGGATCTATAAACGGGACTTAGGCTCAGTGCTGAATGCTATAGTATCCTTTAAAAGATGGGTTTCATGCATTTTAGTGACCAGATGGGTTCTACAGCTTGAGCTCTGAACCGTCTAGGCATTACAAAGGGACAACAGACTTTAAGGGGTACCACTTGCATTATCCAGTGAGAAGTGCTAGAAATATATTTAAACTTATCCCTAGTAAAAGCTCACATTTAAGTGTCTACTTAAAAGGCACCTAATTTTTTACACACTCACAACAAAATTTGCCACTCTTCCTTGGCCTCCTTTCTGTCCTTTTCTTTCAGAACACAACAAGGGAGTAATCTATTTATTTCAAAGTCAGTTTCTTCTCTCTCCACCTAGTTTAAAAATCTAGTAATGAGGCAGAAAAGAAATTTGAGAAAGATGGGTCCCATTACATCTTTTCACTGGTTTCCTGCTTCATGCAATTGAGATAGTGGCTTAAAATGTTGTCTGATATTAAGATATTTTCAGTTTCTCCTCTGAAAGCTGACCCTCACTGGACAGCGTAATGAAGGAGAGAAAGAAAAAGAGGGAAAAAGATGGAGACAAATTATTCTGAAACTGAAAAGTATGAGATAGAAAAGGTAATGAAATAAACTTCCCATTTGCTCAGCTCAATGCCCAGGCCACAAGATTGTAGATCGTTTTCTGTCTGATTCTATCACCGTTTGATTAGACCATAAAAAGCTCAGCCTTACTCTGAATACCTATTGCCTTCTGGTTATAGTAGTACCCAAATCACTAGCAGCAGGAGGAAATATTTAATACATGTATCCTCCATTCCAAACAAGTACTCAAACCAGCGATCCTTGGGTACAAGGAGGTTTTCCTTCCATCTGTTTTCCATCTGTAGGTACCGACCTTGTGGAGTACCAGACCAGGTGCCCTAGCAACAGAGAGTGAGGCACTCCTAGCTTGCAAATCCCAACAGGGCTTAGATGTGAGACTTCAACCGGGGTGGGGATGTCGCTTGCTTTGAAACAGAATTCCTGGTCCTTGGAGACCTTATTGTCACAAATTTGACTTGCTCTGCTTTGAAAGATAAGTAAATGTTGCAGGGAATTGAGTAAAGGAGAAGGAAGAGCATCCACATTTTGGACACAGACAGCTAATATGGTAGCTGTATCCCTTTGCAGTCTTAGACCTTTCTCTAATTTCTTTATCAGAAGCTCCTGCTGTTTTCTGTAGCCACATTTCATTTCTCTTTCCTTGAGGGTGTGGACCACAGTCAACTGAGCGTATCTTCACTTAACATTTATCTACAGAGTTTCAAAGGCAAATGTTTTATTTTTTTCTTGATTTATAAGCCTGTCCTCTGGTTTTTCAGAAAGTTGCACCACATCTGAAACAATGTGTATAATTAGATAAATGAAAAATAAAGGTAAGATCTAAAGCACCTGTGAGCTATCAAGAAGCTTTGACTCTTTAATGCACATCTACTTTTGCTCTTGCTATATAGTATTTTTCAAACCTTACAGTACGACCACAGATAATTCATGTGCAAAGCAGTGTAAAAATATGTAAAAACTAATCTGTCAGGCTTTGATCCAAGAGTGATTTACATTTTTCTTGGTATGACTGATTCCTTCTTGTTCTGTTCTCTGACGGGTACTTCCTTCATCAAGCTCTCCACACTCCTGAATCTTCACTCTCAACAGAAATCTTTTTCACCTCACATCTTTTTCATCTATATTTGTCCTTTTCCACTTCCCACAGAATTCCTTTTTTGCTCCCCTTGATTTTCTAAGTGAACATTCACTATATTTAACAGTTTGAGTTGGAAGGAAAAAAAAAATAATGTGAAGGCTTGAACTGCTAGTGTACTTACAACAAAATTGACCACAAAGGACAATACTAAGTTAAATGCTTCAAGACAGTGAGGGTAACACGCTGAGAATAGTGATCATATCTTCTGGGAATGGAAGAAATGCAATACCCCTTCCCAAACCCATGATGGAGTGGCTACAAGGTGGGGAACTATTATTTTAGGAGTTTTCCAGAAAGAATCATCTGGAACTGTCTGTGATTGCACACGCTGTGAGGTTCTTCAGCTCTGGATAACATCTGGACATTGCAAACACCACATTGGGATTCTGGACACATTTTCTACCCCCCAGCACTTCCTCTGTGCTGTATAATCATGAGCAAGTTATGTTGCCTCTCAGTGGCTGGGCTTCCTTTGCTGTGCCTTGAAATGATAAACACTTCAGGGCAAATTGGGTGGGAATCAGTTGCCCTAACCTTAGATCACTTCCAATGTCCTCTGTCTTCTCTCTGCATCCTGTTTCATATCTTCCTCATGGATATCTTGGATAGCCCAGAATACCTAGGTTTAGGTAGTTGATTACTACCCCTATTGCCTCTTATTGAACACTTTTGGGTTATATCACCACTGAGAATGGCAGTAGCTCCCACACACACACGCGGGCAAAGAATTCAGCTCCCAGACATACTTAACGAGTGATACAAGCATTTTTCTATCACCTTGCTGTAGCATGAGTATGGCTAGTGGCATGGTTATCCCAGGCTTAGTAAAAAGGAGGAATACAACCTGAGCAGAGCACCCACAGTACCATTATAATATTAGTTATAATAGCACAGCCTTACCTTTCCCCATACTTGATGCAAGCTGTATTCTGACCTAGTTGGCTCTATCTCTTCTGCTTTGCTGTCCAGCTCAGTGATCAAGGGAATGTTAGTCTGTATTCAAGCTGACTTTTGCTCACAGAGTCACAATGAATTCTCCCTTCCCTGTTCCCTGTAGCACATCCTTGGTGAAGTGATTGTAATACAAGTCTCAATGGTTTACTGAGTAATGAACATTGAAATGATTCAATTGTTTGTAGGAGTGAAAAAGCAAGCGTTGTCTTGTCATGAAAATGGCATAAATTCTGTGGGCATAAACCCACCTGTTTTCTGGTCTTTATCAGCTTAAATAAAATGGCACATTTAGTTTTGCCTCTGACTTCACTGAGGAATGCGTACCTTTTACTGCAGACAGTAACTGAGTTTGGAGCACTATGTAGCTTCCATCCCCAAATCTGTCTGAAAACAACAGAGAAAATCTGTTTGAGGCCCACTGCATAGAGCTTGAAAACAGTGCAATTTATATGAAAACACAAGTAAGTCCCAGAATCAATAACAATCATCATCATCAACATCATCACGTGCAATTTTGTAGCCCCTTTTACCTGAGATCTCAAAGGATTTTACAAGTAATGTAATTAAACTTCACCAGCTCCCTGTAGAGTAGTGTGCCTTTTAGTAGTCCCATATGTTTTTCTTTTAAAATGGTGAGCATCACTTTTGGAATTTTAAAGCATTTTGATGCCTCAAGAAAAATATAAATAGAGTATTTGGATATAAAGGATAAAGAATCAGCATTTTAAAGCTGAAGAGAACAGGTATTCATTGCTCAACAACAGAATTTATGACTAGGTTATTAATAATGTTTTCAGAAGTGTTCCATTAATACAGGAGCATAGGTCCATTTTCAGAAGTGAAAATTAAGTTGGTCTTACAGTGAATTCTTATTCTCTTATATATATTATTCTCTTAGAAATCACACTAACCAATCAGTCCCAGTTCAAGATATTTGAGTAGCTTCAAAAATATGGCCCTTTGGAACCTCAGACTAATTACAATTCAATTCAACCTGGACTTCTAATTACTTAAGTTACTTTTGAAAATTGAATCTCTAAGTCATTAATGCTCAGATGCTTATAATTATAAAGGCCCTTAACTCCCTCTGAAGTGTCAGTTAAGAGCCCAGATATCTTTTAGGCTCTGATGTTAAGTATTTTTGGCCAATGTCACCTTGGACAAACTAGTATATCAGATGGTGACTGGGCAGTTTTACAATGCACGACTCTGAAAGAGAAATTTTATTCCTTATTGCTGCATTGTTCGAACGTGTACTCCACATCAAAATGTATCCCTGAGATATTTTCAAGCAGAAAAGTGAAAGGTAGATTCTACACCATCATTTTTTTCCCCATTTCTAAAAATATCTAGGCCTGCTTCAGGCCTCTATGTTGTGTGGGAAACTGTATTATGTCTTCCAGATTTAGAAAAATGTTTGATGAGGAGCAGTTGTATATTTAACCATAGATGCAAAAAGTGAAATGGAGCCATCTGTTTCTTCAGGACGGAGTTGAGTCTTCTTGTGAATCAGCTAGTAGGAATCTCCCTTTCCCTGTCAGCTTTCCTGAAACAAATTTTAATATAACATCAGACACAGGAAGGGAGTCCTATTTTATATTTATTTGCATCAGATGTTTTGAAACATTCAAACACTAATACAGTTGCAGCCATGTTTGGAAGTGGAAAACATGGCAAGGAAAGGAGCAGAGAACATACGGGATTTGTCTTGGAAGTTGTTTAGAAAAGGTGATTAATTCTTCATGACTTTCAGCATCATTGTTTTATGAAAAGATGGTTAATTCTGCATGACTTTCAACATCATTATTTTATGCACCAGTACAAAGAAAGAAAATTTTTCTTTGTTTCTAAATAAGGAGATATATTACTGTTGTATTTAAATTGCTTCATATGTTGATGAAGTAAAAACCCACTTCTGCAACCAGTGAAGCTGATAAAAGCAGTATCAGCAAATATTTGCCTTGTCTTTTGCAGGGTATTCTGTGCCTAGCTTCCAGCACTGTTGCAGCTGTGGGATAGTTGATAATGTTTATGTGTAGGCATATACATATGTATATGTATATTTTGATATTCATGTAGTTAGGATTTTGGTGACTACCTAATCCTGACTTGTATGTATACTGTTTATTCTTATTAATAAATTTTGTGCTATTAGGAGGTTAATTTCTCTTAAAATAGAAAGGGGGTATGTTGGAGAATTATTGTTATTTTAAGTTTCCTGAAATAAACAGACTTTCTTGCTCCTCACGTGAAACCTTGTCATGGTCTAAGGAGAAATCTACTTATTTTATTTGTATATAGCAGGCCATCTCTCTCAGTATCCAAGAAATGTAATTGCTAAATTGCATATTCTAAGGTAAGTGGTATACAGCAATGTTAAATGAAGGTACTGCCCGAGGACAAGAGGTCTGCAGCTGTCTTCAAAGCTTGTATTGCTCATGTGGACCTTAACTGAAAGCTTTAATGTACTGCGTATGACAGAACTGAAGTGATTCACAGCAACAGCAGGAGGTGTTAATGGCAACTTCTATACGTGACATCTCAACATATTTCAGGAGACAGAGGATCATGGACACTTTGGCATCTTACGTATCTGTGACAAAACTGAGCTAATTAGTCTTTATAACCTGAGATTTCATTCTTGCAGGCAGGAGAATTCATACAGTTTTCATAATGACTTTTTAAAAAAAAAAATTAAAAAATTGTTCATCCAATTAATTAAGACATCCATTTTTTTTAGTTATTTGTTGAATATAAAGAAGACAGACATGTAGCAGTTGACTTCCAGAGAGTAAAAAATTAATAACTAATGAATGAGACCCAAAAGGAAATCTTTGTGTTGGTTTCACAGGCTTGATTAAGGCAATCCCTAAAAGCCTACAAAACTCCCTGATCTTGCTTACACCAAAGAAAATAAAAGTCAGTGGCAAAGACATTTTTTTAGTGGTGACTGTAAATGTCCCACCTGTTTTTCACTCATCCAGCAAAACAAATTTGGAGTTTATTTCTGGGCAGAGGGGGGGGGAGTTAAATGTTTCTGAATTTATTTAATGTTAAATAAGTTCCTTTTCAAGCATAATGTTGGTTGTATTAGCTCCATTTTTTTTCCCTTGAGAGCAGAGAATATATATCATAGTGTTACCTGAGAATGCTACTGTTTATAAGGATGCTCCTGTGATTTTCTCATATTTGAGTCATTGTTTCCACAGATGAAAAGAACAAGCAAGACAAAATTTATTTATTAAAAAAGTATATAATATAAAATTCTGCTCTGAGTAGCAGGCATGATTCTGGCTTATCACTTTTTTTGCCAGTAGGGTAGTGGAAAGAATGAATATGAATAGGGAAACTGGGGCATGGCTAGGGAATGGGAACATACCAGGTCCTATTTAGGTTTGGGACCTTTGCATGCTAGCAAAGAGATTCCCCAAGAACACGGGACGGGAAGGAACCTAAGGGACTCTTGACTCCAATCTCCAGATACCCCAGGCAACTACATTTTATAGACTTTCTCGTAAGGAGCTGTGCCCCTTGCATTAGGCTTTTTTTCCAGAAATGTTTTAATGATCAATAAATCTTGCAATTTTCAGCTTACAGGTATAAGTGACTGGAAGAGGTGCGTTTAGTCTTGTGATGTTACTATCTTTCACTTTATGGTTCTTTCTCCTCATGTTTCTCTTAAGCTGTTTGTATCAGGTAGAGATATTTCCTCTCAGCTTTTTTTTTTTTTTTTTTTTAAATAGGTTAAACACATGCTTCTGTTTATTTCTTTCTTTCTTTCTTTTTAAATGAACACACAGTGGTATGGAAGAGGTTTCACTGAGGGCTAAAAATGTTTTCTATTATAAAATTCACTTAAATGGACAGATGACATTGGGCTGATAAAACTTTCTCCATTGTGGTATCAGTTAGTTAAATAAACAATCCAAATCACCAGTTTGTTTGTTTAGTGACAAGAAGGCGGCTAAATATATGGTTGTTATTGTTCTAAAGCAGCATTGGAGTTGACAAAAGAACATTAGAAATAGTTTATTTTACCTAAGAGATCAACACCTTCTATAAATGCCTGCAGATAATTTTCAAACCTGGACTCCTCTTTTCTAAGTAAGTTAGTTACCTAAGGTGCATTTCCATAGCTCTCCAAAAGAACTGCTTGCTCTTTAGCTGCAGCTCACTTCCCACAGGCCAAACAGAAAATTATTCTTTACACTTGAGGGACTACATTTGGATGAGGTGATGGTCTGCCTGAATGTTGCCTTTTAACTTGACTAGGCTGGGTGGATAGCTGTAGGCTGATAAAATGCTCTCATTTCATTCCTGCTGTTGACTCCTCTTCTTTGCATCTCCTTTACCTTTTCTGTGCATGATGTTCTGTTTATTCCTGCCTGTACTTGAGTAGTCTCCCCTTTCGCACATTTAATTTAAGGCAAAAAAGCAATAGGTTCAAACATCAGACACTGCAAAGAGAGCATCAGGTAATAGATAATTGTTTCCTGGAAAACCAGACCAAGACCATGGTTTCAGAAAGCCCACCTTTTGTTAAGATCTTTCCAAACCACGATTTTTAGGATCAAAGGAAGGCTGCTCCTTGCTTCATAGACTCCTGGAGTCAGATTAAATTGTGAACATCGAGCTGTGATAGTGTCACAGGTATGCAGGCATGCCCAGCAAGTGAAAATAGTTTCTGGCATGTGGTAGAGGAAAGACTAAAGAAGCCAGCTCCTATAAATCTGGGGTACAGTTCATGTACAGATCCTTGCACTGTCCACTCTTCACTCTACACAGAAACAGCTTGGAGAGAGTGTACAAGGCCTGAGAAACCCACTGGAAATCTCATCACAATATCCTAACCAATAACCTTAAATTATGAAAATTTACTCTTTTAAAATTAAACCCCTTTCTTCCAGATCAACTCTTAGCAAATTAAAATAGAAACAATCATGTCCACACAATCCAGTTAGAAAATCCACTACCACTGACATTTTCAGGCTTGAAGAAGGCTCCATACAGCAGGCATCTGCTCTTGGCCAATGCCACTACCATTGCACCGTCTTTCTAGAGAAACTACTAGTAGTCTGTATTTCTTGCTCTGGCAGCATCTTCAGATTTCTTAGACTGATGATTTCTTTGGTGCTAGCTCCTTATTCCCCTGTAAGTTTTAAATTTTTCTTTATGGTCTAGTTTGTTTTTTCTTTACTCTGAAGTAGCCAGTGGGTTATTTGATCCTGCTTTTCTATCTTCTTCTTTCTTCCTCATTGCTATAATATCTGCTGTGACTATAGAAAATCAAATTGAGTAAGTGCAATCTAAAGACATCTAGGAGGATTATTGTCACGGAAGCAACCTTGTAAATTATATGGTCCTGAACATTCTTAGAGATTGATAGTAAAACTTTGAATTTGACTCAGGGTTCTGTGCAAATGCAGAGAACTGAGTAGAAGACTCGTGTAATTATTTGCCATAGACAGCATTGATGATGAAGAAAGCCATTTCACTCTATCACGATGAGATGGGAATGTTAGCTCTGAATTCCATTCATCTAGCATGGAGGTCATTAAAGCTTGAATCACGAACTGAAATAATGGAATGAAATCTTCTGGACAGCTACAGGTGAAATATTTTTTTTGTTCCATTTGATTAGCTACTAGCTGAGAGAAATTTGGGAAGGCTGGCAGAAATGCAAATATTTTGATGAAGTGAAGAATGTTTCTAAGACCTATTATTGGCAGAAAATGCTTTTTGTGATCAACAGAACTTAGTAAATAAACTCATGTCTTTCCTAAGCTGTACTTTTCTCAAATTCTTTCATTTAATGCTTTGGGCAGGGCAACCATGATGTGGCCTATTACTCCTGCACCAATATATTAACCCTTCCCTGTGCTTTTCTCTGTTCTTCATTCTTTCACTGACTTTTCTTCTTAAGAAAACATTTCACAAAAAAATTATTAGTATAAGGCATATGTACAAGTTAAATATTATTAAAGGTCTTGTAAGACTGCTTATGGAATATGTATATGTCAATGAAAAAAGATGATCAATTTTCCCACTGCTGTTAGGAGTGATGTATTGAAAACAGACATTTGATTCATGAGAGCCATGAGATATCTTGTTGAAGACAAGATTTTCACAGATACATTGAAACTATATTAGATTACATGAAGCTAGGAGGAAATACTGGTAGTATTTAACAAATTAATTGAGAGAACACTTAGACTGATGAAACTGGATAATTACCAGTTGTGACTTATTCCTCAATATTGGCTGAGGTTTAGGAAAGGCTTGTGGGTAGCATTTTATGGACACTCAAAACACAAGCACTTTGCAGGGTCTCAACAGGTGCCTTTACTTGTTCATTTATTTTCCTTAGGACTATAAACAATTCATTACATGAAAGTATTAAAAGAACAAAGAAGATTCTGGTTTGAGAGAGAATATGTCTTTCAGTGCTGCCACAGCAAGATATTTTTACTAAGATACTGGAATTTTGGTGTCAATCGGGTATTCATATAACAGCTTGTTATAGTTTACAGAGGATTGTCCCTACATGTCTCTGTGGGCTTTTAAAACGAAACTGAAAAACTTATTAGCAGATAACATGCTTCTGCTATTCTGGCATATCTGACTATAAAGATGTATATAAGCATCCACCTTTTCAAAAGAATAGGCTTTTTATTTCAAATTATGTATACCAGTTGCAACATTAGAATTATTCATGAATAAAAACAAATGGTTGTACATGTGCATAGCCATACTCTACTGCCTGATTTTTATTTAGCTAAGCACAGATGTGGGTGTGATACTGACTACATGAGCACTGCATGTGGAAACAGGGAATTTCCTTGGTCTGTAAAATATACCTACCTGCAGTCTCTTCCAGTGACTGGAATAAGCTGTATTGTTTATTTAACTGATTTTCATCTCTGCTAATGTCTTTGCAAAACACTAGAAAGAAGGGAGACCATAGACTACAAATCCAATGAAGCAGAAGGTAATCTTTGAATAACTAACTGGTTACTTGAAGTAACTGACAGACAACCTTGAAATTTAAAATACCTCATAGGCACCACTACATTCACATAAATACAAAGAGATGGACTATAATAGAGCTTGTGTTAATGTTGAACATTTCAGAAACTTTCTGACATCACCCACTGGCAGTGAAGAAGATAAAGACACCAGAAAATGACATTTCCTGCCAAAGCTTTAGTGTTATAAATGAAATAGAAATACAGCAAAAAATGATAAATGTCTATAAAGAAAATAGAATCTCATATACAAACTGTCCCAGCAAAGAAATATTTTAAAAGCCAAAGTACTAAAAATCCAGTGTATGTCTAATATTTCTTTAAAGCCTTATGATTTCTTTAAATAAAATATAGAAATTATTTAATTAAAGCTTTTTCATCTTCTCAAAGCATAATGAAGTCACTTACAAGATGAATAAGCACTTTTGTTTTAAAAACTATAAAAAGTTTAACATTGGCATGACTGATTACTAGGGAGACGGCTTAGTTAAAAGATACCAGAGTTTGTAGATTAAAAGAGCTGCATTGCATTACTATGCCAGGATATAAACTCCCTTAAAAGTATGACCTACATGGAACCCTTACCATTGCAATAGGATAATTGTCTATATCCTTAGTAGTAAATTTATGTCATCACAGTAACTGTGATTCAATTGGTTTACACTTCTTCTTTGAAATTGAAGACAAAGCTAGCATTGAATTAGCTGTCACAATCAAATGTTTGTGAAATGATAAAAGCACATGTTTTTAATTGCAAATAATGAATGCTGATTAGCATAAAGCAAAAAGCTTCACTGTGAAGCATTACAGACTCATTCAATAGGCACAGTGAGGTCACCACAGTCTCAATAGAGTGGTCATCTTGTAGCAAGACTGAAAAATAAACTTGATTATTCTTTGAGATATTTTTTTATTTGAGATGGTTTTCTTATAGCCTGCATTAATATCAAAAGAACAAGTCAAACCCAAATATTTCTTGGACTGTGTTGTAATGTTAGAAAATAGAAACTTGATGGGGGACAAATTTAACATGGGCAATTTTTCAGAACTACTTTGCAGTGTGAATATTTAACATCCATGCAATTACTTTTTCTATAAAAAGGCACATTGGAACATTTTAAATTATAATATTTAATGTTTTCTGTCTTCCCCATTTGGTTATCAATGAATTAACTAAGATCTTCTTAACTAAGATCTGAGGCACTTATATTTGGTTTCTTCTGATATAAATTATTTGCTGGACTAAACATAGTAGGAACAAATGCATCATTTGCCACAGAAAGGAAAAAAACCCAGAGCTTTACACTGTACCTGTAGCACCTGTTCCAGCTGCTTATAGGAAGATTTTGTATTTTAAGGGTAGAGACAATCAAATATGAATTAATGTCTCTTTTTTTCTTGTTGCTTCTTTCTCATGTCTGATTATTTCCGTTTGTTATTTATATAGTCTTTCTTTAGTTACTTCTACTAAAATCAATGAGAGTTAATAATATTTGGTTTTATTTGTAATGTAATGGTTAAAGAAAAAAAAATCCTACAAGGTTTGGCAGCTGTCTGTAATATGTGAATCATGAACACTGAGGGTGGCACAGTTCCTGCTCTGAGGAGTCACAATTTGTCTGCAATGGGTGGAAAGTGTAAGAGTGACCATGACAAAAAATAGAAGGAAGGAAATAACAAGGTAGTGTTAATTAGATCATGCAGTCAGCTAGTTATTGCACAACATTGATTCCATGGACTGTCCGCTAAGATAAACTGTGATTAAACAAATTGCAGGAAAGTGAAATCCTTTCCAGATGAATGATAAAATCAACTCAAAGTTATAGTAAAAGTGCTTTTGTATTTACAGGGTGGGGTTTTTTTATTATTATTATTTAGAAAAGGATATATACCCAAAGCATGTATTATCTGAACTCTACTCTGAGCAGAAATCTGTTACTGACATTTACAAGATAAGCATAAAAAAAAAAAAAATCCTAGTACTCTTGTGGTACACTGTACAGCTATGAGAAACAATACTGAAATATTTTTGTGAGGGAAACTTCACCTGTTCTTACATACATGATTTCTCCAGAAAACCGTTATGATTTACTCAAATATATTTGTTGTTCAGAATAATGTTAACAGTTAACATGAATAACACCTGGCCTGGCTCTTGTTCATAAGCAATCATTTGTAGCTATCTCATGTAAAGAAATACATCTACTTTGATTATCTGGAAACATCATGCAGTATATTCCTTTTACTTGAACAGTTCAACATAATTAATGGAAAGAAATTTCCAGACTGATGATAAGACTTACATCATGTGGGCACCTGGACGGTTCATTTAAGATGGACTCTTCTTGGTATAGCTTTCAGAAAAATCAGAGTTTACTGCTCCTAGTAGCAGCAGCCAAACTGAAAAAACAGGAAATAGATAGATAGATAAGACAAATTTGTGTAAAATGGTTTCTCTCGCCACCAGTCCCAATCTATGCTATATTACTAGCTGTTAGGACCAGATTCTACCTTACAGGACAGAACTGCTCATTATCATTCTCCTGACTTATTCTCAGCATTTGTCAGGGTCACAAATTTACAAGATTAGTATTTTTACATTCCTTCCAAGTGAGTTTTGTCCAGAGTGTAAAATCTCAGTACGCTTTAAAACTTGGCATACTGTGTTTCTGAAGGCACAGTGATTTGAAAGGTACCTGGACATAACATCTAATGGGTTTTACAAATAAAACTTTCCGTCTTTGTTTAACAGCAAAGAAACAAAAACATCAACAGAAAAGACCAACAATCTACAAGTCACTGTGGGAGAAAGAGAAAGTGTTTCAGTTGTAGATCTTTTCCATTAATGCTTATTTTCCTGTGCTATACCCTTTAAGCACTTCCAGCATTTGCTCTTTGATTTAATGACCATGTTATTGACACTTTTCAAAGGTTTTTTCCACACTGCCTCTTATTTTCAGAATCACAAAACAAT
Organism: Aquila chrysaetos chrysaetos; assembly: GCF_900496995.4. Classification (NCBI taxonomy): domain Eukaryota; kingdom Metazoa; phylum Chordata; class Aves; order Accipitriformes; family Accipitridae; genus Aquila; species Aquila chrysaetos. Next base: position 24,557,127 of record NC_044017.1, on the reverse strand, counting down.
TTCTTTGTGCTAATGATATTTATAAACCTCTAAGAGATTTGATATGTGCACAGCATATTCATAATGTGTCTGCACATAGCTATTCAATTCTGAGTGAAAAAGAAAATGTTCTCCTGTCTTGTGTAGGAAATGTGAATTTTTTCTTGATAACTTAGACAATGGGTGGGATTAATTTTTCCTAATTTCCTAAACAACCAAAATTGTTGTTCAGTTGGGAAGACAGGTGCAAATAACATGCATATATATATGTGCACATAAATAAAAAATATGATATATCCATATATGCATGCATGGATATGCTTGCCTCCAGAGAAGGTTGGTTTTGAAGAAATACAAAAGAAAAATGTTCAGAGAATTTATAGTTAACACCAAAACTGAATGTAAACTGTAACATGATCATCAGTGGTACTCTTTATTAATGGAAACATTACTTAATTATTTACATTTATACAATAATTCTTAAACCAGCTCCAAAAGTCTAAGAGTTGTTGTTGTTTGTGCAGATGAAGAACTTTTCCTGAGCAGGCAACATTTTATCATATAAAGGCTTTGTACAGACTCCCAGATCTTCAGGGAAGCAACTGCCTGCTCTTCTAAATGCTACAGCTCATATTATGGAGTCATTCTACAGTGACTTTGAGATGATCCGTCTCCTGAAAGAGAGAAAAAGTCACTATGGGTTTCTACTAATCCATTTATATATTCATAGTCCGAGAATTTGAGGTCTTCTTTAAATGCCCAGACTGGTATGTTACTTGGATGCCTGAATTCGGGTTGATTGCACCCACCTTAGATGTCTACAATATAAATATCTATTTTTAAGCTAGTTTTCTGTACTCCTTGTACAGTTGGTGGAGAGAAACAAGGACTTTCATGATAGAAATTGTCTAACGTAGATGTCTGCATTAGGTCAGGTGAAGACTATTCTAGATTTCTGGGCATACTTGCTTTCTTTTCCCCCTAAACTTCCTGCTCAGACTTGCAGTAGATGCTCTCAATTCTCCAGGTTTAGGCAGAGGATCAAGGGCTTCATATTCAAGTAATTAATCTGAATTTAATATCTTCTCTGTCCATCAGTGCCTGATCTTTGCCATCATTGATATTTCTGTGGTGAATTATATCAATGCATGTTTCTTCAGGAATTATTCTGTCCATCACTGTCCCGATTACAAAAACAATTTTAACACAACCAATTTACACGATCTCTTACTTACTGTAAAATGATCAGGAATTTGGACAAATTGTGGAGGATGTCTGATATAAACTGCACACTTTGATGTTGCCTGAAAAACTGGAGGGTAAAATGGATTTTGAAGGTGTCTTTTCAGCTTTATTGTATTACTAACGTGAGGCTAACATACAGTAATGGATCAAAGCTACTAGAAATTGCTAACCAAATAGAATTTATTCTGCACATCGTTATGTATTGATGTATATAAATGACAAATAAAACCCACAATCTTGAAAGGCAAGGAAAAGCAATCAAATATTCACAAAAAATTTTACAGTGTCTCCTATTACTATTCGGATGGGAAAAAGTCTTCTCTCTGAGGGAAAGCTGAGCTATTTCTGGCTTTATTCTTTTAAAAAATGCTGCTGTAAGTTAGGAAAAAGTATATAACTTAAATATATGAACAAGATTGCCATTTATGTCATGTACGACAAACATTGCCTAGGTACTGGTTAGAAAGCACTTCTTATTTCAGCTGAAAATAAGAATACTAGCATTATACAGGTTCTTGAATCACTGGCATTTGCAGCTTACTGTCAAATCTTGCCTGCAGTATAGATAAATGTAAACATACTCTCTTCAGACATGAATATTCAAACAATAAATAGGGGAAATTCAGTTGTTCTTTCTGGTGAATGCCTCCGAATTGATTAGGGCAAGTACACCACTTTAATTCTTCATGTATGTTAGATAATGACCAACGGATCAAGGAAATCTCTGAAAGCAGCAGGATATAGGTAATTCTCTGAACATTTTTTTTCTAAGTCTGTTTTCAGTGGAATGTGGTATTCATTTAGTAATCAGTGTAACAAAGAGACATGAGAAATAGGGGTAGTATTTCATTTGATAAGTTTGAATGATTCTCAGTAACTAATAAACCAAAATATTTTTCTTGCTTGAAAACAGTTTCCCTTTTTGAGGAAAAATAATAATAGTCCACCTTTATTTTTCAGCTGCAAGGGAAGACAACAAACTACAATATGATGGGTGAGATATGTGTGAGGCACTCCTATCATATATTATTATTTTTGTTCAGATGTTGCAGATTACTGGGGTTCTGCCAGTACTAGCCAAGGTCTACCAGTCATAATCTGACCTGAGAAGATCAGCATAAGAAATATTTAAAACTACACTGAAGTTTAACCCTCACATCAGGCCCCATTACATAGTCAGGATTATAAACCTCAGACGTAAGGGCAGAATTCACCTTGCTTTTTTTTTTTTTTTTTTTTTTTAAATCTACCTAAAAGCTGTTTTCCAATTGAAGTAAGTGTCTGGAGACATGGAGACAATTAGTGGAGTGAAATAGATGTACCAAGAGAGTAATTCATTCCAAGCAACTTAGAAAGGCATCATGAAACAGGAGGAGCAGATCTCTATGAAGTGCCTATTTCTATTTCTGTTATGCTGCCTCCTCTATTTACTAAGGAGGTAGCATATGGTAATTATCGGATTAGACAAATAATGTCTAGATGTGTAAATTTAGGCAAGACAAATACTATTGTAAGTGACTTCACATAATTTTAAGATTTCAAAGGATATCTGTAGCTTTTTTGCTCAAACATTCAATTTTAATATAGTCATTTTGGTTCTTGACGTTTGAATCCAAGCACTTGCATTTTCTTACTAGAATTTTATATCTCTCTCCACTGCAGTATCTTAAGTTTTTTTGACACTGTTATTTAATAGTTTACACTTCTTTTATTTTAGAAAAAAGCTTAAGTAATCTGAAACTGAGGACTTCATTTTACTGTTGGATAAATTTGACAAGTGTGGTTGATTGTTATTCATTGCTGTTTAATAAACTATGAGAGGACTTAACATATGCTAGATGCTTTCCGGCTACCAAGGTAAAGATAAGGCTCGGTTCTGGCCTTCATATTAGACTACATAGGGGAAGACTGCATGATCAGAAAGGATGACAAGAAGATTTTAGCATTTTTTCATGTGAACAATTATTGATAGTTTATTTGATTAGATTTTATGGATGCCTTTATGATATACATTGTAGAAGAAGGTCTTATAGAGGAACTTGAATTAGGGGTGGACATATGCTTATTGACCACTGCTATAGGTGGCATCTCTATAGGAACTTCTGGAAGAATCACAGGAGTAGTTATGGGAAGAGACAAATGAGAAACCAAGCTCTTAGGCTGGCAGAGGCAGAAGGTCCCTGCTGCAGCACACACCCCGCACTCTCCACCTGCACCGGCGCCTTCGCCGATCCCCCCGGCACCGGCACGGACCCTCTGCCCGCCCGGCACCCCTGCCCGCGTCCCGGCCCCCCTTACCCGCCCCACGGGTCCCCGACTCGCCGGCCGGTCCCGCTGGGTGCTCGCCGCACATGCGCAGCACTCGCGCACTGGTTCCATGGGTACCCCACACTTGGGGACTGGAGTGACTGGTCACAAGGCTCAGCCAGACAAGCGCACTGATCCGCCCCAGTATACACATGACCACCCCTTTTATACCCTTTCTGTCTATTCCCCTTCCTTCTTACTCCCCAATCCCCTTCCACTAAACATTTCTTAATACATTTTATATAGTCCCACAGGCTCCCCCTCGAATATACCAAATCTCATGTTCCCCTTGTTTCCCCCTTTTCATGAAGTCCAGGTTGGCCCTTTCCAAAGCTGTGCCTGGAGTTTCCTAATCACCCACCAGTTAGTGACTGGAGACTTTTGGTCTTTGGCACTGTTTCTATTATCCCTTGCGTATCAGGTCCGTGTCTCTGTGCTCTTGTTTATTGCTTCCCCCTTTACCTATTATCCCTCTTGCACTGAAAAGGTGCAGATAAGGGGTAGATCAGATAACCTGAATGATGCAGGTGCTCTCACACTCCACATACCACATAAAGGAGATTATCTAGCTCAGATATGGACTTATAGCTATTTTAGAGATCTGAAGTTAGATGGGGTGAGGGCCAAACTTTAAATTCAGGTTCACTTAAAAAATTAATTTCAAGCACCTGATTCTCCAGATCCAGAACTCAGAACTGGCATCTTTGTACACCATAGCACATAAAATGTGGACGCAAATTGTAGGTAGATCTGAAGTCCTGCATGTAAGCACCATTTTGTCACTTAGTGTTGACAGGAAAGTGAGTGTCAGGGACACACAACCAAAGTATTCCACCACACTAATCCCCATGATCCTTGCCCAGTGTAATACACCCAAATCCCAAGTTCATTTTCAGGGATTTTCAAGTTTTGTTGGATTTGATTTTAACTTTGTACCTTCATTTTTTTGTCCTTTTGTGACTATTTTCTGCTTACATCTACATTCAGAGAAGAACCTCTTTTTAAATTAACCTCTCTCTTGGCGGGGGCGGGGCAAGAAGCAGCAGCATCTGATTGTTAAGGTATAGTCAGAGCATGTCTCTAGACTTGGGCAGAGTGGATTTCAAGTCATACCAAATTGTATTTTAAATAAAAAAGTATGCTGGTATAGAACTGAATCCTGGTCAGAATTGATTCAGTTGCTTCAGAAACTTTTGCATTTTCATGTAGCATTGGAAAAAAATGTAAAAGAAAATAGCAGAATCCACTGAGTTACTGAATGACATAATTGGGTTACTCACTCTTCCCTTGTCCCTGTGAATCTGCCAGGGAGCTGCAGAAGTGGAGTTGCGTGACAAGGGGGAACAAGCTGAGACTGTCCTGTGGGGTCTGAGCACGGTGGGCAGAGCCCGGGGCTTGTTACAGGGTCCATAGGTAGCCCCCAACATGGCAGGTGATGAAACAGGTCCAAGGTGCAACCATGGGATCCAGTCAAGAGCAGAAGCTGGTGCCACAGTGGGGGCTGGAGACAGGGACATCTACATGGTACCTCAGGCCAGGTTTAGGTGCCCAGGCCTGGGCTTGTATGTCACCCCTGGGTCCATGGACAGCGGTGGGGAGAGGTCCTGGGGAGGCTGGGCAGAGCCACGAAGGCCTGGTAGTGCCCTGACTGAATCTGTGACGGCTTTCTGCAGAGCTGCTCAGTTTCAACAGTGGGAATGGACAATGGTATGGTCCCAACATAGCTGAAGGTCTGCCAAATAAAGCAGTCTTTTATGAAGTGGGCAACACATCTTGAATTTCTTCATTAAATTAATTAAATTAACACGTTTCAAATTCTTAAGCTAAACTCTGCATCCAAAGTGGTTTTGGGGGGTTGGGATTTGGTATGTAGCCTAATCTGTCTACCCATGTCTCTGGGAGCGTTACAGAAACCTTCCCTTTTCCTACCTGTGCTTGGCCCTGGTGGCTTTTCAGCCAAGTGACAACTTCTTGAGGTGTCTATTTTCCCACTGCAGTGGACTGGAAGAGGTAGCTGTCTCCAAAGAGGATTCAGGCTGATGAAGTTAGGCACCAATCATTCTCCATTCTCTGTCAAGGCAGCTTAGGAGATTTTCTTTACTGGGGCTAGCTGCTAACCTGTCATGATTTGTTTCATCCATGTTGAACAGTCGGAATCTGTTCCAAATTCTACAACTTCCCTCAGTTTCTTAGAATTGTTAAATAATGAATAAAGATTATTTGGAAGGCTCTCTGTTGTCTGTACAGATTTTTTTTTTTCTTTTTAGAAAAACCTCTTTGGTTTCCAATAGCCCACCCCTTTTCTCTGTCTTATTCCTGATCTTTCCAAACCAGTCATATTAATTTTCTATTATGTTGCTCCGCTCTATGAAAGAACATACTGTTCTTTCTCTACTTTCTCTTCTCTTCAGAAAAACGAGCAGCTAAGACAAGATATTTGTTCATAGCTGTTCCAAAACTGTCTTCATTGAAATCAATGGTAAAACTCCTATCTAAGTTCCGTGGAGCGAGAGTGTCATCTATCATTTCATATGTCATTCAGTTTGACAAATTACACCATTTTATTTCCTATAATGTTTCTTTTCTGTTCAAAACGATTTAAGGACTTCTTTAAATATTTTGAATAAATGAAAGTCCTGGAATACTGTTTTGTCAGTTTTCAGAAATGCTAGGAGGAAAACTGAGAGAATATTAAAACTCAGAATGTGCTGAACATAAAGGCACTTTCCAACTGCAAATGGAAGCTACATTTAGTGCAAAGCACGCATTTTAACTGCTGTTTCCTAAACAGGATAAACAGTCATGATTAGACTACTCCACTATGGGGAAACACAAATTCCAGGCTCAAAAAGCCAGGTCCTCTAGTAAGCTTTTGCTAGCACTCACCCCATGGATTCATCAGACATCATAATAAAATAACAATTTTGTCACAGATTTTCAGCAGACCATTGCCCATGAGTGTCAGTGCACAGTAGGATGGAATAGCCAGCTCTGCGATGCAAGTCTCTCTTATGCTGAAGGAAACAAATGCTGGACAGGTGTACTATGTGGAGTTTAGCTGCCTACTGGGGTTAAACCCTGGCAGTCTTTTCTGGTGCCTGTATTTGGTCTGCGTGGCAAAGTTTTGGTAGCAGGGGGGCTACAGGGATGGCTGCTGTGAGAAGCTGCTGGAAGCTTCCCCTATGTCCGACAGAGCCAATGCCAGCCGGCTCTGAGACAGACCCGCCACCAGCCAAGGCCGAGCCCATCAGCGACGGTGGTAGTGCCTCTGGGAGAACATGTTTAAGAAGGGGAAAAAAGTTGCTGGGACAGAGAAACTGCAGCTGGAGAGAGGAGTGAGAATGTGAGAGCAACAGCCCTGCAGACCCCCAGGTCGGTGCAGAAGGAGGGCAGGAGGTACTCCAGGCACCAGAGCAGAGATTCCCCTGCAGCCCGTGGTGAAGACCATGGTGAGGCAGGCTGTCCCCCTGCAGCCCAGGGAGGTCCATGGGGGAGCAGATCTCCACCTGCAGCCCGGGGAGGACCCCACATCAGAGCAGGGGGATGCCTGAAAGAGGCTGTGACCCTGTGGGAAGCCCGTGCTGGAGCAGGCTCCTGAAAGGACTTGTGGCCCCATGGAGAGAGGAGCCCACACTGGAGCAGGTTTTCTGGCAGGACTTGTGACCCCGCAGAGGAGCCACGCTGGAGCAGGTTGTGCCTGAAGGACTGCAGCTCGTGGGAAGGACTCACATTGGAGAAGTTTGTGGAGGACTGACTCCCGTGGGAGGGATCCCACGCTGGAGCAGGAGAAGAGTGTGAGGAGTCCTGCCCCTGAGGAGGAAGGAGCAGCAGAGACAACATGTGAGGAACTGACTGCAACCCCCATTCCCCGTCCCCCTGCGCTGTTAGGGTGCGGGGTAGGTAGAGAATCCGGGAGTGAAGCTGTGCCCGGGAAGAAAGGAGGGGTGGGGGGAAGATGTTTTAATATTTGGTTTTATTTCTCATTACCCTACTCTGGTTTGATTGGCAATAAATTAAGTTAATTTTCCCCAAGCCAAGTCTGTTTTGCCCATGACAGTAATTGGGTGAGTGATCTCTCCCTGTCCTTATCTTGACCCACAAACTTTTTGTTATACTTTCTCTCCCCTGTCCAGCTGGAGGGGGAGTGATAGGCGGATGCCTGGTGCTTAGTTGCTGGCTGGGGTTAAACCACAACAGTGCCCAACATGGAACTCGAAGGGCTTGCAATAACAACAGATTTGATTGGAGTGTGCTAGACTGAATTTATAGCTATCATAGATATTTATCTATGAATTAGCAGGCTTCTGTACTTGCCACAGGGCTTGCTTGCCTTACTGTATATGAGAATCTAGTGCTTGTTAATGCTTCTTGCATTTGCTGTTTGCAGTACTCTTTCTCGTTTTACTCTGCTGTGCCTGTGAACAGTTTGATACCAGCAAAGGACATGCACCTGGGCTGCAGGATGGCCAGAGCATTGCTTCTGTTTTTGTGCTGCTGTACTGGACATGCTGCAACTCCAGTGTGAACTTGAGTTGAAGGGTCTGTGACCTCTGGATAAGTTCACCTGGGAGCAGGACACCCCGAAACATCTGTGGCCATGGATAAGTCCACACCAGAGCAGATACACCCCTGAAGGGATTGTGGCCCAAGAAAAAGTCCGTGCTGGAGAAGGTACACCTCAGAGCATCTGTGGCTCTGGATAAGTCCATGCCACAGCAGGTACACCCTGAAGCATCACTGGCCATGGATAAGTTCACTACACAACAGGTACACCCCTGAAGAGACTGTGGCCCTTGGATAAGGCCACACTGGAGCAGGTACACCCCTAAGAGATTGTGGCCTACGGAAAAGGCCGTGCTGGAGCAGGAGCAAGAGGAGGAGTTCATTGCAATGTTAAACCCTGTGGCCTGGTTCAAAAGGATTGACGGTGGAGACTGTAATGGATATACCTTTAAATTGTTGTAACCCATGATTTGAGTTGCATGTTATAGGAAGTACTATAACAGAAAACCCTTACTGATAGTCACACTAGGGACAAGGGGATGAGTTCACTGCAATGTTAAACCCAAAGGGACCAGGGGTTGAGACTGTAATGGATATACCTTTAAATTGTCATAACCTGTGATTTGAGTTGCATGGTATAGGAAGTACTATAGCAGGAACTACCTGAACCAATGGAGGATGAGCATCACAGGAAGCAGTACAAGTGTAGTAGTGACTCGACCTGAGCTCAAAGGGTGGTGGGAGGTTAATGAGGATGTATTGGATATCGCTTTACCTATTAAACTGTCTTAACCTCAACTCACAAGTTTTTGCACTTTTACCCTTCTGATTCTCTCCCCTATCCTACTGGCAAGAAGTGACTGAGTGGCTGTGTGGGGCTGAACTGCCTTCCAGGATTAAACTGCAAGTATAGGGAAGAGCTGAACTCTGCTATACCTATCCTGCACTGATGAAGAGTCCACAGGGATGCAGTCAAGAACTACCCAGAGAAGCCAGTTAGATCATTTATGCAGTTGGCCAACACCGAATTTCTGTGATCCATGGTACTCTGATGTGGGAGATAATCTTGCCAACAAATTCCCAAGTACATGCGTTGGCAGCTGAACAACAAACACTTACAGTTTCGCTGAATTCCCAGTTTGTAACTCTAACTAGTAAAAGAAGAAACATACAGCCAGAGATTCAACTTTTTTCTATGCAACTGTGTTAAACTACTGTTTTTAACATGGTGCTTTGCAGAATTTTTAGCAGTTGGTACTCCACAGTACTAACCAATACAATATTATATGAGTATGCAAAGAAAGATGAATTTGTTATAAACTATTTATATATTCCCAACCTTTTAAATGTGCTATCAGTACATATTTTATTCACACTCATCCTTTCTAAAAGAGCCCTGAGACAATTCCTGATAATTTGTAAAGATGTATACTCACTTAGTCAAGTGTTGTGACTCCTTTTGAAGTAATGGCAGTGTTTCATTAGCAGCTAATTTCTTTAGACCTAGAGTTACTCAAGAGATGATTACATAAAAATCAGACCCCCTCAAGAAGTTGTTGAAAGACAATGGGCTGCCAATTAACCCTCTACTCTCAGGCCTCCTCTTTTATCTTGAAATGAAAATAAAAAATAAGACTATCCCCTACTTCACTGCATACCACACTCAGTGTAGAGATATTCCTGGTACCTCCATGAGCCAATAACACAAGTGGCAGCAGTGTAAAACAGAAGTTCATCTCACCTCACTAAAGGTATGCAATGTAAATACCTGTTTCTGGATATCTGTATCCTGCACTCCTTTTATAGCAGTCAGTGGAGAGAAACAGGCATCTACAGAATATTTTTATACAGCTGAATTAAAGAAGTTGAAGGAGAAAGACTGAGTACTAATCAGTGCTAAAATTTTAACTTGTTACCTGTCTTTGCTTTGGACCTCTTCCTCTAAACTCTCTCCTGCACAACTCTGCTATGTAAGGAGTGAACCGTAAGAAGTGTTGATATGGATTGCTCGATGTCACTTAGGATCAGTACCAAGCTTTTTATTCAACAGTAAAAACATAGCCATAGACTGGAATTAATCTCATCCTACAGCAGATGCTTAAATAGTAGGTAAGAGGGTTCATTATAAATGTGTCTCTTTCTCCCCTTTTCTCTCCTGTATGGTCATACAGAACCGTAGGCTGAAATGGCACATTTCCAGATGCGAAAAAGTCTCATAAGGACTTATAAGCATGCACTTAGGAACAGTTCCCTTTTTCCTAGGTTTCTTCAGTTAAATTCTATTTTGTTTCTTCTTTTAGTGTCAAACTTTATTTCCTAAGTAGGTTAATATTAGAATGCTCTTTATCTAGTTGTTTGTATTGAAACATCTTTATTTAGGGTGGGAAAAATCTAGACTAAACAAGATAATGCTTTTTGCTGCTGTTTTTTAAATTTTATTAAAGTTTTCTATCAGACTGGCAAGTTTTTGTGAACAGTGTCCAGCTGTGTTTTGCTATTGTAATAGTATTCATGCTCTTATTAACAAAACATTAAATATAATTTACAAAATCTTAAAATGAATGCGAGGAGGGAGTGAATGAGGTATACAGGCATGTATAAGCACAAGTGTGAGTGTGAAGAGGTAAATTAACTATAAAAATTCTCAAGACTTAAGCCCCATTCTTAAATTCAAAAAGTGTATTCCATTTAAAGAGTAAGGTAAACTGAAATACGTCAGGGATAAGACAGAAATATTTGCTGGGAATTCTTTTAAGAATTATCCTTCATATCTCTTACACTGTAGATGCTTAATGTTAACTGAAATAAATCCCACCCACTCTCTTCAGCTCCAAAGGAAGCACTGTTTTAAATAAGCACTCATTTAATACCAGTTTTTAATTCATTGAGAAGTATGCAGCTCAGCTTGCATAGTCTTGTCTGCAAAAGGTAATTATGAGGATGTGAATCACTCTGTTTTCAGCTGAGTCAACCACCCAAACTAATAAGCCTTTTAAGACATTCTCATGAGCGGGTTTTTAATATGTGAAGACAATGAATAGATGTGTAGCATTTCAGTCAGATGAGCAAAACTACAGCTGCTCTGCACAGCATTTGTTTTGTGGTTTTATCCCCCCCAATATTAAGAAGACAACCTTGATCATCTGTTCCAACTATGCTGAGTTTGTCATGAGACCAGAATAGGAAGAACAGTATTGACTAATGAGACTTTAAAATCCTTTCATGCTTTTCTGAACTTGTAAATACCCCAGTCAGCTATGACCTACCATGAATTAAATTAACTTCAGGTCTACCAGATAAATCCTGTCCAGTTTTTTTTTGTTCCCAGAAGAGCACTCTGTGCTCAACACTGGGAGCTGTGACATACATAAGAGCTTATGAACAGAGGGAAATTTTCTCTAATTTGGGGCTGCTTTGTGGTAACGAAGTAGCAAGAAGCAGACCCCCAGATGAGACCTATTAGAGCCTCACAATATGGACATTCACACTGGATAATCTGTTCCAGTGCAAATAACTAGTGCTGTTGTCAAGAATATTTTAAACAGATTTCAGGAAATTAACTTCCTTTTATACTCTGCAAAAGTGGTTTCCTTACTTGAGTGGTAAAGAGTTAAGCATGTAGTGTTCATGATATACTTATTTTGTGAATTCATGAAGGATTTCAGGGCTATGAATCTGTCTGTGCTCACAGGCAGTAAGTTCACTATAAAAACAAAACAAAAACAGCTTGTCAAGTTATGCCCCAAATACACTTCTGAGCTGCCCATCTGTAGAAGCACCCTCACTACTGAAGTTAGGAAAAACCTACTTTAATTTGTCTATATAGCTTGAAGGTTAATAAGAGATAAACCTGACTGATTATAAATAATGGTTCACTAGAAAAATGTCACAAACATGTCATGGCTATCACAATAAGTCCTGGTCTAATTGCAAACCTACGATTTTGTGTGGGGAAAAAAAGCAGCAAACTAGGATTTATTCCATATCATAGCACAAATGGTATGTGTCTGAAAAATGTCCATGAAAAAGTGATCCACCAGTCCCCATAAATTGAATGGGGCCAGCTGGGGCAGGTGGTAAGGCACTTGCTTTGTACAGGTACAATCCGATTTCAGGTTCTTTCTCTGGCTAATCTAGAGAAGGAATTTGAAACCTTTGGACATGCACTGTTCAGAATAGAGCTCTGCTCAGTTTCTTCCAGGAGCGCTCCTCGGCATTGTTTATGTAATTAAATAATCACTGAACCAGAACGAAATAGAAGGAAGAGGGGCTTTAAAACTTGGTGTTTAGCATGTGCAATTAGGGTGTGAGGGAAGTAGAGCACACTTTCTCTGAGTTCAGATCTGTTTCCAGAGAACAAAACCGAACTGGAGTCTTCTGGGTTCCAGTTCATGTCTGTACTATCAGAAAATTACTGCTTTTGCTTTTCATCATGCTTCATCAAACTGAAACTTTCTGACAAAGTATTTCTTAAATAAATTCCATACTTGTTTGACTCTCAAGCAACCTTAAGCACTCAAATGTATTAAAGTATGCTTTAACCCAGTGCTTGGGATTCTTCCAAGGAGGCTGGTGTTCCAAAGATGTGTACTATTTTTATTTATTGCTGTATAATGTGTACTTTATGATTTTGTGCCGAATGCATCGTATCTGGAGCACTTCCCCAGACATTGTGAAAGATTCTTGGGCATATTTATGTATAAATACTGACTGCCAAATGAAAACATGATAGAGATGGAGCTTGAGTACTAGACCCCTGATCCTCACTCTGCTTTACTGCTACCTTGGTTCTTGACTGTCTTGGACCCTTCCAACTAGCTGTTTCCTACAGAGATCATGTATAGATGGAGCAAGCACTAAGCAGTGTGTCTGTGAGCCTGCCTGTGTCATTCAATGGCATTTGCATCAATTGCTGGCTCTCCTTTAATTAGTATAACCAAAGGTAACCCTCATGCAATGACTGTTATAAAACTTTAAATCTTCTTTGAAGATGTGTATTGGTTAAATTGGTGGAAATTTATGAAAACCACTTAATACTCACAGCAAGAATAGATATTAAAGATTGGACATAAGGGGCCTAAACCCTAGAGAAAAAGCCAGAAGGCTCATCTTTTAATATTTAATCACCTCCATTAGCATATGTTTTCATTGCTTCTCAACGAAGGCTTTGTTTAGAAACTTACTAAGTTCTTTTTAAAGATCTCTTACATGCTTTAGTTCAATAGCTCATTTTTCAGTCAGTCTTTCTACTTTTCTTTTGGGGGGGATTCTCAAATTATAGAATCAGTCCTTGAATTTTTGTGATCTTTGTGAGTATGGTGAGGACATTGCTTGAATCAATTTTAGAGTTCTCTTGATCATATTAAAAGACTTCATTTAAATCACTGGTCAATGTAAGATGGACTTAGCTCTAAGTTTTCAATGTTGTCTATTCAGAAGCACTTGCATATCATAGCGTGTCATCTGTCAGCAAGGTCCCAATCTATCTGAACAAGAATAAAATTATTTCTTAAAGCAAAGCATATATGTAGCTATCAAGCCATATTGTCTTACAGCCCCAAATAAATGTACTGAGATCAGGGTTTTTTTGGGTTGGTTTTTTTTTTTTTCCTGAAGTATCTTTACTAGAAGAGAAGTAAACACTTTCACACTGGAGAGTTCTTAGAGCTGGGTAATTTACTATTCACATACTACTTACGCATCACTAGGAGGTTAGAGAGTTCAGACTATTAGTACTTGTTCTCTATGAAAGATTTAACAGAAGGCAGAGATTGCAAGTAGAAGGCTTATTTTCCCTGAGCTCAGAAGCCAAGTGTAGCCATTTTTTCTTGATCTTTCTCTAGCATACTTGTAAATGTTTTAATTTGAGTCTATGAGACAGAGAACATCACAGCCCTTACTTCATCCTTGACTTTGGGCAAAAGCCCAAGCTATTTGAAAATAATTAACACACAAGCTTCAAACATACCCGAAAGATTTCCCTGAAGAATACACATCAGGGGCCTGTCAGGTTCTTCTGTGCCTTTGCACTGCTGCAGTAGTTCCTTACCTAGTTATCTCAGAATTTCCCATTTGTAAAAATGTTGACAATGTAAAATCAAAATACCTTGTCCTGTGCAACACCTAGCTTCCTCTTGTCAGGAATGTTGCATGAGACACTGGAGGTACACATGGAGGTTTACTGCTATAGTCAGACAACTTCAATAAAATGGGAACAATCAGGAGGGGTGGGGAGGGCTTAACTGTTGATACCAATTAAAATAACCCTAAAGCAGCTCTATTTTGCATCAGAAGACAAACCAGAGCAAGAGATAATCAGAATGCAAGGGTGATTTAAACTTGCACAAGCATACAGATGCTCTGCAGAGCTGCTTTAGCAGTGTTATGATGCAGTTCAGGAGCTTTCTTAGCTGTTTTTCTTGAGGTGAAATGCATTGATGGTATCTTTCTAAGCTATAACTGCTGCAGCTATCTTCTGCAAACTACAAACACATTTTAAAAACTTCTGCTAGACAGGGGTTTTATTTCAGCACTGTGGAGGGGTAGTCAATGGCCTGTGGAACATTCAAATATTAAGCACTAGAAAGTAGACTGCTTTTACCTGTATTTTCCCAGACTGAAATCTGGGAAAGTATGCATTTACACTCACCTCAAAAATAGGAACTATTTTGAGGACTGAGCTCTGATTTCTCATCAGCTTTTGTTTGCAGCCCCAAAAAACAATCTGAGACAGAAGAGCATTGGGATGGCCTGTGTTCTCTAATTGGCCAGATTTTGTCACACAGGAGTGCATTTTCATAGAGGTAAAATAATACAGTAAGGAAGTATGTCAAAGCGCTGCATACCCACTAGGACACCAAGGCAGGTTCACTTATTCTGCATCCACACATTTTCAGCCTTAGCAGAAGTGTAGCATAATTTCAGCAGAACAGAGCATTCTGACATAGGAGATTTTTTTTTGCATTTTGGGTTTTTGTTTTTTTTTGGCTGGTGGCTAGAACAGTGTTCTGAGAAGACAAAGTTGTATAGGCAAATCTCCTTAGATTCAATTATGCCTAAAATTCTGAGCAAATGCCTTAATTAGAGCATTACTCTGTAGAAGATGGGTACTCCAGATAGGTCTTGAGCTAGTGTCATGTGGTAGGGATGCTCTGCATGTACATAGACAGTTGAGTCCTTTATGGAGTCTAGGCATAGGGATACACTTTTTTCTGGATCCCAAAAGGGCTTTGGTAAGTCAAATGTATCTCAGCACTCAGCTCAGATAAACTGACAGTGCTTCCAAAGATGTCCAGTATCAGTACTTCATATCCTTAAGGGAACTTGTGCCAATAGCTTTATGAAACTCGAGCACAAGATCTGAATTATTTTCTGGCACACTGCTATACTTAGGCTTCCAAGCTGAGTTTACGGTGCATACTAAGCACTTGCCTTCTCTCTCTTGAAATATGGATATTTCTGCACTGTCAAATAAAAGAGGGTCAGAAGGGAATTCAAGGACTAGATGCAAAAAAGTTCAGGGAAGGGCTGCAACCCCATCTCTCACATGTTGTCTTTGGAGATTTGTTCTCAGTTAAGTACATTCTGGTGTGAAGCCATGAATAGGGATTTATCCTTTTAATTTTGTCCATTCAGTACCTGAATCCTGAAATAACAATGTAATGGCGACTACCTTATTACACTAAGATTCTGCTGGCTTGGAGTTTATCTAATATGCTGTAAGTTTGTATTGACCTTTGTTCACATACTTTGATGCATTACTAGACTTTTTCAACTTCTTGTATCACAAGTAATATTATTTTATTATATGCCCAGGAAAATGATTATAGTATAATAACAAAGTATTCTTCAAGTCATTTTTCACTGAAAGCAAACAACTTGTTTAACAATTAGACTTTGCATGGTTTGCATGAGTTTCTATAAGCAGTACTTTAGAAGAAGAATTTGTTTTCTTATTCAGTGATTTTATAACTTCAGTAAAAGTTAATCTGTAAAGTATAAAATTAATGTGTTTACTCTAAATGTAATGTACTTATTTACAGGTATTCCTGAAAAGTTAATGACCGTGATAGTCATCATTTTATCTCTTCAAATTGATTATTTATGCTGTAGCTGAAAGAAAAGTAACTTAGTGGGATTATAACATTCTTAGAACTCAAACTATACCTCAATGTACTCTATTTTTGTGTGAAATATGTTTACCTTTTGATGCAGCCAGATATTCACGACAACATCTAGCATGTTCCAAAACAATTGCCTTGACGTTTTCAATGTTGGAAACTGATGTTATCTGAGGAGCTGGAGTCTGTGCACCGTTCTGTCAACACCTGCAAATTAATTGAGAAAGGATGGTTACAGATTTTTGCTTTGCACGTGGAATTTAAATATGTCAAAAAGCACAATCAAAACAGATCATACAACCTTGTATTCGTTATTTAACACTTTATGGTTTTCTGCACTTGAATGGATTAACGACACAGTTCTGCTTGTATGTCTCGCTGTGTCGGCCTACACTGATTTATGGTGGAACGGTGTATGCGAGGTCCACGGAAGTACATAAATTAGGAATATTATGTAATTTGCCCTGAGGGACAGCTGATGGACGGGGGCCTATCCTGGGGTTCGTGCCTCCGGAACCCACGCGGCAGGCCCGCCCGCCCGCCCGCCCCGCGGGAGGCGGGAAGCTCTCGGCGGCGGAGAGGAAAGGGTTAAACCCGCCGCGGCGCGGAGCCCGCCGTGACTGGAGTCACGTGCCCAGCGTGCCCCGGGCGACGCCCCGCGGCCCCCCGAGCCCGCCAGAAACACCTCAGCCAATGAAACGCCTCGGCCGAGGGAAGCCGCCGGCCCCGACCCGGCCCGGGGCGCGGAGGGAGCCCGCCGGCCCGGCCCGGCCCCGAGAGCCGGCCCGCCTCCGAGCGGCGGGGCTGCCCGTCTGCAGCCGGAGGCTCTGCCCGGAGATCGGGCGCCACCTCAGGAGACTTCCCGGGACCGAGCGCCTCGCCTCGCCGCGCCGCGTTTTGAGGCGTCGTCCGCGGGTCGCGTGCGGTTCCTGTGCGTGTCGCGAGAGTGCCCCGCGGACCCCCCGAGCCCCCGAACGAGGTGCGTTCACAGCCTAGTGTCCCTGCTCAGTCTGGCGGTTCTGTCTCGACACCGCCTCCCGTTCAATTTGACAGTTACGTTTTGATATCAGTAAAGAAAGTTGGGTTTTGAAGCATACCGCTGTCGGCCTAGTGTTTCTGTGACAACCCATTATTTCTCTTAGGTGTCTGTAATTAAAGAGCATAATTTGGCTTTGAGATGACATTCCTTGCAGTTGTGGCTACTGCATGGGATCCCTCCCATGGTAGGATCATAATATATGTATATAAGATTCAAAATAAATGCTCTGATGAGTCAAGGAATTGCACTTAACTCTCCCCAAGAGCTAAATATCAGGACTTGAACAGATAACAAATACACTGTCAAGGCAATGCCCGAGCAAAGACACATGTTTTACGTCTGTCCTTGAAAGTTACAGCTCCCATATTCTTTTAGACCTCCGAATGGAACAATTCAGTATTAATGGTAAAACACAAAAATTATCTGCCAATATATGACAGATTTTTTTACAACGGTAGTTGAAATATATCCCCTGACTCAACTGTTGCAAAAGGCACATTGCGTTAGAGATCACCTGCGAGATAAAAAACTCTAAATAGCCTAGACCAGTTTTCAAGTGAAATTGCACTCGGTACTCATCGTAGTTTTCAGAACATTATGATTGACTCTGATGTCTGTTTACCCCATTGAAATCGTGACAGCTAGCCTCTGCTAGAGGATTAAGATGCCCTTCAATATTCCAATAGGTTTCTAACTAAGAGGCAGTCTGACTTTATTAAGAATGCTTATTACAAAACAGAAAACCTTGATACATTCTGTTTCATTTAATTTTTTGATGTTATTTCAAGAAGGGATGACTATGGTGCATGAGCAATATTCAGTCACAAAGAAATTCACTCAACATATTAATTACAAGAATAAAGAGCATTTACTACATTCATGAAAGAAGAGAGAGTGGTAGATAAAGACAACCTCTATTATTGAAAACATTAACTCAGAGTTTCATGTATATTGAGAACTAGCCCCAAACTATAAATGAAGGAAAGTGCTAAAGGGTGATGCTTTCAGATAGGTACAATGGTACAGAAGAAGAGTCATTAATCAGCCTTAGTATATTTAGGATTTAAAGCCTTTATGGGTGATCTGAAAAGACACTAAATGTCATGCCATCAAAACAGTGGATGATGAAGGTTTGCAAACTTTGTTGAAAATGGTGAAGGAGTACCCAGTATCCATAAATTGGAAATACAAATGATGAAAAAAATAGATCTGAGATGGTTCTTCAGATATTCAGTGTCTGTGTGAAGCTTTTTAATGGACTTGACTAGCAATGACCTTTGAACGGCACCATTCTCAGCTCTGTTCTGATACAAATTGAAGGAAATGACAACATGCTCAGTGAATACGTGAACCCATAAGAGGATGCAATGGACACTATCTAAATTGTCTTCTAAACATGGCATTTTCTCTCTAGTGCTCAAGACATGTTCAATAAACTCTCTAAGATGTTCTGAAGCCACCTTGTTAGTTATTTTGCTTTGATTAAAAATTGTCAAATAGGACTGATTAGATTGGTACAGACTCTTTGAAGGTGGGTAGATACAAACAAAAGAAGTGGAAAATGAGTAGGAAGCAATTAAATGAAAATTTGTGAAAACTGGCCTTTACCAGCACGTAGGTAAATTGACTTTTGAGGCAACAGAATTCTGGAAGCTAACTAACAATAATAATTAATAAAGCACTGTAATTTCTTCATGAGTTGCTGATCTTCAAAGAATAACAATAATTTAAAATTTAACAATGTGTAATAATTGTAATTAATTACAACTCTATAATAGGGTAAGCAGTTTTTAGGGTAGGTAAAACAGTTTTTTCTTGAATGCTTGTGATTGTTTTTCTAGCATTCTTACTACAAAATGTTTTACAGTTTTATCTTAATGCTTTACTCAATGCATTGCATGGTTGATCATTTGTTTGAGCCTCCTCTAAAATCAATAGAGTTCCTTAAAAGATGCCAAGACCCATCTATGCAGAACGAATTAGAAGGGCAGGCCTTAGCTTACAGCTAATTGGACATACATGACAATTTTTTATTTTATTTCTCTTCCATTTAAGTCAACAACAACAGTAGAGGACTTTTTGTTACATTTACAGACTATTCATTTTAAACAAATTGAATTAAAACATTCTCTCCTCTCATTCAAATTAAATTTGGATATTAAAATAATTTCACTGCAGTCTCATATCCAAATGAATACTAAATCCAGAATTTTGTCTAACAGGGAAATACAGTTGTAATAAACTCAAATGCACATGGCAAATAACAGGACTTCAGATGCTATTTAAATAACATTTTGTTTATGGGTGATAGAAGAATTGGATCTGAGATATCCGCTAGCTACCTTCCTTAGATTTTCACCAAATGAACATATGGAATAAGTGTTACTGAAAGTCTCTAGCCTGCTGTCATGGTTTAACCCCAGCCAGCAACTAAGCCCCACACAGCCGCTTGCTCATTTCCCCCCCAGTGGGATAGGGGAGAATCGGAAGGGTAAAAGTGAGAAACCTCATGGGTTCAGATAAAGACAGTTTGATAGGTAAAGCAAAAGCTGTGCATGCAAGCAAAGCAAACCCTGGAATTCATTCCCCACTTCCCATGGGCAGGCAGACGTTCAGCCATCTCCAGGAAAGCAGGGCTCCATCACGGCTAACGGTGACTTGGGAAGACAAACGCCATCCCTCCGAACATCTCCCCCTGCTTCTTCTTCCCCAGCTTTACATGCTGAGCATGACGTCGTGTGGTGTGGGATATCCCGTGGGTCAGTTGGGGTCAGCTGTCCCGGCTGTGTCCCCTCCCAACTCCTTGTGCCCCCCCAGCCTGCTCGCTGGTGGGGTGGGGGGAGAAGCAGCAAAGCCCTTGGCTCTGGGTAAGCACTGCTCAGCAGTAACGAAAACACCCCTGTGTTATCAACACTGTTTCCAGCTGAAATCCAAAACATAGCCCTGTACTAGCTACCATGAAGAAAGTTAACTCTATCCCTGCCAAAACCAGCACACCTGCCAAGAAAACTGGATGAATTAAGACTTGGTTAAGGATCAGCACTTTTAATTAGGTTTGTTTGGAGTTTTTTTGGCAGACTGGAACTGTTAGGTTTTATTTTTACCAGTGTAGTTACCACATACAGTAACTGTTAGTCTGCATGCTAAACCTCCCTGTAAAATTTTAGTGGGAAAAAATTAGCCATATTTATACGGAAAACATATCTGTAAACAATAAAGCTTCTGTCTCATTAGCTTCCTTCTCTGTCCTTCTCAGAGATGCCCGAAAGCATCTGTTTATTGCACAGCCTTGAAAATTTCAGCTAAAGGAAGAAGGCTTTGCTTAGGTATCCAAAAAAGGTGCAAATGTGCATGTAGAAATGGTAGACTTGATAGTAAATGGACTGCATTTGGTATCATGGTTTCCTTTCATCCTCAGTGATAAACTGCTATTTATTTTTTTCTTGGTGTATATAACCCAGAAATGGGCAATAGATTTCTACTGTGTTTTTCCCCCAAACATGCTCTTGTACTGAATTTTTTATGCCAGCCTAAAGTAAGTTTTTAAATGTGTTATGAACCCTTGAAAACCTGATTTCTCATGAAAGGTGATATATTTTTACCCATGGCAGCATGCTACCTTTGATCCTTTTAAACCTCTTAAGGTTAAAGCAGCTTTTGAATTATTTTACTGCATAAAAAAATATCAAACGTGTCTAATCCTTTGGTTATTGCCCAAATAAAACAGATTCAAGATGTTGATTCTTAGCTGCTTATGCCTTATTTTATCATCTATTATTATATGAAGCAGATAAGAAATATAATCTTTCTGATCATCTCTTTACAAAGTGTGATAACCCCAAAGTCCCAGAATCTGTTCAGCCAGAAAGGACTTTTCACACTCAAGGTTTAATGTAAGCTTGCATCTCAGTCTTCAGCCTGGGAGGTTGCTGTGTACTGCTCTTGTATCTGTCTTAGGGCTCGCTTCAGCCAGCGACTCAGCTGTTTGGTGGTGGTGTAAGCTGTTGCCTTTCAGCTGAGACAGCTGTATGGTTCAGAGAATATTACCCCTTTCTGGTTCACTGCAAAGGCAGAAGTTAGCTTGGATCACCTGAGATTTAACAAGGCAGTTTAGCTTTCCATGGGAATGGGAGAGAAGCACTCATGCAGGCCATGACAGGCTTGGCTAAGAAGTAATAATTAACAGATGTGTTTCCATTGATACTGTGACAAATGAGGAGAGTAGCTTGGGCCCCTCAAGTCCTATCATAAAGGAGGTCATAATCCCTTCATTATCAGTGCATCCTGTGCTGTTGACATTGTAATATTGTAGACACGTTTTCAGTATAATTTACCCAGTAGAAATAAAAATGGCATACCAGTCATGGTTTTCATGGGTGGGTGTGAAAGGTTTTGACTTCAGCTTTTCCAAAGGGCTAAATTGCACAAAGGAAGCATGTTCTCATGTCTACTCTGAAATGGCTTAGCTGAATAAGCTAAACAACTGGAAGTAGCATAAACCTGTTCCTTTACATGAGCATTTTCTGCCTTCCGTTCCTTTACCTATAACCCTTTTCCTTTGCAATATACTGATCCAGAATTGTTCTCTGCAGTGCAACGCTGCTGTAGCTTTATTAGGTTCACAGGACTTGTTCCAAATTTGGTCTGTGGTAAAGGTCTGCACAATTTGCCTCCTTTCCTTTTTAATACTGTTCTATCACGTTAGTTCCAATGACACTCCGAACAAGGATCAATATCTGTATGGTAACAGAGTATCACAGTTACTTCCATTATGGTCCCTACCAAGAATTGAATCTAATGATTTTCACTGTCTGTAATACGAGCGTGCACATACATAGCAAAGATGTTGGCGGCACATGGTGACACTATGATACCTGTGCACAACAGGAAAAGAAGATTATCTGAAGCAAAAAAACATCAGCTACAAAAGGATATATGTATTTTGCTCATATTTTTGTTCTGATAATTGGGATTTGTGTCATGGCTTTATACAGCCCTTAGCACAGGGCATTATGGAGTCTGAGAAGCCAATGAAGGTATTGAAAGGCGATAAGCTTGTATAGCTCTCCAAAGCCACAGCAGAGCGATGAGTGCCAGAGAATCTCTTTTTCACAGACCCAGGATATCTTGGAAAGAGGAAAGCTAGCACTTTCTCTTAATTAGAGGCTTGGATTAGAGAGATAAAGTAAACTTCAGACAGTCACTGAAAATTGAGTCAATACAGCTGATGGTTTCTAGGCCTCATTGCCTCTATACTTCGTTGCAAGGGAGACACCTGTGCCTGGTCAGCTGAAAACCTCTCTAGACACCTTGGAATATGTTGGCAAGTGGCTCAGTTTAGTTGTCTAAACAAAGGCTCCTATTGTCATTTCACACACTGGTGCATCCAGGACGTACACATAGGATGGTAGATAGGACACAAGATGCTTGTGAGACCTGCACCCTTCTGAGTAGCATCTGAAGGCTATGTGAGAAGAAAGAGTTATGAAGATAGTGTGCAATACAGAAAAGTCAGCTTGTTTGCAGTCTTAACCTTTTCATTTTCTGACATTGTGATCTCAAGAGTACTAACTTAAAGAAAAAGAAAAAAAAAAGTGCCAAACAAAAAAGCATCTATGATTTAATCTTTATTGACTGAAGGAGGCAAAAAAAGAGATCAGAGCTATCCAGTCTGTCTCCTTGTAATATCATCCTGTGTCCAGGAATATCGTTTAGCTTAATGAGACGGATGTGTGCAGCAAGAGGCATGAAGAAGGGGAATCTGATGCAGACACGGGAATGTGTTGTGTGGAAATGTGAGCAAGAAATGAGAGGTGGCTGGAAGAGAGATGGGCAGTTAGAGGTAAGTGGGCCTTCATGAGTGATGTTTGTTGACAGCATGCCCACTGATCTGAACATATATGGTTTTATTTATTTAAAAAACTCGTGCTTGGACTAAAAGACCTTTTCCCCGAGTTGCAGTAGTAGAGGCATTTTAATACATCAGCTTTTTTTTTCTCCCTCTGTCTGTATAGTTACCTTGATAAGTCCTCCATCATGAATAGTTAGATTCATTGCCTTCTCTTAGACTTACATTTGCCAGTAGGGATTTTTAGGGACAGGTATATTTATAACTGTCCGATGGAGAGAATGCATTATAGTATTGGTTGAAAAAAGGATAAAGAATAGCTTTCCATCTGAAGTTACATAAAAGAGTCTTCATTGTTTATTTTTTATTGATTTACTAAATTAACAGGATTATTTAAATTGTTTATTAGACAAAAAATCTTAAACCTTTGGGGCTTCAGGCAATTTTCCCAGGAGCTTGTAAATGTTGCAGAGAAATATTTCAGTTTATTACAGAGGGAGCTTTTCCTTGATGTCAAGTCAGCCCTGAAAGTGAGGAATTAGACAGTCGTTGATGTATCTGGTTGTATTCCTGTGTTGAGAGGTTTCCTAGGGCTGATTGTGTGAGAATGTGTTGGAATGAAGCTCTATTTTCCCTTTAATCAATATTACAGAGCCTTTCTATATAAATAAGTTAATATACATTAATTACAATTCACAATGCTTTTGAAATACCAATCTGGGAAGTAATATTACACCACCACAAACATAGCCCCCCGCTCCCAAATCACGATGTTTTTCTTAAGCTACAGGATAGTGAAGTAGCAACGCTGGGTTATAAACAGAAGAGGCAACTATGCATTTCTGTTACCTGTTTGTAAGATCGGTAGGAAAGAAGTTTGAGAGAAATCTGTGGTGCTTTCCCTACTGGCACAAGATTTTATAGAAGGAATTTCTGCTTTGAATACTTTTAGGATGTCCTTGCTACCAATGTTTTCCAAAGAAAGCATTGTAGATAGGAGGCTTAGTTAAGTATGCAGCAATATATTTTGTAGAGTCTCAAGAAGCAGAAATAAATATATACATCAATCAGCTACTCTTTTCATGAGGCAAAACCAAAACTTTTTTATATATAAGCTTATTTCTGTTATTGATATGTCCTTGACTCTTAAGTTAGTTCAAGGGTCATTTTATCCATAACAATAGAAAGGAGCTTTAACACAAGGATGAAGACAGTAGTCTCTTGTGCATGGTAAAGTACATGCTGTTCCTTTGCAGTATAAGAAGTATAACATGATCGTGAGTCATGAATGCAGGCCAAAGCCATGTGCTGCATAATGCTTGCTTCTCGTTTCCTGCAACTCCCTGGTTAGAAAGTACTTAGGAAAGCAACTCAGATTGGTCCTCCAGTTCGACAAATATTTGGTTTTGGATACATAACAGAAAATGTACACTCAGTTTGAAAATGTTAATGTGGAGCAACTACTTAATTCATTACATAATCATCAATAAGTGATTGGTAACTCTGTCTCTGCTGCTAATGGTGCTTTTAGTATTCATCTTGCACATAGAGCAGTACTGGATTGGGTACAGCAGAATGTTTTTAATGGCTTTGTCATCTGCAGTGAACAGAATTTTATGCATAGAAATTTGGCACCTTCAAAATTGAGAACTTGAACTAGTTAAGACATAATTAACTCTCAGAATACTGCAAAAGGAATATGCGGGAAAAAATCAAGGTAATAAAAAATGTGCCAGTTAGAAAATTATTCAGGAACCAACAATCAAAGCTTGGGCAAACTTCAGCCTAAATAAAGTGTAAAGTGAATTCTACTTTTCTGGAAATAAATTAAAATGTTTCTGTAATAATTCTAAATTAACAGAAATATGAATAATCACATGAAGTAAAAAACATTGTCATGTCCTTCACATATTGCACACATGAATGCCAAACCAATATAACGTGTGATTGTAAGAAGAGAAAATTGTACATAAAGTAACTGAGATGTATTATTTCCATGGGTTATGTTTTTCCATCCATCGTGTGGGTTACATTTTTCTCACTACTACCTAATCATCAGTCTTGTGAAATGGAAGGAAGGAGATGGTTTCATTCTCCAGTCATTACTATCTCTCTCTGCCTGAGTCAGACCCTCCACAATCTCTAATATAGAAAGAAATATTTTATCTTACAGCCAATGGAGAGAAATTATAAAACTTAAAGTATATGACAAATCATATAGAGCAGTGTTAGACTGCAAATATTGAAAACAATCCACAGTCAATGCTGAGGTTGAAATGCATATTCACAATGAAAACAAATAAAAATTGTTGAGAAACTGGGATCTATTTCCTGAAATAATAGCTAGAAGACTCATAATCGATGCAGAAACTCCTTTACATTTTCTTGCTCTCATATCCCTGCCTGTCATCATAGAATTATCTTTCATTTCAAGACAGACTGTCCAAACTACTAAAATAATAAACCCATTTTACAGTGAGAATGGTGTTTTGGAGGGGTAAAACCCCCTGATTTGATTTCCATGGATACCTGATTTTTCTAATCAGAACTGAAAGTACAAAGGAGCCTAGGAATATGTGTTTCTGTTTGGTGATGCAGCTGCACAAAAGTAACAGATACACTTTTCTGAACACAAAAATACAGGTGTTTCATGGGAAATTTTTGAACACTGCTGTGACCTAAAAAGAAAAATGTAATTTAAGGCACAGAGATTACAATTCCTTATTTTGTTACTGAAGACTTTGAGGAATGTCTGTAAAAGTCACAAATTGATTCTTCATAAGTTCTAAATATCTGAAGATGTAGGACTGATCTTAGAGAGGTTTATTTTCAGGAGTACTTGTACACTGAGAAGTGACAGCATTAACAACATAAATGAATCTGATTCATGTAGCTGTAACATGTTGCTGCTTTAATTCATAAAGTAAGGAAAGCAGCTACATATTTCCTCTTACATCAGATTATACTGACTTTACTCAAACCACATCTTTTGTTGTCTGGTGAAGATAGAAAATACAAACACAATAAAATTTTTCCCTTTCAACTTTGTTATTATCCTGTTATATCAAATGTAAAAAACTACACTTCTCTTTATAACTTATGGATTTGTCCTTTCTTCTTTGCATGCCTGTGTTCATGTAACTAAAAGATGTAAAAGGTTGACAGTCCATAGCTTCACATTCCAAGATTATTATTTAAACTCTGTACTAGGTCTTCAACTGAGATTCAGCTGATAAAACACATGAAGCAAGCAGAGCTACAATGATTTAATTTAGAAAAAAAATGGAATGTATATCTTTGAACATTTTCACTGGGTTAATTTAAGCAGCATGGTGAGCAGCACCTCACTTCAGTTTCTCACGCTTAGGCTTACAGTGCTCCTAGGTCCAGTGTCATATTTTCAGCGTTATGTGGATGAGTTGCTTAACTGGGGAACTTCAAATGGCGTTAGTCATCTTTGGGTAGCTGAACTGAGCCCTAACTCTATAACAATGAGGCATCTAGGGACTGATTTGCTGCCATACAGAGGTACCAAGTGCTATGTAGGATGTCTGACAGTATCCTGTCCCGTCTCCTGCTGCCACTCCAGAAGATCACAGGTCTATCATTGGTCCTGTTCTGTCAGGCTCCTGTGGATATCCTAAATGGTGTGTCAATGTCACTATACACCTGTGTTGACTTAAGTGAATTCTAATCTAATCTACATTAATTATCTTTACTTTGTTTATAGACAGTGCAGAGATAGATAGGTAATTCCAGATGCCTATTCAATCCCATTCTAGGATACATAGTGAAGAGATGAATTAATTTCTGAATCTTTTTTTTTTTTGCATGGAGGTTATTTAAATGATGATGAATAATTTTTTGTGTATGAAATTAGATAGAGTTTCACCTTAAAAGTCTGTTCAGCCCCAACAGATGCTCTTGTAAACTACATAGGAAAAATCAGTATTAACTGATAGACCTTACAAGTACCATTGAAGTTAATGGAGAATTGGCATTTCACACCTGCTGAGGATTTCTTCTACAAACTTATTAAAAATTCTGTATGTTTGATCCCTTATAATTTGGTTATAATCTCTTGGATCATTCTATACAATCTTTTCACTCTTTCCTCTTATGTTTTATACATGTATCCAGACAGTACTATTCTGTCATCCTCAAAGCAGAGTGTCTTTATATCTTGTTCATATTTTAATCTTTTCTCATCCTTTATCTTTTCCTGACCTTAATAATTCTTCCTATTATTTTGTAGAAGCCTAGAAAAGACTCAGTCTTTTCTAAGTACTCATGGAATAAGAATACTTAGATGCCTGCAGCATGGCATACATGCAGTTGCTCCATTGCCATATGGATCACATGTATTTCCCTCCTAGTCTGCGCTGTTAACTTTTTCCATCCTGTCTCAGTGCATTGATCCTTCATTAGTTCTTCAGTACCCACAAAGATCTGTAGGCAGCAGTGCTTTTTTTAATCCTCCGCTTTTCACTGAATATCAGTTTGCCTGTTTGCATTTTTTTGTGTTGATCTGTGTTTTGGTTTTTTTTGTTCCTCAGGTGAATTAGCTGGTTTTATTGCACATTGAATTCTCTTATCCTCTACACATTGATGAGGTCTTTACTTAGTTTATTGAAATAATTTTCCTATTTATTATAACTGGAATTTGTTCAAGTAAAGACTGCACAGGAACTTAATAACGACTGCTACGAGCCAGAGCTGTGTTATTAAATATTCTATGACTTACATATTAAAAGATCTTTGGGTGTTTATCTGTTTCTTAAATCTATGGGAACTTGGTGCCAAAATGCCTTTGCAGATTTTGACCTGCACTGTGTTGCATTATTTCTGTGCTCTGAGTATTTTCAAAGCTGAACAATCTAATTGCTTTTATTGCTGTATTGGATATTCTGTTTACACCTGCAATCTGTAATCCCAGTCATTAGCCATGATATTATAGAAAACCATATGTCATTTGGCTGCTGAATACTTTCTTTAAAGCAAGTCTGGGTCTAATATTTTATCATTTATTAATGGCTTTTGAAAGTTTGCAGGCAGTTTAATATAATGGTGTTCTTTATTACAAGAACAGAAATTATATATTCATATGCTAACTGGTTGATGTCCTAAACCAAAGAAACAACAACAGCAACAGCAAAAAGTCTTTTCTAAAGAACTTTCTGAACAATTGCTAAACTTTCCAAGGAAGTACCAGAATCATTCTGTACCTGATGACCTGAGGTCATTAGAATATTCATTAACTCTACCTACTTCACAGCTCTAAATTGAGACACTTTAAGTAAGTGTAGTCACCATAGATTCCCCATATAAACAATGAAGGGATGCATAGACAGTGAGAGGATGTCAGATGAGAACAGTCAAGAGATCTATGAGAGATGTCTCATAGAGGGTTTATTTGTGACTTCATCAAAGGGCTAATAAATTCAATGGCAACCAGTGCAGCAGCTGAACATATAATAGTAGCTGGGATGCTACCCAGAGGCTACTTAATCAGTCTGTCCTTTGTCTCTATTTTTGAGAATCCAGTTGTTAAATATTCTCTCTCTGAAATAAGACTATATACATGAATATATGTAAAATTTCCTATTTATTGGAACTGTCTATATCTACCAATTTCATAATGAATGACATGTCTGGAGGGTTTTTTTGGGGGGGGGGGGGGGGGGTTGATTTTTTTTTTGTGTGTTGTTTTTTTTTTTTTTTTTTTTTTTGCTCGCACCATCTATATTTACCAGTGTCCTATCAAAGAATGAGAGTCAAGGAGACTTTCAAAAAGAGATGGAAAATCTGAGACCCATTTAAAACCAGGATGTGAAATGTTTCCTTTCATATAGAGTTTATAAGAGAATGTGCTTCCCAAGCCAGTGTCATAGCACTGTCATAGGGCATAGACTTTACTATTGATTATTTGCTATGGGGTCCTTTGATATGGTGGTTTTAATCAGATGTGTTTTGTTTTTTATTAAATAGGAAAATGACATGCTACACATGCTAAACACTGGAAATTCAAAAGATCTTTGGATTTCAAGGCTTAAGAGGTAAACCAGTAATATCAGCTAAACCAATATGTTTAATCACAAGTAAATACCTAAAACTAGGCTATTATTATCTAAGTATTATAAAAAAGCATTTTCCAAAAATCCCATTCCTTTAAAAAGTTATATTAATACAATTTACTAGAAAGAAAAAAAAATAACAAATAGAGAAAGCAAGTCTATGCATACATGGACATCAATTCAGCAGATAATGGAAACTTTTAAATATTGCAGTATCTTTATTGCCAAATTATTTCCATGTGGAAATAAAAATCTTCTTTTTTCTTCCTGTCCCCACACCTGAATCCTCTTTGTTTCTTTCTTCCCTGACTTGAAGAGAAGAAAAAAAAAATATGCATAAAGTGTGTTCTATGCCCCATCCTCTGCCTCTCATGTGAGCTTTACAGAGAGAGCAGTGGGCAAGGCCCCCATCCCACTGCTAATGGGATAGCGTATTCCTGAAAGTACAGGTCGCTGAGAGTTCCTGTACTTGTTCTTGTAAAGAGAGGGGATGAGAGAGGAAAGGCAAGCAAAGGAGGGATTGTTGTGTGGTTAGGTGTTAGCATCTAGTTATGTCTCTCATTTCTCCCAGTGCAAACAGACTGCAACAGTTTCAGACTTACTATCACTGTGTATCCTCATACGGAACATCCTCCTGACCTCTGTGTAAGTCCTAATTTCTACTAAACTTAGAGTTTGCTGAAGCATTTTGCACTAAAAATACTGGGTCAGAAAATGGGGAAATAAAAATTCTCTCATAACTATATGTTTGAATTATATTTTTAGTTCAAAATAATCAAAGCAAACAATTCAACAGAGCTTGAATTTTAGAATCAAGAGTTCTGGTTTCTGATGAATTTAGAATGAAAACAGTCATTTTGGTATGTCCAAATTCCCTTTGATCAAAACTGCCAAAAGTTTATGTTTCAACATTCCTATTTACAAATTTCTGGAATGCTTCAGGTCCTAAAACAGTTGATATATAGACTAGCTGTGCCTAATGGTAAAAATGATTTCAAAATCTTCAGGGAAAAGAAAATCCAGCTTTTTAGAATAATTTTGAATAGCAATGTTCATTTTCCAACTATTGAATTTCTGTAGGAGAACTTGTTATGTGAAGGAATGAATCATATTCTGGACATACATAAAGAACAGTAGTACCACTTTTAGTCAATCTTCAGAGCACTTAAATAGGTCAGTGAAGATAACATTTGACTTTATCACACATTTAAGTTTTTCCTAAAATAGGTGCTGAATGCCTCTATTCATACCACCATAAAATATGCTTAAGTTATGTGTATAGCCATTCAAAATGTGGCTTATGATATCTTCAGTTACTTTATTCATAAAGGAAAAAGTTGTGGATACAGATGGGAAAAACTATTGCATGATCTCAGTGACATGGAGGCTGAAGCTGTGACCCAAGGGTCAGACAGGAGCTGCTGTTTAAGTGGGATGAACACATCTAGTAGCACTGGAGAGTTTCCCAAGAGAAGGTTTAGACAGAAGTTCCACCTTGGGCTTGGGAAAAACAGAACCCATTGAAAAGTACCAGTTCCAACAAAAAATGGTTTGTCAAAAAAGCTCTTCTAAACAGACAACCAGCATTGTGGTGATCTGAGCAACCTATAATGCCTTAAAAATCATAGAACCATAGAATGTTTTGGGTTGGAAGGGACCTTAAAGATCATCCAGTTCCAACCCCCCTGCCATGGGCAGGGACACCTTCCACTAGACCAGGTTGCTCAAAGCCCCATCCAACCTGGCCTTGAACACTGCCAGGGATGGAGCATCCACAACTTCTCTGGACAACCTGCTCCAGTGCCTCACCACCCTCACAGTGAAGAACTTCTTCCTAATATCTAATCTAAATCTCCTCTCTTTCAGTTTAAAGCCACTACCCCTTGTCCTGTCACTACATGCCCTTGTAAAAAGTCCCTCTCCAGCTTTCCTGTAAGCCCCTTTAGGTACTGGAAGGCTGCTATAAGGTCTCCCTGGAGCCCTCTCTTCTCCAGGCTGAACAACCCCAACTCTCTCAGCCTGTCTTCATAAGAGAGGTGCTCCAGCCCTCTGATCATCTTCATGGCCCTCCTCTGGACCCGCTCCAACAGGTCCATGTCTTTCTTATGTTGGGGGCCCCAGAGCTGAACACAGTACTCCAGGTGGGGTCTCACGAGAGTGGAGTAGAGGGGGACAATCACCTCCCTCGACCTGCTGGTCACACTTCTCTTGATGCACCCCAGGATATGATTGGCTTTCTGGGCTGCAAGCACATGTTGCCGGGTCATGTTGAGCTTCTCATCAACCAACACCCCCAAGTCCTTCTCCTCAGGGCTGCTCTCAATGCATTCTCTGCCCAGCCTGTATTTGCGCTTGGGATCCCTCGGTGGCGTGTGTCTTCAAAATCTTCCACCTCAACCTCTAAGGATGTGAAAAATGCAAGTGGTATGTTAGAAACTGAACATTTCTTAGTACCAGCAAACCTTTACATTTTTAGTGCTACTTAATCTTCTTAGTCTGACTAGAGAACGGAATAAGCGCTGTGACTCAGATAAATACATTTTTAACTGTGCTCACTCTAAATATTTTGCGAACTAGCTATAGTATATGTAATGGTCAAAAGAAATTCAGAAATACTGATATAAACATTCAAAAGTACCAACACAAGATAAAGAAATCTTGACATGATATTTCTTCTGTTTCATTTTTTATATACTTGTAATTGCAAATAAGAGGCCTATTCAACTTCTGTACACAGGCAGACTTAGGAACACACATGAATGAGGGACTGCATGACTGCATTGTACTAACTCAAAATATGTCAGAATAATGATTTTTGCAAGTGTTTTCAAAGGAGAAGTCCATTTGGGTCAGCTTTCCCCTGATTTTCTTTGGTTGGAGAGAAGTTATACCGCCATTTCATGTTCTGAAAAAAGAAACAACAGCTGAGCTGTGGCACAGTCACCACATTTTTTCTGCCACTGAGAACTCAAAAAACCACAGCAACAAAAATGGTAATAAAATGTCTGAGGGTCCAGATCCCAAAGGAAGTCTAAGACTGAGCGCTCTGAAATCTGGAGGTGGCCACCCAGGTAAAGAGGGCATGGCAGGCTGCCCTACACTGAATAGTATGGATGAGAGATATTACATCATTAAGCCTGGGGCCAGGGATGGCTTCTTGGAGAAGATGCATTCAAGAGTGTAGAGGTAACTGAAGAGTCTTCACTCGTGTTTTTTTCCCACGGAACAAGGAGGTTTTTCTTTTCTGGGAATGAGCACACAGGCCATTTTGGCATATGTGATGGCCCAATATCGAATATCAGCTCCTGATAGAAGATCCTGGAAGAAGTTGTAGTAACCTGAGGAAGGGAGATCCTATTCCCCTTTTATAATAAGACAGGTCCTTATTTCAGTATGCATTGTTTCTAAAAGTTGAGACTACTTCTGTTTTTATCTCTTGCAGATGCATATTGTCTCATTTGCATAGTGTTTAAAAATGACAAATATTACATTCTACTAGAATGTATAATTCATGCACAAATTTGCTGGAATCATAAAATATTATCATGATCATTTTGAAAGTATCAGTGATTTTTTCTAGTACCATATTTTGCCTAATTGAAAAAAAATAACCTCAATTTTGCAGGTATTTTTCTTCTAATTCTGTGTCTTATTTAAAGAGCTCATGAACATGATGAGATACTCCAGGGAGTGAATTATGATTATGAACTAATAATGAAATGTCTAGGAGGTTGCTGGCATTGTCCTCCGCTTTCTATCTGATAATCACCGGAGTATGTCACTAGAATACCGTAATGCCCACCCTGTTGTGCCATTCTGCTTGAACATTGAAAGCAATACAAATATACAACAAAGGGGTAAAAAAAGGACAATAAACTGTCAAACCTCAGGAAATGCAAGCTTCCAAAACATTAAAAAAGTGGCTCAGAGTTGGGACCCAAAGGCCAAGCAGAGTAAGCAAAAGATTGTCTTCAGTTTCAACTTTTGCGTAGTAAGTTTTAATGAAATCACTAACTCTGAAAAATAAGGGAAAGTAATAACTGAGAGAAGGCTGTTTAAAATCATCTAAAGGACTTAGATAAATTACTTAT
The DNA here is from genome assembly GCF_900496995.4 of Aquila chrysaetos chrysaetos. Lineage (NCBI taxonomy): Eukaryota > Metazoa > Chordata > Aves > Accipitriformes > Accipitridae > Aquila > Aquila chrysaetos. Next base: position 24,523,921 of record NC_044017.1, on the reverse strand, counting down.
ATCAGCTTTTAATGCATCCATGTCCTTTTGCAAGTTTCTCCCTTATTAACTTAATTTGGGTCTGATATTCAGCTGTTACTGGCTTGCTTTTTGACCATGGAATATTTTTAAAATAATTTATGTGAGTAATGTAGAGTTAGGAATTCTTTTTTTAAAGATTTTTTTTTTACAAACACTTCTGCAGTCCCATTTCTTACAGTCTTGTGTTTTGATTTGGACAATTTCCATTTACTGTGAAAGTTAGACATTGCATCTTCCACTTCTGTTTGGGACTTTGTGTCTATTACCAGCATTTTTGCATCATTCACAGGGTCATTTAACATTGTTTTTTTCTGGCTTTCGTATGTTACTGAAAGGGCTGCATGAAGATTAAGACTTTTCCAACTCTAAGTTTGACAAATGTTCCACGGCCAGATTATCTTTCTCATAATTAATAGCTTTATGACCACAGGTAAAATTGTTTATCCAGATCTCTTTTCTCCTATAAGTAAATAATAGGATTAATCTCTTCTGACTTCAGACATCTCAAAGTTAGATGCCTAGTCTATGTCTGCCTAGACTCCTTCAAAGTCAGTGGAAATAGGCTCCTTCAGAGAGTGAGTCATCCTATTTTCATAGAATCATAGACTCATTTAGGTTGGAAAGGACCTTTAAGATCATTGAGTCCAATCATTAGCCTAACACTGCCAAGTCCACCACTAAACCATGTCCCTAAGTGCCATGTCTACACGTCTTTTAAACACCTCCAGGGATGGTGACTCAACCACTTCCCTGGGCAGACTGTGCCAATGCTTGACAACCCTTTCCATGAAGAAATTTTTCCTAATATCCCATCTAAACCTCCCCTGGCACAACTTGAGGCCATTTCCTCTTGTCCTATCGCTTGTTACTTGGGAGAAGAGACCGACATCCACCTCGCTACAACCCCTTTTCAGGTGGTTGTAGAGAGCGATAAGGTCTCCCCTCAGCCTCCTTTTCTCCAGGCTAAACAACCCCAGCTCCCTCAGCCGCTCCTCACAAGACTTGTGCTCCAGGCCCCTCACCAGCTTCATTGCCCTTCTCTGGACACGCTCCAGCACCTCAATGTCTTTCCCGTAGCGAGGGGCCCAAAACTGAACACAGGACTCGAGGTGCGGCCTCACCAGTGCCGAGCACAGGGGGACGATCACCTCCCTGCTCCTGCTGGCCACACTATTGCTGATACAGGCCAGGATGCCGTTGGCCTTCTTGGCCACCTGGGCACACTGCTGGCTCACGTTCAGCCGGCTGCCGACCAGCACCCCCAGGTCTTTCTCTGCCGGGCAGCTTTCCAGCCACTCTTCCCCAAGCCTGTAGCGCTGCATGGGGTTGTTGTGACCCAAGTGCAGGACCCGGCACTTGGCCTTGTTGAACCTCATACAATTGGCCTCGGCCCATCGATCCAGCCTGTCCAGATCCCTCTGTAGAGCCTGCCTACCCTCGAGCAGATCAACACTCCCACCGAACTTGGTGTCATCTGCAAACTTAGTGAGGCTGCACTTGATCACCTTGTCCAGATCATTGATAAAGATATTAAATAGAACTGGCCCCAGTACTGAGCCCCAGGGAACACCACTTGTGACCAGCCGCCAACTGGATTTAACTCCATTCACCATGACCCTTTGGGCTTGGCTATCTAGCCAGTTTTTTTACCCAGCATAGCGTATGCCTGTTGAAGGCATTAGCAGCCATTTCCTCCAGGAGAATGCTGTGGGAAATGGTGTCAAAGGCTTTACTAAAGTCTAGGTAGACAACATCTACAGCCTTTCCCTCATCCACTAAGTGGGTCATATATACTGTCCTGGTTTCAGCTGGGATAGAGTTAATTGTCTTCCTAGTAGCTGGTACAGTGCTATGTTTTGAGTTCAGTATGTGAAGAATGTTGGTAACACTGATGTTTTCAGTTGTTGCTAAGTAGTGTTTAGTCTACAGTCAAGGATTTTTCAGCTTCTCAAGCCCCGCCAGCGAGAAAGCTGGAGGAGCACAAGAAGTTGGCACAGGACACAGCCAGGGCAGCTGACCCAAACTGGCGAACAAGGTATTCCATACCATGTGAAGTCACATCTAGTATAGGAACTGGGAGGAGTGAGGGCAGGGGATCACTGCTCGGGGACTAACTGGGTGTCGATCGGCAGGTGGTGAGCAATTGCACTGTGCATCATTTGTACATTCCAATTCTTTTGTTATTACTACTGTAATTTTATTAGTGTTATCATTAGCATTATTAGTTTCTTCTTTTCTTTTCTATTAAACTGTTCTTATCTCAACCCACGAGTTTTACTTCTTTTCCCGATTTTCTCCCCCATCCCACTGGGCGGGGGGAGGAGTGAGTGAGCGGCTGCGTGGTGCTTAGTTGCTGGCTGGGGTTAAACCACGACATATAACTATTCTGAGATGGCATGAATAGCCCTTTAAAGGTGTTTTTTCCTCTTTGTTGACTAGGGAGGGATTTAAAAATATGTACCTGAACCTCACTCCAGAATAATTCAACATATAAAATGATACTCCTGCCCATATGTCTGAAAATGAAACTGAGCTACAGTTTGTGTAAGATAAACATCACACTAAATAATTACATTTTATTAACACATAAAAGTAAACCATGATTTTTACTGGTTTAATAGCACTAGGAAAAGCAATGGCATGTGTGACAGAATAATAAATAATGTATGCTTCTTATAAATAATTCTATATGTGTGTTGACAGTGGTAGCAATTTGTACTATTCCTAAATTGTCTACTTCTTTTGCAGTACTAGTGAACTGGAATTTTTTGGTTCAGAACCATTCCATGACCTGTGAGCAAACATATTAAAAAAATGCGTGCGCGCGCGCGCGCGCACACACACACACACATGGTTTTCTTAATTAACCACATGTTGGAAAGACTGATTCTTAGCCTGTTGTATACCCAGAGCATTGAAAGTAAATGCTTCCAAATAGGAAAAGTTACTTTTAGATGATGATGAAAGGAATTTTCTAATGAATTATGGAGGGAAGACAGTAAATTATGGAAGGAAGACAGTGTGCAGTGAAGATATTACAAGGAAAACATCTTTGCATATAAATCATGTAGAAATAGTAGATAATATTCAAAGCAGTAGTATTTTGACCTTTAAGAGCCCAAAGGATATGCTGGACATATGCTGATTTCAGGGAACTGTGTGATTGGAATTGTGCAGCAGATTTCAAAAAGCAGCAGGATCTGACTTTTCTGACAGCTAACGACAAGATTAGTAGAAGTACCTACCTATCAAGAAACAAAATCTTATCAGATGCTTAAAAGACAGGTTGCACTGGAAAAAAAAAAAATCAACAAAGAAAAAATAAATTCCTTAACTGGAATGGTTGAACAAACCTGTACTGAAGAGTTATCAGATGTAATACTAGAGAAAATAAATCAATGCATAATTATCTACAGTAGCAAATAGTAGCCCTGTTTTCATTTTTAACGTCAGCTCATAATGCAGTTTAGGCTCTAATGCTGTTTTGACATAATGAAGTAAGAAGTTGAAATGTATGATACTCCCAAGGAAATTCATGGTGGAGATACAAATATCCTTCCACATTTCTAAGTATCTCAAGTGGATGTATCATTACTGGAAAACTAATTGGTATCTATTACTTTCTCAGAAGCAATGATGAACCTCTGTAAGTTAGTACTTCTAGGTATGCTGTTAAACTGGGATGCCAGCATGACAAGATGCTTGTCTCTCCTTTGGAGTCAAGATGACTATATTCCACAATTTTAAAAGGATATTGCTAAATTAGGTGTTACTTACAAACCTCAACTTAAACATTTTTATATTCTGTGAAAAATAGTTACTTCCTAGCAGCTCATTCAAATCATCTTTAACAGGGAGCTCTCTGTGGTTTTGTTCAAATTAAGCTGAAAAACAGTAACTCAAGTGGACACATAGCAAGTTTCCTTTGTGCTGTCCTTGCTTTCCTTAGGACTGGAAGTGTAAGACAGGCGGATGAATGAAAACTGTCTGTGAGGTATATGACATATATGAGATATATCAAGGTTTGACATATCCAAAGGCTTGTCACTAAAGTCATTAACCTTGGAGAAGTGTGACTAAGGAAACAAAAGTTACTAGAGGACTGCAGTGGGTTTGGGAATTTTTCCATCACTCTGTGGTGTGACTGGGTGACTGTCCTTGATTGTCTGTGTTGAGTCTAATTTGACCTGGGCTTGCTGAGGAGACAGGTTTTTTGTTTTCCCTTGCCTTTCCTTATGATGTTTCTATCTGGAAGGATTTTGTGTCAATTTAAGAAACATGTTTTATTAGTTGGGATACTTAATGCTCAGTTGGTAACCAGCTTTCCACAGTTGCTTTTAATAATCAGTCAACACCACTTAGGGAATGAGAGACTGAATAAATGAAAATTTTGTATGCTGTAGAAGTATTACCTTCTTAGAATAGTGGCTCTGATTTTCACATCAAATTTTGTTTAAGTGAAAACACTTCACATTCAGTATGAGAGTGGCATTCTGAATTTTATTTCACCATTCGGCAGAAAATTTTTAGTTAAGTCGACAGCTTCATCTTTTACGTAAGGACATTTTGGAAACATTGAAGGATTTCTGTTGGTTTTAAAACAGCATTTTTTTTTCTTATGTATTAAAATGCTGCTGTAAAATTATAAACCCCTTCCTAAAATGTTTGACCGCTTTTTTTTTTACCCTCAGTATACCAGAGAACATTTTTTTTAATAAGAAATACTGAACAAAATACTTTAAAATAAATGAGTAAGAATGAAAATAGTGCCATCTGCTTGCTCAGCTTGAAACACATTAGTACTTAGCCTAGTGTACTCATGATTTTACAGTGGCTAATTTATTTTCTATTTGCAATAAATTTGTAGGAAAAGCTTCCATAGTGTCTCCTAAATGAGTTACAATTACTGAAGGCAAATGCAGTAAGAAAGATTGAAATAGATTCTGGATGGACAATGGATTTACACCAGTAAAAAATGCAGAACTCTGTCTAAGCTTTATGCCAAACTTTGAATAGTTCCTAACTGGTACTTCTATTTCATATATAGAATGCCTTAAATTGGTATGGCTGTTAATTAAAGATCATTCTTTTCAACCTATTTTACCTCATCACATGTGAAGGAACAATTAACAAAGACTACCAAAACAATGCTTTTGTTTTTTTTATGTTAAACTGGTGCTTCAAGAGGGGTAGTGGATAACTCATTGTTGGATTCCATCTGTTGCAGTTGGACATCTGCGGGCTGTAATCTTTGGCTATGATGGGCATTGTTTTTCAAATTGTCATAGAGCCCTGAAGACATGTTGGCTTCTTTTGAACAAGAGACCAGCTGCAGAATTCTTCTGTCATCACACCTCACCTTTACACTGCAACAGAGGACCAAATCAAGGTAAAAAGCCTGTGGTAGCTAGAAAACAGACACACAATAAAAAGTGTACATTCTACCCAGAAGTACTCACAGTCTGGCCTTTGACAAGATTGAACAGGTAGATGAGCCAGGTGGAGTGGGTTGGAGAGAGGAAGAGACAAAAGCTGAAGTGAAACAGGAAAATTATTGTATGCTAAGCAGCTTTCTAGCACAGTTCTATGTAGACATTGCCAACAGGGATGTTTTATAGCATAGCGGTAATCCTAGCTCTTAGACGAAATCTCTTCCCTGTCTTTAGGGGTGATATGAGAGACAGTATGAGAGTATTTAGCAGCAGTTCTGGTTGGTGAGTGGTAAAGATCATTTGCACTGTGAAAAGTTGGGAAAACCCAAGCAAAGTTTCATTTTACAGAAAACCTACTGCTAAAACAAGCATGGCCCAGAGACTAAAAAGGCGGCAGCCATGCTTCTGAAATGACAAATTTTAGGTAACAAAACCAAAAGAAAACTGAACATCTTAAAGTGGCATTTTTTTAATGGTAAGTTTACTGCTAAGAGGGTAAAGAAATGGTCTAAGAAATTGTAGTATTTAAGACTGATGGGAAAGGTTGGACTGTAAAGAAAGCTGAAGCAAGTCTCTAGGGCATACACCTATGGAAGAGAACCTCAATGTGACCCTTGTATCACAGCTTTGTGTAGACATTAAGTGACAGGACCCTTCATTCTGGCCAGAGCATTGAGGTGGATCTGATTATGTCTTTTCCTCTACGAGTGCAACCTGTGCAGAAAAAGAGCTCCTAAACTGAAATGCTAAGTTTTGTTAGGACATGGGATTAGAACAGTGACCTTCTAACAGAGGAGTTTTGCTGGGTAGACAGAATAAAAGTAAAGGACACTGAAAACAAAGCCCACCATGTGTGTACTGTGCCCTTTTCTTCAGTCTTGTTCACATCAGTAGCTTTCAGTGCTTCCTTGGCTGCCATAAACTCTTGTTTGTTTGACACCTGTTTTGTGACATTCATTCTCCTAGTGTAATACTGTCGATGTCTGTGGATCACATCAAGAACTAATTTTTATTTGTATTCATGGTCATCTCCCAAAAGATCATGTTTGTTTAGAAATTTGTTTTGTATTGTTTTTCCTGAGGATTCTTCAAACCAGTTGAAATATGCATTATAGCTGTATGATTAGATATGCTTTTTGCAAATGGACGAATAGGGAAAACATGTCTCTCATCACATACTGATAGTCTGATAATGAAGAAAATTATCAAATTCCCACTGGTTGTTTAAAATTCCAGTTGCTGAAAGAAAGATTCTTGCTCTCAGAAGCTAAAACCTCTATGGGTCAGAATTATGTGGTTTTTATTTGGTGCTGCTTCTATCATAGAAAACATAAATCCAACTTACTCAGATAATTAAGAAAGGTTTATGGTTGTTTAATATCAAAAGTCACAACCAGCTGAGTAATTTCACTCCCACAATTAAGAGCTAGAGTTATTAAAATCTATTCCTGACTCTGAGACCAATTTGCTGGAAAAAGTTTGGGAATAACAAAGAGGGCTAAATTTTCAGATGTGGCTGCAGTCCTTGGTGTCTTCTGTCTTGTCTTGATTTTTTTTTGTTCCTTTTTTTTATTCCTTTTTTTTTTTTTTTTTATGTTAAACTTCCCCCCAACCCAATCTGTGAAATCTTACAGGAAGTGCTTCCATGCTTCATTATAGCTCTTCATCAACTGGATGACTTTAACTGTTGTCTGGAGATGATGGAAGATATTTTCTCATCTGAAGTAGGCACTTTTCTAAAACTTAATTTTCTAGCATTACACAGTACTTTTTTGACTGAAAAGTTCACAGTAAAATGCTGGGAATATTTTTAGGAACTACATCGCTATTCCTAATAAGGCAGAGCTGAAAATGTCGGAAAAAAAGCGAGTCTTTTGCATATGGGTGGAAGTGATGTTAAAGACATTTTAAAGTTAAATAGATTCCTGCTTTCCTTCTGTATATTCTTTTCTATATACATACAGAAACAACAGTTTCTTAACCTAATGTTAATTTTGGTTATAACAGAAATACAATTTTTACTTGTATGTTATCATGACCATTTTCCAACTGAATTCAGAAGAAATTTTTTCCACTTGATGCATGAGGTGGTCCTATTTCAATGTTTTTGCCAACGTAGTTGATAGACATTTTAGGATGAGGCCATTCAGTGTTTCAAGGTTTTCATGTCACATCATTTCAGCTGAGATAGTCAGGTCTTCGAAAAGATGAACTCCTTGCTATTTTGTAGTCTGTTATAACTGATACTGGTTTTAAAAGACATTGTTAACCTACTGAGATGAAAACAAGAAGGCTTACTGTAATGTTTATTAGTCTTTAAAGTTTCTAACTTTAAAGGAACATGGTACTCCTCTGGTAATAGCTGCATTAAGATACAGATTTTTCTATTGCTTTTCTGCCCTCCAGTAACAAGCAGGTTGAATTTTACTGTGATACAACATGCATTAACTTTCTAGTCATCGATCAAAAGGAGAACATTTCTGTTTTACAGCCTTAGCTATATTTTCATACTTTCCCATAGCTTTCTTGTAAAATACTCATTATAAACTCTGGCTTATAAAATAATATTACTTTTCTTCATACTCTTCCGATGTTTTTTTCAGATTATTTTTTTTTCCAATATTATTTGCAGTTTGAAAGAAAAGCCTATTCCTATAAATGTGCTTAGAAAAAATATGTTAAAAAATTATTTCTACTTTGTATGCACATGAAAAAATGCAAGGATTTGCCCTCAGGGATAATACACACAATTTGCATACATACCTATATATATGCTCAAATATACTTCATTAGGATAATCTTTTTCAGAAAATCATAACTGTGTTTATTTTAGTAGTCCATTTTAATTCTGTCAGAGAAGACCCAAGCTTTTTTATTATTATCCAAACTGAACTCAAGCTCTTCTTCACCTTTTTTTCCACCACTACACCAATTTCAGAAAATTTTCTAAAATGCTTACAGAAATCAAACTTCACCAGTCAATTACAGCGGATGAATATTGGCTTCTGAAGTTTTCAAAGTCTGCCGATTTATCATTAATTCAAACAGTATAAATCCATTTAATTTATCTGAAAGCTATCCCATGATCCAGTAAAGCACCTAAGGCTAGAGTCAATAAGAATCAGGCATCCAAAGGATAATTTAGACAAAACTAAGCTAGCAAGGCTTGTAATCTAAAATAAATAATTAAAGAAAATGAAAATCCTTCCTTCACTGTTGCTGGTTTGACATTAACAATCTCTAGGAGCACTGTGTTCTTAAACAAACATAGGCAAGTACTCCGGTCTAAATATCTCCCAACCTCTCTTCCATCTGTGCCTGACCTGCACAGAGGAACTGGGGGTTCTTCTGTGTAAGTCCCCATACCTAACTGGAAGACGCAACCTAAGTCAACTGGCAGCATTGAGTGTGTAGGACAAGTGCTGGTCTGAGGAGAGACAAGATGGATTTAATGTTCCTTGAAGATTTTAATGACAACACTTTTTTTTTTTTTTTTAATAGTGCAGTCCTGCTGTTAGGTACCCTGTGTCTCTCTGTTCCTCCTCATACAGCTGTGCTACCTTTCCAGGCCCTGCTCCCAGGACTCCCGTATTTGCCCACTGAAAGTTAAGTTTAAAATTTACAAGTACTTTTTGGATCAATGCTTGGAAGTCAGGTTTCTCTCAGCTAGTGCCCTAATCACTAGAAGGTGTAAACTCAGCCTACTCCTCAAGTTATTTTCCTCTGTCCCTTTTGAAGTGGGAACTTCCAGGAATAAGTTGATACAACTTTTTCCAGTTATGGAAGCTCTCCATCATTAGCTATTTCCCTTATTACATTCTGTAGAAGTGAATGGTAATGGTTTATACATACTTGCATATGGAAAAGGCATGATGCCCATTTCATTGCTATTAGATCATGAAATTCTAGTCATGCAGTTTATAGTCAAGCCGCTGGAGAATGATTACCTTCAATAAATGTAAGAACATGATATGACTTCGTGCTATTATAGAAAATTCTATCTATTTCTCTCTATCTATCTATTTCTATTTCTCGCCTCATCATTTCTAAGATAGAAAATTAAAATTAAATTTTGCTGGGTATGTACAAAGACTTTGAAATGCAGCTATCAGGCTACATTCAATCTCTTGCTGTGGAGATGCAGATTGGTCTGAGGGAAAAGACAGAAAAAGGCTGCAGAGGCTAGTGACTTGCATGAATTAGTACATGAAGCATTGCGAGCCCTTGAGTATATATGCATAGTGACACCCTTCCAGGACCCCCATTTTAGGAAAAAGAGCATCATTAGATCCCAGTAGGCTGATCCTTGCAGCCAGCCAGAGAAAACATTCTGGGTGCTCTCTGATAGACGTCACAGAATACAGAGAATATTTCAGGCAGCACTGATTTACTTGAATTTTACCAAACTTTAGCCAAGTTGTGTTTGATGAAGACTGTAAGATCTTTATTTCCTGGCTTCCCCTATGTCCTGTTCTGGTTACATGTCTTCTGACATACTGACATTTTGCAGAACAGCAGTGTGCAGAAGGCTGGGAGGAAAATCTGTCACAGATACCATTCCCCACCAACGTGTCCTCACATAGCCTCTAATACAATAGTTGTCCACCTTTCTATGCAGTGGCGTGATACTAAAAGGAAAGACTGGGTGTAGGGTGTAGATACTTGGTCATTTGTTTTAGGGCATTTCTTTACATCATTACTTACAAAATACATAGCACTCAAGAAAGTAGCATTTAAAAATTAATCACATACATTATTTTTAACTGACTGACCTGAGGTGCACTCATCACAACATCAGCTCCATTTGCTTTGGAGTTCTGGTACCATTTTGATGGATTTCTCAATGCAGATGGCTGCATTTTGTGGCCAAAGCTATTAGACCCATTTCAGAAAGATGCATATATTGCCAGTATATCTTTAGAGTACAAATAAACAATAAAATACTTCTATAAGAACATAACTCTGTAGTTTTGGGCCCCATAGTAAATATTTTTGAAAGCAAACTATACAGCTTTGGAATTAATCAGAACCCTTTCTCCTCAGATGTAACAAACTCTCTTTTCAGATTAAATTACATAGCTCACACACTACACAGTTTAATCACAGATAAATGTAAGTTTCTATATATAGCTAGATTATTTTCTGCCAAGGTTTCTTCTTTTCAAGATTTCACAGCAAACCACAAATCGAAATAAAAATCCAGGGTATTAATTATTACTTCTGATTCCCGCAGTGCCAATTAATGTCAAGTCACTCACCACTCAATAAAATCAGAGATTCTGAGAGAAGTCCTTGGCATTAGTAAGAGCTCAGCAGCCATTATTTGCTTCATATACTCCAAAGTAATCATGATTAGTGCTTAGGGAGCAATGTGCTATTGCTCTCAGATTAATGTCAATGTAGTTTTAAAAAGAAAATAAACATGGATGGCTGTTACCTCATATGAAGATATTCAAAAGATGTATTTTGTGCTCCTGATATTAATTAAAACTAGTATGTTTGTTCATGAAATGAACTTGATGTGGCACTATATAAGATGCACAGGGACGATACAACATCCTTTAATACTTTGCTTATGAAAGAACATAATAATAAAAGTATGCCATATATGCTTTCAAGAATTTATTGCAGGTTGAGACATAAAATGACAAGGAAAGAGCTAATTCAAGAACCAGAATATCAGCTAATGAAAATTGGGGACACAGGTTTGATAACAGCTGTGAAGTTGTACAGTTAGTTAAGGATCAGCTCGAAACCAGTGAGGAAAAAACACAGAAGCAGAAGACCCAGGAAATGAAATTGTGTGTATGAGAGCTGTAAATAGTAAACTGAGACCCGTCTTCTCTTTTTAAATGCATAATAGACAGAATGTGTCCTTCCCTGTAAAACTCTTGTATCTTATCACATTTGTTACAGCAAATTAAATAATTAAACTTTCAGGTATTGATAGCAGAGCAACTGAGCTCAACCAACACCTTTAAAATGAAAAACATTTCTTATATATATTCCTATATTCTTACTGGCATGGGGAAGATGCGAAGACAGGGAGGATTAATTTCTCTGTTTAGTTGTGCTGCTACTAGACCTCGTGAGTTAGTTGGAGAAAGTCCTGCTTCCCTCCTGGCTCTTGTATACCCATTTCTTTCACTGGGATTGGATGGTTTCCAGAGAGATTCCTTCCTAACTGCTGAAAGAAACAGCAATTTCAGGATGTGACAGAGATGGTAAGCACTTGGGTCTCTTGAAAGCAGCATGTGCCTGTAGGTCGTGAGTGCCGATACATCCTAGATCAGATTCACAGCCCTTGACAAACATGTAGCATTTACTGAAGGCTCTGGCACAGATTTTCTATCCTCAGCAGCACAAGTAGTGAGATTTCCTGAAGCATGCCAGAGACCAAAATGTACACGTAAAGCTGGGTAGTTTCTGGAGAAAGCCATAGCACCTAGCCTAGCCTGGCTCCTGGATACCTGTCCAGTAGAAGATATCTAGTAGTAGCTTCTCTCTCCAGCAATTAACTCCTCTGTTGGATGTGACAAGGAATGTATAGGTCTCCTAATCAGGGCTGGCCTGTGGTTTGTCTCCTTAGGAAACCCATTTGCTTTGTCCTCCTTACTGCTACCGCTGGCCCATCTCTGCAGTCCCTGTCTGTGGACTGTACTAGTGCAATGGTGATCAGGTAATGGTCCTCTCGTGCTCCTTGCTTGCAAAGTTGCTTCCAAGGTCAGCTCTCCATTAGGCTTTTCACCCCATTTTCCTATTACCTGGCACGTGAGAATCCTGGCCTGTCAATTAGACAGTCATAAATCAGCAAGATTGTGACCAGTGGGTTTCTGCTCAGTGAAGTGATTGAAGGACGATAAGGTCTTACCTGTATTCATTTGACTTGAGTCATTCTGTTCACTACTACTGAAAAAATCTCTCTGATCTGTGCCTCATGTTTTTATTTTTTAATTTTACAACTTACAAACTATATTGTCTCATCACTGACCTACTTAATTTATCTGCAAAACATGTTCTACCTACTCTTGCTTGCAGTTTTTGGTGTCCTACCCATAAACTTGCTCAAGTCATAGTGAATCTAACTCTGTCTTGATATTTTCAGTTTGCAGTCATTTTCTTTTGCCCTTGGTGAAGCTTTGTGCTAATGTTTAAAGCTAGATATCTTCCATTGTGGGTAATTTCTTTCATCCGAGTTAGCAAAAAAATCATGCAATAATTTTAATATTTATAAGAACATTGCTTAATATTCATATACTTGTTAAGTCGCTGTTTGTAAAGCAGAACATAAAGTCTTATTTTCTCCTCATTTTCCTGTGAATTGCCAAAGCTATTTTGCTTGCCAAATTACTTTCATTCTTTCCCAGAAAGCTTGTAAAATGATATGGAGGACTATTATTCATCTATACTCTTTACTTTCTCTCTAGCTTATACTGTAGTCAGAACAATTTAATCTACTATCTTGTGGCAAAAATATTCCAAAGAATGTAATTCTATTACTAAATCTCTTATTTAATCTATTTTCATATCTCATTGTATGCAGGTTATATCACCTCTGTGTTGTGATATCTAGCAGAAATGTCATTATTTTAAGCGATGGAATAATGTAAAGAAATGTAAAATACAAGACACAATATAATATGAAATACTGTTCTTCCTCTGCTGCACAGACATCTTTTTTTTATAGGAATCCATTTTCCTGTAACAGCTGTCTTTGCTCCAAAGAGAGAGGGGAAAAAAGTTTTAGCACTTAAAGTTGGATAAATCTAGTACAACTGGAATTTTTAATTACAAAAAGTTATTATCATTATTATCATTACTTAAAAAAAAAAACCCACAAAAAGAAAGTTATTTAATATTTAATTATGGTAGTTTGTTTTTTTTTCAAACCAACTTGACATATGCATTCTACTTCAGAGGAAACATAAACTACACACAGTAGTTAAAAAAAAAGGAAAAAAATGTTAAAGCATAAGTCTGTAGCTGCATGATCTGAATTTCTAGGAATTTCATGAGGTCCCAGTAGTCATTATACTATTTACTACAAGCATTCTGCAATCTTAAAATGACACAGTTGAAAAAAATGTTCCACAAGGAGAAAGAGGAATCCCCTTTGTGCACTCTTGAGTAATGCCTTAGTTGGGTCTGGCATGTTTGTTTTGGACTAATGGAAAGAGAAAGCCAGAGCACATCTCAGAGCTCTGTACATGGAGGGATTTTCTGTAAGTTAATTTCTCCTTTCTATGATAGAAGATATTCAACTGTCTTCAAGAGCCAGGCCTTTTTCTCTTCTCCCAGAGCAGAATACTGATGTTGGGAATGTTTTGTCTCAGTATTTTTTAAAAAATAAAGTTTTCCTTTTTGTTGAAATGCATATTTTGGAAATAAAATTGGATTTTAATGTACATTTTATTTTCCATTACATCTTCAATGTTTTAATATAAGAATATTTCAACATTTCATTTAATGTTTTACTTTATTTTGATTTGTATGGGTTTTTTTAGTTTTAAAATTACTTTATTACATGGATTTTTACAGCTGACTGCCTCTAGGAACATGTTAACTTTTAAATTTTGTTTTATTATTTAAATTCACTTACGACAGGCTGTTTCCACTTTGTTAAGCAGCAACTTCCCTTGGTGATTTAAAAATAAAGTCATAACTATTATTTACATTATGTTATAGCTATGCATATTAGTAACAGTTTTTCATTTTTTTGTATTTAATTATGTGCTATACATACACCACTGGGCAGATACAGGTAATATGCAATGGAATACCTACATTCTCAAAACCTAGAAATAAAAGTAATTGCATTAAATTGGTGGAGGAAAACTAGTGGCCTAAATTTGAGAGTCAATATTCCATTATGAATCTTTTCAGACAACTTGTCAGTTAGAAATAACCTATTACTGACTATGTTGCTTTATCTTACTTTGTAGTGTATTTCGTGGCTTGCATGCAGCAATATCCGTTTGAGGTTACCTTTCTTCAAATGTTAATACAATTTTTCTACCATTTTAGGGCACTTTTACTGTCTTAAAGATTTGTTGTAAATGCTTCCAGCAGGTGAAATCTGTTGATCCCTAAAGGCAGATATGCATAATCAAGGTGTTTTCATGGATTTCACTTTGTATTTTGCAGGAGTGGGTTTGATGTCTAGAGAAAGTGTCTTTCTTAATTTGAAATTTCTGGCAAAATAAACACTTGCTTACACATCAAGACATCAATTTTAATCCATGTATTTGTTAACACAAACATTTTCCACTGCAGCTGATGTGTTCAGCAAATTATTGTGATTGCATATTAATTGCAGATAGAGAATACTAGTGTTGCACAGGTTTTTATAAGCTCAAAAATTGGTTTGTTCCTATTACCTACTTCCTTTTTTTCATGAAATTTCAAATATATCTGCATTTAACCTTCAAGATATCAAAATATTTTCTCCCAGAGAGTATAGAATCCAAGTAAGAAGATTTAAGTCAAGATATAGAAAATTTTACTTCTTTAGAGAGAGACAGGGAATTATCTTACAATAAATACTCTGTTGATATATAAACACAAAACCACACACAGCACAGTGCCAGTCATATGTCACTGCAAGCACATATAGACCATAGCACAGACAAACAGTGTTCAAGACTTTGTAACTACTATGAACTAGTACATGAAAGAAAGATTACCCCAAAACATTTGGTGTACTAAATAAAAAAAACAGCCAGACCCTCTAATTGACAGGAAGGATAAGGAGGAGGGAGCATTTTCTCCAAATTCTCTTATCATTCTGTTGCAGGTAGAGAAATGAGAACAATGATGATATATACATATATCATCATATATACATGTATAATCACTGTTCTCACATTTATAATGCGAACAGAACATATATATATATATATATATATAAAAAAAAAACAAACAAACAGAAAATACCTTCTCCAAAAGAAAACAGAAGATAATTTGTAGATTTATACTGTAGGAGTAAGAAACACACATTTGTTTATCACATCCACTATAAAGCAGCCTTTACCTCCTTAAGTAAAGATCACATAAGATCAGTGAGAGTAAAAACACATGCTAATGTTTAATAACAATGATGAAACAATGAGTTTCTAGCATTTACTACTTGGAAGTTCTTGAAACATGTTTTTCAAAAATGTTCAACAGAACTTGAGGACAGAAAATCAGTATCCTTGGTCACCCTTGAGTTTTGTGAGGAGCAGCTTACACCATGGGCAGGAGGGCTCAGTTCTCACCTCAGAAGGCATTTGAAAGCCATTCCGCTGCCCTAATCTCCTGGTGCGGCAGGACTGCTGCATGTCCAGGGGTCTTCATAGGTCATGGACCAAATTTGGCTTTCTCCTTTGTATGTTTTCATCAAGAAAGGTAGTATGGACTAGGTAGTGGAATGAGATGACAGTCTTTTCAATGGGGTAGTGGCAGCAGCAGCTCTATTTCTCTTTGCTGCTGTAGAGATGCAGAAAAGCAGAAGAGAAGAGGGCTGGTGAGGGGAAGCAGCGAGATTTGGTTCAATACTTATACAGTGACAAAGCTGATCAGAAATTCCCCTTCTAAACACTTTTCTACTGAAGAGCAATGATTTACCAGATTTGTAACATGCCTCAGTGCAGGTCTTTTTTAACCGACACTGCCCAAACTGCCGTATTGCTTGCAAGCATCTCCACCCATCTCACTGCCCCAGTTGCAAATCTGATCTGCTCTGTACCCCTGGCTTCTGAGTGCCTTGCTTTCCCCTGCCTGTGCTGCTGTGGCTCTGGGCACCCAAAAGCCCTGGTCACCTAGTGCCAGGAGAATCACATCAGAGGAACTGGTGCTGGCTTGACCATCCAGGACTTGTATGATATGTCTGTTCTAGTTGAATAAATAGTGCCAGTGGGTTCAAGCACTGTCTCAAGCACAACTCTCCATGAGCTCCTTGATGCAGGTATGGCTTGTGAAACAAATAATTCTCCCAGACATTGCTTGACCCTGGCTCAGGGATGACACAGGGATAACGGGAGCTACCTATTTTGGAAAGGAAGACAGTTTGCTAAATGGAGACAAGACACACCATGGTCTTGCTGAGGGACATTTCTTTCACTAATACAGACATACCCTTAAGGCTCACTGCTCCAGGACACTCAAGGGATGGATGGTGCCCGATTTCCCAGTTATTCTAATATTTTGTCTCTTTTAAATAAACTGTTCCCTAATGAAGTATAACTCACTGTCCTCATTAATCTCCTTATAAATCACTCTAAGGCTAGATATGTACCACACTCACAAGAGGCAGCTGTGGCACCTGCAGGCATACTAAAGTTGCCTTTATCTCACCAGCTGAAGTATTGAAAAAGCATGTATACCTCAGGACCTCATATATGCACACTGGCTTGAATCAGGACAGCTTCATTGCTGTCAGGACTTGAGATAGCTTGGTTAGTAATCACTTTTCTGATTACAAATGTGACATACCTTTAGAATACAAAAGAGTAAAATTGACATAAAATTATTAAATTTAATTATTTTCAAATTTCACTTGAAAAGTGCTCAGTGTTTAAAGATACCGTAGAGCATAATTTAAAGATATACCCTAACAGCCTCAGTACAGAGCAGTAAATTCATGAGATCTATCCTTGGCTCTGATATAAATTCCCTCTGGTGTTGCTTAATTCGCTCATCCTAGCTTACTTTCAGTATCATGGAAATGCTACAAGATACTGAAAACAGGGTTTATTGTAATAGTGCCACAGGTATTTATGAAAAACAATTTGCTATAACTTTTACTTTCCCAAGTGGTTTACAGACATCTTCACTACAACTGTTAAAAATTACATTTGTTTGTGCCCTGTAATATTTGCACTCTCTGGTCTCCCCATATTTTCTCTATAGTATGAAATAACTAAAAATAGTTTGTTTGAGCAAATAAATGAAAGCTGAAGCTTATACATTTAAGCAGTCACTTGAAAACATATGCTGTTGCATGTCAATTATGTTTAATAACAGGGTTAATAATAGTTAAAATAAGTAATACAGAAACACTTTTCCTAGGTTTTAGGTTACAGACATGAGAGTCTCTAAAACATCAGAGGCAAAACTCCCTGGATATAAACTAACTTTTTTGAGAATTCTCCTCAATTAAATTACATCAGTCACAGACAGACTGCTGCAGGTACTATAAATAACCACGTGTGATAGACTTCAGATTATTAGTATTTCCACAGTTTCTTTTCCAATTTTTAATTGTAGTGTCTGATCTGATATATTTCTCTGTTTTCATCCTAGAAAAAATCACGTTCTGTGTTTGACTTCACAGCTTTAGAGTGATTAAACAGTCTTTCAGTGGTCTGAGTCCCTATAACTGAGGGCTAAAATTTTGATTCAGTTTTACCCTCAGTCCATTTGTCTCATGGAGTGAGTTAGCTCTGAAAGCAAATGTCTGCAGCACACAGCGAGTCTCAAGGCTGAAGGGACAAACTCTGCCATGGAGTAGGCAAGGTCAGTCTCAGGTTTGCCTTGTGGAATTAAATTGCATAGACTTGTTTTGGGAGCGGGCTTTTATCTCTGCAGCTGGTCAGCTCAGAGGGACTAGTATCATCAGTCAGCAGCAGAAGGCAGAAGGTGGGCACGTGAGTTTTCTTGCAGTGCCTGGATACTGCTTGTGAATGCTTTGGCTGGGGATCTGTCACATTTCGTGCTCCTTCTCTCTAGCCTCCAACACCGAACATACATCTCCATGAGTAACCTGTCTGGACAGATCATCTGTCGCCTGTCTTACTCATGGCTGGAGTTTTTTCTTCTTGTTTTTTCATTCCTTCAGAAACAGATACTTTTGACTTGAATTGACCTGAGGTACAGTTGCTGTTACCTGACTCCTCTGTTCTTAAGTCAAAATTAGACAAAATTTAACAGGTGTGAATATGTAAAAAAAAAAGGATGGACAATATCTCTTGGCTTGAATATCTTGCAACTGTGGGGAGCTAGAAAGAACAGAAAGTAAACCTCTGAGGTGAGGGAAAACAGTGTCTTTAAAAGCTGTAATTGTCCACTATATGTTTATATATGAAGACAGTTTTTACAAGATATTTCATTATTATTTTATATAAATCAATAAATAAGTTCCCAGACTTTCAATATAAGCCTCTAAAGCTACTCACATTCGTCCATATGCTTCATTCTGGGAATGTGCATAATGTCATTGAAATTTAAAAGCAAGCAAAAATATTTCTGGAGGAATGTAATTTTTCTGTAATATGTCAGTGATTTTACCTTTTTAAACTTATGACTGAGAAACTTTAGAAGAAAAAGATTTTATCTGCAAATCTAGTTGTAGTTTTAAGACTTTTCAAAATCTGTTACCTAACATCCATGGATTAATTTTCTTCAACTACCTTCTCAGACATAGAAATCTTATTGTAACCTTATCTTTCCTTTAATCATATGATTTTGGATCTTAATTCCCTCCATTCTTTCTTTTACTTTTTAATCAACAAATTGGCTCATGCAGCCACCTGGCACCTAGGAATTTATAAGGACTGGTGAAGATATTTGCTTTTCCTGAGGATGAATGCGTGATACATGCCAAATCACTTAACTATTTTTACCTCTTCATTACCTCTCCTTCCTTTCACTTCTTCCCAGCATTCACCCTTTCCAAGGTATATTCTGCTGCTGTCTTCAACCATATTCTATAAAATAGCCACTGGTTTAAAGCAGACCATTACTGTGTTATAATGAAATGTTTCCTAATATTTAGTCTGAACCTTCTCTGACACAGGTTTCAGCCATTCCCACCTGTCCTGCCACTGAATACCAGGGAGATCAGCCCCTCCCTCTCCACTTCCTGTCCACAGTAAGCTGTAGAGAGGAATAAGGTCATCCCTCAGTCTCCTTCTCTCCAAACTAATTGATTAAAATGTTGAACAGAATGCCGAACCCTGAGGAGCACTGCTGGTGACTGGTCTCCAGACAGATGTAGCCCCATCCACTACAACCCTTTGAGCTCAGCCATTCAGTCCATTCTTCACCCAGTGCACCGTGAACCTGCTCATCTCACAGTTGGACAACTTGTCCGGAAGGATGCTGTCAGGGACAGTATCAAAATCCCTACTAAAATCCAGAAAAACTACATCCACTGCTTTCCTGTCATCCACTAGGTGTGTGACTTATAGAAGTATATCAGATTAGTTAAATAGGACTTCCCTTTTGTGAACCCATGTTGGCTGTGCCTGATGATTGCATTGTCCTTTAAATGCCTTTCAGTAGCACCCAGGATGATCTTCTCCACAACTTTTACAGCTACTGACGTTAGACTAAGACCTCTGTTGGGTTTTTGGAATATAAATAAAAATGTAATGTCACTATGGAGTAAGACCATGGTATTACTAGAGTGCATTTTGTATACTTTGTGCTACTTAAGTATTATGAGTGTCTTTCAAGATTACTGTTACCTATTTAATAGCTCATTGGGTTTGGTGACCACATCAGTTTACTTTCTTACATTTTCTTGTATAATAATAATGCCTAGTAATAAACATTGGAAACATGCTAAAATAATGACAGAGTAACTGTGCAGGATGGCTGTGGTTTAATGGGCTTGATGTATTCTGGTCTATGTTTCTTCTACTATACTAAAGATTCATCTGTTTCAGCTGTATTTAAAAACAAAAAAATCTAATAATAAAAAAGTCCTCCAGGCTACTGCTAGGCAGCCTGAGTGAGGCTTCAAAGGGGGGTCCTGGTGCTTGGCTGTGCTGCTCGGCAAAAGCTTGACTCTCTCCAGCGCCAATCCGTGCTGCTTGGCAAGAGCCTGACTCTTGCCAGTGCCAATCTGTGCCGACACAGCACTATCCCTGCAGGCACTGGGGCCATTGCCGGCCAACACTGAGTCAACACAGCATCCCATTCTGACCTCAATAGTCATGCTGGGTGTGCATGGCATGGAGAAGGGGCACTGCTGGCTCTTCCCAGTATGTCCATGGAAGTTTTTTACTGGGGATCCCACATGCGGGCAGAGCACAGAGAAGAAGGTAAGGGTCACCTCCCTCCAGCTGCTGGCAGTGCTCTGTCTAGTGCAGCCCAGCGTACTGCTCACCACCTTTGCGTCCAGGGCACCTTGCTGGCTCCTGATCAGCTTGGTGTCCATCAGGACCCCCAGGTCCTTTTCTGCCAAGCTGCTTTCCAGCAGGTTTACCAAGCTGGTTTTGGTTGTGAGTTCTTGTGGATGTTTCCCTGGATGCTTCGTGCCCATACCGGTGCCATCCACAATCAGTCACACTCTCTCTGCTGGTCTCCATGTGCAATTGGCATGAGTGTTAGAAGGTGTCATGGTTTAACCCCAGCGAGCAACTAAGCACCACACAGCTGCTCACTCACTTCTCCCCTGATCCAGTGGAATGGGGGAGAAAATCGGGGAAAAAAAAGTAAAACTCATGGGTTGAGATAAGAACGGTTTAATAGAACAGAAAAGAAGAAACTAATAATGCTAATGATAACACTAATAAAATTACAGTAGTAATAATAAAAGGATTGGAATATACAAGTGATGCACAATGCAATTGCTCACCACCCACTGACTGACGCCCAGTTAGTCCCCGAGTGGTGATCCCCCCTGCCCCCACTCTCCCCAGTTTATATACTAGATGTGACGTCACATGGTATGGAATACCCCTTTGGCCAGTTTGGGTCAGCTGTCCTGGCTGTGTCCCCTCCCAGCTCCTTGTGCCCCTCCAGCCTTCTTGCTGGCTGGGCATCAGAAGCTGAAAAATCCTTGACTTAGTCCAAACACTACTTAGCAACAACTGAAACATCAGTGTGTTATCAACATTCTTCTTATACCTAACTCAAAAACAGCTACTAGGAAGACAATTAACTCTATCCCAGCTGAAACCAGGACAGAAGTGCATGTTTTCTCCAGCCAAAGCAGTTGTCCAAGTGGAGAGGCTCTTTCTTGTTATGGAACAGGGAGAAAGAGGATGCACCTTGGCAACAGTCCAGAGATGGAGCTTCTGCAGAACTCCATCTTTGTCTTTTCTCTTTAACTCCAACTTTTTAACACCAACTTTGTTCTTCACACAGTGTCCAGATAGAAGGTGGTGTTTGGCACTCTGAAGGAAAACTAGAGAGGAGTTTCCCTTTGCTGGTTTCAGTAGAAACAGCAGCTGCATAGCTGCCTTCCTGCTCGAGCACCTGTCTGCAGAACCCCAGCATCTCAAAGACGGGGAGGGGGGAAAATCCAACAAGCAGAGCAGACCTGAATAGTGCAGCCCAGGGGGTTGCAGATACACCTTGCCCACTTCCCACTCTTCCTGGGATGCTTTAGATGGTGGAGAGAACAAAGCAGTCCTTCTGCCTGCTTGAGCCAGACCCGTTGTCTCTTTGGCTTCAAATATAAGCAGCACAGTAAGCAGAAGCTAAAAAATGAAACCCAAGCTGTTGTGTGAGTTTACCTTGACATTTTCTGTAAGGAGAAGAAGGAAAGGAAGGAAGGAAAGAAAGAAAAGGAAGGAAGCAAGAAGGAGAGAAGGAAGGAGAGAAGGAGGGAAGGCAGGCAGGAGGGAAGGGAGGAAGGAAGACAAGCAAGGCAGAAAAGGTAGGAAAGGCAGGAAGGCTAGAAAAGGAAAGACAAACAAAAAGAAAGACAGAAAAAGAAAGAAAAGAAAGAAAGAAAGAAAATTAAAGAAAGACAGAAAGGCTGAAAGAAAGAGTGAGCAATACTCTCTGTAAGCCCTTGTGGTGGTTTAAGCCCACGTACAAAGCACCACGAAGCTGCTTGCTCACTCCTCCCCACCAGCCCTGGTGGGATGATGATGAGAAAATATAAAGAAACACTCGTGGGTCGAGACAAGGACAGGGAGGGATCACTCACCAATTATGGTCTTGGGCAAAAAAGACTCGACTTCAGGGAAAAAACAAAAATCAATTCAATTTGCTACCAATCAAACCAAAACAAGGATATTGGGAAGTAAACCCAGACCCTCGCACACCTTCCCCCAGCCCTCCCTCTCCCCGGCCCACCCCCACTCCCGGTTCTCTCCACCTCCCGCCTCCGAGCGGCGCAGGGGGACGGGGAATGGCGGTCGGGGTCAGTCCGTCACACCTTGTCTCTGCCGCTCCTTCCTCCTCAGGGGGAGGAGGACTCCGCACTCCTCCCCTGCTCCGCCGCGGGGTCCCTCTCGCGGGAGACAGTCCTCCATGAACGGCTCCAGCGTGGGTCCTTTCCATGGGCTGCAGTCCTTCAGGCACAGCCTGCTCCAGCGCGGGCTTCCCCAGGGAGCGGCGGCCATCTTGGGGGGCACCCCCCCCCCTGCTCCGGCGTGGGCTCCTCTCTCCCCGGGCTGCAGGTGGGCATCTGCTCCCCCGCTCCCCTCCGTGGGCTGGGGGGGGACAGCCTGCCGGCTCCCCACGGGCTGCAGGGGCATCCCCTCCTTCCCCCCTGCCCTCGGGATCCGCACAGGGGTTCCTCTCCCATCCCGATCCCCCGACTCCCGGCAGGTTTCCCCTCTGGAATCTGTTCTCCCAGAGGCGGGTCCGGCTCCCGGCCGGGGAAGCTTCCAGCAGCTTCCAGCAGGAGCCGGCCCTGCCGACCCTGCCCCGCTACCGAAAAACCCCGCCAAACAAATCCAAAACAGCGCTCTAGGAATAGGGCTAGGAAAGAGTTTAAAGGATTGCAATGCCTCCTCCTCATGCCATGCGTATTTGCAAAGATAACTCTCTGAAGAAGGACATATTGGATGGCTGAAAAGTGAGATAGGGCAGCACACAGATATTTTATCTTCGCATCTGTTCCTGGCATTTTACAAAGGTTTCTGGGCACCATTTAACCTGGCTTTTTTGACTTTTCCTTTCCATCAGTCCCTTGGCATGTATTGTGCTTCAAAGCAAAGTCTCACACCTTAATGCTTCAAGAGAAAGGCAACATCATGGTCAGACACAAGTATGGACTTCCATGTCACTCAACAGCTGAGCACAAGGCTAATGGGAAGGGAGAGGAGATAAGTGCATTAATGGGACCCATCTCTCTTTTCCAATAGCCTGTGTGTGCCATCATTGGTACTTGCCCTTCTGAGGAAGACAAGACCTTGAAGGGACTTGAAATGAGTTCCTAGATGCTGTTTAAGAAGATGAATATACTTTTGTTACGTCTGATAATTTGATGCAAGCGTATGTAGGAGAAGGCATAGTTTAAATATGATCACAGCTTTTGCAGCTGTGTGATCAAAGGTGAATAGAATAGAATAGAAAAGAATAGAATAGAATAGAATAGAATAGAATAGAATAGAATAGAATAGAATAGAATATTTTTGGTTGGAAGGGACCCACAATGATCATCTAGTCCAACTGCCTGACCAGTTCAGGGCTGACTAAGTTAAAGCATATTATTAAGGGCATTGCCCAAATGCCTCTTTAACACTGACAGGCTTGGGGCATCGACCACCTCTCTAGGAAGCCTGTTTCACTGTTTGACCACCCTCTGAGTACAGAAATGCTTCCTAATGCCCAGTCTAAACCTCCCCTGGTACAGCTTTGAGCTATTCCCACACGTCCTATCACCAGATCCCAGGGAGAAGAGCTCAGCAGCTCCCTCTCCACATCCCCTCCTCAGGAAGCTGCAGAGAGCAATGAGGTGGCTCCTCAGCCTCCTTTTCTCCAAACTAGACAAACACAAAGTCCTTAGCTGCTCCTCATAGGACATGCCTTCCAGCCCATTCACCAGCTTTGTTGCCTTCCTCTGGACGCATTCAGGGACCTTCACATCCTTTTAAATGGTGGGGCCCAGAACTGCACACAGTATTCAAGGTGAGATTGCACCAACACTGAATGCAGTGGGATACTCCCATCTTTTGACTGGCTGGTAATCCTGTGTTTGATGCACCCCAGGATGTGGTTTGCCCTCTTGGCTGCCAGGGCACACTGCAGACTCATACTGAGCCTGCTGTTGACCAGCACCCCCAGATCCTTTTCTGCAGGGCTGCTCTCCAGCCACTCCTCTGCCAATTTACACTTGTGCCTGGCATTACTGCATCCCAGGTCCAGAATCCAGCATTTGGTCTTGTTAAATTCCATGCCATTGATGATTGCCCAAAGCTCCAATATACCAGATCTCTCTGCAAAGCCTCTTGTCCCTTGAGAAAGTCAACAGCACCTCCCAGTTTAGTATCATCATCAGTAGTATTATTATAACTATTATATAATAATTTATAATAAAAGAAATATCATTAAATATCATTATTATATAAAATTTTAAAAATTATTTTCTCCTCGTCCTCTTTCTCATGCAAACACGATGTCCTTGCCATGTGCTGATCAGATGAATTCTATGACCAAGAATGACTAATAATAACACTTCAGACAGAATATAAGAACTAAGTAAGTGTTTTACAACATTTTTGTGTTACACTTTTCTGGACTTTACTGATTGGTCCGTCTGAGACAGTGATATGAGTTGCTGAACTGTGTTTAATAACTCTTGGTAGCTCTTCTTCCATTAATTTTTATAATTGCTTTTGAACTCATACAAAATTTTTCATGCACAATATCTTATTGCAGTGCATTCCATCATTTAACCGTGCTTTATGTGGAAAAGTGTTTTTCAGATTGATATCTGACAGTTTCACCTGCTGCCTCCTGTTACTTAAATTATGAGACACTGCAAAAAAAATAATGTTTCAACTTTTCTGGGACATTTGTGGTTTGATAGATCTTTACCATATTAAAAATTCTTTAACTCTTTCCTAGGATGACAAAAATGTAGTGATTTTAATAATTACTTATATGGAAGCTGTTCTACTTTTTCTCATCCTGTTGCCTTTCTCTGTACCTTTTCCAAGTTTTATTTTATCCCCTTTTTTTGTTTGTTTGTTTAGGGTTTTTATTGGTGTTGGTTTTTGTTCTTTGTTTGTTTGTTTGTTTTTTGATCAGGGGAACAGAAATAAACACAGTATTCATGTTCCAGGAACATTGTGTGTTCTACAGTGCCACAACATTGTTTTCTGATTAGTTCTCCATTCCTTTCCTAATAAATCCTAATACTCAATTTGCTTGTTTGACTGCTTCTGAACATTAGGATGATTACTCTATTTTCATAGAATAATGTATTATAACTCTGAGATGTCTTTCCTCTGTAGTACAAGCTAGTTCAGAGTCCTTCACTGTGCATACAAAGTTAGAATTGTTTTTCTCCTTATTTGTCCCCATGAGTATCACTAACAATAATACTGTTCAGCCTGTGAATCTAATCACCATAAAATATCATTAAGGCTAATTGAACATTTATATAGATAATCACAAAGCTTACTCTTTTATATTAGAAAGGGAAATAGATAAACTCTCATACTTTTGGACAGAGTTGTTTGTAATAAAGAAACTAAGTTTTGTAGAACTTTTTCTTTTTCCCCAGTTAGGAATAAAATCCAAGAATTTCTAAGTCTTCTTAAAAAAAGGTAAGGAATGCTGAAATTTCTGCCTCTGAAACACTTCAGCAGGTTGTCACGCAACTACTCAGTTTCATTGTCAAGCATTTCTTTGAATGAGTGGATGGAAAACCAGACAGAATTTGAAGCCCTCCTCTAAGGAAATGTTCCAATAAAATGCTACATAATATCCAGAGGGATAAATGTTTACATTTTGACTGATTGCCGTATTTTTCTGATTAATGTTATTTGCAGAAGCTAAGAAGTGTTTGCTGTAACTTAATTATTCAGCAGGTGTATACTATGAAGCATTTGCAGTTTTCTATAGTGTGCCTGGTATGGCCCATATCAGAGATGGACACTGAACAAGAAAATATTATATACATACTGGTGAAAAAATTCCTATGTTACACTTATACACTATGGCGAAGTCCATTGCCTTTAACAAAAATGAGAAGGGTATGGAAAACAGATTTTGCAGCATGTTTTGAAGATAAGGCATACTTTGCCTTAATGTTTTCTGTCTCTAAGCTGTTTCACAGTTGAGTACCCTTGACTGAAAACACTTAATCCATTGCTGTCATGAAACGCAGCAAAAGTTTCGATTATCTTCTAATGTTAAGCCTGGTTATTAAGAACCTATATGAGATACTACCTCAAATTAATTGAACAAATTGAAATTTTAATTGCTATCAGTGATCTAGGCATATAGTGTATGAAGTACTGGAACAAATGCCCTCATTAACTTACCTAGAAGTTTGAAAGCAGTGTCTTTCATGAGGAAATGCAGGAGAAGATGATTATTACCTTTGATGTCGCAAGCAAGGTGTTCTAATCCTGGAGGATATGATTTGAGAGAGAGATAAGAATGAAATGCAAGCTATTTTATTGTAGGAAAGCAGAATGCAGAAAGGGAATTGTGCTCTGTTCAGTATATTTGCAACAGTGCAAATGCTGGATGACTCCAAAGGATTTGCAATTAAATACATGGGTTTAAATTGAGGTCAAATGACACTAAACATAGTAGGCGGGTCACACATAGCCATACCTGTAAAAAAATTTGATCAAATACATCATATTGATCAGATATTCCTTTGAATATGGAAGCTAATTGTCGTCTTCATCTTGTCAAGCAAAGTGTTTTCTGGATCATTCTTTCCGGGACTGATTTAAACACAAAAATGAAAGCCATGGAACACAAAATATATTTCCTTGATCTGCCACTCCTTTTCCTATAAACTCCTAATGACAAGGCTGTGACAGATGGCCTTTAGGCCTCTTTTGGCCATCATACTTTATTATCTCCAATTAAGTCCAGTGGAGTCCAGATCACATCTTCCATCTGGAAAACAGTTTGTGGTAGCAGGAATTCTAGTTAAAGACAGCAAGTAAAAGGTTGTATTGTAGGTTTAGAGACTCTGAGCAGCTAAAGTCTCCTCAAGTTGCCCTTAATAATGGGTAAGTTTTAGCACTAGTTTTAATATCAGTCATAGTTAAATTTATATATTTCAAAGTAAAATGAAACAAAATACAACATGGACTAATGAAAAATTGACTATTCCAAGACAACTTGACATTTTTATGTAATAAGTTGGATAACTTTCTAGGTGACTTAAATGAAATAAACCTCATTGGTTTGTATATCAGAAATGTAATCAGTAAAACATCACATAGAGGGTAGCAGTTATTTTGAAGCTCAGATAATCAGTTCAACTGTACTTATGTAGGGATGGAACTCAAAGGCCTCGTTCTTTTCTGGATGCCATAGGGCATCCGAGACATTCATGTGGAACTGGCTGAAATAGCATACAACCTATGGGGGACCCATACTTCCTTGGAGTGACAGTTGAAGATGTGGTAGATATGGTAAAGCCTCAAAGTATTGCTAGGTATCTGGATTTACACAGCCAAATCTCATCTTCCTTGTCTACTTTAAAGTGAATGGCCTCTACTCTTAAGCTACACTAACTATGTTGACTAGGTCTTAATTTACTACAGTTGGGCCTTAAACATCCAGTTCAGATGCAGACAACTTCTGCAGACACTGTCTCAATCTGAAGCCTTACCTCACTTGATAGTGACGCTGGGGAAATTTTTAGCAAAACTGGGAGATGCAGGGGCTAGGACAATAGTTTTAAGGGGAATATGGATCTGATTCATGTGAAACAATGAAAGGAAAGAGAAATCAATGGGTTTACTTTACAAAAAAAAAGGCATACTGAAAGAAATTTTACTTGAGAATTGTAGTAACGACCTTGAAACATTTGCTAATGGAAACAGGTGGTAAAAAAAGTTAGAAGACACCGTAAATGGCAAGAAAGTTCAAGAATTCTACAGGGAGTTTTAGATGACCTTGAGAAGGACTGAGGTATTAGCAAGAGGGTGGAGTTAAATAGTGCAAAATAGCTGGTTACACAATTCAGGAATAGTAAGCATAATTCCTGGTATTGGCTGGGAGCTCATCATCTGGAAGTGTCAAAGAACAAGAACGACCTAGATGTACTAGCTGAAGACAGAATGATTCTGAAATACTAACAGGATATGGCAGTGGAAGAGCAAATATTCTTGAATGCATTAGAAAACATATTTCCAGTAGAAACAAGAAAGCATTAATGTCGTGCTAGATATCGGGCACGTGTCTTTAACAAGTCCAAACCTGATCCCCCTTGTTTAAGAAAAATGAATTCAGACTTCAAGGCTGCAAGAAACCATCACTCAGATAGCCAAGAAAATCAGAAGAAAAAAAAATCAGCCTAATTAAACATAAAAAATCAGTAATTATAGGAAAATGTGTATTCTTTGTAAGTACATTAAAACAAAAAAGATTAGGGAGTAAGAAAAAAACTTTTTAATAAAATGGATATTGTCTGTGGAAAGAAATAGGTATAAAATTTCTACGACTAAAATGTAGGCTGGTAGATAGAAACAGGTTTCTAACCATCAGAGGAATAAAGTTATGGAAACTTCTGATTGGATTAGTGGACACTCCAATTCCAAGACAGATTTTTCTTTACACTCTCAGTTTTGAAGCCTGGGTCCCTGCACACTGAATATCCTTTTACATGATGCATAAGTTTTCTTCTTTTTCAGAAGAACAGAAAGCAAAACATTTCTACAAATGTATTGCCTACCACAGGAAATTTTTGGAATTTTTTTTCTTGAGATAATGAGAAAAAGAAGAAATTATAGGTTGTTATTTGTTCATTGACAAACATGATGGGAAGGATGAGAATATCAAAGATGCAAAGCACTTCTGGTCTGAAATGACTGCTTACAAATTTTACAAAGAAAGAAAATATCTTGTTCTTTTCAGTGTCTTTTTCTTTTCTTTGGTTTAGCACAAATATAGTAAGTTAATAACTTAAATAATTCCACTTCCTTTTGGTAGAGGAAAGCATCACTCTGACTCGAAGTCATGCCTCTACCTGGCTAGCCAGATAGTGTGTTCTCCTCAGCAGTTTCACCCCCTTTGAGTCAGTTGCCCACAGCACTCTGCTTAATGAGTCACTCTGACTCGGGAGGATATTTTAGTCCCATAGTCCAGTTGAGATTCTGAGACATTCCTGTGTGGTGGTGGCAAACCGACTCCTTAGGCTCTGCTTCTATGCTGTTCATGGGACTCCTTGACAAAGTTGCTCAATCAGAAATCCTATAGTCTCTTTGTCACAGACGAAGGCAATCTGAGATTGCTAACCTAACATGACACAGATAATAAACCAAAATGGTTAGCTAAGGTACCAAGGCCTTTCTCTTTTTATTGCTCTTCTCTTTTCCAGAAAAAAATGACTTTGTTGTTTCTTTAAATCCTCACTGACTCACTCAGATTTCCCTTTTCACCTAAATTCTCTACTGACTCCTTTTCTTGTCTTACTTTGTTACAGGTAGGTAACAAACTTACTCGTAAGTCCTTAAATGCCAATGGGAAGACCATACCAGCAAGTGCTGAAATCACCCCAAAATACTGATCCTGTATGTATCAAAAAGGAAAAAAATTCAGACAATACTTTTCACTAACAAAATTTGACTTGAAGGGCTGATTCCAGTTTTAGATACTGAACCAATCCTTGCAGTGTTCCCTCTTTTGTGTTGAAAAAAAGGAGCAGTCAGCCCACTGGATTCTTTTCAAATGGAATTGATTTTTAAATGCAGCTATTTTGTTAGGAAATATGTATGTATGAATAAATTAGATGCCCAGACTCTCTCTCCCATTTATAAAACTATTCAAACATCATGGACTTTTCTCCTAACTTATCTGAAGACTACAGTTAGGTAGGAACTGGAAAAAGTATAACAGTTTAAATAAGTTCTTTCAGAAATAGGAAAAAAAAATAATAATAATAAAAAAATTACCACATCTTCAAGCATGGCATTGTCTTAAAAAGACGAGAAAAAAAGCAGTAGTAAACCTGGTCTTCATTTTAGGTATGCATTATAAAGCTTGAAACAATTAGGAAGAGCTAGAGGAGATAACAGACTTTTTATGCAGCTTTAAATAGTCCCTATACATAGAAATAGGATGAAGAATTTCAGAATATGCCTGGCTACTTCTGTGTAGCAATCTTCTATATTCTTTTGCTGAATTGAAGAAGAATTCTATATATAGATTTCTATCAACTAACAAAGAAAAAATAAGATGTTCTCCAAACAGAGTATATTTCCCTATGTACCTGATACTGCATGCACCACATTGTGATTGTAATGCCTGTGGCATGGGACTAGTTTCTTGCTATATGTTTTTAAAGTGTGAGTGATAAATTTTTATTAGGGATCCTGTGAGACTTTGGATATAATAAAAATAAATATTTAAAAAATAGTACATATTGAATAAATATGTCTTTTTTTTAAAGCTGAACTGAGTTTAAAGGAAACAGTAAATTTAACAGATTTGATTGCAAAGTCATAGCTTATCTATGGTGTAAAATAAAAACCACGAAAAGTGTCGTATAGGAGTACCCAACCTCTCTGATGACAGTGTATGGGACACAAGCCACAAGCTCTCAGTAAATGAGGTAAGCCTGTTCTCCATCAGCCTGTCCCACTGCATTTCCTTACAGGCCATCAGAATGTTAGATGTTTCTTGCTTAAATACCTGTTCTTCCAATTAATCCGCTGTCCTGGTTTCAGCTGGGATAGAGTTAATTGTCTTCCTAGTAGCTGGTGCAGTGCTATGTTTTGGGTTCAGTATGAGAAGAATGTTGATAACACACTGATGTTTTCAGTTGTTGCTGAGTAGTGTTTTGTCTAAAGTCAAGGATTTTTCAGCTTCTGATGCCCAGCCAGCAAGAAGGCTGGAGGGGCAAAACAATTCGGGAGGGGACACAGCCAGGGCAGCTGACCCAAACTGGCCAACGGGGTATTCCATACCATGTGACGTCACATCCAGTATAGGAACTGGGGGGAGTGGGGGCAGGGGGGATTGCCGCTCAGGGACTCATGGGGCGTTGATTGGTGGGTGGTGAGCAGTTGCATTGTGCATCACTTGCATATTCCAATCCTTTTATTATTAGAATTGTCATTTTATTAGTGTTATCATTATCCTTATTAGTTTCTTCTTTTCTGTTCTATTAAACCGTTCTTATCTCAACCCACGAGTTTTACTTTTTTTCCCAATTTTCTCCCCCATCCCATTGGGTGGGGGGGGAAGTGAGTGAGAGGCTGTGTGGTGCTTAGTTGCTGGCTGGGGTTAAACCATGACATCCACCTTCAGTCAGCTTCTTTCAGTGGACTTCTTCCCTTTTCAGTGGTCATATCCAACCACACTGCCTCAAAGCCATTCTGCCAAACTTCTTATTTCCTCATAAATCTCAACAATATAATTTGCTTAGGCTTATAGCTCCCTCCTGCATGATCCAGTCAAACAGCTCTGAAGAGGTGAAACACAGCTATGCTGTCACTTTGAAATCCCTGTTCCTTAAGTACTCTGCTAACTGCATGGCAATATATTGCTCTATTTCTGGAAGGCAAAAGATATAGGAAGACATTTATCAATACTCTCTGGAATTCCTTCTTTCTAAGGATGTCAAAGTGTAGTGGTCTATAAGCTGCACTGCTTCCCAAATTCCCTCATTAATTACATGGCATTTTCAGGGAGAGGACAGACAGAAAGATGCAGGAGGATGAACTTGGAACGGATAGGAATTTAAATGTGTTTCATGTTGAAAGGCTGGCGACACACTGCCCTTGTAAACCAACTGCTGAAAATAGCTGTTCTTGCCTTGAAATAAAAACTGATGAACTTTCTGTATCCTTCTGAAGCCATGGTGAAACAAAACATTTGGGCTATTTGGACAATTTACCTCCTGAGGGCTGATTTCTCAGAATATATGTTCTGAAACCAGGAAGTGAACAGATTCAGCAACTGTTGCTGCTAGTGGATGTTAAAAACAACAAAATGAAAGTCTTGAAAGGAATAGCAAGGGAAAAGATATTTTTGTAATGAAAACATAATTATAGTGTTCCTGATAATGCAAGACAACAAGAAACTAATCTGCATAATAATTTTCTAAAATAAAATGAAGATTATATTTCTTTCTGTGCAAACCATTTATTTTCCATTCACATTCTGCTTGTAAGATTAAATTCATTTTTTTTTTCTTCAGAGTAGGAATAGAAGCACATACTTGGATGCTGTGACCTAACTATATCTGGAAATATATTTTGCAGTTGTTAGAAAAATGGAATTTAGAATTTCTTATATCAAATTCAGTCTTATCTCTCTTGGTTTTCCTTTTTTTTCCCCATGTATAACCCTAAAAAATGCACAAAGATAGTTACAATGGTGCAAATAGCTAAAGAAACCAGGGTATTGTTCATGAAAATAGCTTGGAAACACAGTATTTGTTGATTTCGCAGGATATTGTTCTCCAAATTCTTGTTTGCCTGTCTATCCTTTTGGACCTGTAAGCTGGAAAGGATCTTAAAGTTAAGTTTAACTCATCACAACTTTTGCTGGTCTTGAGTACATAAGCTTCTCATAAACCAATCAGAAGTCTCCCTTAGGCTCTATAGCTGAAAAAGAATTCATGTAACACAGTTTGCCTAATCCATTTTTATACTCTTATAAAATTGCTGAGACAAGGGACTTCTGCTGTATCTATTGAAATACTGAAGAGCTATACTTTTCTTCTGTGGTATTTATTCTTCAAGTTTGATAAAGAAGACCTGCTATTACAAATGATTAATAGTTTTTTACCTTAAAAGCAAATTTGGTTCCTGATAGTCAGAAAATTAATTTCATCTTCTTGTCAGTCTAATTAGTAATCTGAAATAGAGATTATCCAATTATTTTGAATGCTTCAGTGCAAAACAACAATGAAAAGTTCTGTATATAAATCATTTAGTTATATGGAATTCTAATTGAAAAAATGCAGGTCTTCAGTTGGTACAGATTGGGAACAATTAACAATGTAAAAGGAATTGTAACATTATTTTTCATTCTGTTAATAGCAATATTATTAAATGGTAAATTGCAATTCAACATTACGTCTACAGGACCACTCAGAAGGAACAGAAATTGAGTCACTAATAAATGTCTTGCTCTTGTTGTTTATTGAATTAAATTATTATATATGTAATTATATCAATTAGCCAAGTGGAAAAAATAAAAAATATTCTCTTATGGTTAATATCAGAATGAATCTGGGGTGCTAATACTTTAATCTTCTTAAATCACTGGGAAAGTATATCAAAGGTTACTTGGCTTCAGGGAGATCAGGAACATTAAATGCATGTCCAGAACAAAATGAAATTTCTAGAGGTCTTCCGTTGGAAGAGCTTAGGATAAAGGCTCCCTATGTAAACTGTCATATTCCTTGTTTGCTTAAGGTGTTTCAAAGAAGAAGCTTTTTAAATATAATATTTGTTATTATTTAGATTAAGGCATCTTTCAGTCATGGATATTCAAATGGTCTTTAGAGGTTACTGTAAATACATTCTTAATAGTCACTTTTACCCATTAGTTATCAAGTGTCATTTTAAACCAAGTTGGGTGACTAACCTGGATCCCTTGCATGAAAGTACAAGTGTACAAATCATATATGGGATGATGTCATTCTTTCTCTTGCTGACAGTAATGATTTTTTATGCCCTGAACTTCCATAGTACCTGTGCAAAGTCAATCTGACATAATATCAAAAGATGAAAGGTAAAAAAGAAAAGGGTCTTTTTAACAGTCTCAGAAAATGCATATTTATTTCAATTGTACAGAGGTCATAGCTTCCTCTAAGTTATTTTATTTGCCTACTCAATGTATTGAAGAAAAGAGCAGCAAGATCCTTTCCTAGATATACTAAAAGTGCCTTAACTATGAAATGTCATGTAATAAGCTTACAAAATGGAACCATTGGTTTCAGCATTACAGATTTATTTGGGTTGTTAAAATCTTGTAAAAGATATTTATGTATTGGTTGTCACTTTTTTCTAAAACAAATCATCCTAATCCCCTGTAATCCAAAGGAACACATTTTGATATATCTTTCTTTTGCCCTTCATAAAAATTTCCTAGAAATACCATAATACCTGTATTAGTAACAATGGGTCCAGTCTCAAAATGCATATGGATTTTTTACACAAGGAAACACAGAAAGTGATGCTTGTGCCTGAACAAAGGCTGTGCGACACTTGACAGTTGGGTATTGCAGCATTTGGCCCAGATTTGGTAACTATTTGCTGTGCAAGAGAACAGGTTGCAGTGGCAGGCCAGGAGCCAATTTCATACTTGGTGGAGCTCTATTCCACTCAGAAGATTTGCCCTATGAGTGATTTTAATCCATACTGTGTCTTCATTAAAGATGGCTCTAAAGTGCGCTGAAAATATTTAGTTCCTCTGCATACTCACTTTCTTATGTATTTCTTACTCACATGGCCCTTATCTCCTGACTTCGAAGTCAGCACTGAAGCGATAAAAGCATCATGAGGACTAACTTTAGCACACAAAGCTTTCTATGACTAAGTCCTTTCTCCTCCATTATCCTCGGGCATTTAGGCTGGTGACAGAAGCATATCTACAACAGCAGATGGAAAAGATTCAAATGCCTCAGCCCAGCAAAAAGATCTTTATTCATGGGTATTTCTCTGTTGCTTAGACCAGTCTCTTAACTAGAACGGACTACAAAAGTAATGAGGCTAACATAATTTGAGACAGGAAAATAAATGTAAGAACTGGCACTACATATTACATGTTGATAAGACATACTTTGGCCAAAACTAAATAGTTATAGAAATAGTGAAAGAATTGAACTTAAAGGGGAAAAGAAATGGAAAGAACTGGCTCTGACTGAAGCTTTCAGCCCTTCAGGAAAATTACTATTATTGTCATAAGTGCCTGTGGACATGAATAACACAATTATCCTTCTGTGAACTGCTTCGGAAGATTATGTACCTCCTTCCTTATTTTTCCTATTCAAGATGGCATCTGATTGCAAGCTAGCTTGTAAATGCAGTGGTGAAACTGTCTCAAAGAGTATAATCACTTCTGGAGCTGACAGGTAAAGTCACAACTTAGCCATGCAGCTGAATTTCACACCAAGATCCTCCCAGATATTTTATTTAGGGACACGTTGGAATTGAATGTTTATAAGACATAGATTATATATATATTTTTTATTTATATATATCTATGTATAAGCGATAGGATCGAGTGCACCCTCAGTAAGTTCACAGACAACACCAAGTTCGGTGGGAGTGTTGATCTGCTCGAGGGTAGGCAGGCTCTACAGAGGGATCTGGACAGGCTGGATCGATGGGCTGAGGCCAATCGTATGAAGTTCAACAAGGCCAAGTGCCGGGTCCTGCACTTGGGTCACAACAACCCCATGCAGCGCTACGGGCTTGGGGAAGAGTGGCTGGAAAGCTGCCCGGCGGAAAAGGACCTGGGGGGGTTGGTCGACAGCCGGCTGGATATGAGCCAGCAGTGTGCCCAGGTGGCCAAGAAGGCCAACGGCATCCTGGCCTGTATCAGCAATAGTGTGGCCAGCAGGAGCAGGGAGGTGGTCGTTCCCCTGTGCTCGGCACTGGTGAGGCCGCACCTCGAGTCCTGTGTTCAGTTTTGGGCCCCTCGCTCCGGGAAAGACATTGAGTTGCTGGAGCGTGTTCAGAGGAGGGCAACCGAGTTGGTGAGGGGCCTGGAGCACAAGCCTTATGAGGAGCGGCTGAGGGAACCGGGGCTGTTCAGTCTAGAAGAGAGGAGGCTGAGGGGAGACCTTGTCGCTCTCTACAACTGCCTGAAAGGGGGTTGTAGCGAGGTGGGTGTTGGTCTCTTCTCCCAAGTAACAAGTGATAGGACAAGGGGAAATGGCCTCCGAGTTGCAGCAGGGGAGGTTTAGATGGGATATCAGGAAAAATTTCTTCATGGAAAGGGTTGTCAAGCATTGGCACAGTCTGCCCAGGGAAGTGGTCGAATCACCATTCCTGGAGGTATTTAAAAGATGTGTAGATGTGGTGCTTAGGGACATGGTTTAGTGGTGGACTTGGCAGTGCTAGGTTAACAGTTGGACTCAATGATCTTAAAGGTCACTTCCAACCTAAGCAATTCTATGATTCTATTCCATGAAAAAGGAATTTAAGAGTACTAATAAGCAGAGAGATATGCATCCTCTGCTGGTTTATGTCACAGCTGTGCCAGTTACTCAATACTTTAAGAACAGTTAATACTAAATGAAACACATACTTCAGTATTTGACAGTTTTTATAATATAACTGAGGTTCAGAAAATGAAAAATAGTATAGGCATACATGTAAAATGTAATACTTCTTATGGTGTCCTAGGAAAAATCATAAAATACTTTGTAGGAATATGCCAGCATAACAGCAAGTGAATATTTCAATTAGTGTATGTAAGCAGACACATTTTTTTTCTGCTGAGAGAAAAATAGACAATCATGCTGCCATGCTGTACTCTGGGTTTTGGTTTGTTTTTTTTTTCCCCTAAAATATCGGGCCAGTTTCAATAGGTACCTGTGTTAGGAACTGAGCTCAGGGTTCTTTGATAACATCTTTTTCTGCGTTAAAAAATACTAGCTTTGCTGTACATGAATTAACCTCTCTCAAGTAATTCACAAAATGACAGAAGATAATTGCTGGAAAAAAAGGAAAATTACTTTGGTTACCAAAATTTATGCAAAGACTCAAAAGAGAAAAAACTGTATTAATAAAAAGTGCCTGTCCATCTCTTTAAGTTGCTGTGTTCAAGAAGGCATTTTCTCATTATAAGTCAAAGAGAGATTAATATTATGACATGAGCGAACATCTCTAATTCTGTCTGTAGAGTAACAAATTGCAAGTGAAATTGATTTGAGGTGTAATTTCTGCCATCTATTCTAAAAATCATCAGCTAATGGCATCTAGACGTTTTCACTACTTCTATTTAAATGAAGAATACAAGGTACTATGGAATACTGCATTCAGTATTAAAAACAATAATAAAAAATGTTTTGTGGGGCTTAAATAAGACCACATATGTGTAGAAGGCCACAGAAGCTAATGCTATGTAGTGAAATTGCATTAAAAATTGACATATTATTATGAACATCCAAATGAATTCTTTAAGAGCATTTGAAAGAGGCAAGGTAGAGACAGCTATAAAAGCATAAATAGAACCAAAACCAATCCCAAAGCATTTTTCTAAAAAGTATAGCCATTATTATGTTCAGAAAATCATCCATCAACAGAAAGGCAGTGGGAGACACAAAGATGACTAGGAAAATTCTTGCATCCTGAGATCCAGGCTGTAGTAGTACTTTCAGGCTCTGGAATGGTACTTCAGGAGTGCAGTGGACTGGTGCTGATCCTGAATACCAAAGAGGTATTTTACTCTGAGTGGGGTGTATAGCGGCACAGATCCCATTGATTTCTCTATAGTTTTGCCACTGATCTCAGCAGAGAATTTAGAACTGAAATAATTTTAAGCATGGCAAAATGAGTTATATATAGTTTTAGGATGATATCCATACCTAAGGTATCAGTTTTTTTGAGTTAAAGTATGTCTTTTAGAGTACCATGATCTAAATTCAGTCTGCTGAGGTCAAGTGCTCTTTATGTTACAGGTCCGTTTTAACTCCACAAAACCTCAGAACTAGGACTTAACAAGTTTTTCTCTGGACTTACTATGCTATTGTGTGCAGTGTGAACTACCTATGGACCTGTAATATAAATGCAGCATAGAAGAGTACAGGCACGGGAGGATGGCAGAGGGCTTGAAAGCAGAGGCACAGGATGATGCTAGAGGCCCAGGGCTATAAACACTGCAGAAGTGATCAATTAGTGGCCACCTCTGGAGTGCAACCTTGGCAGCTGAGTACAGCTGGTTTTATAGATAACAAAGAAAACAAAGTGTAAGTACCCAACATATGGAAAATGTACCACATAGAGTAGATTTGATATAAAATCGAATCAAAGACTAATTAAGGAGGTGGTCTTAGAAAACATACAAAAATATCCCAAACAAACCCAAAAGTAAGGAGGAAGACAACTCCCCCTCAACAACATCATTATATTCCTCCTGAAAAATTATTTAGACTGATGATTTACCCAAACACCTCTTGTTTTTTAAGGAAAATGGAAACCATCAACCTTAGAACCCACTGGGGAATTGCAAGGTTGAACGTACCATCAGAGAAAAGTGGTAGATACCAGGAACTCTGTGTGTAATAATTTTACCTATACCATTGATGAGAAATAGCTGTAATAGGTAATTTGTATTATAAACTTTAGCAGTTATTAAAATGCTAATAATTATAGTTATTAGAATATTATAGTTATTAGAATACTAATAATTCCTTGATTAGACCGCTAAAACTTAGACTGGTGTAAAGATCATTTACTGATATAAATTCTTCATTGTGCTTATGTTGTGTGTTTCTTCAGCACACACAAAACACATAAGGGATGCTATTATATTATGAAGGTTTGCTGAGAGTCAGTCAGTCTCTCAGTTGGACAAAGTTTAGGCATGAACAGAATCGTGCTTATGTGGCTACTGATACACAAAACAGTTGTGTTTGCTTTTTACTGGCTTCATTTCCTATATGGTCATATACTAAAATATTTAGATGGTTCCTTTTACATAAAATATAATTTATCTTCAAAGCTATTTATCTTACTTATCATTGAAACAACCTTTTGAATTCAAGAAGTTTTATTATTACCATTTCACACATGGGAAACAGAGATATTTGGAATACTTCTACATACTATTTCATCAAAATGTCAAAGCTCTGTCCAAGCAAACATGTATGATTAGAATCACGCAGCATGATGTGAAAATACCAGCTGGTAACCCAGCTGTGATACCATGTTACTGTTCACAGCTATTCTAATGAATGTCATGCTCATATGGCTATAATCTTTCCGGCTACAGAGCTAGCTGCCTTACTGCAAAGCCTATATACACCCTAAAAGTCTAACACTCAGAGTCTTAAAGGTACTTAATCATATAAAAATTCAGATAAATGACTGAGAATGGTTTTAAAAACAACCCTCATACATAGTTGTCTGTGAGGAGCTGGACATCATAAAAAAGTCTGATTGGTATAAAGAAAGAATATAAGCCTCTTATCCTCAGTTACTTAGAGCCTTAATCACTGAACTGTCCTTCCCTGTTTATATGAAATAATGATCAGGAATATATATTTTCACATCAAATTAATCCCTCACACTCAGTTGACATGTATTTCTCTAGACAGTGTCTTCTGTAACAGCTCTGCAACCATGCAATGTTCGGAGCAATGTTATACACTTCAGTCATTGTGCATAGGAAAGAAAACAAAAAAGGGAGTCTGCCTTCTACTTTTCCTTCTTTAGCTCTGTTTTTAGTTACACATACAAGCAGATAGCTTTCTAAATACACATAAGGACCAGAACGCATGATCAGAAAGAACCAATTCACATGTAAGCAACTTTCAAGTCAAAATTCAAATACTCAGATTTTATATAGGAGCCCACTTCCATAATGAGTTTGAGTAAACCCCCTGATTTTCATGCAAGGATTTTGTTTCTGGTTCCGCTCCCCCCTCACCCCCCGATGGATACTATCATGAAACAAAGCTTTGTGTATGGCTTGAGCCCACTTCTGTTAGAAAAAAAGGTAATTTAGCACAGAGAGGCTTTTGCAGTATTGTTAACTTCATTTGAACTTGAAAACAGAGTCTGGTATGGCAGTTAAAGCAGGGTCAAATACTGTTGCTGGAACACTTTGATTGTTGACTTCGTGAGACTGAATATCAGCTTTGGTTCTTCATAATTATTTTTGAGATGATTTAGGCAACAGATGCAATCCATAGGTGGTAGAATTAGGGTATACTACAGAAGCTGCTTTTAATTTATTCACAAGATCAGTTAATTGTAATGAGATCTTTATGCCACAGATCAGGAAGTGAGCCAGTGCAAGCTGACTCACAGGAAACTATTTCAGAGTAGAGTCTGTTTTAGCATAATAATAAAGGGGATTGTCATTCTTTGACAAAAAGCATATCCCATGCTTATATAAATGGTAATAATAGCTCAATGGACTGCTAAAACTGTATTTTCTAAAAGAAAATTTTGATCTTGGGGACTCCAGAATATTTTTGGAAAGTAAAAGAGGAATGGGAAAGACTATGTCTGTATCTGTACTTTATTCTTTTTTATGGGACTAGCAATCAGTTTATGAGATTACAGAAGAAAAGGTTAAAATTTTCTCATCTCAAAGAAATTGGATTGGAGGAGAATCAGATAGGAGAAACAATTTGACAAGTTAACATTTATAATCTCAGTGTTGTGTCTTCTGGAGAACATGACGGAAATTTTGTAGGATGAAAGCAAAATACTGAACAGAAGACATGAAAAAGTTTTAATTCACTTAAGTGTTGTTATCCACGCTATACTGTTAAGGTAACTTAAAGACAAGCAAAAAGGGAAACGTGACAGCTGGGAAGTTGACATGCTATGAATTGTCCATCACAGAAAACTGAGCAATCAAACGGGGTCATAATTTGTTGAAACAATAGGAATCTGTGCTCTATGGCCTTTTGTATCCCTGCATTTCGTTTCACACATGGTATTGAAAAATTTCACAGGTGCTGTTCTGATGTGACTGGGTTAACTAAGGTTAACACTGTGGCTGCTTCTGGTCTGAAACAAATAGGTGTCACTTGCAAATTCAATTCAATTCCCATTCTGCCATCTGAAATTTGTCACCACAATAAGAGGTTTGATCAAAGAATGCCTGAAGGTGACAGTTAATGATGATTTCTACCTCAGGATGAGAACAGCAAAATTAAAAAAAAAGGGGGGGGGGGGGATTGCAAACACAGAGGAGTTGGATTCAGGCAGCTGAATGGGCATCAGAGTAATTTCAGCAGTGGAAAATGTTATAAATTAAGCAAGTTCTACTATCCGTGCTGCTTTTAGCATCACTCGAATTTATCTTGCTTCTACCTTTTTCCACAGTTTTCCTTTAAATGCTTTTCTAAGATACATACTGAAAACCACTTAGGATGATTCAATTTATGTTTAATGTAAAAGTAGTGCAAAAGTGGTTTTTACCTGGATAGTATGGGCAATTCAGTCTCACATCAGTTTCATACAGAAGTTCAACGGTAGAAATGTAAAGATTAAGCTTGTTGGAATTCTATCAGGTCTGTTGGCATTCTGTTGGTGGTAGTTACGGACATGGATGAAAAGTTGCAAGAACAATAAATATTATATTATGTATTTAGAGGCACAAAATGTAGATACATGTGTAATAAATACTGATTACAGATAAGAAGAGATCTGCAAAGTAACAGTAGCTGATAGGTTCTGGGACTAATATAGCAGTGATGTGATTGATAAAGTTTAGGTCTCTGATTCTCAAAGAAGTTGAAAAATGACAGAAAAAAGCATCTATACAGAAAGATTAACTTCTTCAATAAAACAGTAGTTCAGCTCCTCCAGAACAGAAAGAACCATCTCCAGTTACTGTTATTTTACTGAAACTGTGGCTGCAAGCTAATTATTTACTGACAGTTAGCAGTAATTAACACTGTCTCCCCCATCTCACTTTAGAGGTAATTAGGTAGTTTTTCATAGCTTAAAACGTTACATGCATGATTGGACATGAGTTTGGGTTTAATCATGAGCTGCTAGAGAGGGGAAGGTTACTTTCTGGAGGACCATACAAAGACATGTGCATCAAAGTAGACTGTATTTCCAAAAAGCTGAGAAATGTTGAAATGAATCTTGGAAGTTCTCTGAACTTTGTTAATTGGCTGATTAGATTACACATAAGCTGAGCATTTTCTGAAAAAGAATAATGAGCCAGTACCTTTTCCAGTTTATACTTGGTTAATATTGTCTGGGAAGGCACTACTGCAGGAACTTAATATAAAATTTATGTGTAAAAAAAATGGACTCCAAACTGATGAAATCAGTTCTCTGCCTGCTTTTTTTTTTTTTTCTGGTAAAATAGCAGGCACCCCCACCCCCTGAATTATGGCATAGAAACTGCCTTTAGTAGAGAAACTGGGATAAATTATGTGTTTTGTACTGTTATGTCCAGTACATTTCTTCTTCATAGGAAAACTGAAGAGTATTAAAATCGTTAGACATCTGCTTCCTCACTGATACTTTAGAATTGATCATATAGAGATTTTTGGAGGAAGAACTCCTATTAAACTCTTATGTGAGTTTTATTTCAGTGAACAGCACAGATTTCGGTTCTTCCTCCTGAGTTGTAATTATTTTTCTTTGATTTTATGTCTCCATGGTAACTCTCTTTTTGAGAATCTCTTTCTCTGTTTTCCTGGGAAAGCCCAGATATGATCCCTACCCTGCAAACAATGTAAATAATTAAATACTTTTTTTGCAGTCTTTATTAAAATGTAGAAACCTTAGCCTGTTTCACTTAGCTGAATACTTGAGCCTGAAGGAAAGATAAAATACATTATCTCTGCGAGTATCTACTCAGCCATGTCTTCTGGGCTAATTTCTGTTTTTCCATACAGTAATTAAAAAAATCTCTTCATGCTCGATTTTTCAATGTAGTAAAAACCAGTTTCAGCTGATTTCCTGTCTTTGAGAAGTTTTGTTTCTTTTTTTTTCTTCTTTTTTTTTTTTTCTTATTGCTTGAGTAGTTTTTAATTACAATGCAAGTACTGTTACAGGAAATTTATTAAAATACTGTGGACCATAGATTTATAGCTAATATTGTGTCATCCTTTCTCTTCTGTGCTTTCAATATTTTGAAACACTAAACAAGCTGAGTCTTGATATGCAAGCTAAATATTTGAATGAAGCTGTTTGTTTAATTGCCTTGGATCTTATAAAGTTATAAAACTAAAGGAATCTATTTAGATACTAGGTTTTCTGAAGAATTTTTTTCCATATGATTATTTTAAAAGATGCATAGCTTAAATAGAAGATTTTGCACTTAAAAAGAGCAAAAACATTTCCCTACATTTAATGAACAACCAAAAATCTAGAAAAAAACAAGGAACATGCAGACAAAGCACATTTTGTTTTGTAGATCTCCACCATTCATTTGAAAAATTCATGTCAAATTCAACATTTGCCATAGCTCCACATTGAATTAATCCCATTGGTAGTAAAATTACTTTAATAAGCAGATATAAAATTATGTAAAACCTTAATACTTGTCTTGTTAATATTTATTTGTTTACTTTTTAGAAACTCATACAGTAGTTTGTCAACTGAAAAAAAACCCATCCCAAGCCCCAAATAAAAAAAAACCAAACCTTAAAAGCAGAGGCAGGTCTCAGTCCTGCCACCTCATAAAAAATTATTTCCCTACAATTCCTTTATTTTTTTTTTTTTTAAAACAAGAGGGTAAATCAATAATGGCCAAATAGCCAGTAATTTTATCTCTAAATTGCCTAGCAGCAAATTTTAAAATATCTTGACCTTATTTATTGTAATATATTTCTTTTGACAAATCACTTTCTTGACCCCATTTTATGACAAATATTTAGCATTCAATAAGTTTTCCTTCAATATATCAGCTATATGGTAGAGATTTTCATCAGTGTTCTGCTTTAAACATTTAAGATTACAGGTCTGAAATTCAGCTTCTGAGACCATTCCTGAAACAGTCAAACACAATTCACAATTTCAACAAACTTCTTTTGAGTAAGTTTATTTATTAAAATGCTTGTGAGACATGAACTCAGACGTAAGTATAGTCAAGCAAGTTGATTTATAAAGTCAAATGAATATTCATGCTCAGCATTTTGTCCGCTGTGCTCTCAAATCAACCTCCTGCTGCCAAGAGAAGCCAGTGGAACAAGTGTATCTTGCAGTGTGCCCAGAGACTCCCACTTTCCTCTCTTGCTTAATCAAGAGGCAGTGCAATCGTTTAATGAATCCTGAATGCTCAGTATCCAAAGAAAGAGACTTCTATTTACCTTTAGACAACTTTTCTCAATAATTTTTTTTCTCTT
The DNA here is from genome assembly GCF_900496995.4 of Aquila chrysaetos chrysaetos. Lineage (NCBI taxonomy): Eukaryota > Metazoa > Chordata > Aves > Accipitriformes > Accipitridae > Aquila > Aquila chrysaetos. The sequence continues at coordinate 24,479,650 of NC_044017.1, read as the reverse complement.
CTTCACAGACCCCTCGTTGCAGCCATTTTTCAGAAGATAGCACCATGAGTTCACAATGAAATCAGCTAAGGGAAACAAGGCTTTGCTTTGTTTTCATCATTACCTCTTATATATATGGCTTCCTGGGTTCAATATGTGACCTACAGATATTTAGATGACTCATGAATGCATGAGTCCAGTCAAGCATGTGGAATGGTACTCAAAGATAAATAGCGGACAGGGCAGGACATGTAAACTGATCAAAGCAAGATGTTAAGGGGAATGTGGAAACACAAGTCAGTTACATTCAGGGCTCCAGAGTCTAAGCTGAAAGCAGACACATCTTTCTCAGGATTCAGACTTACAAGCTCTCATGCTGTAAGGAACTAAAGTCAGACCACAAGTCTGTACATTACTTGCTAACATCTCCTATTTCTATTTCTCTCCACCTCCACACTACCAGATAGCCTACATTTATCTGACTTGTAGTATTGATTTGACTAGAATCATAGAATGGTTTGGGTTGGAAGGGACCTTTAAAGATCATCTAGTCCAATCCCCCTAGCATGAGCAGGGACATCTTCCACTAGGTCAAGTTGCTCAAAGGCTCATCCAGCCTGAGCTTGAACACTTCCGGGGATGGGGCATCCACAACTTCTCTGGGCAACCTGTTCCAGTGTCTCACCACCCTCATATTAAAGAATTTCTTCCTTATATCTAATCTAAACCTACCCTCTTTTTGTTTAAAACCATTACCTCTTGTCCTATCTTAGGGATTGAGTGCACCCTCAGTAAATTTACAGACAACACCAAGTTGGGCGGGAGTGTTGATCTGCTCGAGGGTAGGCAGGCTCTCCAGAGGGATCTGGACAGGCTGGATCGATGGGCCGAGGCCAATTGCATGAGGTTCAACAAGGCCAAGTGCCGGGTCCTGCACGTCGGTCACGGCAACCCCATGCAGCGCTACAGGCTTGGGGAAGAGTGGCTGGAAAGCTGCCCGGCGGAAAAGGACCTGGGTGTGCTGGTTGGCAGCCGGCTGAACGTGAGCCAGCAGTGTGCCCAGGTGGCCAAGGCGGCCAACGGCATCCTGGCCTGTATCAGCAATAGTGTGGCCAGCAGGAGCAGGGAGGTGGTCGTTCCCCTGTGCTCGGCACTGGTGAGGCCGCACCTCGAGTCCTGTGTTCAGTTTTGGGCCCCTCGCTCCGGGAAAGACATTGGGGTGCTGGAGCGTGTCCAGAGAAGGGCAACCAAGTTGGCGAGGGGCCTGGAGCACAAGTCTTGTGAGGAGCGGCTGAGGGAACTGGGGTTGTTTAGCCTGGAGAAAAGGAGGCTGAGGGGAGACCTTATCGCTCTCTACAACTACCTGAAAGGAGGTTGTAGGTAGGTGGGTGTCGGTCTCTTCTCCCAGGTAACAAGCAATAGGACAAGAGGAAATGGCCTCAAGTTCTGGCAGGGGAGGTTTAGATGGGATATTAGGAAAAATTTCTTCATGGAAAGGGTTGTCAAGCATTGGCACAGTCTGCCCAGGGAAGTGGTTGAGTCACCATCCCTGGAGGTGTTTAAAAGACGTGTAGACATGGCACTTAGGGATATGGTTTAGTGGTGGACTTGGCAGTGCTAGGTTAACAGTTGGACTTGATGGTCTAAAAGATCTCTTCCAACCTAAGCAATTCTATGATTCTATTCTATGATCACTACAGGCCCTGGCAAAATGTCTCTCTCAATCTTTCTTATAAGACTTCTTTAAGTATTGAATGGCCATAATAAGGTCTCCAGGTAGAGATATCCCTACTTAGGAGAAGAAGATTGGAGACTGTATGAAAAGCAGTCCTGAAGTGAGAGTGTCTTACTCTTTCTCATCCTATCTATTTAAGTTTGCTTACAGTATTCATTAGAATAAAAACTCAGTCTCCTATAGGAGCATGCTAACCAGCAAGTTATCAAGTAATTTTCTTTTTGCTGCAGTAAATATTTAATCAAACATATAATCTTATAGTGGTGAAATTGAAAGCATGTCATCACCACAAGTAACTCAAAGCACTATGGTTAAAACAGCCCAGTGGCTGAGGAATTCCTTTAAGTGGGAAAAACATTAAGAGGAATTCTCCCTGTATCACAAAGAACAGGAAGCTGGGTCTGCGTACATTGTCTTCAGGTAATATTTCAGGCCATGCTTTTTTGTTTTTTTTTTAGTTTTTCAAAAGACAAGCATATGTTTTGAAAAAAAAAAATCAAATCACACACCACAGATGAGGTACTCAGGGCCACACCTACATGAGAACATCTTGGTGAACTCTGCCAGTTGGTATATTATGTTGGAAATTGTGCAGCTGTTTATAAAGTGGTACAAATTCAGGGAACCTCACTAGCACAAATGTAATAGCCTAGAAAATGTAGATGTTTCCAATCTTAAGTGGGATGTATGGTGGGTTTCTGAAAGACACTTTACGTGAAATCATTAGTTTGGAGAAATGATGTCTAGCCTCAAGGCCAAACTGTGCAGAAAGTCTCATTGCTACAATGTTTAGGGATTTCTTCTTCTATAGCAGACTGGTGTGATCACAGCACATAGACTTTGGCTCTGAGTTTCTGCTGGCACCATGCTGTGCCCCATGGCTCCAAGACATAATTATTTTCAGTGTATATATTTTTTAAATGAAACAACTCTGAAATGGTGCGAGTGCTGTACTGAAACTCAGAAGCATGGCTTTTGTTTATTGCTTGAAAATGTAGAGATGTGCTGTGTGACCAGTTGGCAGGAAATGGTAGTTGGGGACCCTGAGGGTGCAAAAGTTAGTGGTACAGTATTACAAGACTGTTTAATGGAGAAAACCAAGTCTACTGAGGTCATATTCTTCCTGTCTTGTGGCAGGAGTCTCTAGAGTGCACAACCTGGTACATTGTGCTAAGATTTTGTCTTTAAGAAAGAAACTTTGGAGTGCTCCAAAACAGTCAAGAAGCATAATACCAGTTCTTTAGTGTGATGATCAGGTTTCAGTGCTCACGTTTATTCACTGGCCATCTTTTATTCAACATTGTAGGTACCCTCCTTTTGGCATGAAATAGTTGCAAATGAAACTGGGAGAAGTTGAAATGAAATTTTGTCTCTGTGATAAATTTATCGGTGCATTAGATTCTTCTTGTTTCAGTTTCACCAACAGAAGATCTAACTATATATTTAACTATATCTCCAGGTAACATTGCCTCCATATAGCTTCACTCATATGCCTGTAGTTTCCTCAAAGCCTAGGCAGCATGTTTCATTTTGAAAAAAGCACCTCTGGTGGCATTCACTTTGAGATCAAGATGCTGATACGCAGCTGACTCTATGCAAGTATCTTTATATGAGCTAGTGAATAAGCCGCTATTGAAAGGCTTTGTTCCTTTTCCTAAATGTAAATGGCTAGCATCATTTGAGATACCCTCTAGTATCACAGAAGTCACAGATACAGAAAGCAAGGGAACTCATGCCCTTCCAAGCAGTTCATGCGAGCTAGTGCATCTCAAATACCGTACGCAAAGGCAACTTAAACATGATTTGAGTCAGTGCCAGATGCTCAGAGCAGTTTAGATGACTGGCTACAAAGGGTTTGATACATTTAACACAGGTGTCTAGTGTCATGTGAGATGACACATCAGTATCCATTGGATCTCAAGTTCCATTCCAAGAAGGAAAGAATTTTCCCTTCATTTCTATGTAATACCTGTCAGCCCTTGTCGATGTTGGGTGAATCTCAGTCAGCATTAGATATCTATGCTTAGACAACCGAATCAAGCTCCAGCTGTCTATATTTTCCTCAAACAAATAGCTGTATGGACTCCATTTAGTTAATTGAGTGACTGACTTGGTTTTCAGTGCTATAAAGGGAGATTATTGAGCTAGTTCATCTGCAGATTACATGTAGCTGCCAAATTGAAGTACCTCAATCTTGTACCAAAACCCATTCATTATGTTTGTATTATGTATATTTTCTTCAGTTTGAGTAAGGGTGTCAACTTAGCTTAAAAGCTAAGTTTTAACTTAAAAATTGCTAAAAATGTTGAAAATAACAACATAAAGGCTATACTATAAAATGTTACAACAAACGAACCCCAGATAGGAGCAGTAAATGTAAATCCCCCACTAACTGAATACAATAGTAATTTCTAAAATAGTGTTTCTCTTTCTAAAACATCATTGATTTTACTTCACAATTCTTTGTTTTGCTTAGTGCTATTTGCAAATTGAAGGAGCTGTGTTCACCACATTTGTAGAATTGGATCAGTAGGCTGGGAAATTGTGTTGCAATGGCATGATATTAGGATGCTAAAACCTGATTTGGTCTATGACTTTTTAGAGGAAAGTACATTCAAATATGACTTAATGTGACTAAAAAATTACAATGACTAAAAATACATATTTTTCACTTTTATGGGAAATGTTTGTGAACCACCTCAAATGAAAAAGAAGCAATGGTAGAAAGGCGTGCTTTAAAAGCTTTAAAGTTTGTTCTGAAAAAAAGAATCACATCTTCAGCTTCTCAAAGATTGAAGTACAATCATAGTTTATAATTTACTTGGCAAGGTCAAATGTTAATAAAAAAATCTTAAAATGTCTATAAAGTTAAAATGAGCTGATAAATTCACCAATGTATTAAATGAAATATGTTTTAACATTCATGTATATTCGCATCATATGGAATTAATTTTTAGTATTATTAATAAGATAGCTTATTTACATGGTGATTCTTAAGATGCTAGTGTAATCTATGCTTTTTTTCTTTTTTTTTTTTTTTTTTTTTTTTTTTTGCTCTTTGGTATTTACCTCTGTATGAAATTAGTGTTAGTTTTAGAAATGTGTATACTTTTTTCAATCAACAATTTTTCCATCTCTGGGCAAGATTCTCAAATTATGTCAATCAGAGTTGTTCCCATGAAGTCAACCACATCACAGAGGTAGAGCAGAACAGAAATTCACCTCAGCATGGTCTCTGTCTCCCTCTCACATAGACAAAACAGAGTGCATTAAAATTAGCTTTCACGGAATCATAAAGCTGGAAAGGACCTAAAATAGTTGCTTAGCCCATCTTTCTGCTCCAAAGAAGTATTAACAATATCTACGTCATTGTTGGTGGATGTTGTCTAGTTGATTCCTAAACACTTCCATAATAGTGCCTCCAAACCTCCCCAGACACACTATTTCAGAGTTTTATTATCTTGCCATTATTTTTCCCAAGGACAGTGATGACTCAAGGCTATTTATGATTTACTATACCCTTACCTCTAGTTCTGCAGAACTTCTAGCTACTAGCAAGTTGTTTGCTCTCCATACCCATGCAGTTATTTCTGCCTAAACTTACTGTATTTCATGTAACCTATAGAATCATGTAAAATTTCACCCTATTATTCATTCCTTTAGTATTTAAAAATCATTTGGAATTCTATCCCTGTCCTCTAATATACTTGCAGTTTATCCTACCTCAATATCAACAGCAAAACTAATGGTCATATTCACGGTTTAAGGTCATTAAGTCAAATACTGAACAGCAGCTCTCCTGGGACAGAACCATAAAGAATTTCATTTGATAAATCCTTCCATTTTGACAGTGAACCAATAATATTCTCTGACTGTATATTTCCAATTAGTTTTGCAATCATCTTAGCATACATGCATTTAAACAATTTTCTTTAGCTTGCATGTGACGCTGACATGAAAGACAAAGTCAAAAACTTTACTGAAGCCAAATATACAACTCTAATATATTGCTTCCTTTTTGTCTGTAAGGCCTGTCACATTGTCCTAGGAAGAATTAAACTGGTTTGACATGATTTGCTCTCAACTAATCCATGTTGGCTGTTACTTACTGCAGGTCTAAAGTGCACTGACTAAAAGGCTGTGACTTGTGAAATCAGAAAAAAGCTTGTCGTAAGATGACACTGCCGAATGCATCTTGCTATTTCTTATAGTAAGGCTTAGAAAATGTTATCCATTCCAGGGATTTTGTGGAAAAAATTGTCACCTGGCATTATTCTTTGATTAACTTGATTTCCTCTATTGAACTGATATAAATGAACACAGAAGAGTTTTAAATTACTTGGAAAGCTGAATGATGCTCTTTTTAATCTCAGTAGTAATCTGAAATGAAGATAATAACACTGTTTGCGTGACTAAGGTGGCAGAAACTGGCATTCAATGAATGTCCAATTTTTAAATTACTTATATACGAGGATGCCAATGACCTAGGTAAGGAAAAAAAAAAATCAAACCTTGCTGTTCACAAAAATAATTCAGTTTTCTAAAAGTATATCTATTCTTTTCCTTTGCTAGGTCATGAATTTAATAACGTCAAACATATTCTTTGTTTCACGGTTTCACCATGTCAATGTGTGAACTAATAACCAAGAGACTATTCTATATGGAAGAATGTATTAATTCATTTTTGGCTTCTCGTAAATATACCTGTTCTCTATGCACTGTATATCAACTGGGAAGGAACTATTTGATCTAAAGCAGAGAAACCTGTGGGATGAAATTAAAGGACAGATATACAATATATACACACAAAAATTTACATAAGGCCTGTCAAGTGCAATGACAAAGACAAGAATGTTTATGCACTTTTATCTGTGTGAGCAGAGGGGATAAAGGTCTAAAGCCTCCACAGGGCTTTATGGATAGGTAATAGCCATATGTAAGAGCCTGAGGCTATCAAGCTTAGTTGTTATCACTCCTTTTTTAAGTTAAAAATTAAAATAAAGGCTTTGAAGATGCTGCCAGATGTACCAAAATGGCTGGGTACCAAGAATCATGCATTTGGGAAATGAGATCCAAGTTTAATTTCTTCTTCTTCCCAATCCTAAGCTGTATCTTCTGGGAAAATGCCACAAAAATGTTTGAAGAGAGAAAAGACGAAAGAATCGTTTCAAACTTTATTTAGAGCCTGGAAAACTAGACAGCGAAAAATTACTGCTGCTCAGTGGATTAGCAGTTTATCAGAAGATTACCAGTATTTTGCCTTCATGAAGTGAATCCCTGTGCTGCTGCTTGCCAGTATTGCATCCATGTCATTCACCAGTACACAAACTCAGCTGAATCCAACCTTAATCTAGTTAAGAGTTTAGCCTCCCAACACAGGCAAGAAATTACCTTATTCCTTAGAAGGCAGTGTTTTTCTGGTCTGTAAGATCTGTAGATCAGGATGACAAGTTTTCTGCCCTTCATAGACTACATTGCTCTACTGCTCAGAGCAGTCCCCTGTGAAATGTAAATACTCTTAGGAAGTGGAGTAAACTGAATCTGAGCTTCTCAGTCTTTGTGGGATGAAAAGGAAAAAGTGAACAGCACTACCACCACACCTTGATTTATAAAAGAGAAGTGTGAGACCCAATCAGTTACTGGAAAAAGAATTCATTAATGCAGTTTTTCAGGAGAAATGTCAAGGTGATGGATTCTGAGTGTAAGAAGGTATTTCTCTGCATGTCTTAGGAAAAACATTTGAGGGTTCAGTGCATACTAAATTCTTTCCTTAGCTAGGTAGCCGAATATTGGCTTTATATTTCTACAGTTTTTGGTGGCATATCAGACTTCCATTTGCCTTCACTGCATCACTGCAGACTGGCTTTTGTCCATACCATACAAGTCTCCAGGCCGTTTGATCATGTGCTTTCTGCATACATAGTCATAGTCCTGCTTTGGTGCAATAGCTCTGCATTCCTGCTGGACACATATGGATCAAACTTGTTCCTGATTTGTCTGAGGGCATATGAAGTCTATCAGGATTTCACAAGGACTGGGGAGAAAATCCATTATAACTCATTCTGGGACATGTGGATTCCATCACAAAAAAAACCAAACAAAAAAACCCCCACTATCAGTGCATCTCTGGGATGCTATGCCACCTGACTTCTCCAGTGAGAGATTAGTGTCAGTAAGTGCCTTCTAAGAAGCATACACTAAGTCTTTGGTGTGTTGAGTGTCCCGCTATACGGTGCAGCCACATTCTGACTGTGACAGAAGACAGCTCCTTCGTCAATACTTTCTCCATGAATGGTGTCGAAATTTGGGGCATAGCACAAGCTTCTGAATATCACTTTAAGTGCCAGAAACTGCATTTTAGGTAATACCATACTTAATTGTTAATTCCAAAAGATCATGGCATTAGATCACAACGGTCATACTGTGGTTATAGCCTTGAAATTTATTGACAAACAAAATTAGTAAAATTAACTCTGTAAGTTATCCATGAAAGGGCACAAAAATATTAAGCAGAGGGAAAATTCTGATTGCTGCTCTTCCTCTTTTATTCTGTGTGTTTATTCCATGGTCCACATGGGAAAAGAAACTCAGAAGTAAGCCTTGTATTTGCCTTACAAGAAATGATCTGTAAATATAGGCAGCAAGTACAAGGGTCCCAAGTGCACTCTCTCCCTTCCTGGGGGTTTGGTGGCCTGCAAAGAACCCCGCTTATAGCTCTTACAGCTCTTATAATTTATGTGTGTTCCAACTTTATACAAAGTGATAGACAAGAGGTAAGAACTGGGAGAGGAGAGGTAGCTGAAAGCCTCCAGAATGCACTCCCATATTCCATGCAAGGTTTTACCAATGTAAGTGTGTAGGGAGGAGGATATGTTCCATTCTGGTGGCTGGTGCTTTTTGCTCCTGTGTTAGTTTGCTGTACGGCTGTGTAGCCTATTTAGGTTAAATCAGAGTGTCATAGTTTAACCCCAGCCAGCAACTAAGCCCCACACAGCTGCTCGCTCACTCCCCTCACAGTGGGATAGAGGAGAGAATCAGAAAAGTAAAAGTGAGAAAACTCGTGGGTTCAGATAAAGACAGTTTAAGAGGTAAAGCAAAAGCCGCGCACACAAGCAAAGCAAACCCTGGAATTCATTCCCCACTTCCCACGGGCAGGCAGATGTTCAGCCATCTCCAGGAAAGCAGGGCTCCATCACGCCTAACGGTGACTTGGGAAGACAAACGCCATCCCTCCGAACATCTCCCCCTCCTTCTTCTTCCCCAGCTTTACATGCTGAGCATGACGTCGTATGGTGTGGGATATCCCTTGGGTCAGTTGGGGTCAGCTGTCCCAGCTGTGTCCCCTCCCAACTCCTTGTGCCCCCCCAGCCTGCTCGCTGGTGGGGTGGGGGGAGAAGCAGAAAAGCCCTTGGCTCTGGGTAAGCACTGCTCAGCGGTAACGAAAACATCCCTGTGTTAGCAACACTGTTTCCAGCTGAAATCCAAAACAGAGCCCTGTACTAGCTACCATGAAGAAAGTTAACTCTATCCCAGCCAAAACCAGCACAATGGGTTATATCTGCAGGGTTCCTCCTCCCTTGAGCACAGGAGTATTGTATTACAGTCTCAGAGGTACAGCACAAAACCTCACTTTGTTGGTCACGTGTTTTCAGCACAGTAACCAATGAACTGGAAATGAATTACAAATATTGTAATCCTATCAAAATTCATTGATAATCTTTTGTATGAAATTTTGCTTTTCTGCCTGTTTGATCTAGTTAATCTCAGCTACTCAAACATTCATGGAAAATAAACATGAAAAGTTAAAGAACCTGGCTGAGCTGAAATTTGGTCTAGAATCTCAAGAAGCAGCTCCATTTCTGTTTTCTTTACAATTCACCTAGTTGTAGAAAGCAAGCTAATATTCATGCAGCTTTTAGATGCCAGCTTTTCTGCTAAACCAGTAGCTTTTAGAAACCCCAGGGAACATCACAGATAGAGAGAAAACACACAGGAATTTTAAATTGCCCTTTGCTTACCATACGTCAGCCTTTCCTCAAAAAGGTAGGTCATATTTACATTTTTTAGGTCTCCTAATTTTATCTTTCCTCTGGAAAAGTAAGTAAAAACCGAAACTTCAAAACTATATGTAGAAAGGAGGTGTTAGAAAGGACAAAATTCTGCCATGGCAGGCCAAACCTCTGATACTTTGGCTACTACCCATACTTACCCCTATTTTCATTTGCTGATTTCCTTATGCAGTGCTCACTGAGGAAGACATGATGTGGGATTGTTTTTCATTGAACCCTGCTACGTCTCCTCTTTAGGATCAGTTTATTAAGGCATCTTTTGTATGGTCCAAAGAGACTCTGGAAGTGATATATATGCAACTTGAAAAGTAAAAATCAATTATTTATTAGTTCAGTACACACAAAACGTAGCTAAGATTTAATGATCCATTAGGCTACGCATTAGTTTGCTCACCAGTACTCCTAAGGCACCCAAAGAGTATCTGTTGGCCACAGAGGCATCAGCCAGGAGGTGCAGGGACAGCCTCAATCACTCCTTGAACAGGTCCTCCGTGCTACCGAGCTGCAAGGTCCCATCAGCTCTGTCATCACTGGTGGCTCTGATGGCTTGATCCAAAGCCCCAGTGATTCCTAACTACTCAACTAACTTTCCCAGTTCTTTGTTTAGTATTTTATATTTTTGCATGCTCGTGCTTTTATCCTTGAATGCTTGAGCTACTAATGATCTTGTCTCAATAGAGCTACCTCTGGCTGTAATTTTATCTTTCTTATCTTTCTGCTCTCTTTCTCATAGCTCTGTCTCATAACTTAATCATTTTCTCAGAAGTGAAAGGCAAGGTTATGCTGCTGGGCCAGATCAGAGGTGCACCTTGGACCCTTGGAGCACAGGCTGCTGAGCCCAAGGGAAAAGGGGTTTACAGCAGTATTTGCAGAGAAAGATGGTTACAAGTTTTATACAGAATTTTTGTCTATGTGAAAAAGTCAACAGCCATGTAAAAGGCAATCAAGATATAAGCAGTTTATTTACACATTTTACAAAATGAAAGCAAAACTTTCTTCTGCTGAAATTTCTGAACTCCATAAGAACCTATTGAAACAAAGGTTGCTTGAAAGTTGAGGGTCTTCATTTGTTATTGTTTCCAGCTTCAAAGTCATAAATTATGCCAAAAATTTTTTATATGACACAAGTTATAACATATTTGCAGGTAATGTGAACAAATTTCTAATAGATCATTATGTGAAATCATTATGAGGAAGGAAGCTGTTGACCATGTTTAGGAAAAATTTCAGTTTATTTGAAGTTTTCTTATTCATACAAAAGTGTTTGTATTTGTACAGTAATAAAATGAAGAAAAAGACCCTCAAATATTTTTTGCAGAGAAATGTAGATCACAGAATAACATAGGAAAAAGAAAAAAGAAAAGCTGTCACTATACCTAAGTAGAGCAGTTATGGCAAGTTCAAACTGTTCAGATTTGGCAAATGCAGAAATATTTTTATAATTATATTTGCAATTCTGCTATGAATAACATGAAGCATTCAAAAAACTGTCACAGAGTTTTATTTAGTTGCTGCTTGTTTCAAGGGTCAGCACTGAAAAATCAAACAGGAAATAATGTCCTTCATTTAATTTATATTTTTTTGTTAATTGCTTTCTAATTTGTGACATCTATTTGTAATTATGATAAACATAAATGCATTTCTCTTGAGATAAAATGAACATTGAATATTAAAGCAAAATTTTATTTTCTGCAAGTCAAATTTCCTTGCTTTGCTAGTAGTGCTCATAGATTGGTGAGAAACACTCACATTCTTCCATACAAGCAATAAGAAATACTAATAAAAAAAGTTAATTTCTCAAAATGATTGTTTAAGCTAACCACAAGTGATTGTCATACATAAGGATCCTAGCCTTAAACTGGTAATATATATATTCAGAAAATGCTCTGTCAGATGATCAGCACCCTTTTCCTAGTACACCTTGTGGTTGATAGATAACTGAACATATGGCTCATTTGTTTGCCTCACTGATTTTATTGTTCTCCCTTTTGCAAATGTTGCATGGTGCATCAAATTACTATTAATCATCTTCCAGGTAACAGCATACACCCTCCCAGTTCAAGTTACAAACCTCATCTTGACTGCCTCCTTTGAAAAGAATGCTGTAATTCTGAATGATGGGTAAAATGCAATATAATAACTCTTTTCTAGGAAGAGTAATGTACGGTACCACCTGTGCTAGTAAAGCCATACTGAGCAAGCTTTGTTATAATAAAAGCATGCAGCTGCTTCAGACTTCCCTGAAGCTCACTGCTCTGACCATTATTCTTTATAATTTTTGTACTTTTTTTACTGAGAGTAGTTAGATCCATGAAAGCGTTGATACAGATATAGATATAAATATCTGAACTTTTTTTTTTTTTCCTCCACTCAGATTTTGTTCATTATGGTCAAATATCTGTCAACCACACCTGGAGCTTTGACAGAACACATCTGATGCAACCCTTTTTCTATGCTGGGAACACAAATGGACTCTTATTTTACCTTTCTTCAGAGGTGAAAAGACTGAAAACTTGAAACTGGTGATTAATTACCTGCACAACTATCATCTGCATCAAGTGGAGTGGCTCTAATGAATTTTCACACACTTTAATTAGGAACGTGCATATGACTTAAAACTTTAGGGGACTTAAAAGCAGAGCTCCAGATAGGACCAAGGGATACCCATCCTGACTGTCTCTCTCAGAGTTTAGATGTAAATAAAGCAAGCTTTACAATCTATTCCTACCCCCATCCAGGATAAATAAAAGCACACTTGCTATGGCAGGGGGAACAGAAAAGGTCAGCTGGAGCCTGAGAAGAGTCACATGGGGAGCTAGGGAAGCCTATGAATCAAAATTTCCTGTTACTGTACAGAGTAAAAAAGTTTATTAGAAAGGTAAATTTAATTACATTAATATTGATGCTGTTGCATTTGCCTGGATGTTACTGTTTAGGCAGATATCAATAAGTGCTATAAATTTGGAATAAATAAATCCCATATTTAGAGGCTCTAGGTTTTACCTGTTCAGATCTTCAGGATTTCAACTACCAGCATTTCTCTGCTCCACTTGTTCTGAAGATATGAATTTCCTTCTCTGTCTTTATTGGGTCTTCTCATTTACTAAATCTAAGAAAAAACACATATGCATGTTATTGCTCCTTTGTGCTCCTCCCCTCCCCATAGGTGCTTTAAGGTGAGGCACTTTATACCTACATAGCCAAAAACCTTGGGCAATTCTTTTAAACCCCCATTCATTAAAAAGTTAAAGGTAGACTTCAAAGGAGTATGTGGGCAGGAACAATAAATATTTGTTCACAGGAGCGATCACGGAAAGTGATTTCAAGATCTTATTTCAGAAGACACTTTTTTTTCTCTCGTATGTAACATACTTCTCCTTATCAAGGTCGCTGTTGCAGGTTACTTTGTACCCTAGCCTAACTGACATCTTTCCTACTTTCTACATCCTATGTTTAATTGGTAAGCTGCAGTTAACTTTTCTGCTATCATGCCTGTGAGGTAGTCATACTGTCTGGTTATCCTTTATTTCTCAGTACGTCCATGCGTGTTAGAGCTGATTATCTAAGAGAAATTACTCCATCTGTCATGCCTATTAATATGCAGGCTTCTACTATTTGGTTCCTGGTTTTTGGAGGGGGGTGTTGTTGTTGGGGGTTTTTTTAATATTTTTTTTTAATTTTCTTGTTTCATTAAAGAGAAAAAAAACACAAAATAATTCTAAGACACAAAGAAAAATCACTGTCATCGCCAGTAGGAAAACCATTTTGTGATCACTGCATCATCTGAACACAAACTAACCTCAAATTTCCTTTCATCACTGTGGTAAGCAATAACATGTGAATAACACAATGGCAATAAGGATTCTCAAACACATTTTCATGATTCAGGTTATTTGTTGCTGTCTGCTTGGTCTGCTAATCAGTACTATAAAGTAATTCACTTCAGAAAGAATTGTTACCTACTGCTGAAAATGATCCACTATGTTAAAAAAAAAGAAAAAGAAAAGAAAAAAAGAACATATTTATAGACTTTTAAGTAAATCAGTTGAAAGTTCTGCCTAAATATACTGATTTTAATAAACATAAAACCTTTCATAAGGAGAGGCATTTCCACAGTGTTTCATTTGCCTCTATTACTGTTCAATGCCAACTCCACATCTTTTCTTCCTTTTTAAATTTGCTTCTTCCTTCATAAACTCTGGCCTTCTCCGGGTCACCTTCTCTTACCTTTCCTCAGTTCCTTTACCTATAGCTTCCTGATGTGTTTGGTATTATTCTGCCTCCCTATCTTTTTTGGTTAGTGATCTATCCCTAAAATAGCTCAATATCTACCTTTCCTTTATATTATTTTTCTACTTTTGTATGTTTGAGTAGCATAGTTCAGGTAAACACAGGGACAAGGAAAATGAAACTGTGTGTAATATGGAAATATAAATATTACTTGTCTGGCCTGGAATGTTGAACAGTTTCAGCTTCTTTTACTACTTACTTTGTAACAGCAATTATCAAAGCCTATCAGGGCACTGCATGGGCAGTAGGTTTGATTGCTTTGAGATCTTATTTACTGCAATATGTATGTGCACCTCTGTTATATTATTGAATATATTATATAAACTATTAATTTTCTTTAAGATGTACTTGCTTGATTTGATTAATTTGAAATAAATTGTACTGTGCTATATACATAACCTTTGCTTTTACTGAGTGGTAACATTTGCTAGGATTGCATTTCTTTAACCTCTTTGCATATTGTGCCTTTGACAGTTTTCATCAGTTACAATTGTTCTGATTTCCTCTTCCTCTTTGCCAGGCTTCTCAAGCCTAGAATTATTTGTCCATTTTCCACAGCTGTTATCCCATGATTATTTTGGGGATATCCAAGTGAAATTAAGACAAAACAAAAAAAATTATGCTTTTCATAAATATGAGGGGGAAATGTGTATTACTGTGCAGCATTCATGGACTCCAGCAGAAAATAAGGTCTTGTAAATGAGGTGGCTGTTAATAACCAATAGTATCTCAGAAAATGCAGGGTAATGTCAATAGTCAAATTACTTTTCCAGAATAAACCCTTATGGTCATAATTTATCACATGCCCAATTGTTCAAAATCTCTTAAAATCAGACCCCCATCAGTCTTTTAGTAACAAATCATAAACAGCTAGTCCTGTAACAAAAGAATCATGATTACTGCACCCAAAATAAAATTTCCCAAATTCTAGAAATCAACCTACAGAGGTGGGTTGACCCAGGCAAGCAGCTAAGCACCCTGTCACTCACTAACTCCCCCAAACAGACCAATCCCCAGCCAGTCTCTGAGCAACAGCCACCTTGGAAGACACACGCCTTTTTTCATCTCTTCTCAATTTTAATCCCTGAGCATGGCATTGTATGGTATAGAATACTCCTGTCAGTTTGGGTCAGCTGCCCTGCTTGTGTCCCCTCCCAGCTTCTTGCTCGCCCTCAGCCTATTTGCTCAGGGGACAGTGGGAAAAGAGAAAGCCTTGATGCTGTGCGAGCATTGTTCAACAACAGCTGATACATCTGTGCGTTATCAACAGTTTTAGCCACAAATCCAAAACATGGCACCATATGGGCTGCTATGAAACAAGTTAACTCTGTCTCAGTCAGACCCAGTATATATCCATGTTTCTCAAACTTATCTCTAAATTTTGGAATGTATTTTAACAGTCAAATGTTCCTTGCTTAATACACATCTTACCACTTACTACACTGGTAATTCACACTAGCTGGTGTTCTGTCTTTTTTTTGTTTATTTATGACATAAACACAAAAAACCAAATTGTAGTTTCAGTGCATTGTGCTACATTTGTGAGGATACTAGCTGTGATTAGGTGATGATTTTTTGGAAGCAAGAATTCATAGAAAATTAAACAAAATGTGGGATTCTTGTTTTACTTTTTCATAAAACTTAGGCTAAAGAAAAAAACAACTAGTCAATAGCTTCTTGTTATTATGAAAAATATTCAAACTCATTTGAACATTTTTGGACTTTAATTCATTTGGAAGAAGAATTGAGAAGCTCAGTACTGAATTCATTTAAGGACATCTAATATTAATTGTTACAGAGGCAGGCAAAATCTGGCAAACAAAAGCTAGGGCTTTATTCTGCCCTCAT